>NW_026606649.1:2655000-3855000 GCF_029890125.1 Rhinichthys klamathensis goyatoka
TGCTTCACCTGTAGCAGCCTGCAGAGATCCGCCATCAGCCGGGACATGAACGGGGTCCCCTGGTCAGTCAAGATCTCCGTGGGGAGGCCGACTCGGCTGGCCATCAGAAACAGCTCCTGGGCGATGGACTTCGCGGTGGCCTTATGCAGGCGGACTGCTTCTGGGTACCGGGTGGCATAGTCGACGATTACCAGGATGTGCTCGTGTCCCCGGGCAGACTTTGGCAACGGCCCCACTATGTCCAATCCAATCCGTTCGAAGGGCACTTCGATGATCGGCAGCGGCATGAGAGGGCTGGGGGGTGGGGTCCTGGGCGACGTGACCTGGCAGGCCGGGCAGGCTTGGCAGAACCGCTTCACTTCGGCCTCTAGGCCCAGCCAGAGGAAGCGGTCGCGGATGCGCTGAGTGGTGTTGGCTGCCCTGAGGTGACCTGCCATGGGATGGGAATGCGCCAGCTCCAGGATGGTTTCGGTCTTGGCTCGGGGTACAACCAGCAATTTCTTCTCCTCCCCCCTCCGCTGAGCGACACAGTTCAGCAGGCCGTTCTCAACGACAAAATGCGGGAGAGGATGGGGCCGTGGGAGGACGTCTTTTCCATCGACGACTCGCACCTGAGCCCAACAGTGCTTGAGCCGATCGTCCTCCCGCTGTTCCTTGGCGATTAGTAGTCCGGGAAGGGGACTCCCCATCTCTCCCGCTGTCGGAGGCGAGCAGGGCCGGTCGGCGGCGGGGTCCACGAGGTCGTCTTCGTCTTTGACGGTTCCCCTCTAGGCTGGCAGGCTGAGTAGCAGCGGCGAGCAGTCTGTCGAAGCCGGGCCAATCTCTCCCAAGCAGTACGGCCACCGGCAGGTCCTTCACCAGGCCAGCCTCCACCGGCCAGGTGCCTTGGGGTGAAGAGATAGTGATTCTACGGGACGGTACTTGGCGAGTGTCTCCGTGCACGCAGGTAATCGGCAGGAAGTTCTTCTGGCCGCTTCGGGGGCCGCACAACCGCGACTGGATTAGGGTGACCGCCCTGCCTGAGTCCAGCAGAGCCCGGAAACGTTTCCCTTCCACCATCACATCTGCCTCGGGGGCTCCCGATGGTACATGCTGGTGGACGATGCAACCTGCCAACCACGCTCGCGGGGTTGATGGTGGCTCAGCGCTGGGCATGGGCTCATCTCGCGGTGGGGAAACCGTCGCCCTGCTGACTGGTCGTGGGGTCCCTTCGAGCGGGCGTAGCTCCTGGACCACCCTCCGGGGAAACGGCGGCGCTCGGTCCCCAGCCTCGCGGTGATGGATGGCATCCGCCAGCTCGATCGCCTCCACGAGTTCCAGGGTGTTGGAAGGGTTCCTCATCCCAACCGCTTGTCGATGTGCGCGGGGTAGAGCACGGAGGAGGCGATCGACCACCACTCGTTCCGCTACCTGAGCTGCGGTGGGGTTCCCTTCCAAAAGCCAGTGATGAGCAATGCGGCTGAGCTCGGCTGCTTGGGCACGGGCTGGCACGCGGGGCTTGAACTCCCATTCCTGAAACGAGCCTCGCCAAAATTTCCCGCTTGACTTCGTTATAGTCTTCGGCGTCCGCACGGGGAAGTGAGAAATAAGCCCGTTGGGCTTCTCCGGTGAGGAGAGGTGCCAGCGCGCGTGCCCACTCGTCCTCGGGCCATGCTTCATACTGAGCGGTGGTTTCAAAGACCTGCAGGAAGGCTTCCACGTCATCATCAGCGGTCATCTTTGGCAGCAGGCGGGTTTCTTGGGCGCGAGGATCAGGTAGCAGAACGCGCTGGGCGGCGGTGGTACGGATGGCGGTGAGTTCTTCCTCCGTCCTGCCCTGGCAAGTGGCGAGATGTTCCACGATTTGTTGCTGGCGGATGCTCACTTCAGCGAGGCGTTGTAACATTTCCTCCATCACGGGGTTGAGCGCGCCGCTTTCCGCCACCTGTGGTGCACAGACCAAAAAAAAAGAAGGAAAAAAATTAGGAGTTGGGGCGGTGAACTTGTCAGTGATTCTTCATGAATTTGCCCACATTCTCCACCACGGAGTGAAGAATCATTTGACAAGGCAGGCTTCGTGACAAGGCCCCGGAGGGTGGATTTATTTACAATTAAACAAAACTGGTGAAAGAAGGTAAGCCGGTGCGTGATGGCTGGTGCTTTAAGTGCTCTTCGGTGTTCAATCCCAAAGAAAGTGGGTGTCCAAAACGTGTTCCAAAACGGTGGGCTGTCAGTCACTCGCTGCTTTCTGGGGAAAACAGAGAGAATGGTTAGACCAGCGTTTTCATTCCGTTCGAGACTAGCGTCTGTCTGTTTGCTAGGCATGTGCTGCTTATGTGGCTGTGGGCTGATTGGGAGCAGCTGTGACCTATCAGCCAGCGATGAGGAGGTGCAGGTGTTTTGTGTTGGTTGCCAGGGCGACGCTGATTTCTCCAAGGACGCTCGTCACAGTATGTATATATATATATATATATATATATATACAGTATATTGTCCTTGCATTCTTTCTTGTGTGACACACCTGAATGAAAGGCTCATTATTATGCGGGTCTTTGTCTTCTCAGGTGAGAATCACCTAATTATTCATGAGGGGGTTGGGCCGTTCACGCCCATCCGCATATTGCCTTTCCAAACAAAAAAATGTTTTTCACAATTTAAAACAATCTATTGTTTTATGTGAATGATTAGGCAGGATGATTTTCAGATCTTTTGAAGCAAAAACTCTAGGCGACAACATCCATTAGTCAAAAGTATTGTGGACAGATATTTAGTATGTGTTTTGTGGCCTTATTTCAGAAACTTTAATTTTTTGTTTTTTTCAATAATCAATGTGACGGATCGTCTGCCTCTCCCTCGTAATCAGCGCCACCCCGTCCCTTAATTCGCCGCCCTTCGCCAGGTTCCCGACTGGAGTGGGTGTAATTGTAGGGGAGGGGCGCTGATGAGGAGAATTGGCTGCGTGTGATGAGGCACACCTGACGAGAATGAAGCCTCATCACCGCCGCCTGTTAAATGCTGAGCGCGCCTCTCCTCGGGGGACTCTTCCCTGTGCATGCACACTGTTGTCCACGTGGGTCCAGGAAGGGAGCGCGGTGGGATTCCCGCGCTGCCAGAGATGCAGGTTGCCGGACCCGCGGTCCGAGCACAGAAGACGCGTGACGCCGCTGATGGACCAGGACGCGTGACGCCGCTGATGGACCAGGACGCCAAAGCCGCCGCCCACTCATCCCTTGAGCCAAGGAGACCAAGGAGACAGGGAAGACGTGTGTGACTGTTGGACACCGCCCCTTACCTGGACCCATCATACCTCTTCACTAACCTTCCTTCACGATTCCCTGGCATTAGTCATTTGACCCTAGTTCTTTTAGTGATTGTAGTGATGCTGAATCTTTTCTTCAGTCTTTTAATAATCATTGTCTGTCTGTTTTAAATAATGTTGCTCCTCTGAAAAGTAAAAGCACATTCCCTAAGAATCCTTGCCCTTGGGTGAATGAAGAAATAATGTCTTTCAGGAGAAAGTGCCGCAAAGTTGAACGTTTGTGGAAATCTACAAGTCTGGAAGTACATAGACTGCATTTGAGGAAGCTTATCACATTGCTAAATGATATGATAAAACAGGCCAGGTCGGACTATTTTGTTAATCTTGTAACTCTGAACAAGAAAAATCCTAAAGTCCTGTTTGATACAATATCTAAGATTGTCTCTCCACTTGCTCCCCAAGTGCCTGTGCACTCTAAGACTGATTGTAACAGGTTTTTGCACACTTTTGTAAACAAGGTGCAAGATGTAAGAGCTACTATAAACCCATCTCTTGAGACCATACCATGTGGTTTAGCTGCCTCACACACTTGGGATACTTTTTCACCTGTCACTCGAGAGGATATTGAGGGTTTATTAAGTAAAGTGAAACCATCCTCAAGTCCGCTTGATGTATTGCCAACTTCACTGCTATTAAATGTGTTTGATTTAGTTGGACCGTATGTTGTTAGACTGATTAACCTTTCCCTTTTAACCGGTTCTGTGCCTAGCCATTTTAAACAAGCAGTTGTCAGCCCCATACTGAAGAAACCTAATTTAGATTATTTTGAACCAACGAACTACAGGCCTATATCTAAACTTCCTTTTTTATCTAAAATCCTTGAGAGAGTGGTGGCGGGGCAGCTGACTTCATTTCTTGAGGGAAATAATTTGTTGGATAAATTTCAGTCAGGTTTTCGCAAATGCCATTCAACTGAGACTGCGCTTCTTAAAGTATCAAGTGACATTTTGATGGCTGCTGACTCTGGGCAGTACTCTACTCTGTGCTGATTTTACTTGACCTATCGTCTGCATTTGATACATCGGACCATACAGTATTGATGAATCGGCTACGTAATGAAATGGGGTTTTCTGGGTCTGTTCTAAAATGGTTCAGCTCCTACTTGAGTGATAGATCATTTTGTGTGTCTGTTAACAACATTCTGTCAGAAATGACCCCTCTTTTATATGGAGTTCCTCAGGGTTCGGTTTTAGGTCCTATTTTGTTTTTATTGTATATTAGCCCTCTTGGTGAATTAATTCGTAAGTTTAATAATGTGTCCTATCACTTTTATGCTGATGACATTCAGTTGTACTGCTCATTCAAAGAGTCAGAGTTAGGTAAATTAACTGATTTATTGGAATGCCTGTCATGCATTAAGTCTTGGTTATACAACAATTATTTACAACTGAACACAAAAAAGACTGAAACTTTGATCATTGCTCCTGAACAAAAACTACCCCAAATTAAACAACACCTCTGTTCCTTGGACTCATCCGTCCAGCTGAGCCTAAGAAACCTTGGTGTTTTGTTCGATCAATCGATGTCTCTGTATGGTCATTCTAGACAGTTGGTTAGAAACTGTTTTTTATCATTTGAGAAATATCTCTAAACTGAGAACAATACTGCCCAAAGCTACTATGGAGATGATCATTCATGCTTTTATTTCTTCACGGTTAGATTATTGTAACTCTCTTTTTACTTGTTTTAACAAATTTTCTCTGAAGCGTCTTCAATTGGTACAAAACGTAGCAGCCAGGCTACTAACAGGAACCAACAAAAGGGCACACATTACTCCGATTTTATTGATTCTCCACTGGCTTCCAGTAAAATATAGAATTGACTATAAAATATTAGTTTTAACTTTTAGAGCACTACATGGACAGACCCCTCAATATATCACAGATATGTTGACCCCTTACTCTTCTTTCCGCACTCTTCGTTCCTCAGGTCAAAATCTCCTGTTGGTCCCCAAAACCCGCCTTAAAACACGGGGAGACCGCTCCTTTCAGGCAGCCGCTCCCAAACTGTAGAATGCCCTGCCCCTGTCGTTGCGTGTGGCCGACTCTGTCGATTCTTTTAAAAAACAGCTGAAGACACTTCTATTCAGACAAGCTTTCAGTTGACTGAGCTATTATGTTTTATGTTTTGTATAATGTTTCTTAATTGTTAAATTGTTAACTTGCTACATGTAAAGCACTTTGTGATTTTATCTGTGATAGGTGCTATATAAATAAAGCTTACTTACTTACTTAATTTCACCTGTGCCATTAATATGTTTATAAGCAACTGAAAAAAGCACAAATGTCAGGGCATGTCAAAACATCTCAAGGACCCCAAAAACACCCTAGACCCCAGAGGGTTAAAGAGGCTGAGGTAATTTTACATCTGCCGTCCTCTACTGTGCAACGTCTATCAGACAGTGGTGGCCAGTGCTCTGTTCTTAGCGGTGGTGTGCTGAGGAGAGGGTGCCCGTACGAGAGATTGAAATAGAGTCAACAAACTGATTAAGAAAACTGGCTCTGTTGTGGGGACTGAATTTGACATGGTCCAGCAGGTGGCGGAGCAAAGAATGCTGAGCTGAGATCAATAATGGACAATTCCTCACATCCACTCCATGCCCTTGGGGTGATTAACAACAGCACCTTCAGCCACAGACTGATCGCACCAAAGTGCAAGTCTGAGCGCAGCAGGAAGTTTTGTTTAATCAGATTGTTTAATGTGCTATGAATATTCATCAGCTACTGAATATTCAATATTAATATTCATCAAGGACTACTGGTAGTTGTATGGTATATAGATGAGACTTAGTAGACTATTTATTTTTGTTATGTATTAATTATTTTTTAATTTGTATATTGTAGATCAGTACAGAGTTGGAAGTGACTTATTTGTTAAGTGTGGTGCTGTATCTTTGTGTGTTGAAGCTGCTGTGACAATGCAATTACCTCTAAGGATCAATAAAGTATCAACAACAACAAAAACAAAATAAACTGATCAAATATGAATTAAAATATATTTTTTTATCATCACATTTATTCCGCAGAAAGCAAGTGTTATACAGTATGTAAGGGATTGGATAAAACATTTTCCAAAGGATTTAAATCATGCATATAAAAGTTTTGTGAAATATATAAAACCCTAAGGCTACAGTACAAGAGTGCTGTGATTAAACTAATACTCATTTGTTCCAATGCATTTGAGGATCTTTAGAAAACGTCTCGGGTTATGACTATAACCTTTGTTCCCTGAGAAGGGAACGAGACACTGCGTCGTTGAAAACGACTCTTTGGGGACGCTCCCTTAGCGTGCGCCTCTGAAGTATGAATGAAACTATTCCAATCCTGATTGGTGTTGCGTCATGACGTAACATGTGACGGCATAACCGGATGCGTAAAAGTGACGCCGGCACACACACACATTAGCCTAGCGATGAAGCAAGCCGCTCTCAGGCATTGAGGGGTGTGGCAGGACGACGCAGTGTCTCGTTCCCTTCTCAGGGAACAAGGGTTATAGTCATAACCCGAGACGTTCCCTTTCGAGGGAAATCGCACTGCGTCATTGAAAACGACTCTTTGGGGAACGAATGCCCACTAGGCCACGCACCGAAAAAGGCCTGCCCTAGAGTGAAACTGATCTCAGGCACTCAGCTAGGACGAGAGCACACATGCGCCAGGCGTACTAGGGAGGTGCAGACTATAAAACCTGATAAAAGTGTGCGGGGTAGCCCAACCGGCTGCCTCACAGATCTCCTGGAGGGGCACTCCCGAGAGGAGGGCCCTAGAGGACGCCATGCCTCTAGTAGAATGAGCCCTTATGGCCAAAGGTGAAGGCAAATTGCGCACCTTGTAGGCCGAGGCAATAGCCTGAACAATCCAATTACTAATGGTTTGTTTGAATGCAGGGAGCCCCTTCTTAGGTGACCCAAAACACACTAACAGTTGGTCCAACCTCCTCCAAGAAGAGGACCTCTCGAGGTAAACGCTCAAAGCTCTGACAGGGCAGAGCAAATGGAGCCTCTCTTCTTCTGCCGACACATGAGGTGGAGCATGAAATGCCTGCAGGACCGTAGACCGTGCCGTATTAGAAGGCACCTTAGGCACATGGCCAGGTCTCGGGTGCAGAATGGCCTTAACTCCGCCAGGGGCAAACTCCAAGCAGGCTGGTGTTACTGCCAGGGCTTGAAGATCTCCCACCCTCTTTTAGTCCTTGGGCGAAGCCAACTGAAGGGGTTCGAAGGGGGCCAGGGATAACCCTTCGAGAACCACGCCAGGTCCCAGGCAGGAACCCTGGACCTGATTGTCGGTCTCATCCTCCATGTACCACGGAGAAAACGTATGTCCAGCTGGTGCCTCCCCAGAGGCCCATCACTCAATGGTGCATGGAAAGCCGCAATGGCAGCCACGTACTCCTTAAGTGTGGAAGGGGAGAGACCCGCAGAGAAACAATCTTGAAGAAACTCCAGAACTGAAGCCACAGGGCAGTTAACTGGATCTAACTCATGTTCTCTACACCAAGTGGAAAACACATTCCATTTGAGGCCATATAATCTCCTAGTAGACGGAGCCCTAGAGCTAAGTATGGTTTCAACCACCCCGGCTGATAGACCAGCATTTAGGTACTGAACCCCTCAGGGGCCAGTCCCACAGTTTCCACAGCTCTGGGCGAGGGTGGAATATTGTGCCCTCCGCCTCAGACAACAGATCCCTCCTCAGAGGAATCTGCCACGCCGGAGCTATCAGGAGTGAAATTATGTCTGAAAACCATACTCGGGCCGCCCACAACGGGGCTACCAGAAGAAGACTGATGCCCTCCTGACGGACCCCTCCAGGACTCCCGGGAGCAGAGCGATCGGGGGAAAAGCATGCAGGTGTAGCCCCAGTGGGGCTGGATGCGTGAGGGAGAACCAAAGTGGACAGTGGGACGTCTCTCGAGATGCAAACAGATCCACTTCCATTGGTCCAAACCTCTCCCATATCAACTTCACCACATCTGGGTGAAGTCTCCATTCCCCGGGCCTCAGCCCCTGCCTCAACAGGATGTCTGCTCCCTGATTCTGAACCCCCGGAACGTACATTGCTCTGATAGACAATAGTTTCCCTTGGGACCAAAGGATAATCTGATGCGCCAATCTGGATAGAGGGCGCGATCTGAGTCTCCCTTGTCGGTTCAGATAAGCTACCACTGATGTATTGTCCGAATGTATCAGGACATGGTAACCCTTGACGTCTGGGAGGAAGCTCCTCAGAGCCCTGAACACAGCCAACACTGGCCCTTGGGACAGGAACCAAGGTTTCTTCTATATTACTAGAGAACGAAGGCATCTGCGCGTTACCCTGATCATACGGAACGGATTCCCCTTGGGGGAAAACCCCTTGGCTTTTGAAGGGGCCTCATGAAGGGGCCTCATGTGTAGAAGGCCCAAAGGAATAATGTTGGATGCCGCTGCCATGAGGCCCAGAAGTCTTTGAAATCGCTTTACAGTGATAGCCTGGCCTAGCTTTATCCCGGACACCATCGCCAGAATGGACTCGATACGTGCAGGAGACATTTGTGCCCGCATCGTAACCGAATTCCACACCACGCCCAGAAACGTTGTGCTCTGAGCTGGTTCCAACACACTCTTCTTTGTGTTGAGTCTCAACCCCAAGCTCTGAATGTGGCCAAGGACGACATCTCGATGCCGAACTGCCATTTCTCGAGACTGGGCCAGAATGAGCCAGTCGTCGATATAATTCAGTATGCGGATGCCCTGAAGTCTCAATGGAGCTAGTGCTGCATCCATACACTTGTTGAACGTGCGGGGAGAGAGTGCTAGGCCGAACGAAAGAACTCGATATTGGTACGCTTCGCCCCCGAAAGCGAACCTCAGGAACCTCCTGTGACATGGAAGGATGGAGACATGAAAATAGAATACCAGTCCTCGGATCTGATTTGATTCACGATAATGGGAATAGTGAGCATTATGAACCTGAACCTCCTCAGAGAACGGTTCAAATGTCTTAGATCTAAAATCGGCCTCAGCCCTCCATCCTTTGGGGGGGACAGCCCTCAGAGGTCCTACTACTCCAGTTAGGACCTCTTTCCTGAAGCCCTCCTAGCCTGAAGGACGTCCCTCAAGTCATCCTTCTGGCTAGAAGATTTATGATGAGAGTGTTTCCTCTGTTGCCAAGCTCCCGGAGGAGGGGCTCTAGAGGAAACGCTCTCTTTCTGTTCTTGGCGGTGTGAGGAGCTCGATGATGGCTGGGTCTGACCGCTTTGCCCCACCCAACTCGATTTGGATTTAGAGCGGCGAGGGAGATACTTCTGGAACGCCGCAGATTGTTTCCTCGTCTCCTGGAATCTGTTGACGACAGTAGTAACTGCGTCACCGAACAGGCCAGAAGACGGGAGCGGCGCATCCAGGAGAAAGGATTTATCCGTGGCTACCATAGCTGCCATGGAGCGGCCGATAGCGCGGGCCGTCTCCTTAGTAGCCCGGAGAGACAGGTCTGTGGCTTTACGCAGTTCCGCAATATCTTGAGGTGTTGGTCCCTCGCCCTCATCCAAATCTTTCAGGAGGTCGGCCTGGTATGCCTGCAAAATAGCCATCGAGTGCAGACATGAACCAGCCCGACCTGCCGCCATATTAGCCCTGCCAACCAATGCAGAGGTGTCTCTGCATGGCTTGCTGGGCAGCGCCGGGTCTTTAAGGGATGAGGCTGCTTCAGGAGAGAGGTAACCAGCTAGTGCCTCTTTCACCTTCGGCATCTTCCCATACCCCATATCTCTTGCACCCAAAACATCGCTACAATCCACCACTGATGGATTAGAAACGCGGGAAGAGTGGGGTTTTTCCCAGGATTTAGAAATCTCCTTATGTAGGTCAGGGAAAAAAAGGTAAGCCCCGGCGCTGAGGTTGTGATCTGTGCTGCAGGAAACGCTCATCTAATTTGCTCTTATTCTGAGCTTCCTGCACATCCTGTGGCCAGCTGATGTTGAGTCTGGCCACAGCACGCGTCACAACATCGATGAGCTCCTCATAGGCGTGAACGTGAACCGGCGAGTCTGGTTCACGTTCATCCGCCTCGATGCTGAGCACACCCACCTCCTCGGAAGCAGACAGCTCAAGCATCGGGCCCTGATCACGGGCAGAAGAAGCCGCATCGCGGGCTTGTGCACCATGAACAGGAGCCTCAGAATCTTCAGACGAAGAATGAGAAGGTGCCGCAGCAGTCTCATTCTCGTCTGCAAGATTCTTTTGCGAACCCCATGATCTAAATCACCGCGCCGCCTCAACGGACGCGGGACCGGAACCATGGGGAGCGCGAGCCTGGCTGTGTTCATCAAATAAAGCCAGGCGGGAGCGCAGCACTCTCATAGGAAGTGCTTCACAATCACCACAAGCAGCTCCCTCAAGAGCTGCCCGGGCGTGCTGCACTAGCAAACAGTTCACACATAGCTGATGCGTGTCCCCACCCGTGATGTATCTAGGGCAGGGATGCACACACAGTTTGAACTGCTCACTCGCCATAATATATATATATATATATATATATATATATATATATATATTCACAGACAAACAACACCAAATAGAACAGTACAACAGAGAGCGCTTGCTGAAGAGAGTCCCCAAAGAGTTGTTTTCAACGACGCAGTGCGAGTTCCCTCGAAAGGGAACTAAAGGCTGTTTTGTATCTATTTGCAGTCTTTTCTTGATAGAATGTGGTATTTTATCAGGTACTCACGCTGGAGCCGTGTTGCTCAGAGCTAGAACCAAGCATACATACAGGGAAAGAAACACTGTCATAATGAGCTGTTCACTTGATCCAGGTTAGCTGAAAAGGCACTGAAGTCAAAGGCACTGAAGCACCCCTTATGAAAAGAAAATATATATTCCCTATATGTATATGAATGATCAATATATTATATGGTTTAACAGTATATTTGAAAATATACAGAATAATAAAATGTGTTAATATATTACAATTGTCGCTTTTCATATATGGAAAAATATGTCAAGTCACCTTCATTAATATAGCACTTTTAACAATATAGATTGTTTCAAAGCAGGTTTACAGTGATAATAGGAAATTAAAGTAACAGAGATTGTTTTGGCTTTACAGCAGCTCTAGAATAAAGTTATTGTCCAGCTAAAGTTAGTTTTGATTGATTCACTTCCATTGCAAAGATCATTAGTTATTAACTTAGGGGCCGCTAACACGACACCGTTCCAACAGAAAACCCTTAATGCGATCCGGCCGCACATTTGCACAACAACCGTGCCTGGTGGCTCGAGAACGCAAACCTTGAAATAGGTTCCAAGTTGAAGGCATTGAAAATGTTTGAAAACGTTATCATCTCTGCATAAGCTTCAAAAACATGAATCTGTGAAAACGCTGACGGCGTGCACATTCACATTACGTGTTCAGTCTATAGGTATGCACGTTTGGATATATATGTGTGCAGGCGTGTAGTCTTTCTTTACAAATTGACCTCACCAAATTACTTATCTGGCCTTAAATTCAATTTTTTGTCGCTTCCGTGCATCCATGTGAACTGGAATCATCCTGACAACACTTTATCTGTACAGAGTTAAAGGGAAGGAGGCCTTCACAGCAGAGAGACTCGTTGACACTTCAGGACTGCGTTGTCATCGTGTCTAGGTGCAGGTCCTTCATCAGATCTGGATACGGCCTGGATCTAGACTGCGGTAAACCTCGGGATTAACAGAGAGACTAATATTGCCGTAGACGCCATTCTTCTTATGATGCAACGAGTACATCAGAATTTATGGGAAGTGTTCCCAGTTCCGGTTGACCTAATCTATGCAGGCTAACATTGAATTATAGAATTTGATAACGTGTTATGTGTATGGTAGTTTAAAGAGATGTGTTTTTAGTCAAGATTTAAACTGACAGAGTGTGTCTGCTTCCCGGACAATGTTAGGAAGACTGTTACAAAGTTTACGTGCTAAATAGGAAAAGGATCTACCGCCAGCAGTCAATTTTGAGATTCTAGGTATTATCAACTGGTCAGAATTTTGAGATCGCAGTAGACGTGACGGACTATAATGCATTAAGAGCTCGCTCAATTACTGGGGAGCTAAACCATTTAGTGCTTTGTAAGTAATCAGCAATATTTTAAAATGTATACGATGTTTAATAGGGAGCCAATGTAACAATATATTTACTAATATATCATAATGTATGTAATTTTACATTCAGTCATACACTTCATAATAGCAGAGCCGATCCTGTCCTCCCTGGGGCCCTAAGCAAAAATCTGTTAAGGGGCCCTCCTGACCCATGAGCCATGTAAACCATTTGCCATAGCCACACAGTCACACCTGACACCCCAGTTCTCCCACTACAATCCTTCCTCGTTTAGTTAGTACTAATGAAAATGTAATTCCTGATATCAGAAATAGACATATTTTATATTAATATCAATAATTCACATTTTAAATAGTACAAATTTAATTATTGATATCAAAATGCATCCTTTGAATTAATAAAAGCTAAAATGGCTTGCCATTGCATGTCACTGTGTTTTAAATGATAAAAGCAATAATTGAGATGGTTATTATTTACTGAGGGATGTGCATCCATATTGACCAGTATGTCCAGCCAATCAACATTTTAAATGCAATATAGTCAATGTCAATACATTGCTTTCCATCTTGCTTTATTGCAGAGTTGTAACTAAACTGACTTGGAGACTAGATAATCATAAAAGTATGAGCGCCTAATGAGGAGTGCCATCACGCCTATATTGTACTGGTAACTGGTCCCCATAGATGTTTTACTGGAAAGTGCGCGTTTCATTTCGTGCACGCGCATATCAATACGCATACGCCCGACGCGGTTATCTTTTCCGAGCTGCAGTTTATAAACAAACACCGTTGGCCTTTGAATTATCAAACGTAATCTCATGAAAGTGCGTATCTATACCACAAATTTAATTTCTCGTGCTATTTATACGCCAAAAATGTTTTTTTGCGTGCATATGCTACGCACTGTAAATCTCTTGGGTAGGATTAGGGGTGTGGAGTGCATGTATATTACACGCCAAAAAGTGCGTATCATATGCACGCGAAAACTGCGTAGGCCTATCATATGCACGCAAAAACTATTTTTGGCGTATAAATGGCACGAGAAATTCAATTCGTGGTATAGATACGCGCTTTCAATTCACTCACATGGTGTTTTTCTCAGTCTCTCTTTTCGTGACCAGAAGGATAGTCACGCTTAATTATCTCATCGATGTTGTAAACTTTGATTGACGTGCCATGACACGAGGGGGAGGCGGGGCCTTGAGTTATTTGCGGGGCCCTACGCAACTTGCGTAGTGTGCATATAGGGAGGATCGGCTCTGCATAATAGATAGATGTATATGTGCTCAGATATGGTACTGCATGTGTAATATATCGCAGATATATTTACTCATGCAGCATAAACACACATATATAGAGAAATATACAATGTAATATATTTTCCTATATTTTTTAATTATTTACATTTTCATATTTTCAAGCTAGTTAACAAAGGCACAAGCACACCTGCACATCCTAAAGTATTAAGCCAAGAGACTATCACTGTGCTGAGGTATAGACAGCCATTACTTGCAAATTATAGTCTTAGGGCCCTATTTTAACCATCTGAAACGCAAGTATCAAACTCGAAACGCAAGTAACTTTGTGGGCGGATCTCGCGTGCTGTTGCTATTGTACCGGCAGGATAAATGACTCTTGCGCCCAACGCAAATCTAAAATGGGTTGGTCTGAAGTAGCTACATTACTCATAAGTGTGATTTGGTCATAACGTGCAATAAACCAATCAGAGCGTCATCTTACATTCCCTTTAAAAGCAGGCGCGCTTGTTCCATGGCAGATTGCTATTATGATGGCGGATTTGCGCACGCCAGGAGCTGTTCACAGCCGAGGAGACTGACGTTCTCATCGGGGCCGTAAAAGACAGAGAAGTGACATTGTATGGGAATGGGAGAAACCCACCCAAATTAGCTTCGGTTAAACAGGCGTATAATAATTTGGGTAAATGTGTAAGCTAGATTTATGCCTATTTTTTCACATCTTCATGGAAACCACAATGATTTCCCTCGTGTTGTAATATTTTTCCTTGTAATTATGTATGGTTTGCAAAAATGGGAACTGCTGTGCAAGCCTGCGCCCTTAAAATAGCATCTGAATAACGCGCCACTGACTTTAGACTAGGTATTTCCTGGTCAGTGGCTGAATTGTTTTCTGAAACTGCAAAATAGCACCAGGGAACGTTTGCTCCAGAACACGCCTCCTCTTTCCGCTGAACCGCCCCCAGGAGCGCAAGTTCATTCCCTAATTCACCGACGTGCGTCTGTGGAGGGAAAAGTCAGCTGTGCGTCGGGTGCAAAATAGGAATGATACATGAGTCGGTGTACAAAGTCAATTGCGCTGGGTGCAAGATAGGGCCCTTAATTTTGTTTCGGCCAATCGTCAACCGAACCACAGGCTCTACTCTTCAGCACAATGGTAACCCCAAAAACTCACACATACCAGAAGACCTTTTAAATTCCCAAATAATATAACATTAAACACTAACAGATCTCCCCTCTATATTATTTTGAGCAAAACACATTAAATAACACTTAATTTTAACATTTACTCTCCTTTGTTAAAAGAAACAAAGCAAGCTGGGAACTAAAAATCTGTTGTAACTCATTCCGTGAATGTGTGTGTATATGTGTGAATATACAATTACATTTATATGGGTATGTGCAATATACGTACACAATACTGGATACAACTTTATGAATATTACATGTAATGCTATTTTTGTCTTCATTTATACATATTTTATATGTATCTATATAGCCATACATGGTCAATGCATATATTGCAGTATATTGAAAAATATAAGGACTAGTTTCACATATATGGAAATGTATTATGTAATATATCACATTATATTTTGCAGTATATTCCCATATATTTTTGTTCCATAAGGGAGGGACTGCAGAGGGCCTTTATAATGGTGCTCTCAGTAGGTGGATGCATTTAAAGGGACACTATGCAGGAATTCCGTTTTTGTCAAACAGCGACCCCTAGAGTCGCTGTGGAGTACTTTTATTTAACGTTACTGTCGTAAATACCACTCACGCAGAGCGTGACATGGCGTGACGTGTTACATAGTATACAATAGTACATTGTGTTTAATTTGTCGTTTAATGAGATCTAATATATGTTGTTAGTGTTGAGAATTTTCACGTGATTAAATACATAGATCCGACTATTATCCCATGTACTTTAATGGTCCAGTGGCAGAACTTTTGGCAAGCATGTCAGAGGTTCTGGGTTCTAGCTAATCCGCACTAAGTAGTAGTGTTGTCAAAAATATCGATATTTCGATAAATATCGATACTGAAATATCTGAACGGTACCAATACTAATTTCCCGAAGTATCGATACTAGCCGAGCAGTCACTTTCACTTCTCTCAAAAGGCGCGTTGACAAACACCACACGTGACGCACTCGTCTCATTCGCTCTGGTTAAATAGCAAAAGTGAAGTGAATGGAAAGATGGCGAGGGCGGCGCCCCCGCGACCGGCTTTGGTTGATTGATAAAGAACATCGCGAGCGGGCATGTCGGAGAATAGCGCGGACACGCGTAAAAAACACACAGCGAGCGGGCATCTCGGAGTCGGAGAATAGCGTGGACACGAGCTACACACCGCGAGCGGGCATGTCGGAGAATAGCGCGGACACGAGCTACACACCGTGAGCGGGCATGTCGGAGAATAGCGCGGACACGAGCTACACACCGCGAGCGGGCATGTCGGAGAATAGCACGGACACGCGAGCGGGCTGCGGGCACCCAACAGATTGTTTGACTATCAATAATCCCTCACATCACTCATTTTTTAAAATTATTGTATAGGTGAAAACAGACTTAAGGAACAGGCTCCAGGGGTAGGCTACTATTTAGCAGCATATGCTCAGCATCAGGGGTGTTTGTTGTTTGGACAGACCTGCCCCCAGCTTTTGACCATACGTCAACATCCGACGTTTTAGGGTACCCTTTAACGTCAGTTAAATGACGCTATGTAATCCTAACCCTACCCCAGACCTAAACCTACCCGCGTCATCTAACTGACGCTAAAGGTAAAGCGTCAGTTAGATGACGCCCTAGGATCGTCATCTAACTGACGTTAAAGGGTACCCTAAAACGTCGGATGTTGACGTATGGTCAAAAGCGTCAGACAGATGACGTCTTGGGATGAGACTGTGTTACAAGGAAACACTGTAACTCTTCTCATTTGAACTTTTCTGAAACATTAACCAAGATGGCCTAGTATTGTTGTTGATAAGAGTCTGTGTTGTCTCGTTTTAATTCTTAAAGTTAACATAATCTGACTGAGGAATCTTAGACAAGTAAATATTGTAACTGTGGTCAAATGTAAATTAACTGGTGCCTATTTAACTTTATTCAAAAATTATTATTTAAGTCTGCAATTTTCCTTCATTAGCGATTATCATCAATTTGATTACACAGATATTAATTAAACTAAACAGCTAGACAATGGCATCTCTGAATTCAATAATGACATGCCTTTAACTGAAAATTAAATGTTTAATCTTATTATTATACATTACTGACTCTCTATCCTCCAATTTGATACTGTTAAGTGCTTTTTTGTTACAGTATATTTGAATCTTTGATAACAGTAGGTAATAAAAATACATCATGTTAGCTCTGGTCCAATTAAAAAATATAAACAAATAGAACTCAGGACATTTTTGTTCATGTAAAATATACCTCATTGTCATGTTCTAGACTTGTTATATTTAGCTTTAAATTAAAAAAATACCCCCTTAATATTGTGGCAGTTTTTTCTCCGTGGTATCGAAAATGGTATCGAATATCGATATTTTTCAAGGTATCGTATCGAAGTTAGAAATTCTAGTATCGTGACAACACTACTAAGTAGTATAGGTTTTTTTTTTCCTCATCAAAACCGATTGTTTATTAGTGGTTGTATATCAAGCAGGGACACGTTTTTTTGTGCATTAGGTTTTGTTATTTCACTGTAACAAATATAGAGAGTCTCTCCGTAACGGATTGAAGCACATGTCCGTGTGAAGACTGTGCCCGTCACAACAGAACACTGTATCCGCGCCACTGATAGAAGCGGCAACACGCACTTTGGTCACTTGATTTCAAAAACAACACATTTCAGATTGCCTCTTATTTAACAAACAAACTCAATTAATGCTCTACTAGAGTTAACTGGAGATGTTTTATTTGTTTGTATTGGTACATCCGTGCCACGAGATGTTTCAATGGGGACATATCACACCCGCAAATTATGCCTATGCTCGTGTCTGACTCCTCGCTCGGTCAGTCTGCCGTTTCCTCTTTCTCTGTTCCTCCGACAATGCTTTCCTTGCTTTCTGCTTCTTATATGCCGGCTCAGCCATGACGATAGTGTGACAAACTCCATCCCTCCCCACCTTGTTCCTGGATGGGGGCGTGTATGTGTGCAGTGCCGTAAAGGAATATGTTACATCACGAGAGCTGATATCACACGATACTTCCTGACGCTGAGGCCGGCGGCCCAAAAGTTGCAAGTGAGTTCTCTAACGAGAGTATCTCTCGTACTGCGTAATATCTTACGCTATGGGGGAAAACCTCTTTTCCTCGAGATATTGAAGCCAAAAATTATCCTTAATTTTTAATCAATGCAAAACGCTTTGCGGCAGCAAGCAGACATAGGCGAGGCGGCTCGCGCGCCTATTGGCTGCTCTGCGGCAAAAGCAGCAGCCTATCGAGAGCGGCTCTGCGTGACGTCTTGACCAATGGGGGCACTTCGCCCCATTTCGTCATGTCCCGCCAGAAAGGGCGTGGTCTCGCATCGCTGGATCCGGAGTGAGAAGCCGCGCCGTTCGACGCAAGCCTTTCAGCTGGACGAGCCCTCGAGTCTGGAGTCGCTGGCCTTCTCCTTGCCGCCTTCAGCCGCCGTACCTGCTGCGCTTTCCGGCGTACTATATATCCTTTACTCTGCTCTGTGTGTATGTGTGTGTGTGTGCTCGCCCCGCGACTCACACGTCTATCATCTAAAAGAGCCGCGTCTTTTTAAAGATGCCATCCTCCTGTGGCTCGTGCCGAGCCACACTCAGCGATGGGGACCGCCATGTGATGCGTTTCCTGCCTGTGAGAGGATCATGCAGCTCTCGCGCTCGCCGACGGCGGCTGCCCTCACTGCGAGCGATTGCCTACGGTGACTCTGAGGACTCACCTGGCATCCTTCAGCGAGACTGCACTTCCACCCGCTGCAGTGCCGCGCCGTAAAAAAGCGCCGTACTCAGCGGGTCCCCGAGCCTTCTCCAGCCTGTGAAAGCTCGCCAGTTCGCCCGCCAGCTTCACCAGCTTTACCAGCTTCACTCGAGTCGCTCACTGACGGATAACGGCCGCCGCGCGCCGCCGCTTCCGCCATTAATGACGACGAGATAGCTGCATCTGTAGAGGAGACCTGCTGCTCTATCCTGGCGTCGGACAGTGAGGACTGGGCGAGCTCTGTGGACCTCCCCCCTTCTGTCCGCGAGTCGTCAGGGAAACGGGCCAGCATCAAGACCGGGAGCACTTAACATAACATAATAATAAAAAAAAAAAAAAAAAATCCTTTCCTCTAAATCCTCGCTTGCCTGGCTTATGCTACTCCGAGCTATGTCTGAACTTTGTATTTTGAGCACTTCTTGCGTTGTTTTTGCCTCTTCACGATGACTCGCTTGGTTTAGTCCTCAGTTGTAAGTCGCTTTGGATAAAAGCGTCTGCTAAATGACTAAATGTAAATGTAAATGTAAGACCGCGAGCCCTAAAACCGCGGCTAGCTTTCTTTACGTTATAAGAAATATACCCCGCCCCCCATGGGCGTGCGTCACCGGCAAAATGAGAAAAGAGTGTGTTTTAGTCCCGCCGAGGCCGGACTAATCTCCATTTCTCAAACATTTCTCAGCTCCTAGTTTGAGCGGCTGAAAATGTCATTATTGCAGCAATGAGCCTGTTGTATAACACGCACACCTGCAAACAAACGCCGACACACACAAAACTGTGATGACACTCTCTTATCTCTTATGTAGTTCTCCCCTGTGGCACAGTGGCGGAACCCGAAGCCTTCGCGCGAGAGACCCGTGTTCGATCCTGGCTCTCGCAGCAGATAGAAATTTAGTCTCGCCGCGGCCAGACTTCCACCGAAACTTTTCGCTCGTTCAGTTCCAGAAAATGCGACTGTTCCAGTGTATTTTGCAGTAAACAAGCCGGTTCCACGGCCCGCTTGCCTGCACATAAATGCCGTTTCCACGGCGACCCAGAAAAATCATATAAGCATTGTATTTTCTGGTTTTCCGGCCACAGCCGATGGTGTTATGAGTGTAATAAAATGCCCACAGTCCAGGGTTCATTTCTACACACAAACACAGCCCGCCACGGTACAGGGCTCGCACAAATGAAATCGACGCATGTCAATTGTGCATTAAATGTAGTGAATGTGCCCATAACCCAGTGCCCACAAACACTACCACGGTTTCTGTAAAACGAAACCAACACAAGTCTTCCTAGCCTCCTAGGAAGTCGACGGTGTTTCAGTCTCGCCGTGGCCAGACTTCCACCGAAATTTTTCCGCTCGTTCAGTTCCAGAAAATGCGACTGTTCCAGTGTATTTTGCAGTAAACAAGCCGGTTCCACGGCCCGCTTGCCTGCACATAAATGCCGTTTCCACGGCGACCCAGAAAAATCATATAAGCATTGTATTTTCTGGTTTTCCGGCCACAGCCGATGGTGTTATGAGTGTAATAAAATGCCCACAGTCCAGGGTTCATTTCTACACACAAACACAGCCCGCCACGGTACAGGGCTCACACAAATGAAATCGACGCATGTCAATTGTGCATTAAATGTAGTGAATGTGCCCACAACCCAGTGCCCACAAACACTACCACGGTTTCTGTAAAACGAAACCAACACAAGTCTTCCTAGCCTCCTAGGAAGTCGACGGTGTTTCAGTCTCGCCGCGGCCAGACTTCCACCGAAATTTTTTCGCTCGTTCAGTTCCAGAAAATGCGACTGTTCCAGTGTATTTTGCAGTAAGCAAGCCAGTGCCGCGGCCCGCTTGCCTGCACACAAATGCTGTTTCCACGGCGACCCAGATAAATCACATAAGCAGTGTATTTTCTGGTGTTCCGGCCACAGCCGATGGTGTTATGAGTGTAATAAAAATGCCCACAACCCAGTGCTCATTTCTACACACAAACACAGCCCGCAAAAATGCAGGGCTCGCACAAACAAAATCGCCTCATGTCGATTGTGCACTAAACGTAGTGAATGTGCCCACGTCTCAGTGCCCACAGACACCACACACCACATGTCCCACGGGTTCTGTAAAAACGAAACCAACACACATTCAGTCAGCTCAGGCCGACGGTGTTTTCAGTGCAGTAAATGTGCCCGCTGTCCCGCGCCCACATTCACTCACAGACATGTTGAGCCCCACGGGGCTCGCCCCGCTCTCTCTCCCTCAGCAAACTGCTATAAGGGATTTGAGCGCGGCCAGGCTGCCCGCCACGATCAGCGCGCCCCCCGCCTCACAAACTGTAAACACAGTCTCTGCGCTACAGCACGCCGGAGCTCCCTTGCCGTCACTATGTCACGGCCAGAGCCCAGATCTCATTCTACCCCTAGCTATTCACGCGAAAGTGTGGGCACAGCTTCCTGGGGTATCAGAATGGGTGCTGAACACTGTAAACACAGTGTCTGCGCTACAGCACGCCGGAGCTCCCTTGCCGTCACTATGTCACGGCCAGAGCCCAGATCTCATTCTACCCCTAGCTATTCACGCGAAAGTGTGGGCACAGCTTCCTGGGGTATCAGAATGGGTGCTGAACACTGTAAACACAGTGTCTGCGTTACAGCACGCCGGCGCTCCCTTGCCGTCCCTATGTCACGGCCAGAGCCCAGATCTCATTCTACCCCTAGCTATTCACGCGAAAGTGTGGGCACAGCTTCCTGGGGTAACAGAATGGGTGCTGAACACTATAAAAAGAGGCTATTCGCTACAGTTCGCTCGACGCCCCCGCCGTTACACGGCGCGCGTCAAATCCACGGTGAAAACAGAAGTAGCACATCTACTTCGAGCCGAGATAGCGAAACTACTGAGCAAAGGTGCTATAGAACGTTTATCTCAGGCTCAGAGCGAAGGGGGCCTATACAGCAGATATTTTCTGGTACCGAAAAAAGATGGAGGTCTCAGACCCATTTTAGATCTGCGACAGCTGAACAGAGCACTTGTGAAGCGCCAGTTCAAAATGCTTACAACCAGGAAAATCCTCGCGCGAGTTCGCCAAGAGGACTGGTTTATGTCAATAGATCTGAAAGACGCCTATTTCCGAATACAAATAGCGTCCCATCACAGGCGATTCTTGAGATTCGCCTTCGAGGACCAGGCATATCAATACACAGTCCTGCCGTTCGGCCTGTTCCTAGCACCCCGTACATTCACGAAGTGCATGGACGCGGCTCTCGCACCCCTGAGACTTCGGGGCATGCGAGTTTTGAACTACTTGGACGATTGGCTGATTCTAGCTCGATCACACTCAGAGCTCATAGAACACAGGGCCACATTACTCGAACACCTCGAGAATCTGGGCCTCACAGTCAATTGGGCGAAAAGCTCGCTGTCTCCCAGTCAGAAAATTTCTTTTCTGGGAACAGTGCTGGACTCGCTATCCATGACAGCACGCCTGTCACCGGAGCGCGGACTAGACATTCAGCGCGTCGCGAACTCCTTCCGCCACGGCTCTATAGTCCCGCTCAAAAGGTTTCAGAAAATACTGGGCCTGATGGCCTCAGTAGCCTCTGTACTCCAGCTGGGCCTGCTTCGCATGCGCCCACTGCAGATGTGGCTGAAAGCGCGAGTTCCGCCCCGGGCACGGACCGCTGGTCTGTTTCGCCTCAGGGTCGATCTAAAGTGCGTTTCAGCTCTGAAACCTTGGAAAGTAACCGACTGGTATCAGTCAGGTGTGAGTCTGGGGACCGCCTCGAGTGTGCAGGTGGTGTCTACGGACGCCTCCACCTCGGGATGGGGAGCGCTGCTCAAGGGCAGACCGTTCGCTGGCCCTTGGTCAGAACGGGAAAAGCTCCTTCACATAAACTGCTTGGAAATGATAGCAGTCGACAAAGCGCTACGGTGCTTCTGTCCCCAGATAAAAGGTCACCACGTCCTGGTCCGGTCGGACAACATGTCAGTGGTGGCACACATAAATCGCCAGGGCGGCGTCAGGTCCCGAAACCTTTACAGGTTGACGGAACGCCTTCTGGTCTGGGCTCAGCACAACCTGCTGAGTGTGCCATGTGCCTGGTCACCTGAATGTGGGACCAAACAGACTGTCCAGAAACAATGTCCCAGCAGGGGAATGGTCACTGCACCCGCAGATGATCCAACTGCTGTGGGAAACGTTCGGCAGAGCGCAGGTGGACCTGTTCGCGTCCCACGAAAAACGCTCAGTGTCCGAACTTCTGCTTGAAGAGCAGGGATGCGCTGGCCCATGTCTGGCCCCGCGTTCCCCTATATGCTTTTCCCCCTGTCTCGCTCCTGCCTCAAGTGTTGGAACGAATCAGGGAAAACGGATGCCCAGTGCTGCTCGTGGCCCCGCTCTGGACAAACCAGTCCTGGTTCCCAGTCCTGATGCAGCTGGCCAGCACTGCCCCGTGGCCTGTACCACTGAGGAGAGACCTCCTCTCTCAGGCAGGGGGCTCGATTTGGCATCCTCGCCCGGATCTGTGGTCCCTGCACGCATGGGCCATCAACGGGTACCCGCTAACCTCCCGGAGGGAGTGTTAAGCACGATCACGCAGGCTATAGCTCTGTCTACTCGACGGCTCTATTCCTCGAAATGGTCTGTGTTCTCTGCTTGGTGTCAAGCTCAGGGCTTTTCAACCGTAGACTGCGGGGTTACGGAAGTGCTTTCCTTCCTTCAAGAGCTGCTGGATAAGGGCAGAACCCCATCCACGCTCAAAGTATACGTGGCGGCCATAGCAACGTTTGCAAAACCGGCGTCTGGCCAGCCACTGGGGAAGAACGACTTAGTCGTGCGTTTCCTCAGGGGAGCTCGGAGATTGAACCCTCCCAGGCCCCCTTCAGTCTCGATGTGGGACCTTTCCACGGTGTTGGAAGCCATGAAAGGTGCCCCATTCGAGCCAATCCATTTGTCAGACATGAAACATCTTTCAAAACGGTGTTTCTCATGGCTCTCGCTTCAGTGAAGCGCGTAGAGGACTTACAAGCGCTTTCGGTAAGCGCGTCATGTATGGAGTTTGGGCCTAATGACTCAAAGGTCATACTCAAACCTAGGCACGGGTACGTGCCGAAATCCCTCAACACACCGTTCAGGGCCCAGGTGATTTCCCTGTCCGCCCTTCAGGTTCTCAATGAGGAGAAGGACGCGAGTCTCCTATGCCCCGTCAGGGCACTAAGAGCTTATGTGTCCCGCTCGTCTGGTTTTAGACAGACTGAGCAGCTTTTCGTTTTGTTTGGCGGACGTTCTAAGGGACTTGCCGCATCGAAACAGAGCCTATCCAGATGGATAGTTGATGCCATAGCGCTGGCTTACACCTCTAAGGGCCTGCAGTGTCACTTGGGTGTAAGAGCGCACTCCACGAGAGGCGTGGCCTCTTCGTGGGCATGGTCTAGCGGGATTACCCTGCAAGATATTTGTACGGCTGCGGGCTGGGCCTCGCCGTCTACATTTATAAAATACTAGAACCTGGAGGTCCCCGCCTTACAAGCTAAGCTTTTGGCGGTCTAGAATTCAGTGCAATCTGCCCCGCTGTGTCGGCCCAGATGCTGAGTTTGGCCTGCGTATCGCTCACTGACTGATACAGCAGCTCCACGAGTGTCAACACATGTATGGCCACCCAGTTTAGGCTGAAAGTGTTTTCACCCTGACTACGTGGTATAATATCTATATGATTAGCTCCTCTGGATGCTATTTTATAAGGAATGACGCTTCTAGCCCCTCTTCCTTCACTCTTTGTGAGTCTATGGTGATTATGCTTGGGACTTTGGTGTTGGATCCCTGTATGCACGGCGTGTTACACTGTGTTCCCCATAGCGTAAGATATTACGCAGTACGAGAGATACTCTCGTAAGAGAACGTACTCGGTTACTAACGTAACATCTGTTCTCTCTAGAGAGGGAACGAGTACTGCGTATCTTGCCGTGCTTACAATACGCTCTGGTTCGCTTCGGCGATGAAAACCAGTGTACCAGCCTTATCGAGCTATATTTATAGGGCGAGACCACGCCCTTTCTGGCGGGACATGACGAAATGGGCGCGAAGTGCCCCCATTGGTCAAGACGTCACGCAGAGCCGCTCTCGATAGGCTGCTGCTTTTGCTGAGAGATCACTTCCGGCGCTTTCCGGTGCTTGCCGAAAAAGACCAAAGCGCCCGCAGATCACTTGGACGTGGCTGTGTTTACAAGAGGTAAAAACGATATAAATACTGTTCGTGTCTTAGGCCATCAATGTGTACTTAAATTTACGAGTCATTAAATCATGTTTAATTTGGACTTCTCTGTACATGCTCTTTGAGGAAGTTACCATAGACCTGCATTATATGACTGACAGACAAGAACGGTTTGACCTAAAAATATAAAAATTGAAACTACTGCGGAAACAAAGACACCTACATCTTGGATGCCCTTGAGGTAAGCTAAAACATACCAAAAATTAATTTCAAAGTGAACTATCCCTTTAAAGCCCAGTTTTAAGATAATTTCTGATGAAATAGAACGGTTAAGATTGAAATTTGGACACATGCTGCTGGCCCGAGAATTTTCGGTTGACCGTGAGACCTAGGCATTTCAGATGGCTGAGAAGCGCAGTTCTGTGAGATAATAGCTCTGTCTCTGACTGTGCTAGAATCAACCAATCGTCCAGATAGTTAAAAATTCGCACGCCCTGAGTTCTCAAGGGGGCGAGAGCCGCGTCCATGCACTTCGTGAATGTACGGGGTGCTAAGGACAGGCCGAACGGCAGGACGGTGTATTGATAAACCCGATCGTCGAAGGCGAATCTCAAGAATGGCCTGTGACGGGGTATTATCTGAATCTGGAAATAGGCATCTTTCAGATCGAGAGATATAAACCAGTCCCCCTGGCGAATGTGCGCAAGGAGTTGTCTGGTTGTAAGCATTTTGAACGGTCTTTTCATAAGAGCTTTGTTCACATGCCTCAAATCCAGTATGGGTCTGAGTCCCCCGTCCTTCTTGGGCACGAGAAAATAACGGCTGTAAAAGCCTGACTCGCTCAGAGAAGGCGGTACCGGTTCTATGGCCCCTTTGCACAGCAGTTTTGTTATTTCCGAGCGAAGTAGGTGTGCTACTTCTGCTTTCACTGTCGTCGCGGTCCGCGCTCGAAATCGAGGGGGATGGTGAGCGAACTGTAACGCATAACCCTGCTTTATAGTGCTTAGCACCCACTTCGATACCCCTGGGATGTTTTCCCATGCTTTTATATGTGCAGCTAAGGGTAGAATGGACTCCGGGCTCTGGTCGCCGCGCTGTGCGGGCTCGAGAGACTGAACCGGAGGAGCAGCGCTCTGCTCTGTGTGCTTGTATGGGGCGGCTCGCTAAAAACAGTGACAGGCTGTTTTATATGCAGCTTCCTGATTACTGTGAATGGGGAGCTTTGTGATCACATTGCGATGCGCCTTGAGAGGCGTGCAGGCTTGTAAGCGCGGGCGCTCGTGGGCGGACGCGTGACTTACAACCATAGATTGACCGGCATGAGCTTGCGCTTTGTGGCGTGTGTTTAGCAGCACTGGCGAAGCGCGTGTCAGTAAGCGTGAGTGCTTGTGAGCCTTACGTTTATATTGTGGCTCATGTGGGACTGCGCACTATGGTGCGCGCGCGGCTTTGTGTGAGAAGTGCATAGCAGTAAGCGTGAGCGCTTGCAAGCGGGCACGAGACTTACTTTTTGAGCCTGTTTGGACAGAGGCTGCACTGTTTGAAGCGCGCGGCTTGGCCGAGTGACAGAGCGGGCAGATAGTAGATGTGGGCACGTGGGCACATCTGCTATGGGCAACACTCGAGCAGCATTTGCCTGCTTCATGAGAGTGGGCTCTATGTGGGACACAGGAAGTGTTGTGTTTACATGTAGGGGTGAACACTGGGTTGTGGGCACTTTTACTACACATAAAACACCTTCGGCATGAGCCGGATAACCAGATAACCTGCTCTTTATGAGATTTCTCTGGGTCGCCGTAAAAACGGCGTTTGTGTGCAGGCGAGCGGGTTGTGTAACCAACTCGTTGACTGCTAAATGATCCACTGTAGTAGCCTGAGATGAGGGGACTGACAGGGCTAGAAGTTTCGACGGTGGTCCGGCCGCGGCGAGACACAACCGTCTTTTTCCTCCTGATGGTGCTAGGAGGGCTTCGCATGCTCAGGTTTCAACGCGATCTTCGGCCGAGGCCCTCATGGGGGGTGCGGCCTGCTGCGGTTAGCTGAGCGTGATCTAGGGCGGCCGCCCTGTCGCTGCGAAGAGTGGCTGTTCTGTCTGGGCTGAGCTGGGCGCTGCGTGGCAGCTCGTGCAGGCGGCTGGTCACTTGAGCGACCTGCAGCGGAGCTAGCGTGGCGCGGCAGGAACAGGTTCATGGCTTGCAACGTTTTCTGCACCTCAGAAAAGCGGTCACTGATTCCGTTCACTGCTGGGCCGAAGAGACCGGAGTGTGAGAGAGGGGCGTCGAGGAAAACAGATCGCTCAGACTCTCTCATGTCAGCCAGCGTCAGCCAAAAGTGCCTCTCAGTTACAGTTAACGAGGCCATGCATCTCCCCAGGGCCTGGGCCGCAGACCTAGTAGCGCGAAGGGAGAGATCCGTCGCGCTCCTCAGGTCCGTAACGGCAGCTGGGTCCCGGCCTTTCTCGTCCCACTCACGGAGGAGATCGGCTTGGAGAATTTGCAGAACAGCCATTGAGTGCAGGGCGGAAGCTGCTTGTCCGGCGGCGGCGTAAGCGCGACCGACAAGGGCAGATGTGGTCTTGCAGGCTTTAGACGGTAGGGCAGACTTTGAGCACCATCTCGCGGAGGGCGGGCAAAGGTGCGCTGCAACAGCTTCCTCAACCTTCAGAATAGAGCTGTATCCCTTCTCGGCGGCGCCGTCCACTTGGGAGAGCGACGCGGAGACAGAGGAATGAAGCCTCGCGGAGAAAGGGGCATTCCACGATTTAGCCCGTTCTGAGTGCAGCTCAGGGAGGAAGGGCGCGGGCCTGGAAGCGAGCGCTTGACGGCGGCGACTCTGAAGAAAACAGCCATCAAGCCTGTTGGGTGCGGGCTCCTGAGGCGGTGACCACTCGAGCCCGAGGCGGTCGACGGCCTGCGAAAGGAGGCGCATCAGTTTGGCTTCCGCTCCAGCGCGTGTTCTCCCAGACTCCTGAATAGAAGAGGAGGCGGAGCGTTGAGAGCTCGACCACTCCTCGCTATCTGAAGCTAGGATGGAACAGCTATCTCCTGCGGCGGGTCCATCCATGTCGTCCTCAGACTCGACGGCAGGGCGGGCCGTAGCCGGCAGCTGCGCGTCGGTGAGAAGAAGCGGGGAGGGCGTCGGCGAGGCTCGAGGGAGGGACTCTGGCGAGCGCGTCGCGGCGGCGGCAGGCTCCTGCAGCCTTTGTGAACGGCGCTTCTTTTTCCTGCACGGTGCAGCAAAGGGCGGAGAGGTAGCTTCGTCCTGGAAGGCTTCGAGTCGAGCCCGCAGGGTCGACATCGGAAGATCCTCACAGTGCTCACATCCTCCCGAAGAGAGGGCAAGAGAAGCATGTTCCTGGCCCAGGCAGAGAGCGCATATAACGTGGTGGTCTCCGACGCTGAGAGGGGCTCTGCACGAGCCGCAAGTGGACCGAGGTATCTTTAAAAAGACGCTCGTGCTCTTTTAGATGCTCGGTTTTGCAAATGAGAAAAAAGGATACAACGCCGGATAGCGTAGCTCGCTTCGGAAGGCTGAAGGTGGCGAAGGCGGCCGGCTTCCTCAGTCACTGTCCTAGCTGGCTTGTCGCTGTTTCAACGGCGGCGGCTTCTCAAGGTCCAGCGATGCGAGCAGCTTCGCTGAAGAGATGAAAATCAGAGAATCAGCCTCCGAGCCCCGCTTATATATGCTAAGCCACGCCCATTCTGGCGGGCTAGGTCGGGCTTACTGGTAGGCTGTGCAGTTCCCGCAGAGCAGCCTATGAGCGCGCTAGAATGCCCGCTCTAGGTCTGCTAGCTGCTGCACTGCGTTGACGACATATACAAAATTAAGGATAATTTTTGGCTTCAATATCTCGAGAACATGAATCTTTTCCGTAGTGTAAGCTAAACTTACGGAATACGAGAGAGCCTCTCGTAAGAGAACTGCACTGTTAAACCTTGCTGTAAAAAAAAGGCCAAATTCTGACAATATCATACAATTTTCCATTAAAACAGTGTTGCCAGTATTTTACTGTAAAACAAATCTGGTAAGGTCTAACAGTGTGTGCTAAATGTAGAATTCATGTCTGGCCATTGGGAGTAGCGGGAGAAACGGTGGCCTGGCTACTTATTTCACCCGCTGCCCCGCTGGGTTGTATCTAGGCTAGCTTACTTATAGGCTACATGTGATCATCACAAAGAGTTTTTTTATTACACTATTTTACTTTAAGATAATGCTTTTACTTTCAACCTTTTTTGGGCATAGTTTACTGTAGGAAGTATTATTTCACATGACTTTAATTTTACTTTATTGACATTGTCATTTCCGGATACTTGATTATGGTTTTCAGTATTTCTATTCATTAAAAATAAACAAGTTCTGATTTGCAAATGGGCTTACTGCACTAATAATTATTATTTAAATTTTTTTTGTTAACTTTGAGTGGCTATTTTTTTTCTTGTATAGACTGACTGTCTTAGTGTTTTTGTATGATTTAGCTTTGCTACCATAGGTGGTGTTGCTATGCAGCTTTCCGTGTTTAATATACAGGTGGGGGATTTATTATTTAAAAAATAATGATAATCGAGTTACATTTTTAAAAAGGATTTAAAGGAATAAGAATGGTAAAAGGTAGGTCTAATTGTAGTTAAGTAATATATTTAAACTATTTGCAAATAATTTAAACAACACTGTTTTAATGGAAAATGGTATGATATTGTCAGAATTTGGCCCTGTTTTACAGCAAGGGTTAACAGTGCAGTTATTATCAATAAAAACTGTCACCTCGGGTGAAAAATGTCATCCTGTGTTCCGTCTTTTAAACTTCTCCTCAACGTGCATGCAGTGTAAATAAAGCAGTTGCATCAATGAAATGATAGTAGTCCACGGCCACACCCCCGTGCTAATGGTACCGCCCACGGCGCAAATTACAAGATGAAAATTAGAAAAACAGAAAATCAGTTCGATTTCATTTATTCAAATGTTTGTTTCTGAAGTCACAATTTAGCACAAGTAAAATTGAAAAAAAGGAGAAAAAGGCAACTATCCATTGATAATGTAACTGGAAAAACAAGAAAAATGACCGTCTGGTTTCAATGTTTTATTTTTGCATTTGCATTGTATGGTCTGAAAATTGAATTATGAAGCGTTACACGGACCCGGACTGACTTAGTGTCTTGCATAATATAAATAATTACAACAACAACTGAAGATTAATCACAATATTTTTTAACATTGCGTTTAGTTTATTTAAACCTAAAAGATTAATGCACTAAGCAAAGGCAAATCAAGAAAAATACGAAAATAAAACCTAAATGTTTGTGATTAAATAGAGATAGAGATAGAAGTTAATGTACAATATTCTGAATAATCACTTTTGATTATTTTTAAACAGCTAGTAATCCCATGATAATGGATATTGCACATTCAGTTATTTTACACTTTATGTCTCATTGCATCTTTAAAATAGTCAAACGTATAACCTTCATAAAAAATGTTTTTACTAAATTGAAAAATCAAACAAATAGATCTAAATCTAGAAACACATACCTTTTTCAAACCAAATGGAAACATAACAATAACAGAGATTGTAGAGATAAAACAACAAGATTGTTGTTTAAAACAAATTGGTTTAAAATATTTTAAATGACCAAATATCCTTACATCAAGTCTATACTAGATAAGATTAATTAATTATTTAATTATTTATCACTGAATGAGTGATTTTCTAGATAGGATTTAACATTCTTAATACTACTTAGCTTTTCAAAGGTATTAAATAGAGTAGGTTTGTTTGACATCTGCTTGATTAATATAATGTATTTAATTTTATAAGGAACTTATATTTAAAGATTAACATGTAAACCTCATTTGTAGCGATAAATCTTAATGCAGTGGTTCATACTGTCTGATACTACAAGGTGGCCATCAGGCAACACAGCAAGGCCTCTAGGGCTGCTCAGACCTTCACTCACAATAGACTGACCAACACCTACAGCAGGATAAAGCACAATACAATGCTGCTTTCCCCAGTCTGCAACCAGGACATCTCCATCTGCATCAATGCAAATGCCCCAAGGACTCGAAATAACAGGACCCATGCCAGAGCAGATACCCAAGATACGAATTGTGTTCCACCCTGGTTCTAGCACCTTTATACAAGGTGCCCGTCCGGTTTCATTGCCCCTCTCAGAGACGGCCATCAAACCAGATGTCAAGCAAGTTGCCACCAGGTAAGGTCTATGGAATCCTGTAACAACTGTGCGCTCCATTTTAGCTCCTGTCTTAGGGTCTAGCTTTAAGGCTGTTAAGGTACCCCGACGAATATCAGCCACCAAAAACTCATCTTGCTGTGTCACAGTGACCCCTCTTGGAGCTTCCAGATCTTGCTGAGCACCTGCTGATCCTGATCCTCCAAAGGTCTGCAGAAGGCGGCCATGACGGCTAAACACTAGCAGTACACGTTCAGCAGCACAAGTAAGGGCTATTAAGCCCTTACTATTACTGGCAACATCAAAGAAACTGCGGCAATGTCTGGAAGTGCCCTCACATGTTGGAGGAGAGATTTGTTGCACAACATTTCTCTGCAGATCAGTTATCTGCACACGGACATTTCCACAGTCCACCACAAACAGTTGCCCTTGAGGAGTACTATGAAGTCCACTGGGTAAGGTCAAGTCAGTGCGTCCTGATCCTTGCTTGCCAATTTTTTTGACCAGATGTCCAACTTTTAAAGTACTCCTCTCTTCCTCAGCCATAAATAGCCCCATGTTTGATCTCTCTCCACTTCTTTTATCTTTCTTCTGTTCACATCTGTTTTGCTGCATAGCTTTTCCCTCTAAAGCAGACATAGAAAAAGATCTGGAAATTCCACTGGAAACATCATAGCAGCCTGTGGATGAATGGTCTTTTGATTCCCAGGTCTCAGAAACTTTATGGCCTTGGTCTGAATTAGTACAGGGAGGACTTTCTGACAGGCAGCGGTTCATCTTTCTCTTTAGGTTCTCCCCTTTTCTGTTAATCAAAGGACGACCCCTGGCAGAAAGGTCAGCCGTAGAGATAGACCATCTTTTCTTTCTATTCATTGAATCACAATGGCTGCTTGCTGACCTGATAATGAACGTGTAACTGGAATCAGTGCTATCTGGTGGAGAGGAAGGTTGTCTTAGTTCAGCTGGGCATTTACCTAACGGTGCTCGTTCCTTAAAATTCAAGAAGCTGTGATAGCTTAATTTAGCACCTTTGAAATCAGACTTATTAGGTTTCATATTATCATTAGCATAATGCAATATTCGTCCTTGGAATCCTTGACTTCCTTGATATTGTTTGGGTCCATTCCCTTCAGGGGGACAAGGAAGTTCACTACTAGAGACTGGGAGCAAAGTCTTTTGATTTCCTTTTGATTTGCAGAGAGGTTGTTTTCTGTCTCCATTTTGTCCAGTTTCTGTCAATTTGTCTTCTGAGTCTCCCCGGTTAAACACTGGATGGATAGCCAAAAACAGGTCATCTCCACGGATGTCAGAACCAGGCGATTCCATGTCCTCATCCAGGGATGACTCAGAATTATCCCGTTTGTAAGGCAAAAGCTTTCGTGGTTTTGGCCTTGGCAGTTTTACATCTTCCCCCAATGCATTCTCCTCACTTGTTGATATACGAATCTTCCTGACAATACGAGAGGTTCCAGTATTTGTCCTGTATGACTCTTTGTTCATTCCACCAACAGCTCCATTACATGGAGTATGCAGTTGTTCAGACACAGCCACATGGTTCTCATGTGCCAACTCTCCAGAATGAATAGCACACTTGTGGCCCTGTGGTCCACACACACCAACTGGAAAATTCAGGTTGTTCTCTTGCACAATAACCTCTCCAATTGGTATGGTACTCGGCTGTGGGCAAGGCTGGAAACGTAAATTTTTTAGAGAGAGGGAGATCTCCCATGGTTGTATCAGCTCCCGAACACCCGTCAGTAGCTGACTTTTGTTGGGACCACTGGGGCATCTATCCCACATGTGGATCTGTTCTCTCAGTTGACCCACCTTTCTCAGCTGCCTGTCTACCAGGGACTGTCCTACCCGAGCTGCGGCTGAATTCTCTCTTTTTATCTGTTGTATTTGTTGCTGAATATCCCTGTGTATTTGCTCCACTCTCTCCAGCAAGTAGCGTTCTTCTCTCTGAGCTCCAAGCATAGCAGAATCAAAACCTTGGTTAACTTTGTCCACTTCTGCAGTTTGCCATTCCCTTAATTGTTGGAGTTCCTGCTCACTCTGCGATAGGTCAAATAGTGCTTGTGTTATCCAGCTAGGAAAGGAGCTGAGAGATTTGGAGAAGACTTCATGTTTTCCAAAGATTGAACTGGAAAAACGCACAGGGGTGCTGTGCACTGGTTGAGATACAGTTGCTGGAAAGGGTCTCTTGTGGAAGTGTGACCCAAGCAGCATCATCTAAAGCAGGGGTCTGTGTATTTCAGCTTCACTGTAAATACCTGTTGGGAAATCAACCAAAAACATTGCAATGTAAAACTCTTGTGACAAAATACCACAAACATATACAGCTTACACGTAACCATTTTTTTTTTTTAATCCTCTGATAACAATACAAATAAATGCTAGTTATTGTATGCTTTAGTTGCTTCGTTCTCTGCTGAAAAGGTTATCACTTTGTAATACAGTCCTCTGTAGTGTCTTTTTAGAAGAACACTAGCCTTCTGTTGAGTCACACACATTTCACTGATAACCACAGGGTAACTGAGAACTAGGGCAGTCACAAAAGCCTTTAGCCTCCTGAGTTCGACAACTGATACCACAGACATGGTAACACTTTGTGTGTTTATGGTTTATTTAGTGTTTGTGCAATATAAATACTGTACATGACATGCAGATATAATTTACATATATTTATCTAAATGGTAATGAAATCTCACGCATAATCAATTTGGTGCATTTACCCTGTCTGGCAAAAAAGTACTCTTTCTGCAATGAAAGGTGAACAGTATCAGTTTACAGAGGCATTTTGGCGAAAACACTTCTCCTGGAAACATCTGAACTTAGTGATTGAATGAACAATAATATCAGCTAATTCATTCACTGAACCAAATACAACTTTATGTGTTATCTTGTTTTATTAAACTAGAACATATACATATACAAGTGAAACAATTAAAGGGACATACTCTGGCTCAGTTCACAACATAAAACAACAATGACAAAAAGACACAAAACACTTAGGGACACATTTGCTTGACTATTGACCAGTGCAATTCAGGGACAAAATATACCTTAAAATCCAAATCCTTCATGTGTGTGGTCACTTGTGTGCTATCATATTCATTCACATTAAAGATGAATGAGAGCTCAGGTTGCTAACCTACTAAAGCTCTTGCATAGCATTAGTGACCAGAAATGTAAAATAAACTTTATTTTTATAATATATATCAAAACAAATCAGATTTTGATATGGGACTAGTTGCTTTAAATTAAACAATAGTTTTGAATAAAATACAATATAGGCTACCTTTGCAAATTATATGCTAACGATTGTGTTTTCTACACTATTGCTTGTCTGTTTTCAAGTTATTTTGAAAGGAGCTTTACAACATGTTGTACATACATTATGTACCTTTACATATTCGTAATCCTAAATTGAAAAACACCTTGAATTACTAAAATATTTACTATATATATTCATTAATAAACAGGCTAAATAGGTATACAAAATAAAGACATATTTAACATATCATTATAATAATTTATTAGACACCACATCATTTGTTTTTATCGAAAGTATTCTTAAGTGTTTAAATTATTATTATTTTAAATGATAAACACAGAAAGAAAGAGGGATAACCATCCTACCTGCATACAGGTGTCTTGTGTTCTGTATTTACACAGAGAGCCCCTCCTTCATGCACGCTCGCTGACACTATGACACTGTCCAACAGCTCTAGATGATCTGGTAAATAGTTATTTTAGGTGCAATATTTTTTGCAGCAATTTCATTGGATGTGAGGCCATTTTGATGCAAAGTGATGATGGCTTTTTTTGGAGGTAACCACTGCTAACACAAGAACACAATGAATGAATGGAATCACCCCTTCCCTCCACTTATAGCAACCAGTCTGCTCTTATAATCCAAACAAAATGATAGTATGATTTTACTTGACTAGTACTTGTTACACTTTCCCAAAATTTGGGTTTTTGTTTTAACGACTGGACCGATCAAACACACAATTGTTACATTAAGGCCGGATTCACATATAGCGCCTAAAAACGCGTAGAAAATGCTGGGCGCGCCGCATTCTCCTTTTTCCAAAGCGCTAGGGCGGTTGCGCTCCGGTTGGTTCTTGTCACGTGACCTACTGTGCGCTTATGGTGCGCTTGCGGCATTCTGAAAAGTTGAGATGTTTTTATCTCGATGCGGCGCGGACACGCTTGGAAAAAACGAGCGCGTCGCACCGCGACCGCGTCGCTTCCATTATGAGCGCGCATACCGCACGCCTACATTTGAAATAACGAACTTGAGCGCGCAAAAGACGCGATATGTGAGCAGGCCCTTAATCTTCTCAACACTTCACCAAGGAAGACTCCTTGATGTCTGGTTTCCCCACTGAGAATTATCACCCTTTTGCTCCCCTCATACACTTCAAAGACAGTGGGAGTGCAGGCAATATCTCCCCGATATTGCCTGCACAGAAAAGTGCACCCATACACAAAAGAAATATATTTGAAATATATTTTCAGAATATATTTTTGGTATATATGCAAATATTTGAAATTGGCCCAATAAATATATTTTAGTTAATATATATGTAAATATATTTTTATTTTATTTTTAATATATTTTAGTTAAATATGTGAATATATTTGTATGTCAATATATTTACTAACAACATATATGTTCATATGTTTTAACTTTTGCAAATGGTTTCATTTGAAATATATTTTCAGAATATATTTTGGGTATATATGCAAATATTTGAAAACGGCCCAATAAATATATTTTAGTTAATTTATATGTAAATATATTTTTATTTTATTTTTAATATATTTTAGTTAAATATGTGAATATATTTGTATGTCAATATATTTACTAACAACATATATGTTCATATGTTTTAACTTTTACAAATGGTTTCATTTGAAATATATTTTCAGAATATATTTTTGGTATGCAAATATTTGAAATTGGCCCAATAAATATATTTTAGCTAAATATATTTAGAATTCCATTCCAGAAGCCAAAATATCAACATAGTGCCAGGTGGACTTAAAACTCCTTAGACTTTGAAGGGTTAATAAAATAAAATGTATTTATCTCAAAAGAAGGGGGGTGTGGTGGGGGGGCTTAGACCATCTTCTCGTTGTGTGGAGCACTGAGTAGTACTGTATCAGCTGGTCTGATAAGTCCACTCCCCCATGTAGATGTTGTAGTCCACAATAGGTTTTGGTACTGGTATGTTTGTACTGGTAAAGAGAGATGGATCCTCCCAGGATCCATCCCTCTTTTTCTGCTTCCTCTTGACAGTGTCCCCATCATAAGCAACATGGACACTGCTGCACATTGCCACCTCCCTGTTGTTCATCCACTTGGTGAAGAGAAGGTTATATTAGCCCAGAGGCCAACCTGCTTTTATCTGTGTAAATGTTGAAGTCACAGGTATAGCCATTGCTGGAGTCTGCCAGCACAAACAGCTTTATCCCCCACTTGGTGGGTTTTGCTTTCATGTACTGGGTCATCCCAGTTCTTGCCTTGGTGGCCACCATCCTCTCATTAATGGAAAGCATGCTTCCTGGGATGGTAGGCAGACTGACAGGCGGCCTTTATCTCAGTCATCAATGGCTTCAAACGAAAGAGTGTGTCATTCTCATCTGCCTGATTCTGCTTCTTTCTGTCATTCACAACATCTTCCTCTGGGTCACTCATATGAATATTCCAGGATATGGCACGGAATCTATCCCTTGTCATGACCGTGTTTGGAAAATTCACAGAACTCCCATGTACAAAACTAAGCCAATGAATTTGAACATCTCTGCAGGGTTGATGATGGTCCACTTGTACCTTTTCCCAGCAACAATGTTTCTCTCTGTCAGCTTGTTTGTGTTGGCACACAATGTCCTGATTGAATCAGCACTAAAAAAGTGCTTGAAAAGGCAAAGGGGGCTTTGCTCTACGGAGGTGTCCAATTGCAGTCCAGGTTCCAGTCTGGGGCAAAACCTATGTGGAATGGGGGCCACATCAGGATCATTTTCTGTCTTCCATCCTTGTTCCAGCTGGTCTGGTGGTGCTGGACATCTGACAGGTGAAAGTGACTGCCTCCTTCCCCTTCCCCTATGACGCGACCTAAAGGCAGGGGTCGCAGACGATCTCGGTGGCTCTGTGGCAGTGCTGGAGGAGCCGGGTCGAGGAGGATAAATGGATCTGCGGGCTGCAGGAGGAGACCTTGATCTGCGGGCTGCAGGAGGCGGTGCTGGGTGGAAAAGGGCGAGCGGTCGGGGTCCTGGGTTCACCAGATGTACTCGGCTGCTCTGTGGTTTCCTGATTTAGACTAAAACACACAGATTTTGTCATTAGTTTAGATTCCCACATATCAAAAGTTGTACAGCCTTTCTTATAATGAAATAAAGATTAGCTATTCATCCTCATGTGTGCATATTTTACATTCAAGTCATAGGACTTCTAACTACAAAATTATTACTGGAGCCTTTATCATAGCATTATATGCACAGAGTAAATACAATGTCTAAACCAACCAAACCCTCTCCCATGTAGACAAATAGTACAAATAGTACCGCCCTTAGATAAGGCTTACTGCACCATTATTTCTGAAAAGCTACAATAAAATTTCCCTAAAAAACATTACAATAAAATGTACAGAGTAAATACAATGTCTAAACCAACCAAACACCCTCTCATATAGACAAAGAGTACAGGCCTTAGATAAGGCTTACTGCACCATTATTTCTGAAAAATAACAATAACATTTTCCTAAAAAAGCATTACAATAAAATAGACAAGCAAAGTAAACGGAATAGCTTATAAATGAAGATGGATTACATGCGGCCAAAACGCGCACATTGTTTGATTGCGCACATATGGCGCACATTGTTTGATTACTGCTCCGTTATTTCTGAAAAGCTAAAATAAAATAATTTTACTAAAAAAACGATACAATATATATTAGACAATATATTATCAGTAATATAGCATTCATACTTACTCCTCAAATGGATCGATTCCATCCAAGATTTGATCCTCTTCCTCCGAGTCAAACCGATCTGGATCAGATCCGTTCTCACTCTCATCGCTGTCGGAAAAAAGCATTTCAGGAACTTGCTCGGCAGAGAATCTTCGTTGTGCCATGTTTTCTTTGAAAATAATCTTGCCAAGTGCAAATAAGCGTATCTAGTATCTCCAAATGTGCGCGTCCAAAGACCGTGTATAAAAGGTTGCATCAGCAAACAATTCGGGAATCACACCTGGAATTGATTCCAAACCCCTCCCCTTTTTATGTTCCTAGAACATCTGACAACGTCATTTTTTGTTTTTGGTCTGTGATTGGTTCACACACAGGTCTGTGATTGGTTCACACACACCAACAGCATTTTATATCATTAGACATAATAAAGTAAAATTTCTTTGTTTTGCGGTAAAATGCTATAGATTTGCACTAAAATACAGAAGGCTTATAATTTGCGGAAGTCAACACAGTCTATGCAGACGAATGTCAGCTTTTTCATAAAAAAAGTAAGTTAATACCTTAATCCATTCCGAAGTTATTAATAGATAGGTCAAGGGTGCGCACTTTGACTCTCTAGAGCGTCAGTCGACTTTGGGTCTAAGATGTTTTTGGGGTCCTTGAGATGTTTTGACATGCCCTGACATGCGGCCTTTTTCAGTTGCTTATAAACATATTAATGGCACAGGTGAAATTACACTCTATTTAGCACAAACAGGGCTACCATAATATGTGAGCAACATGTATGTACATGTTTGTATTTTTGAGAGAATATTGTTTATGCATGGCTATTGAAAAAACTAAACATTTCTGAAATAAGGCCACAAAACACATACTAAATATCTGTCCACAAGACTTTTGACTAATGGATGTTGTCGCCTAGAGTTTTTGCTTCAAAATGATCTGAAAATCATCCTGCCTAATCATTCACATAAAACAATAGATTGTTTTAAATTGTGAAAAACATTTCTTTGTTTGGAAAGGCAATATGCATGGGGGCGTGAACGGCCCAACCCCTTATCATGAATAATTAGGTGGTTCACACCTGAGAAGACCCGCATAATAATGAGCCTTTCATTCAGGTGTGTCACACAAGAAAGAATGCAAGGACTATATATATGTATATATATATATATATATATATATATACATACACACACACACACACACACACATATATATATATATACACTCACCTAAAGGATTATTAGGAACACCATACTAATGTGTTTGACCCCCTTTCGCCTTCAGAACTGCCTTAATTCTATGTGGCATTGATTCAAGAAAGTGCTGAAAGCATTCTTTAGAAATGTTGGCCCATATTGATAGGATAGCATCTTGCAGTTGATGGAGATTTGTGGGATGCACATCCAGGGCACGAAGCTCCCGTTCCACCACATCCCAAAGATGCTCTATTGGGTTGAGATCTGGTGACTGTGGGGGCCATTTTAGTACAGTGAACTCATTGTCATGTTCAAGAAACCAATTTGAAATGATTGGAGCTTTGTGACATGGTGCATTATCCTGCTGGAAGTAGCCATCAGAGGATGGCCATAAAGGGATGGACATGGTCAGAAACAATGCTCAGGTAGGCCGTGGCATTTAAACGATGCCCAATTGGCACTAAGGGGCCTAAAGTGTGCCAAGAAAACATCCCCCACACCATTACACCACCACCACCAGCCTGCACAGTGGTAACAAGGCATGATGGATCCATGTTCTCATTATGTTTACGCCAAATTCTGACTCTACCATCTGAATGTCTCAACAGAAATCGAGACTCATCAGACCAGGCAACATTTTTCTAGTCTTCAACTGTCCAATTTTGGTGAGCTCTTGCAAATTGTAGCCTCTTTTTCCCATTTGTAGTGGAGATGAGTGGTACCCGGTGGGGTCATCTGCTGTTGTAGCCCATCCGCCTCAAGGTTGTGCGTGTTGTGGCTTCACAAATGCTTTGCTGCATACCTCGGTTGTAACGAGTGGTTATTTCAGTCAAAGTTGCTCTTCTATCAGCTTGAATCAGTCGGCCCATTCTCCTCTGACCTCTAGCATCAACAAGGCATTTTCGCCCACAGGACTGCCGCATACTGGATGTTTTTCCCTTTTCACACCATTCTTTGTAAACCCTAGAAATGGTTGTGCGTGAAAATCCCAGTAACTGAGCAGATTGTGAAATACTCAGACCGGCCCGTCTGGCACCAACAACCATGCCACGCTCAAAATTGCTTAAATCACCTTTCTTTCCCATTCTGACATTCAGTTTGGAGTTCAGGAGATTGTCTTGACCAGGACCACACCCCTAAATGCATTGAAGCAACTGCCATGTGAATGGTTGATTAGATAATTGCATTAATGAGAAATTGAACAGGTGTTCCTAATAATCCTTTAGGTGAGTGTATATATATATATATATATATATATATATATATATATATATATAATCAAAATGTAAATGCAAATCAAAAGCACATTTTTAGTCATACCTGGAAACAAATCCTGGTCAAATAGGTTATATGGGCCATTCTATAGAATTGGTTCAAAGTTAGAGTTGGAAACATCTTGAAAATAAAATGGTCTTTTTCCATAAATGTCTTTATAAAGTATTATTTTTTAAAGTAGGCCAATACATTTTATCATACATATTTCAAAGTTAAGGATTGATTATTTTGATATAGCTTGCTTTGGAACAAACACTATAACAGTTGATTAGTTTATTTTTGACAAAACATCCTATATATTTAACATATGAGCAGAAACTGTCTAACAAAAGCTTATTTGATGTCTATTTTATAGTGAAAACTTTATAATCTATCCAAAACTAGTCAACGAAATGTTGTCATTACAGACACTATTCTATATCGCGATTAGAATAAATCTCAGTAGGCTATAGCAATATAGTTTGGATGTGTTCATGTAAAAATAACATTTACTAATGTAGGAGCGAGAGTGAATGAACGCACAGATGCGATGTACAGCTGTAGTAAACAACATCGCTTGCACGTCTGTGCCATTCATTCAGACACGCAATTCATATTTAAACAGTCTTTGTGCAGTTTACAGACACTATTCAATAACGCGATTAGAAGAAAGCACTTAAGAATAAATAACTTACTACATCAGCTGAATCCGTGATCCTCAAAATGAAACTACCAGCACTTCTGAGGTAACTTTTCCAGGATTATTACGATAGTATTATTCCTCACAGCGCAGCAAGACGAGGTAAAGTACAAGATTCTTATTAAACTGGATGTTTTATCCAGCTGATGTGGGCGTTGGCATGGCTTGCCTCAACATTTGCGTTTGAATAGCGCGCGCTCTCAGTGGGCGTGTCACATTAACACGTAATAAACTATAATGAGCTGAAAGGAAAAAGACTGACATCTCTCTCTTTTCATACAGATTACATAAACTGAGAATATTTGTTTTAAATTACTTCATTTAACCCTCTGGGGTCCACAAACGCGCCGGCGCGTTTTGCTCGATTTTTTTCACATAGCAGGAAAATAGACTTAAAATACTCTGTCATTTTTGGTCATACACACTTAAGAAATATAAAAAAATAAACTGTTGAATGTCTATTTTTTTATGTGTCCACTTACAATCGAAATAAAACATTGTGCTTTTGTAAAATAAAGAAAATAAACAGGGTGTGCTTTCTGTCTCTCCATCTCCGTTAACCTTTTTTCTGGAGCACGTCTCTAAACTTAAACAAAACTCAGCGAATACTATTCACCCAAGGATGAGAAATATATCTTTATAATCATTTAAGTTTGTACTTTTAAAATATCTAATTCAAAACTAAAATAAATATTCTCTGTTTATGTAATCTATAAAAAAAGAGAGGGGTGTCAGCCGATCTCATTATCGTTCTCTCAGCTCATTATTCTGCTAATTTGACACGCCCACGGACAGCGCGCGCTATTCAGACGCAAATGATCTGAAGCAACACATGCAAACGTGTCAACGCCCCTCATAAACGCGATAACACAACAAATTTAATCATCAGATTAATGTACCTTTTCGTCTTGCGAGGCTGTGACTGTGAGGAGTAATCCTGGGACATTTACCTCAGAACATGTGCTGGTTTATTTTCATTTTGAGGAGCGACCGATCTAGCCGAGAATTGTGAGTAGCCTAAGTTTTTTATTCTTGTGCTTTGTTCTAATGTCTGTAAATGCAAAAAGACTGTTTAAATTTGAATCACGTTTCTGTGTGTGAATGAATTAACGACACAGATGGGCGCTGTTGTTTATGTTTAGCCTACTATGTTACAGATGAAATATGAAAGACAACATTTCGTAGTTTTGGATAGATTATACATTTTTTATTCTAAAATATCAAATAAGCTTTTGTCATCCAGTTTCTGCTCATATTTTAAATATATAGTAGGCTATGTTCTGTCAAAAATAAACTCATCAACTAAGATGTTATTATAGTGTTTGTTCCAATGTAAGCTATATAAAAACTAATGAATCCTTAACTTTAAAATATGTATGATAATACTGTAGGATAATACTGAGGAATACTGTAGTAAGTTTTTTTCATTCTCAAGTGAATCGCATTTCTGTGTGTGAATATAATAATATTTATCTTATAATATTGCTCTTTATAATCTTTTTTGTGCTTGTTTGTATCTTGTATTTTATTATGATGTTTTTACTTTTTTGTAAAGCGCATTGAATTACTTTGATGGATGAATTGTGCTATATAAATAAATTTGATTTGATTTGATTTTGATTTGAATGAATGAACGGCAGAGATGCGCTGTTTACCACAACTCGCAAAAAGACAGTTTAAATTTGAATCGCGTTTCTGTGTGTGAATGAATGATCCGCTTTTAGCAAACTATATTGCTATACTGAGATGAGTAAAAATCGACTGAAATATGTTGAAATAAAATTTATTTGTATAAGCAACGTATTAAACTGCAAATTAACATTTATATGTCTTTATATAAACGAAAGACCTATGTTACAGACATATGAAAGACAACATTTTGTTGACTAGTTTTGGATAGATTATACATTTTTACTGTAAAATATTTGCCACCTCAAATAAGCTTTTGTTTGCCAATTTTTGCTCATATGTTAAATAGCCTAGGCCTATAGTATGTTTTGTCAAAAATAAAGTAATCAAATAATATGTTATTATGTGTTTGTTCCAATGTAGTCTAGGCAATATCCAAAGTAATGAATCCTTAACCCTCTGGGGTCTGAGGTGTTTTTGGGGCCATTTGGATGTTCTGTGATGCCCTTACATTTGTGCTTTTTTCAGTTATTTATAAACATGTTAATGGCAAAGGTGTAAATTCACTCTATATAGCACAAACAGGGCTACCATAATCTGTGAGCAACTTGTATGTACATTGTTTGTATTTTTAAGAGAATATTGTTTATGCGTGGTTATTGAAAAAAATTAAAATGAAAGCTGCTGAAATAAGACCACAAAACAAATACTAAATATGTGTCCACAAGACTTTTGACAAATGGATGTTGACGCTTCGAGTTCTGGCTTCAAAATGATCTGAAAATCATCCTTCCTAATCATTCACATAAACCAATAGATTGTTTTAAATTGTGAAAAACATTTTTTTGTTTGCCAAGGCAATATGCAGATGGGCGGAACGGCCCAACCCCTATCATGAATATTAAGTGGTTCTCAGACAGTGACCCTACATAATAATGAGCCTTTCATTCAGGGGTGTCACACAAGAAATAATGCAAGGACAATATATATATATATATATATTGTCATTGCATTCTTTCTTGTATATATATAGCCTAAATATATATATATATATATATATATATATATATATATACACACACACACACACACATATATATATATATATATATATATATATATATACAAACAATCAAAATATAAATGAAAGCCAAAAGCACATTTTTAGTCATACCTGGAAACAAATTCTAGTCAAATGCTATATGGGCCATTCTACAGAATCTTGAAAAGAAAATAGTCTTTTTCCATAAATGTCTTATAAAGTATTATTTTTTAAAGTAGACCAATACAATAAAAATAAACCAGTCGCATTTCAAAGTCGTTCGCGAAATGACCGCCAGGTGGCGCAAAGGGACATTTATCAAAACGTAAGTGGGGCTAATGTCAATTAACAGTAAGGATGAAATTCTACAAGTTATGGTAATTTGCAAATAAGCCTACAACAAACATTTATTTTTAAACAAATATTTTTAAATATGCAACATGCACGTTTAAACAACAAACAATACAATCTGAACCAGCGCTTCTGCTCCTGTATTGAGACATGCAGCGCGTTGCAGTTACGATCCGGGTTCCAGTGGCCTTAATACATTCACGGCTTTTTAAAATGTCACAAAGCGTTTTGAGATGGTTTTGAATGAAATATTGAAGTTTATAATTAGGGTATTTTGGCACACCACGCCGAGTGGCTATGCATTATTCTAAAATCTGGCTTTATTCTGGCATGTTGAATTAGAGTTTGACAAACGCGGCGGCGCGTTCATTTGAATTTATTTTTCTCATAACAGCTAAAAGAACTTACTGCGTAATTGTTGGTCATACAGATAAGATATCATCTTTTAAAACTGTAAAAGGTCTACTTTTATTCATGTAGGCTAAAGTAGGCCTACACTCACAGGCTAACGACAAAACGTTTTCTCGCTCATGACAAACAAACGTTTGGGCATTTCTCAGTGAGAAAATTCATAGCCGAGTGGTAGAACTTACGGTTCGATCATCAAGATGACACGGGTTCAAATCCCGAACAAACATGGTCTATTGTAAATTTTATATTTATTAATGCAGAGAGATTTGTGTAGCTCTAAAACTCTGGTACACCATACAGTTTTTTGCTTATATTTATAAAATAAAATTACCATGCATTTCCATTTTACACTAAGGAACAATAGTATCCAACAGAACGACTTTGCATCTGTACCAATCGTATGAGGCCAATCGTAATTTCAAAAGCAGTTCTGTAAAAAAAGTAATTTTATATATATAGCCAATATATATATATATATATTTTATTAGGCCTATTATTATTATTTTTTTGATTCCCTACAACCTAGAGTTTTTAAAAACATGGTTTTAAGTAAAGTGTGATTTGCCAGGGGGACGGGGATTTCCTTCTGGTCTAAACATCCCTGCTTCTGCTGAATTATTTGAATCCCCACACCCCTCCCTCCACAGTAATCAATGCTATAGGCTACTTCACCAATAGACCATATCAAATATAAAATAGAGATATGCAACAGAACAAGCACGTTTAAACAACGATAAACAATAAAATCAAAACCAGCGTTTCAGTTGTCCATAGTTCAAGTGGCCTTAATGCATGCACGGCTTTTCAAAATTTCACAAAGCGTTTTGAGATTATTTTGAATGAAATATTGAAGTTTATAATTAAGTGTTTTGGCAGACCACGCCGAGTGGCCCTATGCATTTTTCTAAAATCGGGTTTTATTCGAACTTTTGCTAACGACAAAAGTTTATCTGTCGTCTCTGTCTCCGGGAACTGCGCGTCACAAAAATGAACCGAAAGCCACTTCAGCTCAGTCACTATAAGAAATCGGCTCTGTCTAATGCCTTTAAATGTCTAAATATTCAGGCTAATAAATGTTATCTGATTATGTAATCCATATGAAAACGAGAGGTACAGAGGATCTACTCAAACATGTAGCCTATGTAAGCGCTTCCCAATGAGAAAATGACAAGGGTGAAAATCTCGCTCTAATGAAATGTAGCAGGCTAAATCGCCCTGAATTAAAATGTAAAAACAGATCAAATAATGTATTTGTCGAAATGTTGCGATATTGTTTCATTTAAGTTCATAATTATTCTATAGGCCTACATGTTATTTAATTTAGCAGCATTACCACGAAGCACCGTGGTTCGATATTTATTTGAATAATAAAAAAAATAATAAAAACTTAATTCACAAATTGCATGCCTGGTTGAAAGGATCCAAAGATCCCTGTAGAATTTAATATTAAGTTGAACATTTTGTTCATGACAACAAATGAACATGCGTTTTTTCAGATTATATTTAGTTTTGCTTGGAAAAAGCTGGCCCAAACCAGTTTTATTTCATCAATTATTGAAATAATGAAATATTTAGTAATAAACTTTTATGACAGAAAATTCACTAGGCTACATGTAACTTAAATCATTTAATTCCTTCATTATCAACACTGTCTAGAATAGCGATTTAAGTGTGAATTACGACTTCTCTTTGTGTTAAATCAGCCTCAGACTCCGATAGCCTGTGGGGGGTTGGGGGACAGTTCAGTGCTGTGCGCGCAGGACAATAGGCCTAGGTGTTAATGTTCCTCTTTCATATGGAGAGCGAGGGAGACTAAATAAACTTGTTAAAAAGAGATTCAGCGCGAGAGAGGCAAAGAAAAACGCATGTTTTAATTTAATTATGTTGCTTTGGACAATTTTCGTTTTGTAGGCCTACTGTTTTAATTGTTTAATGTCATTTATTTGGCAATACAAATTTAAAATGTCGCAAGAATAATATTAGCCTAGTGTTTCTTATTTTGCATCGCAAAAGAAATAAACTCTAAACCCGATGCAACCCTGTTTTAAATAAAAAAAAACACTTTATTTAAACCTTGAAATGTTCGAACTTGGTTTCAAACTTAAGTAATTTTAGTGTTCTTTTACATTACACAATAATTTAGCAGACTAAAGACGAGCTTCTTCATTTTCATTTTCTGATGCAATCGGCTGACAATCTTCCTTCATCAGTTTGTGTCCTTTGTGCAGCGGCTGCGGTTCTACTGGAATGTAGCAAATTTATGTTGTAATGATAATTAAACAAAACTCTTGACTTTAAATAAGTAAACAGTTATAAACAGTTAGCTATTTAAGCATCAAGAAGGTAAAATATAAACGCTGTTGGCCAACATCGGTTAACAACATGTATGCCACATTGAGATTCGATCTCGGGTCGATTGAAGCTCCCTGAAGCTCGTGTTGATGCGTTGATCACTGAGCCACCGTTTGTACGCTGTTAGAGTTAAAGTCTTATGCTTTTGTAAAGCTTCAATGATGTAGCCTAAATGTTTTTATTGCAATGTTTTATGTTTTCATTATTTATTCAATTTCATTTCAGTATTTCAGCCTAATTTCAGTATTGTGGTAATGAATTATTTTAACTACGTTTCACTTGTTGAATTCATCTGCTACCAGCTTTCAATCGCTCTGAATGAGCAGCAGATTACGCATTAGAGAGAATAAACGAACACTTTTCAGAGTCTATGATTGTAGCGCCTCTTAGCGGTAAAAGGTAGCAAATACACCCCACATTTTACCGCCGCGGTGGAACGGCTGATGTGGGCGTTGTCATGGCTTTCCTCTACATTTGCGTTTGAATAGCGCGCGTTCTCCGTGGGCGTGTCAGATTAACGCGTAATGAAGTGTAATGAGCTGGGGAAAAAAATTCTGACAGCACTCTCTTTTCATACAGATTACATAAACTGAGAATATTTGTTTTTTATATAAATTACTTCATTGAAAAGAAGAGAATTCAAGCTTCATAAAGAAAAATCTCTCGTGCCTGTGTGACAAGTATTTGCAGAGTTAGAGTTAATTTTTCGGACGCGTTTCAGAATGGACTGCACTGACAGAGAGAAGGCAAAACTCGCATCATGTTTATTTTTCTTCATTTGACAAAAAGCACAACACTTTGTTTTTATTGTGAGTATACAGAAAAATAATATACACTAAACAGGATCGACTGATGTATAACACTTACATGTAAGATTAAAATCAACAGAGTATTTTGAGTCTCTTTTGCACTGATAAGAAAAAAAGTCTGCCTATCGCGCCGGCGCGATAGCCGACCCCAGGGGGTTAACTTAGAAATATGTATGATAAAATGTGTTGAGGCTATTCTATAAGCCTTGGTGTAGATGGCATGGTGTTCCCAACGCCTAGCAGAAATTACGGAGTCCAAACATTAGCTCTCTTTGGGTGGTATTCCCGTTTATTGTAAAAGTAAAAAAGGAGATGGTTTACATAAAATGGTATTTCACCAGTGCTAAGCAATAAAGTGCTGTCCTGCTGTTGGTAAAGTGCCCACGGCTACGGTAAGAACTGTGTGTTCCTCGCCATCCACACCTTTCCTAATTAATTGCCACACCTGTTAATATACCTAACGTGACGTGTCACACCCAGTGCAACACTCCCACCAAGTGGCTAGAATAAGTAATTGCAATGTTAACCTATCAAGAAAAGGTGCATGTATAAATGGCTCCTACACCATGTATACTTTAGTTTTTACAAAGAAAGATTGCACTTGAATTGTTGTTGTAATTGTAACATTTTTAATAAAAAAATATATTTACAAGGTAGATGTAAACAAACTATTAAAAGGTAAATATAAGCCTTTTCTTTAAATGATTTTTATTGAGTTTTATTAGTGACGAATTTGGGGAGAGGATACATATTCCAAAACTGAAAATACAGTATGAGAATTAACTGCACAATTACTTGACATGGAAAAATATATAAAAAAATGAGATGCTTCCAACTGTGAACCAATTTGGTAGAATATACACTACCGTTCAAAAGTTTGGGGTCAGTGAGAATTGTATTTTTATTTTTTGGAGGAAAGAAATCAATACTTTTATTTATCAAGGAATAATTAATTTGATCGAAAGTGACAGTAAAGACATTTATAATGTTACAAAAGTCTTTTGAACTTCCTATTCATCAAAGAATCCTAAAAAAAAACAAAAAAAAAAAACTGTGACAGACCAACAACTGTTTCAACATTGATAATAATAATAAATGTTTCTTGAGCATCAAATCCTCATATTATACTGATTTGTGAAGGATCATTTGACACTGAAGACACTGACACTGGTGATGCTGAAAATTCAGCTTTGATCACAGGAATAAATTACACTTTACTATATATTCACACAGAAAACAGCTGATTTACACTGGAATAATATTTAATACTATAACTGATTTTTGTTGTATTTTTAATCAAATAAGCGCAGCCATGGTTAGCAGAAGAGAATTCTTTTAAAAGTATTTAAAATCGTACCGACCCCAAACTTTTGAACGGTAGTGTATATATACACACACACACACACATATATATTGCTCTTGCATTCTTTCTTGTGGCTCAGTGACACCCCTAAATGAATGGCTCATTAAGTATGTGGGCCCCATTGTCTCCTCAGGTGTGAACCACTAAATATGCATGATGGTGTTGAAATCGTTGACGCCCCTTGCGCATATTACCTTTCCAAACAAAAAGTGTCTTACAAAATTTAAATCAATGTATTGTTTTATGTGAATGATTAGGCAGGATGATTTTCACATCATTTTGAAGAAAAAACTCTAGGCAACGACATCCATAAGTCAAAAGTCTTGTGGACACATATTTAGTATGTGTTTTGTGGCCTTATTTCAGAAACTTTATTTTTTATTTTTTTCAATAACCATGCATAAACAATATTCCCTCAAAAATACAAACATGTACATACATGTTGCTCACATATTATGGTAGCCCTGTTTGTGCTAAATAGAGTGTAATTACACCTTTGCCATTAATATGTTTATAAGCAACTGAAAAAAGCACAAATGTCAGTGCATGTCAGAACATCTCAAGGACCCCAAAAACCCCTTAGACCCCAGAGGGTTAAAAGAAGAGAATTTCAGCTTCATAAAGAGAAATCTTTCGTGTCTCTGTGAGAAGTATTGACTGAGTTACAGTTCATTTTCGGATGCGTTTCAGAATGGACTTCACTGACAGAGAGAAGGCAAAATTCGCATCATGTTTATTTTTCTTTATTTGACAAAAAGCACAACACTTTGTTTTTATTGTGAGTATACACTTAACAGGATCGAATGATGTATAACACTTATATGTAAGATCAAAATCAGCAGAGTAATTTGAGTCTCTTTTGCACTTATAAGAAAAAAAGTGAGCTGGTATCGCCGGCGATACCGCCAACCCCAGAGGGTTAAACAGCATATTGTTGACTTAGACTCGTCTGTTCAATCGAGCATTAGGAACTTAGTTGTTGTTTTTGATTCTGCAATGTCTTTAGAGTACCACTCTAAACAATTAGTCAGAAACTGCTTCTTCCAACTAAGGAATATTTCCAAATTAACCCTCTGGGGTCGGCCGTCACGCCGGCGCGACGAGCTCGATTTTTTCCTTTTTAGTGCAAAAGAGAATCAAATTACTCTGTTGATTTTGATCTTACATATAAGTGTTGTACATCATTAGATCCTGTTAAGTGTCTATTTTTTTTGTGGGTACTCACAATAAAAACAAAGTGTTGTGCTTTTCGTCAAATAAAGAAAAATAAACATGATGCGCGTTTTGCCTTCTCTCTGTCAGTGAGGTCCATTCTGAAACGCGTCCGAAAAATTAACTGTAACTCTGTCAATACTTGTCACAGAGATACGAGAGATGTATCTTTATGAAGCTGAAATTCTCTTCTTTTAAATGAAGTAATTTATTTAAAAAAAATAATAATTCCAGTTTATGTAATCTGTTTGAAACCAAGGAGAGGTACAGTTTTTTCGTTCTCCCTTCATTACCTTTAATGAGCTGAGGCCGCCACGCCCCCAGAGCTTTTCACATAGTAAATAGGTGATCTATGCATCGCACACGCGGCACGCCCCCCGATCAATGCCATAACAACACGAAGTTTCTTCATCAGAATCACTGATAGTTCATCGCGTTTTGAGGATGGCAGCACGCTACTCCTTCAGATGATTCTGGACAGCGAGGGAGAATTCACTTTTCCTCAGAGGAAGATTATAACTCGGACGACGAACGGCTGCATTTTGAAGAACGAATTGATCCCGCAGAGGATACAAGTTCGGAGTAAGTTGTTTAGTGTTTTATAATTCCTTTTCTGATCGTATAGAGCTCAAATGAATTTTCAGACTATATTTTGCCTAGATTTTGACATCTTACAGAAAAGATTGCCTCACAATATCACTAACATTTGTGTATACGCTCGTGTAAACTTTTTAAATGTGATATTACTCTCAAAACATATTTGTATATTAAATATATATAGTTTTGATTAGCTTATGACACTGATTATCATGCTAAAATACTGCCTTATGCGTTATGTATTTTGTTTGCGAATTACTACATGTTTAGGTTATAAAGCCTATTGATTTAGTGAAATATATTTCAGCCTCCGGTAAAATATGTGATACTGTCTAAATACAATATATTTTTTATATATAAATGTTGAGTTTTGGTTAGCCTATGACCAGAGGTGGAAAGTAACGAATTACATTTACTCGCGTTAGTAATTAAGTAGTTTTTTTGTGTATTTCTACTTTTTTAAGTAGTTTTTAAAATCTGTACTTTTACTTTTACTTAAGTACGTTTTGTTTGAAGTATTGTACTTCGCTACATTTGAAATCATATCCGTTACTGAGTAAATAATAATAATACAAGGGAGAGAAAAAAAAAAGAGAGAGAACAAACGCGCAAGAAAGGTGACGCAGACCCAGCTGAAGCTGAAAACGAAGCGCCCTCGAATTCTTATGAAGCAAATTATGGCCAGTATGAAAGTACTTTGTAGGAAAAAAGCGTGGTTGTCCTCGAGGATAGATATCCAATTTGCAAAAAATTTGGACGCAAAGTGGCTGCAAAAGGAGGATACATAGGACACCAACCCTCCTGCAGATAAAGGTATGTCCCGATTATAACTTAAGGCCGAATGACTTACGTGATGCAGAGGGAATCCCGGAATCCAGTCATGAAAATGGAATTATTCACATAAAGCAAAACAATGGATGGATGAATACATGGAAAGTAGAACTGTGCAATAAATACAATGCGACATGGTCTGTGAATATTTAAGCACAAAAATACTGCATGTAAATATATAACCCTATTTGTTCTGCTGAGCTGCGCCGCTTTGTCTACTACATACTCAAGTACGCGTGACATTCATGGTGTTTTCAGCGTCTCACTAAAAATTTGAGGATATGAATACATGAACATTTCCAGAGCTGCTCTGAGAGAACGCCTTTCATCATTTTATTTGAGAAAAACAAAACCATTGTCAAATACACTTTGGAACACTTTTTTACACTTTTGGTCTTCACTACAACCCGTCAAAATAAAAGTTCGGTTTTACTAGGAGAAATTATGACAGAAATATATTACTATAGGCATACAATAGAACGTAGCATACTTCTCAAAATAATAATAATAACAACAATAATAATACATTTTATTTAAACATTATTTAAAGGAATATATTTTTTTGTCCATGGTTTAATTTAGTAAATCTGTTTTTGCAGCGCTTCCTCAAAAAATAAAAGGACACAAGTTTAAATTTACATTTGATTACCACCGTTTTTGTTAATATATTTGGATTAAATCATGAAAAGAAACATACATTTTCTGAAAAAAAAAAAACATTTCACAGGACAATATTGTTCTTAAACATTTTAATAAATAATTAATGTTAAAAATAAGTTGTTAATCTAATTCATTATCAATTATCGAATTTAATTGATTAGACATGTTTTATTGAAATTTTAATAAACAAAACAAACAAATGGTTTCAAGTTTGTTATGATTAAAAGCATTTGTTCAACCAAAAAAAAACCTGTTTCATTAATTTATCTGTCATTTTAACTGATGATAATAATAATAATAATAATAACCATAATTTAATAATACAGTTTATTTAATAATTGATTAATACTGTAAACCGTGATATTTTCTGAGACGTTATCATACTGTGAAAATCTCATACCATTACAACCCTACATGGGAGAGTAGGGTTCAGTAGGTTTCCTCAACGAAAAAGCAACTAGTGCGTGCATCCACTTCCGTATTTATACCCGCGCCGCAGGGGTGGAGTTTGTGATGCAAATCACGCATGCCAATTCCATTGACTCGTTTCAATAGTACTCGAAGATGACTGGCTCCCTGGCGTGATCCCGATCAGTCGACACGTCGACTACGTCTCCGTTCCCTCCTTCAGGGAACGAGGGTTACATACGTAACCGAGACGTTCTCTGTTATTAAGATATCTCTCTACTTACTGCTTCTGGCTGGCTCGCTAAAACTGTAGTGGCTCCTTTAGGTCACCAGGACACCACGGCCTAATGGGCACCATTATGTTTTTTACATCTTTTATTATCTATACATGAAATGCATTCTACATGTTTCTGTCACATTCATATTTGAATCGGTGCATGCATGAGTTGTACTCCTTTATTTTTGCACACATGTATTTGTGTATCTTATGTGAATATGCAAATTATAATCTTGTATCTGTTATGTGCATATGTGAATTATTTTTGTGTGTAATATTACCATGAATTTCTGAATACAATGTGGATTTATAAATTTGTTTTGTTTTGCAGTCTGGACAGTGGTGATGAGTGGCAGCCAGATCTGCCATGCACCAGCAGCAAGGAGGTTGTTTGCCCACCTCACACCTCCAAGACCCCCACACCCTCTGTTGGTGATTCTGTGAGGTGGCCACAGAGACCTGGAACTCCCAGCAAGCAGACCAGAGGGAGGGCTCATTCTGTACGGGGGACGAAAAGGTCAGCAAGTGTAATGTCAGAGGATGGTGGCACAGAAAGGTGGAATGACTGCAGTGTGGAGGATGAGGTTCCAGTGCTACCAAATTTCCTTCCAAAAAGAAACCCAGGAGCACAGCTTGTAATGGACAGGATCTATTCCCCGTTGCAGCTCTTCCAGCTCTTCTTCGCAGGCTCTGTGGTGGAAACCATTGTGATGAACACCAACAGCTTTGCACAAATGAGGTCGGAGGCTGGAAAACGTTTCCTTTGGTTGCCTTTGGATGCACACGAACTGTATTCATACATCGCACTTGTCATCTACATGGGGCTCCTCGGTGCAAAGAACATCATTGATTACTGGTCTGGTAAAGAAATTTACCGCTTACCCTTCCCAAAATCGGTCATGTCCAGGTCCAGATTTCAGGCCATTTCTTGGAACCTACATCTTTGCGATCCTGAGGATGATCGAGACAACTCTAGAAAAAAGGGGACTGAAGCCTACGACAGACTTTTCAAGATCAAGCCCCTGTACAACGACATCGTCTCGGCATGCAAAACGTATTTCCATCCAGACAGACAGCTCGCAGTGGACGAGAGGATGATGGCTTCAAGGGCGCGAATCGGCATCAAGCAGTACATGAAAGACAAACCGACCAAGTGGGGCTACAAACTATACGTGCTGGCTGATTCTGCCTGTGGTTACACATGGAACTTCTTCGTCTATGAAGGCAAGTCTTCCCCGGCCACTGGAAAAGGGCTCAGTTATGATTCTGTCATGCAGCTCCTGGATCTGTCACTTCTCGGCAAAGGCTACCAGCTTTTTATGGACAATTTCTACACGAGCCCATGCCTTTTTATGGACTTGCTCTCAAAGAAGACTCTAGCATGTGGCACTATACGCACCAACCGGCGGGACTTCCCCAAAACCAAGGTAAATGACATCAGCCGCAGAGCCCAAAGGGTACCCATTCGATGGCTCAGAGACGGGAAGCTTCTGTTTGTAAAGTGGATGGACACACGAGAGGTGACAATGTGTTCCACAATGCACAAGGCATATGACGGTGATGAGGTCCTCAGGCGTGTCAAGAATCCCGAGGGTGTATGGGAAAGGCACAGAGACCCGATTCCAGCGGTAGTGAAAGACTATAACAAACATATGGGAGGTGTGGACCTGTCAGATGCCCTCATTGGGTACTATAATGTCCTGCACAAAACGACGAAATGGTACAAGACTTTTTTTTTTTCATTTTGTTGACACACACAGTCCAGCACCTCAGATGCCCCAGAACCATCCACATCGCATGCCCCAGAGCCGCCCGCTTCCTCATCGCATTCCCCAGAGCCGCCCGCATCCACATCGCATGCCCCAGAGGTGCCAGCATCCATATCGCGGTGCCCCAGAGCCATCTACATCTGCCACATCAGCAGGTGAGCAATGTTGGCCGGAGTACTTTGGGTCAGATGCCGCAAGTGGGAGGAGAGTTTGTGCTTTGTGCAAACTTTCAGGGCTCAAAGTAAAGACTCCTATTTACTGTACAAAGTACAATGTACCATTGTGCTTGGTGCCATCAAGAAACTGTTTTAGAAAATGGCACACTGATGGACACTCTAAAATATAATGTCTTGTTTCGTCAACAGTTGCAACACTTCAACGGTTGCAATAAAAAAAAAAACTACAAGTTGGGCTTGTTTGTCTATCTTTCTTCTATTGTATATTGTGTTTTTGCACATTTTAGTTTATCTTTGTGTATAATAAAATACAAGAACTGCTACTTCCCTTTCGAGGGAACTCGCGATGCGTCATCGACGCTTTGGGAACGCCCCCAGCGTGAATGCGTCTGAGCATCAATGTCAACTAGTCCAATGGAAAGAATGAGCGTCACGGGCGGGTGACGTCATGACCAGTAAGGGATAAAAGCACATCCGGTGCAAACCGGCAGTAGCTTCTGTGTCTCAGCAAGCGATCTGTGTTACTCTGTCTCTGTCTATTTATTGTTGTCTGTTCGATATTATTGGGAAGAGTTATGGGTGTCAGCCTTCGAGGGGGCTGATTGCCAGCATTGCGAGATGCTTCCGCTCCGCATGCTCCGCTCTCGCCTGGCGTTTTTCGAGGAAAGTGGCCAGGCTCGCGATCCTCAGGGTGCAGGACCCGCGTCTGCCGAGGCAGCGCGGAGAATGCATTCCTGTGGATCGCGAATAGGATCTCTTTACGGGGTTGGAGACGGGTCCGCGGATCTTGAATGAATGAATGAATGAATAAGGCATTTATATAGCGCTTTCATATGTACTACTGTACACCCAAAGCGCTTTACAATCATATCAGGGGTTCTCTCCTCAACCAGCACCAGTGTGCAGCATCCACTTGGATGATGCGACGGCAGCCACAGTACAACGGCGCCAGTGCGCTCACCACACACCAGCTATAGTTGGAGAGGAGAGAGAGTGATAGAGCCAATTCAGTGGATGGGGATTATTAGGAGGCCATGATTGGCAGGGGCCAATGGGTGGAATGTGGCCAGGACACCGGGGTTACACCCCTACTCTTTACGAGAAGTGCCATGGGATTTTTAATGACCACAGAGAGTCAGGGCCTCGGTTTAACGTCTCATCCGAAGGACGGAATGTGCAGATCGGATCTCCTCCTTTTCCACGAGGGATCCAGTGCTCTCTCGCCGGTCGCGGAAGCCCGCGCTGCGGTCTCGGAAGCCCGGGGAGAGAAATCAATGCTTCAGTGCTCTACCTCCGAGGAGGTAGATGTGCTGGGCATTGAAAGTGACACAATCATGGGGGAAGTGGATTTGCCATCTCTTCCCCAGCGTATGAGAAATATATATAGCCTATATATATATATATGATAGTTTATATATTATATATAAAATAAAGTGAATATATATAATAATATATATATAAAAAATAATAATAAGCTGGTGGAGGTGTTTACTAAGGCTGTAGATAAATAAAATATTTAATGGCCAGCAGAAATAAGGGGGCACTCGTCCTAAAAATAAAATAAATTGAACGAGTTTCCTTCCCTCTATTTTTCCACCTCCATCACGGGGCCTTCCATTTTTCCCGATCTGCACAGCGAGCTGTCTAGATCATGGAAAAAGCCTTACTCATCTTTTAGCCCCCACATTCATGTATATTCAGATATTTGGGGGTTAAGAGAGTATGGCTATGGGGCAATACCCCGGGTAGAACAGACACTTGCGAGCTATCTGTCTCCCGGTTCAGTATCGTCCCTAAAGGCGTCGGCTTCTCTCACTAAACCATTAAAGAAAACTATTTTTTAATCTAGTGGGAAAAGCATATATGGCAGTGGGTCTAGCATGAGCCGGCTTGCACACTATAGCAGTGCTGCAAGCATATCAGGCTGACCTGCTGTGGTATTTGGACAGAAGTGAGGGAGTTTGGCCCAATGGGGTTTGAGAACTCCGTCGGGCCTCAGATTCATCTCTCAGGGATGGCAGCCCTTGTGGTCACTGAGAGACACCTCTGGCTCAATTTGATGGGAATCATGGAGAAAGATACAAGATAATCTCTCCCTCGCTATGTCCAACCCCCTGGTGCTGCTGGGCGTGAGCAGCTCCAGCCGTCTAGTTTCTCATACACAACACAGCAGCCAAAGCCTTCAAAGCAGAAGCCGGATCCGAGGACCGTTCTTCATGCTGAGAAGGCTGCGGCTCAAAAGAAAAGGTCTGGCGCCACCGGCGTCAGACCGGTGAGGGCAGCCCCAACCGGGGTGGAATGGTGTACACCTCATTATACGGTGACCTTTCCATCTCGGTGCCCTCAGGGGACCGTTCTGCCAACCCCGCCACCCTTGGTGCTTCGGGGCGCAGCGTTCTCCAGCGAGCTTCTGGCGCAGCGTCAACTAGACATTGCGTCGGACTCGCGCCCTCTGAGGGGGGTTCGAAAATAGTCAGTTCGGGTGGTTCCTGCCAGTATGCTTCAGGTCCACGAACTGGCTGTCTTTATTACACCAGAGGCCAGCCTCGAGGGGCTGGTTCCCTTGGTAGATTTTCTGTCAGCGCGGAAGCTACTGCCAAATATATCTCTATGGGTCCTGCAGTTAGTAGTAAGAGGCAGATTTGGTTCTCGTCCTCCAGGCTACAACGGGGTGTTGCTCACGTTAGTGCATTCCGAGCAGGCTCTGGTAATGGAGCAAGAGGTAAAGGCCCTGTTAGCAAAGAAAGCTATAGAGCAGGTGTACTCACCCGACATTGCGTCGGGTCTTTACAGTCGTTATCTCATTGTTCCAAAAAAGGATGGAGAGCTGCGTCACATACTAGATCTTCGTCTGTTGGAGTGTTTGGTGCTGGAACTCAAGTCCAAGATGCTGACACTCAAACAGATCGTGACTCAAATCAGATCCGAGGACTGGTTTGTCACGATAGATCTAAAAGACGCATACTTCCATATCTCCATCCTCCCTCAGCACAGGAGGTTCCTGAGGTTTTCTTTGGGGCAAAGAACACCAGTATCAGGCACTTCCTTTCGGTCTAGCTCTATCACCCCGCACATTCACGAAGTGTGTAGACGCAGCTCTGGCCCCGCCAGGCTGCAGTGCATACGCATTCTGAATTGCATAGATGACTGGCTGATTCTAGCGGAATCAGAACAGTTAGCGGTTCGGCACCGAGGTGTCGTTCTCGCTCATATGCAGATGTTGGGGTTGAGGCTCAATGCCAAGAAGAGTGTGCTTTCTCCAGTACAGAGAACCACTTTCCTTGGTGTGGTATGGGATTCAGTGACGATGCGGGCCACTCTGTCGCCCGTTCGTGTAGCTGCTGTCCTAACAGCCACAAAAGAGCTGAGGCTAGGCCAGTCATGCACTGTAAAACAGTTCGAGAGACTGTTGGGTCTTGTGGCAGCAGCGTCCAACGGGATACCTTTTGGCCTGCTGTACATGAGACCTTTACAGTGGTGGCTCAGGACCAGAGGGTTCTCCCCGAGGGGAAACCCACTTCGTATGATCAAGATCACGCGGCGGTGTCTCCGCACCTTGGTTATATGGAGGAAACACTGGTTCTTAACCCAGGGTCCGGTATTGGGAGCTCTTTGCCATCGAGTTGTGATCTCGACAGATGCTTCCCTCACCGGCTGGGGAGCGGTATTGGAAGGCCGCTCAGCTCAGGGCTTGGGAGGAGTCATCATCTCGCTTGGCACATGAATTGCCTAGAGATGAGGGTCGTCTTCAATGCGTTGAGACATCTCCTCCCAGACCTGAGGGGCCATCATGTGTTGTTCTGAAACAGTGACTGTTAGGCCTCAGGGCAGCAGCGTCCAATGTGATACCCTTTGACCTGCTGTACGTGAGACCTTTACAGTGGTGGCTCAGGACCAGAGGGTTCTCCCTGAGGGGAAACCCACTCCGTACGATCAAGATCACGCGGCAGTATCCCCGCGCCTTGGTTATATGGAGGAAACTCTGGTTCTTGACCCACAGACAACACGTTGGTGGCCTATTATTTTGGTCCCTCAGGAAATTACGCTGTCTGAGGGCAGTGTATATTCCAGGGGGGCCAGAATATTGGAGCAGACATCCTGTCGAGGCAGGGGCTGAGGCCAGGGGACTCCACCCCAAGGCGGTGGAGCAAATATGGGAGTTTTACGGCCAGGCAGAAGTGGATTTGTTCTCGTCTCAGCATACGACGCACTGTCCACTCTGGTTATCCCTCACTCAACCAGTCCCCTCGGGGCTGGTTGCTATGGTGCAGACGTGGCCGAGGCTACGTCTGTACGCATTTCCCCCTGTTGCTCTGCTCCCAGGAGTTCTGGAGTGATTCCGCCAGGATGGAATAAGCCTATTTAGTAGCACCACCCTGGCCGAGCTGAATTTGGTTTGCGGACCTAATTTTTCTCCTCGACGGACCTCCCTTGGAGGTCCCGATCAGGAGAGACCTTCTGTCTCAGGCCGGGGGCACAATACTTCACCCCCGACCAGAGATTTGGAACCTGTGGGTTTGGCCTCTGAGGGGGCCCAACTCATAGAGAGTGGTCTCTCAACTGAGGTTGTTGAGACCATTCTAAGCTCCAGAGCTCCAGCTACTAGGAAACTATATGCGCTTAAATGGAGAGTTTTTTCTGTATGGTGTCACCGACATCAGTGGGATCCGGTTAACTGTTCTGTAAACACAGTACTCGAGTTCCTGCAGGAGCGCTTTACGTCAGGTCTATGTCCTTCCACGCTTAAGGTCTACGTGGCGGCCATTGCGGCTTACCACGCCCTGGTGGGGGGTACATCGTTGGGTCGAGACCCCCTGATTACACGTTTCCTTCATGGCACATTGAGGCTGAGGCCTGCATCTCGCACTAGGGTGCCAGCTTGGGATTTGGCAATAGTACTAGAAGGCCTGTCTAGGGCTCCATTCGAGCCCTTAGATTCGGTTTCAGAGGAATTTCTTACCCTTAAGACTATCTTTCTGCTAGCTATTTCATCCCTTAAGAGAGTTGGAGACCTTCAGGCCCTTTCGGTTTCCCCCACTTGCCTTGAGTTTGCACCGGGGATGGTCAAGGCATTCTTATATCCGAAACAGGGATACGTCCCTAAGGTGCCGACCTTGATTCCGAGGCCTATTGTGCTGCAGGCTTTCTGTCCTCCTCCTTGTACATCTGCGGACCAGGAAAGGCTGAACCTCTTGTGTCCAGTGCGAGCACTGGATACTTATGTTCATCGGACATCTTCAATGAGGAAGTCCGACCAGTTATTTATTTGCTTTGGATCACCTAAGAAGGGTCTTCCTGCTTCTAAACAGACGGTTAGTAAGTGGATAGTTGAGGCTATTTCACTTGCATACGAGTACTCTGACCAGCCGTGTCCTTTGGCGGTCAGAGCTCACTCTACGAGGGGTATGGCGGCCTCTAAAGCCTTACTATTTGGAGTTTCTCTTCAAGACGTGTGTGATGCGGCAGGCTGGTCCTCACCGCTCACATTCGTTAGGTTTTATAGCTTGGACCTGGATGCTGCCCCAGGTTCTCAGGTGCTTAGTGCTTGGTTTCAACAGACTGACACTCAGGTACTTGGAATTCTGGCGTTTTGGGTATTCTCGTTCCCAAAGCGTCGATGACGCATCGCGAGTTCCCTCGAAAGGGAACGTCTCAGGTTACGACTGTAACCATAGTTCCCTGAGAAAGGGAACGAGACGATGCGTCACCCTGCCATACTTCCTGCATCCCTGTGATCGGCTTGCTTCGACATTTTTGAAGCTAATGCCGGTTTGCACCGGATGTGCTTTTATCCCTTCCTGGTCATGACGTCACCCGCCCGTGACGCTCATTCTTTCCATTGGACTAGTTGACATTGATGCTCAAACGCATTCACGCTGGGGGCGTTCCCAAAGCGTCGATGACGCATCGTCTCGTTCCCTTTCTCAGGGAACTATGGTTACAGTCGTAACCTGAGACGTTTCTCATACCTCACTCATTTTGCTAATATATTACATGACATGGGTTAAGTTAGGTGATAAAGTGTTTATTCTCTTGTTAAGTGTGACATGGTAAAAATAGTATTTTACAGATAATAAGCCTGCTTTTGTAATAAGTGCAATAATTTAGATTTATGGAGTAAACGTGGAGACTTCAGAGAAGACATTGCCTCCCTTCAATTATAGCTCAATAACTTTTGTTAAGAAGGTGATCGAAAGATAATTCTTTTTTTTTTCTATTCGCTGCCACATAGAGGATTCAAAAGAAACCTTCCACAGGGAAATAGACCAAACAGGTCCTAAATTACAGACTCTCAACTAAAAACTTAATTTAAAAATCAATCAAAATCTGACTTTTTATCCTTATTTATCATAAAATTGTGAATGAATACAATAACATATATGCAATATTCCACCACTGTGTTAATAGTTAGAGTGTTTTTTATAAAATGAGACCATTTTCATCCATTTACTCCAATGTATGTGGGTAGGACACCATTTTAAAGTCAGGTATGCACAATTATTTTAGCAATCAAAAATGGAGACTTCAAACGTACACTTGGAGACACCAGTGACTCCTTTCAGATAAATCTCAATAACTTTTTTTTTAGAATGAGTTATCAAAAAAAAGATTTTTGCCCCTGTTTACAGCCACCTAGTGGAATCAAAAGAAACTTTCTGAAGGGAAATACACCAAACAGATCCTAAATTACAGACTCTCAACTAAAAACTTAATTTAAAAATCAATCAAAATCTGACTTTTTATCCTTATTTATCATAAAATTGTGAATAAATTCAATAACATATATGCAATATTCCACCACTGTGTCAAAACTTAGAGTGTTTTCTGTAAAATGAGACCATTTTTATTCATTTACTCCAATGTATGTGGGTAGGACACCATTTTAAAGTCAGGTATGCACAATTCTTTTAGCAATCAAAAATGGAGACTGTAAAAGTACACTTGTGACTCTTTTCAGATAAATATCAATAACTTTATTTTAGGAGTTATCAAGAAAATTCTTTTCCCCCCTGTTTACTGCCACCTAGTGGAATCGAAAGAAACTTTCAAAAGAGACAGACAAAACAGGTCCAAAATTACAGATTTTCAAATAAAAAAATAATTAAAAAATATATAGAAATATGAGATTTTATATGTGTTTATCAAAACATTGTGAATAAATACAATAAAATATATGCAATATTCCACCACTGTGTTAAAATTTAGAGTGTTTTCTGTAAAATGAGACCATTTTTATCCATTTACTCCAATGTATGTGGGCAGGACGCTCTTTTAAATGATGTTTTATTAACAAAGTTCGGGAGGAGCACGTTCAGATAATTAAACCTAATTAAACACACGTGGAGCACATTCAGATAATCAAACCTAATTAGACAAGAGTGGTGCTTAATAAACGAGTTAAGCGCTGTGTATATATACAGCAAACTAACCTCCGTTCATTGACAGTTTAACAGCATCCCTCCACCACCCCATCTCCTCACTTATAGTCCTAATACTCTTACAACAACGGGGGGGGAGTACTCTGGGTTCGGGCAAAATTCCGAGCTCGGAGCCCTCCCCCCGGACAGCACGCCAAATACGCATAATCTTTACTCTGTTTAATTGATGTAAGTGTGAACTCGTGAAATTCACATATGCCTAATTCTCTAAAAAATTCAAAATATGCTGCAGAGCTGAAGTGGTCGAAATCTACACTGGTTTAGTTACCCTTTTTTCAGTTCAACTCACAAAGAAAATAAAAATAACACTTACTTTTCAATTATTTCACACAATATCCTTATCTTTAAAGGGATACTTCACCTCTGGAAAGATGAATGTGTATTTAAAATGGGTCATTTATGTAAAAGAAATGTGAAATTATTTTTGAATTTGGAGCTTTCTAGACTGAGAAAAGCCAGAAAATGTATTTTTGGCTTATGTGGATGAAGGACAACAACTCCCAGAATGCACTTGCTTCGCTGCCCTAGGTGGCCACGCCTACCGGTAACAGAGCGCAGTAGTTAAACAACAAGTCTAGGCTACTAGTGAGTCTCCGTGATGAGTCTGCCCTGGATTTCGAGATCGCCCAAAATGTCCGGGATTCGGCTATTGCGTTCTACAGTCGCCATTAATTATGTTTACTGTGGCGAGCAGGACGAGACTGAGGGCCGCGGGAGAACGGCGCGAGGGTGGTGGCGTGATTACCGATGAGCGACACCTGTGAGACGCACCGGTCTCGTATCTCTCACGGAGGAGCGGGAATTTTCTTAGCAATGTTAAAACGCACATCAACCGATCACTTGTACTAGTGTTAGTACTAGTGTTCATGTAAACACTACATTCAGATTCACCAATCGGAATGAATTCAGTTAGATTGAAACAAAAGGTGTGCATGTAAACAATGAATGGCGACTGCAGAAAGCAAAAGCTGAATCCCGGACATTTTGTACGATCTCAACGGCCGGACATGTCCAGGAATAAGAGGATGGTAACCCCTACTAAGCTTTCTCCACAGAACAAGAGCCTGCTAGCTTAGCTTCCAAAAAAAGATGGCTGACACTATGTGCACATACTGGCCCTCATTTATCAAAAGTGCGTACACCAAATTTCCAGCGTACACCTGGCGTACACCCAAAACCATGGTGACTTTGAAATTTATCAATATGGAGGTTGGCGTATGGCACGCTCAAATCCTACGCCAGCTCAGGAGGTGGTGTACATGTACGCACGTTTTGAGTTAGTGCGGAAATGCAAAAAAAAAAAAAAAAATTTGTCTTTAAAAAATAGAGAAAATAAAAGTGCAGCTGTGTCAATTTGTATCAAGTTCAAAAATGAAAAAGAAATAAAAGTGCCACTTTGCAATCTGTTAAAAAAAAGACAGGTCTATTTAGTGTCTGCAATGAGCCTGTTTTGCATTGCACAATTTCTCAAAAGTCATGCTCAATGTTCAGCTGAGATCTGTACTTTGTTTTCAGTGAAGCTGGAAAGCCCATCTCACAGAGATATGATGTGGCAAAGGGAAGAAGAATGCACACAGCTCTCTGTCTTTAGCCTATACATAAAAACGTGATTTTTTCCATACTGTGTTTGATATGGGATTAAAATGATGGGTAGTGTATGGGCAGTGTATAAGATATAAACTAATGATAATTACTTTAATATTCCTTTGTTCCGATCAGAGCATGTGAGCGGAGAGCGCATTTCTGAATATTCCTCGGCTCGCTCATTCAGCTCAGGGTCGCGCGCTCAACACAGAATGGCCTGCTGGTTCGAGAATATGTGGAATAAGAGCTGCCTCCGACTAAAGTTTTTATTCTAGTCGACTAGTAGTTGTTCATTTAAGCCATTAGTGGACAAATCGCCCCTTTATATTAATTTAATTACTTAAATAGGCTATACAGGATAATGAGCGTTATAGCCGCACTCAAGCGCACGACCGCACGCATAAAGCTTGCCACAAAGAACCGGCAAAAGTAATGATTATGAATGTGTAAAAAAATAGCAAGGAGACATTTAATTGTTTATTAATAAACTGCTGTTTACGGTGTCGCAGCAAAGATGAAGTTGACGATGCGGACGCCATGAGCGAATAAAGATACAAAGGCATAAAACGGAATATTTCCTCCCGTTTTGGAGGAGACCTGTCACGGCAGTGGGGCGCGCCCCACACTTGAGAACCGCTGGATTATACTGAAACTGAAAGTATGTCCATAAATCATCTCGTCGTTTCCGACCACCAAGCCCGTCTATTGGCTTCGATCGCCGCCGTGGTCCTTCGAAGATGTGTGGCGAGTGAGCCGCAGCCGCTGTGTGTTGTTGTTGTGTGGAATCTGGTGCGCGCGCAGCATGGGTGGTGGGCGTACCCAAAATAAGGATAGGAAGCGGCAGCATACTTTTTTTTAGCTCAAAAACAGACAGATTTCACGCAAAATAGGCAGAAATGGCATGCGTGATTGTGAACGTCAGACTTGTAATCATTTTCGTTCCGTCTCGTCTTGTCAACGAAAACTCGAAAACGTCTCGTCATGTTTTAGTCACCTTAGAGCCATTTTTAGCTAGTCATCGTCGCGTTATCGTCATAAAAAAAAAGTGCGTCAACGAAATCATTTCGTTATCGTCATCGTTGACGAAAACAACACTGTATCAATTCCCATCCCTATTCAGAAGTGTATTTTCAAATACCAGTCTCTGTATTCAAAAGGAAAAACAATTGTCCATGCCCCAGTGACGTTAGATGTAACAGTTCAGGCCTACCGTCATGTTGAATGGAAAAAAAAATAGACTACTGTCGATTGAGAAGAGATAAGGGTTAGACGTCAGGTCACTTTGTCATCCTGCACAGTCTTTTTCCTCCATCCAGGGAAAACTAAGCAGTTTATCCGCTGAAATCCGTTGATGGTTTCGTTTTAATCAAGATTCGGTGGGAGGCTCGCCATCTTCTTCCACACAGTGATGAGTTGAGTCCGTGTCATCGCCGTGTCCACAATGAAAACTCAAAAATAACTCAAAATCACTCATAACAACAAAATATAGTAAAGTTCAAGTAAATTAAATATCTCTCTAGACATTCTGTCTAGTTTTAAATCACAATCACTATTATTTTCTCAGAATTATCTCTGCCGATCTCTCTGTGCTTGCATCTCATATCTCTTCACGCACGCTGCTGACATCATTCCCTTCCTTTGCGTTCTCTTTCTCCTGATAGGTCGGCAGTGAACTACACCTCACATGCTCTTAAAGGCAGTATAACATTCAAAATACAGCATATACATTGTTTTATATTCACAACATGAGAAAACTAACAACAAAAAGAAAACATACACTTTTGAATTCAGTTATTAATTTACTTTTCTCTTCTTTTAGTAACCACCCTGGCTTACTATTTATTTTTCTTAATTTTTATTTGTAATCACTCTGGGTTGCATGTACAAGACAAATTAAGTTGTATGCACATGCCTTACAAAGCATATATCTGTATTAAGATTTAAGACGAATCATTGTGACATTTGTAATACAAATTCTGAGGTATCTCGTTCGTCAGCTGATCTGATATTAGTTACTGTAAAGAAGATGAACATAACTTTCAATATTAAATTTAAATTCCCGAATTTAAACAAATAACCATTTAAACGTTTAGGGTGTACAGGAAGACTTCATATATAAAAACGCTGACTCGTTAGGTAATGTTTTCTCAATAAAATCAGATGATTTCCTATTGTGAGGAATGTGAGGAAATAGGGACAATATGGCAGCACGGTGGCTTCACATTTATGAAGTCATGAGCAATCCAGTCATTTATATAGTTCAGTGAGTACAACTCCACATCAATGACGGTCAGCAAATCCACCAAAGGCATCAGGATCTGTTGCTCTCCTCATTCCCAAATTCTCACAATGGCTGCTGCGTGTGTGTATCCATTAACCCTCTGGGGTCTAAGGTGTTTTGGGGGTCCTTGAAATGTTTTGACATGCCCTGACATTTGTGATTTTTTAAGTTGCTTATAAACATTAATGGCAAAGGTGTAATTACACTCTATTTAACACAAACAGGGCTTCCATAATATGTGAGCTACATGTATGTACCTGTTTGTATTTTTGAGAGAATAATGTTTATGCATGGATATTGAAAAAACAAAAAAATAAAGTTTCTGAAATAAGGCCACAAAACACATACTAAATATGTGTCCACCAGACTTTTGACTAATGGATGTTAATGCCTAGATTTTTTTGCTTCAAAATGATCTGAAAATCATCCACATAAAACAATACTGTCACAGCATGGTGCAGGCAGAAGAAGACGAAAAGGCAAGAGCTCCAATGCAATTACTTTTACTTACAAAGAAACTTCAGGCAGGTATAGATGGTAAATGGACTGCATTTATATAGCGCTTTCACAGACCCAATGGCCACCAAAGCGCTTTACATTTGCCTCACATTCACCCATTCACACACTCATTCATCAGTGTATGCCGTCGTCGGTGTATTCACGGCATTCAGTCGGTGTATGCCGTCGTCATACACCGACGGGCGACGGCAGCCATGCAAGGCGCCATCCAGCTCGTCGGGAGCAGCCGGGGTTAGGTGTCTTGCTCATGGACACCTCGACACTTGGTCAGGTGGAACCGAGGATTGAACCACCAACCTTCTGGTTTGTAGACAACCCACATGAACCACTGAGCCACTGCCGCCCCGGACAGGTGTCAAAGGTCGGGGCGGGCCAATCTGACCTGCACCCACCCCTAAGACCCGTACCACCCTTGGGGAGTCGGACGGGTAACGGAACAAGGAGGATAGACCAGAGAAATGAGTTAAAAACAAGGTTTTTATTCAGGATAAAATTATTCAGAAGAATGCAGGGTCCGGGCTACTCTGTGTCAACTTCTCCAGGAGGCAATCCGGGGGGAATTATAGCTCTTTGATCCTTTCGTTACAGGCTGGTGGTCGCCAACTTGCTGCAGGAACCCCAGGTTAGAGGGCTTCAGGCTGACGGTTTTCGCTGCAAGCAGACAGGTAAGTATGCAGGTACGTACTTCACTTTAAGTGTCAAACAGAGGGCTTACGGTTGGAGGCTTTACTGCAGGGCGGACAGGCAAGTATGCAGGTACGTGCTTCTCTTCAAGCATCAACAGAGGGCTTACAATTGGAGGTTTTACTGCAAAGCAAACAGGTCAGTATGCAGGTACGTGCTTCTCTTCACTGACAGGGTCAACAGACACAGGGCTCACCGCAGGGGAGGTTTCACTGCAAACAGACAGATAAGTAAGCAAGTACGTACTTCTCTTCAAGTGTCAAACAGTAGGTTTACAGTTGGAGGTTTTACTGCAAAGCAGCCAGGTCAGTATGCAGGTATGTGCTTCTCTTCACTGACAGAGTCAACAGACACAGGGCTCGCCACAGGGGAGGTTTCACTGCAAACAGACAGATAAGTATGCAAGTACGTACTTCTCTTCAAGTGTCAAACAGTAGGTTTACGGTTAGAGGTTTTACTGCAAAGCAGACAGGTAAGTGTGCAGGTACGTGCTTCTCTTCACTGACAGGGTCAACAGACACAGGGCTCACCGCAGGGGAGGTTTCACTGCAAACAGACAGATAAGTATGCAAGTACGTACTTCTCTTCAAGTGTCAAACAGTAGGTTTACAGTTGGAGGTTTTACTGCAAAGCAGACAGGTAAGCGTGCAGGCTCGTACTTCTCTCCAAGCATCAACAGAGGGCTTACAGTGGGAGGTTTTACTGCTAAGCAGACAGGTCCGTATGCAGGTACGTACTTCTCTTCGCTGACAGGATCAAAAGACACAGGGCTCACCGCGGGGGAGGTTTCACTGAACACAGACAGATAAGTATGCAAGCACGTACTTCTCTTCAAGTGGGCTGCCAGATAAACACACTCAATGATCCAGTGAGTACAAGAGTGTGAGCCTCTTCTATACAGTCAGAAAGAGATGGAAAGCTCAGGTAAGAAATGGGCATCCAGCGGGTTTAGGTTCACACTTCACACAGCAAGTAGTGCACCACATCACTTCATCTCAACAATTCAACACTCAGTGGAAGATACACATAAATATATGGCCGTTACCCATCTCCTGACCGGGCCTTTACATCGAAGATCTCACTGGCACAAGGGAGGCAGATGGAAATTGATTTCGATCACTCACTATCTCTCACAAACGATCTTCGGTCCCGAGGTTACCACCTTTCCATTGAGCCTGCTCATCCTCCACTTCACCGTACCGTGCCCGTTGCCAGCCCCCCCGTCCTCTTCGCCACGCTCGCTCTTCCTCCGAGAACACCGTTCCCCAAAAACACAACCCCGTCTGGTCTGTACTTCCTCCTTTTATCTTCCTTGGATCGCTACGTGTCCCAATCGCGAGACCTGTTTTTCCCCCATACACAGCTGTTAGTGATCTTTGGCTAATCATCTCATTGTCAGGGATGTTTGCGCTACCCCGGAACTAGCCCGGTGTCCCGTTGTTATGGGTCCGGCGAGAGGCCAATTCGGAGAACATTAGTTCCGTCTTGAGAAAGGAATGGATTTTGTCACCCCGTGACACAGGCATGATAACACACGTTAAATACAACTAACTACAGACAAAGGACTGACTGAACTGAAGGAACTAAATACAAACACTGATGAACACTAACGAGGTGAGGAAAGGTGACACAGATGACAATGACGATGAACAGGTGGGTAATGAGGGAGTGAGTTCAGGTGTGGAGACAAGAAGGATTCTGGGAAGTGTAGTGAAGACGAAGACAGACTGGTGGAGACGAAGACTGTGACAAATACATTGATTTAAATTTTGTAAGACATTTTTTGTTTGGAAAGGCAATATGCATGGGGGCATGATTCACACCTGAGAAGACAATGACCTGCATAATGACCTGCATAATGAGCTGTATAATGAGCCTTTCATTCAGAGCCACAAGAAAGAATGCAAGGACAAAAAAACAATAATAATAATAATATATATATACATATTGTTTTGTCCTTGCATTCTTTCCCTATCTCTCTCTCTCTATATATATATATATATATATATATATATATATATGTAACCCAGGTTACCAATAAGTGTTGGCAGGGACAGAATAAACTTCGAGTTAAATGAAAGATTGACACAGCACATATAAGTTGTAAAAGGATTTATTAATGATATAAAAGTGAAAAAACATAAATATGAATATTATAAAATTGTTCAATAAGTATTACCTTCTTTTGGAAGGCCTCCAATTAGATCGCGCTTTGAGTGACGTCATGTGAGCTTCCGCTATCGCGGGACTTTGGAAAGTAGTTGGGGGGCTCCCAGGATGGCAGCGTTGTAGGAGGACGTGTGCTTGTCGCTCTGCGAGCAATTTCGAAGGGTTTATGATATTACTGCCATTTTTTTAAAATAATTTGATGGCAGAACTTTAAGAAAAGGGAAAAAAAGAAAAAGAAAAACGAACATATAGCAAGACGTGATTATTGTTGGCTACCACGAATGCCCAAGTCTAAAAAGAAAAAGAGAAACTCTGAAAGGTTAACGATTTCTCAACACGTGTCGCTAAACATGGATGATAACCAGTCTCAAGAGTCGGTAGCCCAGAATACTTTGAGTGGAGACGAAGTGTGCTGGTTTGAAGCCACTCCAGAGCCATTGTCAGACACCGATTTATTTCCCATTTTGGCGGTGGAGACACCAGAGAAGCCTGCCAAGAAAAGGAATCGTGAATCTCAATCAGGTGGGCGAAACTGGGAGACGGCTAATGCTGAAGCTCATGGAGGCGATACGAGCAATGACCAACAAGCAGGATGAAACACTCCGGAGAGTCTCTGCTATAGGCATAACCACTGAAGCTACTTCCAAACGGGTTGAGGAGCTGACAACAACTGTCAAACAGCTGTCACTGGATGTTCAACAACACAAGCAAACACTGGAGAAAATGAAAGTTGCCAATACAAAGCTCCAAGAAGAAAATAAGCACCTGAGAGAAGCTGTTGCTGAATGTCAACGCTACAGCAGAAGAAGGTGGTCGCTTAAGATGCATGGCGTAAGGGAGTCAAGAGATGAAGACATCAGAGGCAAGATAATCGACATCCTTGGGAAAATGGCACCAAAGCTTTGTGAAGACTTGAAACAAGGGATTGACATCGTTCATCGCGTGGGGAAACTGAGAGATGACGGCGCTGCGAGATCAACTATAGTTTTGTTTGCCTTGTGTCGCCTTCGTGATGTCGTCTGGAAAGAAGCTAAAAACTCTCAGTATTTGCAAGAGAATCGTCTCAGGATTACCGAAGCTCTTTCTCCGGAGGACAGAGCGGCTCGGGAGAAGCTCTGGCCTTTGATCAAGAAGGCGCGTGAAGAAGGGAAAAAGGCTTCATTCCGTGGTGCTTCGGCTGTCATCAATGGAAAAGTTATTAACTGTCCGGAATAGCCTTGTTGGCTGAGCATCTTCTTCTTCTTTTACCAAGGTATCAAGAACATATAAGCCCAATGTTCATGTGGCATTTTTGGAAAATAACTGCAATGGTTTATTTTGTTTTGGAGATTTAATATAACGTATGTAGCCAGGCTACCTTGTCGTTTAGACTTGGATTAATCTTCCTTTTTTGTTGTAGCCATAGGCAGGCATGAACACTTTGCCTCCACTCGTTGCAGCCTGAGATGGTTGAGCACTTAATACTAATGCTGCTTTTACAGATTTTACTTTTTTTTTTCTTTTTTTCTCTTATACAAATATATATGATCTCCTTGTTGGACTTTAAATGAGATCGTGTTTGTTTCATTTACTATAAATGCAGCCGTCTCGAACGTTCTTGATTCTAAGTTGACGGCTATGTGTACAACAAGGTTCTTGCTATTTTAAGGCAGGTTATCATCACCTTCTTGTAAGGTCTTTGCATACTTTTTGCGTTCAAAAGCACTTTCAGGTAATTTCTGTTCTATATCTCTGTTCCTTTATGGACTTTTTGTTTAAACGTCTTAACGTCTTGTCTTTAAATGTGAGAGGTATTCGGGACTTAACAAAGAGGAAAGTATTATTTTTATTCTGTAAAAGGTCTGAAGCTGACTTGATTTTATTACAGGAAACGCACTCTTGTGACTCTGATACAGGGTTCTGGAAAGCTCAATGGGGTAATGTTGCTCACTTTAGTCATGGTTCTAACCATTCTGCTGGTGTCTCAATCCTTGTGCATGGTTTCAAGGGGGATATTTTGGAAGTTGTGCCCTCTAGTGACGGAAGATGGATAACAATAATAGTCAAGCAGGACAATACAGTTTTCATTGTTTGCAATGTATATGGATTTAATTCACACTTTGACAACAAAAACTTATTTAACTCCATTACTGGCAAGCTAAGGGATTTGAAGGGAAAATACGTAAATGCCTTTATAATTCTTTCGGGGGATTTCAATGTATGTCCTGACGAAATAGAGGATAGATACCCACCTAGAGCGGCTCGCTCCTCCCAGGGAAGCGATTTAATCTCTTCTCTGTGCTCAGACCTATCCTTGACTGATGCTTGGCGTTTTTTTAACCCAGACATCCAATATTTCACCTGGAGTAATAGAAGTCTGACTTTGAAGTTGAGAATTGATTTATTTTTTAGTTTCTTCTTCTTCTCTTCAATTTGTTAATGAGGTTAAACATGTTTATGCACCCCTTTCGGACCACAAATTAATTATTTTGAAACTAGGCTCCAAGGATCTAAGGATCTAAACAGTGAGAGTTCTGCTACGCCTTTTAGATGGTGAAGGGGTTGATTTGAGGTCACAAAATCGACTGAGGCGGCGTGTGTATCATAGCCGTGGTCCTAACTTTGTGTGGCATATAGATGGCTATGATAAGCTGAAGCCCTTTGGAATTGGAATAAGTGGATGTATAGATGGATTTTCCAGGAGCATGATATTCAATTCAATTCAATTCAATTCAAATTTATTTGTATAGCGCTTTTCACAATACATATTGTTTCAAAGCAGCTTTACAGAAAGTGCATTTCAGAAATGTACATAGAAGAATATAGTTAGTTAATCATCATGTATTAATTTAGGGCATAACATATCGCCGGCGTTGAGTCGTCTCTTCACAGGCGTCGAGTCGTCTCATCGCAGGTGTTGGGGCATCTGAAGTCTCCGTGAGAGTCTGGATACAAACTGGAGCTGACGAACGCTATTTACCTCGGGACTAGCGTCCCGAGATAACAGCAGAAAAGCAGATGGGAAATAATTAGCGTAGCTGCTGTTCATAATATTAATGCATTCGATCTGATTCAACAATAGAAGGTAAGCATTATGTGAATGCTTGGCTAAAGAGATGCGTCTTTAATCTAGTTTTGAACTGGGAGAGCGAGTCTGAGCCACGAACAGTATCAGGAAGGCTATTCCAGAGTTTAGGAGCTAAATGTGAGAACGCCCTCCCTCCTTTAGTGGACTTAGATATCCTAGGAATGACCAGAAGCCTCGAATTAACCATGTACTCTGCTTATTTGATGACTCTGGCACCATGCTCTCTTATGAACAGTTTATGGTAGCTCATGATTTCCCAATACCTTTTAAAGAGTTTAAATCTATCACTGATGCCATCCCTTCCGGAATCAGACAATTAATTAAAAATCATCTGAGCTATGGAAACAAAGATATCAGACAGCTTTCACTTATGTTGGATAGTGTAGAACTGTCTGATAAAAAATGTAATAATAAGCATATTCGCCGACATTTGCAAAAGAGTAACTCCATTGCTCCAAGGGGGATGTTTTATTGGAATTCCTTAATAAGTGAAATACATTGGAAAAAAAACATGGTTGATTCCTCACAAATACTGTATCTCTAATAAAGCTAAAGAGGTCCACTTTAAACTTTTACATAACAGTTACCCCACAAATTGTTTTGTTGCCAAGTTTCTAGACATTGACACATGCTGTAGCTTTTGTAAACAGGACACTGAAACAATTCCTCATTTATTTTTTAATTGTCCAGTTACCAAAAGGTTTTGGGAAGATTTGGGTACTCACTTTCTCCAATCTCAAAATATAACTCACTCATTCACCCTGAAAGATATTATCTGTTATTTTTGTTTCCCACAAGATGGCACCCTGGAGTTTGTATTAAAGTTTATAATCTTATATGCTAAGTTCTTTATACACAAGCAGAAATTTAATAAGTCTTCCTTATGTTTTAAACATTATATTTTGGAATTTAATATGCTTCTTAAATCACACAAGCTTGTAAAGAACAAGAAGAATGGAAAATTTTTGTGTCAATATTATGACCTATTTCCTATGGAAGCCCATTCCCGCCACATAAGAAAAAAAATCAAGCATTCTTAAGTCATAATTATGACACAAAAAGTCGAAATTTTGACATACTAAATCGAAATTATGACTTACTAAATCGAAATTATGACATACTAAGTCGAAATTATGACTTACTAAATCGAAATTATGACTTTAAAAGTCATAAGTATGAGATAAAAAGTCGAAATTTTGACATGCCAAATAGAAATTATGAGATAAAAAAAATCGAAATTATGACTTTAAAAATCGAAATTATGACTTTCCGACTGGCACCCTCATTGTTCTGACGCGACCCGACACATGATGAATTGTGAACAGATTAAGGAGTATTTCGATCGTGGTTTTACAAATGATGAAATTCTTGCCGTACTAGCAGAACGGCATGGAATAGCATGGAAACGCACTCTTGAGAACAACATCTTCAAACATCTGGGCAATGTCATGGCTATAGATGGATGCACCACAAAAGTTGGATGAATGGGATTGTAACTGATAGGGAAATGGTAAATGGACTGCATTTATATAGCGCTTTCACAGACCCAATGGCCACCAAAGCGCTTTACATTTGCCTCACATTCACCCATTCACACACTCATTCATACACTGACGGCGGTGTCTGCCATACAAGGCGCCATCCAGCTCATCGGGAGCAGCCGGGGTTAGGTGTCTTGCTCATGGACACCTCGACACTTGGTCAGGTGGAACCGGGGATTGAACCACCAACCTTTCGGTTTGCAGACAACCTACATGGCCGGGGTTAGGTGTCTTGCTCATGGACACCTCCACACTTGGTCAGGTGGAACCGGGGATTGAACCACCAACCTTTCGGTTTGCAGACAACCTACATGAACCACTGAGCCACTGCCGCCCAGTGAGAGCCCGGAAACAGTGAGAGTTCTGCTACGCCTTTTAGATGGTGAAGGGGTTGATTTGAGGTCACAAAATCGACTGAGGCGGCGTGTGTATCATAGCCGTGGTCCTAACTTTGTGTGGCATATAGATGGCTATGATAAGCTGAAGCCCTTTGGAATTGGAATAAGTGGATGTATAGATGGATTTTCCAGGAGCATGATATTCAATTCAATTCAATTCAATTCAAATTTATTTGTATAGCGCTTTTCACAATACATATTGTTTCAAAGCAGCTTTACAGAAAGTGCATTTCAGAAATGTACATAGAAGAATATAGTTAGTTAATCATCATGTATTAATTTAGGGCATAACATATCGCCGGCGTTGAGTCGTCTCTTCACAGGCGTCGAGTCGTCTCATCGCAGGTGTTGGGGCATCTGAAGTCTCCGTGAGAGTCTGGATACAAACTGGAGCTGACGAACGCTATTTACCTCGGGACTAGCGTCCCGAGATAACAGCAGAAAAGCAGATGGGAAATAATTAGCGTAGCTGCTGTTCATAATATTAATGCATTCGATCTGATTCAACAATAGAAGGTAAGCATTATGTGAATGCTTGGCTAAAGAGATGCGTCTTTAATCTAGTTTTGAACTGGGAGAGCGAGTCTGAGCCACGAACAGTATCAGGAAGGCTATTCCAGAGTTTAGGAGCTAAATGTGAGAACGCCCTCCCTCCTTTAGTGGACTTAGATATCCTAGGAATGACCAGAAGCCTCGAATTTAGTGATCTTAACGAACGCGATGGATTGTAGGGCGATAGAAGGTCCATTAAATACACAGGAGCTAAACCATTTAGGGCTTTATAGGTCAGTAGTAGTACTTTGTAATTGATACGGAACTTAATAGGTAACCAGTGCAGAGATGATAAAATCGGTGTTATATGATCATATTTTCTTGACCTAGTAAGAACTCTAGCGGCTGCATTTTGCACTAACTGTAGCTTGTTTATTGAGGATGCAGGACAACCAGCTAATAAGGCATTACAGTAATCTAGTCTCGAGGTCATGAATGCATGAACTAACTTTTCTGCATCGGAAACAGATAGCATGTTACGTAATTTAGCAATGTCTCTAAGGTGGAAAAAGGCAGTTCTTGTAACATATGAAATATGATTTTCGAAAGACAAGTTGCGGTCTAGTATAACACCCAGGTCTTTTACTGTAGTCGATAAGGTAACAGGACATCCTTCTAAATTAAAGTTGTATTGTAAGAGATTTTGTGGGTAGTTTTTTGGACCAATAAGTAATACCTCCGTTTTATCTGGATTTAATAGCAGGAAATTACACGTCATCCAGCATTTTATATCTTTAAGACATTCTGTCAATTTTGATGAGTTAGTGTTTTCATCTGGTCGTGATGAAATATATAATTGAGTGTCATCAGCATAGCAGTGGAAATTAATTCCATGTTTTCTTATAATATTACCAAGTGGCAGCATATATATTGAGAATAGCAGAGGGCCTAACACCGATCCTTGCGGCACTCCATAGTCTACTGACGTTATCTTCGATTTTTCCCCATTTAAACAAACAAAATGGTAACGGTCCGATAAGTACGATCTGAACCAGCTTAATGCCTGTCCCTGAACACCAGTGTAGTTTTGTAGTCGATCCAAGAGTATTTTGTGATCTATAGTGTCGAATGCAGCGCTAAGATCGAGTAGAACTAATATTGAGATACAGCCTTGGTCAGAAGCTAAAAGTAAATCATTTGTAATTTTAACTAGCGCAGTTTCTGTGCTATGATGCGGTCTGAATCCTGACTGAAATTTTTCATATATCTCATTTTCTTGCAAGAAAGAGCACAATTGAGCGGACACAATTTTTTCTAGTATTTTAGACATAAATGGAAGATTTGAAATGGGTCTGTAATTTGCTAAGTTATTTTGATCTAATTGCGGTTTCTTAATAAGAGGTTTTATAACTGCCAGCTTGAATATTTTTGGAACATGACCTAAAGATAAAGACGAGTTAATAATATTGAGAAGAGGCTCTTCCACTACAGGTAACACTTCTTTCAGTAGTTTATATGGCTTGAGGCATACAAGACCAACAATGATCCAAGACTTATTGCTGGATGCAGTAATTAAAGCTGGTTTGTCCTGATAGAGTGAGGCTAGATTTAGGATCAGAAAATGGTCATGTGGCTGAGATGCAAAGATTTTTGACTTTTTCTGAAAATTGGCCTGAAACAGACCATGTTACTTTTGGCCCAAGCACTGGAAACCAGCGCATCGAAAGATGGTGGCTCACTTTGCGAAGTGAATGTGTCCAATTTTGGATAGACCTCTTTGACAAGCTGAGAGAGGACGGACACTTCGCTGACACTTTTTTGGACAAATCCTTGGTGCAGTTCTGTTTCCTTGACAAAATTCAGGTGAGTTTATCTCGTTTATCTCAATTGCCTTGAATGCCTAGCATACATTAACATATTTTAATTCATAGAGGGGATTGTAGTCACTAATTTTAAATTCTCTGTGGAGTTCTGTAGGCTTAATACTACCTACATTTATGTCGTGATACTGTATTCAAAATTATTTGGCTTATGCATTAAACGGTACAAAAGTATTCTTAATAGAAACGAAAAGGGAATACTGTGTGATTAAAAAAAAAAGTAATAATTTAGAAGTTTTGTGCCATTAATTATGAAAAATAAAAACACAATAGATGACTGACATGAGAAAATTTGGCAACAAAAGAGTTTATCTAAAAACATTTAATTTCATCTGATTGGAGTAAGGCTCTGTGATTTTGTCCACACGTGGCCTCACACAAAAAAACCCGGATTATTTTAAATACATGTTATTACATTTATTTAACTTTAACTAACTATAGTTTTATTATATTATAGTCTATTCCGTCACTTCCCAAAGTGTCCATGAAAATGCGTCTCTATACACGCATTGTGTTTATCGTGCAATTTATACACCAAAATTAGTTTTTACGTGCATATAGGCCTATACGCAGTTTTCGCTTGCATTAATTTGTATGCACCCACATCACTAATCCTAACCAAATGTAGGCCTATAATACATACCCCTACTAAACCTTCCCAAGCAAGGAAAAAACTAATTTTCGCGTATAAATTGCACGATAAACACAATACTATAGAAACGCACTTAGGGCCCTATCTTGCACCCAGCGCAATTGACTTTGTACACCGAAGCATATATCATTCCTATTTTGCACCCGACGCCTTGCGGAATTTTCCCTCCACAGACGCACGTCGGTAAATTAGGGAATGAACTTGCGCTCCCGGTAGCGGTTCAGCGAAAAGAGTGTTCCAGCGCAAACGTTCCCTGGTGCTATTTTGCAGTTCCAGAAAACAATTCCGCCACTTACCACGAAAAACCTAAAGTCAGTGGCGCGATACTCCGATGCTATTTTAAGGGCGCATGCATTGGTGATACTGATAGTTTACCCCAAAAACATGAAAATTCTGTCATAATTTACTCACTCTCGTGTTGTTCCAAACCTGAGTTTCTTTCTTCTGTTGAACACCAAATTAGATATTTTAAATAATGTCGGTAACCAAATAGTTGATGGTAGCCATTGACTTCTATATTTTCTTTCCTACTATGGAAGTCACTGGTGTCCATCAACTATTTGGTTACCGACATTCTTTAAAATATCTTCTTTAATGTTAATCTGAAGAAAGAAACTCATGCAGGTTTGGAACAACATGAGGATGGATGAGTAAATTATAACATAATACATTTTTTTTGGGTGAACTAACCCTGTAACTTAAGTAAAAAATTTTAACTTGACTCAACTAATATCCATTAACTTCCTCAATTTAGTGCATTTTTAATGTTATAAATCATATTAATAATGTATTATGCATACCAAAAATGTAAAATAACTTCCATGACTCATGCTCTGTGTGATTCTCCTGCTACACACACAGCTTCCCAGACATCTAACACTATTTCAAAACATGTTTCCTTACAGGAAGAGCTTGATGAGATTGTCTTCACTTGGAACAACCACAGAATACGGCCAGTCCACAACTCACGGTCACCACATGGCCGACCATCCATCATGTATGCAGTGTCTCATCTATATGGAGCCACAGACCATCTGCATCCAGTGTGTCTGGAGAAGGTTCAAGTCTGTTTAGAAGAGTGTGTTTTCAAGGACTTTCCATCCGATGAAGACACTTTTAACGTATGTGTTGATCTCATGACAGAGCATGATTTGAACCATACAAATGATGTGTTTGCAGCAGTGGACTTGTATATAACTCTTAGAGAACTAATTAAAAGTGAGTTGGAGCCTCATAACTAAAAAGTATGTGTTGCTGAAGACATAACATTTGAGATTTGTATTATAAGAGTCAATAGGGTGGACAAACAGGTTATGTTTTAACCAGGGAATGGTTTAATTGACTCAAAATAAAACATTCCAAAATTGCAGAACAAAAAAAAAACTGTACATTAAACTGTACTTGTGTTATAGGCATGCCAGAACAAGGATGCTAGAAATGAATAGAAAACTTTATTGTATAATAAAGTTAATTCAAATAAAAACATTATTTTTATCAATTAACATTGCAAACGAAATGATGGTAGTACCTTTGTAACTGACCCTTTCAAACCTTGTGCCTCAGAGAGAATACTAACAGGAACTTTGGAAAAGTGTACATGTAAAACACATCTTGAAAAAAAAAACATCCAGAAATAAAGCCTGTTGTGACCTCAATTATGTTGTTTGAGCTTAACTTCAATTGAAGCTTAAAGGGATAGTTCACCCCAAAATGAAAATTCTGTCAGTATTTACTCTCCCTCATGTTGTTCAACCCCGTAAGACCTTCGTTCATCTTCGGAACACAAATTAAGATATTTGTGATTAAATCTGAGAGCTGGATCACTCGTCCATAGGCTTCTAAGGGACTGAAACTTGCCAGCCCTGAAAAGTTATTACAGATATCGTTAAAATAGTCCAAGTGACTACAGTGGCTCAATGTTAAGTTTATCAAGCGACGAGAATACTTTTTGTGCGCAAAAAACAAACAAAAGTAACGACTTTATTAAAGTATTCATTTCCTCCTCTCTTGCCTCGAGATTGTTCACGTAGTGTAATTGCGCAGCGCTTCTGTGTTGTACGTCACACGTAGGCTCACTATTGGCCGACGCTGGTCATGTGTGTGATGCTGTGATGCAGAGTCATAGACGTTCGAATCCATTTGCAGTATTTATTGAAGAGTAGTCAGACAGGCGAATAACAGAGATCAGCAAACAAGGATGTAATAGGAAATCCAGAATCATAAAACAATACCAGGCAGGGGTCGAGGCAGGCAGCAGACAAGAGACGTGAAACAGTGAACAGGCAAGGGTCAGTAAACAGGTATGCAATCAAAGTAGAAATAACGCTCGGCAACGTTAGCCGGGGCAGAACAAGACTTCGCAATGTGTAGCAGTTCAGAGACAGTTTATATGGAGAAGGAAAGTGGGTACACCTGTGCCGGTGATTAGACCTAGGTACGGGGCTGATGGGAATTGAAGTTCAGTACTCGGGTGACGGTGTCCTTTGATGATCGGAGAGAGCCACGGAGGTGCGATCTATGACAGATGCGTGTGACGTTCAACCAGAAGCTCTACGCAATTACACTATGTGAACAATCTCGAGGCAAGAGAGGAGGAAATGAATACTTTAATAAAGTAGTTATTTTTGTTTGTTTTTTTGCGCACAAAAAGTATTCTCGTCGCTTGATAAACTTAAGATTGAGCCACTGTAGTCACTTGGACTATTTTAACGATTTCTTTAATAACTTTTCGGGGCTGTCAAGTTTCAGTCCCTTAGAAGCCTATGGAGGAGTGATCCAGTTCTCAGATTTAATCAAAAATATCTTAATTCGTGTTCCGAAGATGAACGAAAGTCTTACGGGTTGGAACAACATGAGGGTGAGTAATTACTGACAGAATTTTCATTTTGGGGTGAACTATCCCTGTAATCTTCCTAATAGTAAGTCTGTACTAAGTGTACTAGACTATATCCATGACCCATTTGTTGCTCTCTAACACTTTGTTCATTTCATGGCGAAACTCAGGGTAGTTCTCATAATTCACAGGCAGCTCCAGGTAACAGCCACATGTGTGTGCAATGGGTCGTCTCTGAAAACCTTCCAACTGTGTGAAGCTAACGGTGATGTTCTTTCCCAGGAACAAATCTGACCCGGTACAAAACCGAAGGAAGAGGGACAGGTGTTGTTTATCTGATTCTCTAAGAAATGTACTTAGATACCGGCCAGTGTGTTTTTGTTGTAAATTCATTGTAGCAGGGTAGGCTATTGATTTTCATGACCTTTCTTGATGTCGGTTGTAGTTCATCATAGGCAGCTGCGATGTCCTGGAGCTCAATTCTCAGAGGTGCAAGCACATAATGCCACTGCTCTATCACAAACGCAGGTTCTTGAATCAACTTCTGATGTGCCATCTCCTCCAATAGCTGCTCGATATTATCTGCTGTTGGGACTCTTCGAGAGTTATGATGATCCATGACCTCAAAGAGCTTTTCTTTGTCCACATCTTCAAAATGTGAACGGCATGATTCTAGGATCATTCTGTCTGATTCTGTGACATATCTGAGAAAGCAGTCCACAAGACTTGTTGTGACACATCCATGGGCCGCCTGTTCCAGCATTACAGGTGCTATTTTTACAGGCAGGTACTTCTCTCTTTGCCAACCAAATGCAATGATTCGGCCGATGCTTTCCCATTGTTGTTGACCAAAGTCGTGTCGTAGATAAGGGACCTTAAAGCTATTTCCCAAAGTGCATTGCTCATAAAAGTCATGCCAAAACTCTGAAAGCACATCCCTCAAAACCCCCCCTTCATCAACAGCATTTTCCAGCCGTCCATCGGGAAGAATGACTTTCATAGATATGTCATCCGTCAAGACACTTTCGTCACAAAAATGTTCAATAAGCTGTCGAAACGCCAAAAATGTTCAATAAGCTGTCGAAACGCCTGACCACGATGAATAACAAGAATTTTCTTCACCCTTTCACTCTGAACAAAGGGCTCCAGTGAGTTATCAATTGGAGAAGGTAAAGAATACGCTTCCTCTAAAATAGGTAATGTGTCATCAAGCGCAGTGTCGTCCAGCCCAGAGATAAGTCCTGTTGAGATTGTTACAGTGCCACTATCCTCCAAATTGTCCACCTCTGGCTGCCTGGCTGCATCAATCTCAAACACACTTGATGCATCAGTCATGCTAATTATGGAGTCTGACAATAAAACATCATCACTGCCTGTTTCAATTAAAGTGCTACTCCCTACATAAATTAGGTCTGACTCTACATTCTCAGTCAACAGAGGGGATTGGCTGGTACGTGTGGGAGATCTGGAATCTTGCCTATTTCCCCCTCCCTGCGCAATTGTTTCGTCGTTGAAGTTCAAATGTGTGTCTAACTGTGTGTCACTAGCGATGGCTTTCTTCTTGGTTGTCAAGTAAAAACGCAAGACTGGTAATTTGGTCAGCTCATAAAGTTCTCCAACTGTTTTCTGGTCATCTATTGTTTGCTCTTGAAAGTCTGTTACATCGACCACAAAATCTGTGAAGCTTCCCACGGAAGATTTTTCACCAGGAAAAAACAACTCGGCAGCCTTTTCAAGTAGATCCTTTTTTGTACAGTCCTTTGACACGTAGATTTTACGTGTACCCCCACCTTTTTTTGTTCTGACCTGCATAAACTTCCCTTCTCTAAAATGCATCCATCCCATTTCAATATTTCGCATACTCTTTTGAGCATTTTTTGACCTTTTTTTTTTCGCATACATTGTCAGATTCACCTCTGCTTCTTGCTAGTCTGGTTCTCAGCCGATCAAAAAGTTTAGATTTTCGGCCTCTGGGATCTTGTTCTTTTCGCCTGCAGTATCCATGAATAGCCAGTCGGTCACCATAGGAAGGCAGATATTCCTTCAGCTGGTCATCTGTCATAAGCTGTATGTGTCAGGGATCACAGACGAATCAGACAAGATGGTAAGTTTACTGCTTTATTTGTGCTGAAGGATCGTAGTCGGAGATAACAGGTGAGAAACCAATGACATAGAAACATAAAGGAAGCTTAGCTGTGGTTAACGTCCTTTTCTCTCTTTCTTTCTCTCTCTCTTGCAGGTGACTTGACGGTGGATCGGTTCAGATGGACAGGTCTTTGACGGATGGAAAGTAGGTAAGGAACAGGTAGGTGATCGGGAAGTCTGTGAGCCATGAAATGACGAGACCAGACCGTGACTGCAGGGAGAGTGAGTGTTTTATAGTCCATGCTGGTGATGGGACACAGGTGATGGTGATCATGATGAGGATGATGAGGCGCAGGTGCAGGTGATGATGACGACCGGGAATGCTGGGAAGTGTAGTGAAGACACAGATGAAGGAGGTGAATGTGACATAACTCCCCCCTCCGGCTAGGCGCGACCCGCGCCGTACAAGGCAGAACACGGGAGGGGGGGTGGGCATCCTGGACGGACTCCAGGATGGTCCAGGCGGAGCAGGTGGCCGTGGTGGAGTAGGACGTGCAGGCGGCCAGGGTGGAGCAGGACCTAGGCGTGGCCAGGGCAGAGCAGGACGTGGGCGTGGCCAGGGCGGAGCAGGACATGGGTTTGGCCAGGGCAGAGCAGGACGTGGGCGTGGCCACTGCGGAGCAGACGAACCGGCGTCCATGGCGGAGCTGTTGGACCCTCGGGCGTCCAGGGCAGAGCAGGACATGGCCACTGCGGAGCAGACGAACCCTCGGGCGTCCATGGCGGAGCTGTTGGACCCTCGGGCGTCCAGGGCGGAGCAGGACATGGGCGTGGCCACTGCGGAGCAGACGAACCCTCGGGCGTCCATGGCGGAGCTGTTGGACCCTCGTGCGTCCAGTGCGGAGCAGGCTGTGGGCGTGACCACGACAGTGAGGACCCTTCGGGCGACCACGGCGGTGAGGACCCGTCGGGCGGCCACGGCGGTGAGGGCCCTTCGGGCGACCACGGCGTTGAGGACCCTTCGGGCGGCCATGGCGGTGAGGGCCCTTCGGGCGACCACGGACCAAAATTTTCTTCGGGAGAACTGACACCGGTTCAGGAACGGGAACAGCCTCTTGCTCGGCAGGTTTGAAGTGAACAGTCTCTATGCTGGACGGGACCAGCGGTGAAGGAAGCTCTGGGCTGGACGGGACCAGCGATGAAGGAAGCTCTGAGCTGGACGGAACCAGCGGCGAAAAGGGCTTTGAGCTGGGCAGGACCAGCTGTAAAGAGGGCTTTGAGCTGAGCAGGACCAGCTGTGAAGAGGGCTTTGAGCTGGGCAGGACCAGCTGTGAAGAGGGCTTTGAGCTGGGCAGGACCAGCTGTGAAGAGGGCTTTGAGCTGGGCAGGACCAGCTGTGAAGAGGGCTTTGAGCTGGGCAGGACCAGCTGTGAAGAGGGCTTTGAGCTGGACGGAACCAGCGGCGAAGGAAGCTCAGGGTTGGGTTCATGGGCTGTAACGAATGTGTGTGCTGCCTACACACACAAAACAGCCATGGATCCCACAAGGAGCACTGCGTCCTCCAGAGCTGGCTGGACGGTCTCTGGCTGGACGGTCTCTGGCTGGACGGTCTCTGGCTGGACGGTCTCTGGCTGGACGGTCTCCGGCTGGACGGTCTCCGGCGCAGGATCAGCGGGCTCTGGCGCAGGATCAGCGGGCTCTGGCGCAGGATCAACGGGCTCTGGCGCAGGATCAGCGGGCTCTGGCGCAGGATCAGCGGGCTCTGGCTCGGATCGGCTGGACGGAACCAGCGGTGCAGGCTTGGCTGGGCTGGACGGAACCAGTGGTGCAGGCTTGGCTGGCCTGGACGAAACCAGCGGTGAGGGCAAAGGCTCAGCGGGCGTGACGTGAAGCCCAGCCTCGGCAGCCATCTTTCTGGCCGATCGCACTGACATCAGCGGGGGATCGGTCATACTGGATATCATCCAGGGAAGTCCAGGGGCCGATCGGGCGTCAGGGCTGATGCGGAGTGCAGACTCGGCATGGCTGACGTGAAACGCAGGCTCGACGTGAAGCGCAGGCTCGGCGTGGCTGGACAAAAGCAGCGATGAAGGCTCTGCTTCGACAGGACCCACTGTGAACGGCGATTTACAGGAAATCAGTACCCACTCTACATAATCAGTGAAGCTCCACTGAGGGCCCTTCCCGGACAACTGCTCTCTGGTGGCGGTGTTGAGGCCGGCATCCAGGAAGCAGCAGAGGCTGTCGTCCGGGAAAGTAGTAGTGTGAGCGAGGTTGAGGAAATCCTCCAGATGTTCCTCTAAGGATCGGTCCTTTTGTTTAAGGAGGAGCAGTTCGACCGCAGCAACGTGGTCCATTTCTTTAGGGTCGGTCGTTCTGTCACTTTTTTAGGTCTGGTCTTCTGTCAGGGATCACAGACGAATCAGACAAGATGGTAAGTTTACTGCTTTATTTGTGCTGAAGGATCGTAGTCGGAGATAACAGGTGAGAAACCAATGACATAGAAACATAAAGGAAGCTTAGCTGTGGTTAACGTCCTTTTCTCTCTTTCTTTCTCTCTCTCTTGCAGGTGACTTGACGGTGGATCGGTTCAGATGGACAGGTCTTTGATGGATGGAAAGCAGGTAAGGAACAGGTAGGTGATCGGGAAGTCTGTGAGCCATGAAATGACGAGACCAGACCGTGACTGCAGGGAGAGTGAGTGTTTTATAGTCCATGCTGGTGATGGGACACAGGTGATGGTGATCATGATGAGGATGATGAGGCGCAGGTGCAGGTGATGATGACGACCGGGAATGCTGGGAAGTGTAGTGAAGACACAGATGAAGGAGGTGAATGTGACAGTATGACACTACAATCAATCTGCAAAAAGAATACAATTTAAAACACAAACACTTTAGATATAAGTTATCTGATGACAGTAAGGTATAATTCAGAAATATTATATATTTGACTGAACTGTAACTTATTGTATGAGATCTGAACTGAGCTGGACGATGACATTACAGTTTTCTGCAGAGCTGCTTGATAGCTGAATTGAACTAATTTCATAATTGATCTCACAGAGTTATTGAACGGAACTTAACTGACTTAAGCTGAACAATGACACCAACTAATGTTTTTTACAACCATTATTTTGTCGTTTCTTACTGTAAAGTTGCTTTGAAACAATCATGGTTTCACTGACAAATTAAGCTTAGTCCCAGACTAAAATGCATTATTGAGCTGTTTCAACTGAAAGCAACTTGCAATGATATATCTTAAAATACGCCATATGTTAAAATTAATCTATTAATGTATTGTATTAAGCACAATATAAATAAAGGTGACTTATTGTCCGTGTATCTTCAGATAGTTTGTTTTCTCGTTTTGTCTCCTAAATGGAAAAATGAAGAAAACTCACTTATCACATATTCAACCCTTCTCATTAACATACTGTAAATGAACAAATCTCGAGATGTGTTTGTCATATTTTTATTTTTGGACTGCAATTGTGATGCATATTTATCCGTTTCATGATTACCTTATCCTGTTGCATTTGCTGTATGATGTCATCAGAGACGTTTCTTGACTTCAAAAAGTCCCAAAGGTCATCCATCCTAGAAGAACAGACATATATAAAAAATACACTAACATAAACTCTGGAGTTAGCTGAAATACGATCGGTCCATTCGTGTTGCCATCTAGTGGAAGGTACGGCACAAATTTGAACGAACAATAGAAATCACACTGAAAAAGTCCGTCCTATTATTTGTTTAAATCCAAGTCTTTTTCAATACACAAAACTGAATTCATTATTAGTTTCTAAATATATAGTCAAAATTCTGACTTTTTAAAAATTAGACTTTGGACCTAACATAGGCCTATGCACATCACAATACAACATGGATAATAGGCAACCCTATTACCATTAAACATATGATAAACACATATTATAAAACTACAATTTTATAACGGAAGCCACATGTTTAAGCAGTAAAATTGACCCAATATATTGTGGCATTACAGTACTCAAGACTGGCCCAAGCCTTTATGGGTCCCTAAGCAGAATTTTATTTGGAGGCCCCTCGGTGCCACCAATATGATTGACTATTGTCAATCCTTGATTATTCTCAGACTATAAATCTAACACACCCATTATACATTTTTTTTTTGTTGTAGCTGTTGCTTACATCAATGTCTGCCTGGCATGTTTTTTTCCCTTCTACGGTTTTTAATCATAACAGTAGCTAACCCACAAGAGGTGTTAATTTGCACTTTAATATTCAAAGTTTTTTAATGTGCACTGAATGTAGTTAAATAAACCAGCAGACAAGTTACTGTAAACAAGTTAAGCGCTTTAATTGCTTTTGGTTAAAAAAAGTGTAAAAGTGCTGAACAATTATCTAGGCCTACTACAAAAATAACTTTAGATAAACAGTACATAACAAATACATGTAATTGTACAAAACGGACAATATTAAATTAAATACTTAAAGCTGCAGTCCGGCATTTTTCCTCTTTGTCGCCATCTCAGTTTGAAATCTGTAATTGCAGTTATTCGCGGAATTATTAACTTTGCGTGAGTTGCACATCGGCATGAAACAGCGCGGATGAACACAATGTTTTGAGACTGCGAGTCTGTCAGTCACCGCGCCGATGTGGAAACTGGCATTCAGAATCACACATTCTACTTTTGGAAGTAGGCCTACAGTATGACCATGACAACATACGAATTTTCATCGGAAAATGTCATCTGAACAAGTAAGTAACATCCACATCAACTAAGGGGGGAAAGCCTTGCAGTAAATCGTGCTGATTAAATATAACGATCGCGTCAAACCTTTCAAATTATACTTTGTTCTCAAATTATCAACATCAGCATTGTGACTACATTTAATGTGTATTATGATTACCCTGTAGTTCAGTTTCTATTTCTGTGCAGTCTAATTTGTAATTGTCATACCAATAAATTAATGTTTCTTTACTGGTTTTCTTTGAGAAAATAGAAAAGAAAAAAAAACACGTATCTGTAATCCGATGCATATTTAAAACTATATATAATTTCGGAGGAGGCCGGTTTGGTTTGCTTGGAGTAGAGGTGAATTGCTCCCTCTCATAGCTAGCACAAAATATTTACCATAATAGCTAAACGAATAAAGACAGGAAACTCCGTAACTGTGTGAATTAAGCGAACAAGTGTGCTACTGTTACACGATTGAACTATTGAAATGTCTTACCTGTCCTAAAAGAAAAAAAGCCGTCTCTGCGTCCGTTTTGAACCGATGTTTATCCTTGTTTTCGCGTGGGCCAGTTGCAGTCTCTTTTTTCTCTAACGTTACCCACTCCGAAGTCCGAATTATTTGGGGTTTTACAAGTGGTGAATGTCCAGTTGTCACTGGTGATTGTCGTTTGAACCTTTCTGGATCCGCCATAAGTTTAATTATTTAATGCTGTGAGAAAAGGCTAAAAATGTCCACCTCCAACATCCTCACGCAATATAGCCGACTAGCCGGGACGCCTTCTTTATGTGTACAGATGTGACGTAATGACGCAAAGACATGCTCGAATTTCCCGCGGAAATCCACCAGTACCACTGGAATTAAAATCATTATTACAAGCTAACCGTTTTGAATTGGGCAAAAGCAAGCAGAGATTTTTGAACACTGGCTGGTTATGTTTTTTTTAATTATTATTATTTTGGATAATTTTTAACCCAAAAAAGTTACGGACAGCAGCTTTAAATAAGACATGTAAAAAGATAACAATAATACATTTAATGCTGTCCTCATTTACTCTTTCTCAAGTTGTTTTAAACCTGAATGAGTTCCCTTTCGAGGGAACTCGCGATGCGTCATCGACGCTTTGGGAACGCCCCCAGCGTGAATGCGTCTGAGCATCAATGTCAACTAGTCCAATGGAAAGAATGAGCGTCACGGGCGGGTGACGTCATGACCAGGAAGGCATAAGAGCACATCCGGTGAAACGCGGCATTAGCTTCTGTGTCTCAGCAAGCGATCTGTGTTACTCTGTCTCTGTCTATTTATTGTTGTCTGTTGCATTTATATTGGAAGAGTTATGGCGAAACAAATGTACAAGCAGTGTGCTTCTCCCTGCCCGCGTTATTTAACGGGTGGGGACACACACGAGCTTTGTGTTATTTGTTTGGGAATGGAGCATGCGGTCTCAGCCTTCGAGGGGGCTGAGTGCCAGCATTGCGAGATGCTTCCGCTTCGCATGCTCCGTTCTCGCCTGTCACTCTTTGACGAGAGTGGTCAGGTTCGCAATCCTCAGGGTGCAGGACCCACTGCTGCCGAGGCAGCACGGAGAATGCATTCCTGGGGATCGCAAAAGGATCTTTCGGAGGGGTTGGAGACGGGTCCGAGGGCCTTTTCTCCTTCCTTACCCGGAGGATCCAGTGCTCTCCCCCCGGTGTCGGAAGCCCGCTCTGCGGCTTCTTCCGCCCGGGGAGAGAGCCCTCCATTACTTCATTGCTCTTCCTCTGAGGAGGTTGATGCGATGAGTATGGACAGTTTAAGCACACACACTGGGGAAAGAGATTCGCCACCTGTTTCCCCAGCATATGAGGAGCTGGTGGATGTGATGTCTAGGGCTGTAGAAAAATTAAATATTGAATGGCCAGCTGAGAAGAGGGGTGCTCGTCCCAAAAGCAAATTAGACGAGCGTTTCCTTTCTTCAGCTACATCACCTCCACCACGGGGCCTTCCCTTTTTTCCTGATCTACATAATGAGTTATCTAAATCATGGGATAAACCGTACTCGTCACGTCTTTTCAGCCCTCAAGTTCATTTATATTCAGGTATAAGAGGGCTGAAAGAGTACGGTTATGAGGCGATGCCCCAGGCTGAACAGACGCTCGCGAGCTATCTGTCACCTGGTCCAGCATCTTCTCTGAAGGCCTCAGCTTTGCCCACTAGACCGCTTAAAGCAACTTCGGTGTTAGTGGGCAAAGCTTATACGGCAGCAGGTCAAGCTGGAGCATGCCTGCACACTATGGCAGTGCTTCAGGCTTACCAAGCTGACCTGCTGGGGGATCTGGATAGGAGTGAGGGAGTGGGTCCTGACGAGGTTCGAGAACTTCGTCGGGCCACCGATCTGTCTCTCAGGGCTACTAAGGAGACCGCCAGAGCAATTGGGCGGTCTATGGCAGCCCTTGTAGCTACTGAGAGGCATCTTTGTTTAAATTTGGCCGAAATAAAATAAAAAGATCGGGCTTTTTTATTAGATGCTCCGCTTGAGCCTTCTGGTCTCTTCGGCAACGCAGTCAATGCGGTCGATCGAGAGATTTCAAGAGTCAAAGAAGCAAGCGGAGGCGTTTAAAAAGTTTCTCCCTCGCCGTGTCCAGCCCCCTGGGGCTGCTGGGCGTGAGCAGCCCCAGCCGTCGAGCTCCTCATATCGTGCGCAACAAAAAGAGAGTGTTTCGTCTCGTGCACCTCCACATAAACACTGGAAACAGACGCAACACTCTCAGTCGAAGTCTTCTAAGTCGAAGCCGGATCTGAGGACCGTTCTTCAGGCGAAGAAGACTTCGGCTCATAAAAAGAGGTCCTGACGTCAATGGCGTCAGACCTGTGAGGACGGCCCCGACCGAAGTAGAGCGGTGTACACCTCAGAATACGGTGCCCGTTCCACTTCGGGGTCCTCATGGGACCGTTCTGCCAACCCCGCCACCCTTGGTGCTTCGGGGCGCAGCGGTCTCCAGCGAGTCGCTGATGCTATGCTGCGGCACTGCATCGGTTTCGCGCCCTCTGAGGGGGGTTTTAGAGCAGCCAGTTCAGGTAGTTCCAGCCATTATGTTTCAGGCTCCAGAACTGGCTGTCTCGTTAACACCAGAGACCAGCCTCGAGAGGCTGGTTCCCTTAGTAGATTTTCTGGCAGCGTGGAAGCTACTGCCAAATATTTCTCGTTGGGTCCTGCAGATTGTAGAGAAAGGATACAGAATCCAGTTCGGTTCTCGTCCTCCTCGCTACAACGGGGTGTTGCTCACAGTAGTGCATCCCGAGCAGGCTCTGGTAATGGAGCAAGAGGTAAAGGCCCTGTTAGCAAAGGAAGCTATGGAACAGGTGTACTCACCCGACAGAGAGTCGGGTTTTTACAGCCGTTATTTCATTGTTCCGAAAAAGGATGGAGGGTTGCGTCCCATTTTAGATCTTCGTCTGTTGAATCGTTCAGTACAGAAACTCAAGTTCAAGATGCTGACACTCAAACAGATCGTGACTCAAATCAGATCCGAGGACTGGTTTGTCACGATAGATCTGAAGGACGCCTACTTCCATGTCTCCATCCTCCCTCAGCACAGGAAGTTCCTAAGGTTTTCTTTCGGGGGCAAAGAATACCAGTATCGGGTACTTCCTTTCGGTCTAGCTCTATCACCCCGCACGTTCACGAAATGCGTAGATGCAGCTTTAGCCCCACTCAGGCTTCAGGGCATATGTATTCTGAACTACATCGACGACTGGCTGATTCTAGCGGAATCAGAGCAGTTGGCGGTTCGGCACCGAGGTGTCGTTCTCGCTCATATGCAGATGTTGGGGTTGAGGCTCAATGCCAAGAAGAGTGTTCTTTCTCCAGTACAGAGAACCACTTTCCTTGGTGTGGTATGGGATTCAGTGACGATGCGGGCCACTCTATCGCCCGTTCGTGTAGCTGTTATCCTGGCACCCACAGAAGAGCTGAGGCTAGGCCAGTCACGCACTGTAAAACAGTTCGAGAGACTGTTGGGTCTCTTGGCAGCAGCGTCCAACGTGATACCTTTTGGCCTGCTGTACATGAGACCTTTGCAGTGGTGGCTCAGGACCAGAGGGTTCTCCCCGAGGGGAAACCCACTTCGTATGATCAAGATCACGCGGCGGTGCCTTCGTGCCTTGGTTATATGGAGGAAACACTGGTTCTTAACCCAGGGTCCGGTGTTGGGAGCTCTTTGCCATCGAGTTGCGATCTCGACAGATGCTTCCCTCACCGGCTGGGGAGCGGTAATGGAAGGCCGCTCGGTTCAGGGTCGGTGGAGGGGTCATCATCTTTCTTGGCACATAAATTGCCTGGAGATGATGGCTGTCTTCAATGCGTTGAAGCAATTCCTCCCAGACCTGAGGGGCCATCATGTGCTCGTCCGTACAGACAACACATTGGTGGTCTCTTATCTGAACCGTCAGGGGGGTCTGCGGTCGCGTCCGCTTTGCAAGCTGGCGCACCAGATCCTCCTGTGGTCTCTGGGGAAGGTACTCTCCCTGAGGGCAGTGTATATTCCTGGGGACCAGAATATTGGGGCAGACATCCTGTCGAGGCAGGAGCTGAGGCCAGGGGACTGGAGACTCCACCCCGAGGCGGTGGAGAAAATTTGGGAGTTTTACAGCCAAGCAGAGGTGGATCTGTTTGCGTCTCAGCATACGACGCACTGTCCACTTTGGTTCTCCCTTACTCACCCAGCCCCCCTGGGGCTGGATGCTATGGTGCAGACGTGGCCGAGGCTACGTCTGTACGCATTTCCCCCTGTTGCTCTGCTCCCAGGAGTTCTGGAGCGAGTCCGCCAGTACGGTATAAGCCTACTGCTAGTAGCACCACGCTGGCCGAGTCGGATCTGGTTTGCGGACCTGATCCATCTCCTAGACGGTCCTCCCTTGGAGATCCCGATCAGGAGAGACCTTCTGTCTCAGGCCGGGGGCACAATATTTCACCCCCGACCAGAGATTTGGAATCTGTGTGTTTGGCCTCTAAAGGGGGGCCCAACTCATAGAGAGTGGTCTCTCAACTGAGGTTGTTGAGACCATTCTAAGCTCCAGAGCTCCAGCTACTAGGAAACTATATGCGCTGAAATGGAAAGTTTTTTCTGTATGGTGTCACCGACATCAGTGGGATCCGGTTAACTGTTCTGTGAACACAGTACTCGAGTTCTTGCAGGAGCGCTTTACGTCAGGTTTATGTCCTTCCACACTTAAGGTTTACGTGGCGGCCATTGCGGCTTACCACGCCCTGGTGGGGGGTACATCGTTGGGTCGAGACCCCCTGATTACACGTTTCCTTCGTGGCACATTGAGGCTGAGGCCTGCATCTCGCACTAGGGTGCCAGCTTGGGATTTGACAATAGTACTAGAAGGCCTGTCTAGGGCTCCATTCGAGCCCTTAGATTCGGTTTCAGAGAAATTTCTTACCCTTAAGACTATCTTTCTGCTAGCTATTTCGTCCCTTAAGAGAGTTGGAGACCTTCAGGCCCTTTCGGTTTCCCCCACTTGCCTTGAGTTTGCACCGGGGATGGTCAAGGCATTCTTATATCCAAAACAGGGATACGTCCCTAAAGTGCCGACCTTGATTCCGAGGCCTATCGTGCTGCAGGCTTTCTGTCCTCCTCCTTTTACATCTGCGGACCAGGAAAGGCTGAACCTCTTGTGTCCAGTGCGAGCACTGGATACTTATGTTCATCGGACATCGTCTATGAGGAAGTCCGACCAGTTATTTATTTGCTTTGGATCACCTAAGAAGGGTCTTCCTGCTTCTAAACAGACGGTTAGTAAGTGGATAGTTGAGGCTATTGCACTTGCATACGAGTACTCTGACCAGCCGTGTCCTTTGGTGGTCAGAGCTCACTCTACGAGGGGTATGGCGGCCTCTAAAGCCTTATTATTTGGAGTTTCTCTTCAAGACGTATGTGATGCGGCAGGCTGGTCCTCACCGCTCACATTCGTCAGGTTTTACAGTTTGGACCTGGATGCTGCCCCAGGTTCTCAGGTGCTTAGTGCTTAGTTCCAACAGACTAACACTCAGGTACTTGGAATTCTGGCGTTTTGGGTATTCTCGTTCCCAAAGCGTCGATGACGCATCGCGAGTTCCCTCGAAAGGGAACGTCTCAGGTTACGACTGTAACCATAGTTCCCTGAGAAGGGGAACGAGACGATGCGTCACCCTGCCATACTTCCTGCATCCCTGTGATCGGCTTGCTTCGACTTTTTGAAGCTAATGCCGCGTTTCACCGGATGTGCTCTTATGCCTTCCTGGTCATGACGTCACCCGCCCGTGACGCTCATTCTTTCCATTGGACTAGTTGACATTGATGCTCAGACGCATTCACGCTGGGGGCGTTCCCAAAGCGTCGATGACGCATCGTCTCTTTCCCCTTCTCAGGGAACTATGGTTACAGTCGTAACCTGAGACGTTTCTTTCTTCTGTTACACAAGTTATTTTGAAGAATGTGGGTAACTAAACAGTTCCATGCCACCAGTGACTTCCATGTTGTTCCTGTATACTGTTTGGTTACCCATATTCTTCGAAATATCTTATTTTGTGTTCAGCAGAAGAAAGAAATTGATACAGTTTTGGAATAACATGAGAGTGAGTAAATGACAGAATTTTCATTTTTTTATGAACTATCCCTTTAAGAACAAGCGGCAGGATGTTTACTATAACCCTGCATTCCCTTTAAGACCTGGCACGCTTCTAACACACAGACGCAACTGCTTTCACTTTAGACATGACTAACTGTGTTTATGTAAACATTGTGTGTATCTAACAGTATTAGCACAACCAGATGTAAAAGATAAAGTCCAATAATCTGGCGCTGTTTGACGTGTTTGACAGGCTTTTAGTGTGCGCGCGCTCCGGGTGTAGCCTATACGCGTTCAGAAAAAAAAGCATTTAAAGCAAATGCAAATAATGAACTTTTGTTATTGCGAATAAGTGTTGTGTCTCGTCAGTGTAACTCTACTGCTGCGTTAACATGTGATGCAAATGTACATCCAGTTGTAGGCTACGGTCGGGGTCTATGGTCGGACCCATGGCTCTGGTCGGACCATAGTTTGGGGGCCCCCTAGTGTAGAGCTTAGATCGGGCCCAAAATATCAAGTAGCCTATCAATATCCGAGCCGAGCCCGTGCACGTTGTGTCCAATTATGAGCCCGATTTAAACCCGACCATTTTGTAATACGTGGGTCGTTATAACTGACGTACTTTGAACTATGTTACATTCTCCCGCCCACAACAATTATGTTTTGTCCCGCTCCCGCCCGCAAAAAGACTTTTTTCTAGGCTACCTCCAAATACTTTCAAGTTAGCCTATGTGTCGCCAACATACACATCCGCATAAATGCTCCTGATAAATTATTTGTTATTAAAGCATTAACACACAAACCACTGCTCCCATAATAATTCCTAAAAAGCTGACATCAGTTCATCGCGATCTCACACATCTCTGTTATTATCAATGAAGCTGACTGCACAATGCATCTTTCATAATATATTGCTACACTTTGTTATAATTAGAGGATTTGCCAGCATACAGAATTCAGCAATGAACAAAAAGTCAGTTTGAGCGGTGAGGGGAGTCTATGCTTCTGATTGGCCATTGGGTTCAAGAAATCAACACATATGTCTGTGATTGGCTACATCGCTCAACGCTGCAAACATGTTATAAAATGAAACCCTAGCTGGCCTGTAAATCGTTTCTATTTTATTTTAGTTGTTCTTGTTGCTTTTCTGCAACAGATGATTAAAAATGTATTCGTTTTTATATGTTTTATTCATAGATATTTCTAGTTTGTGGGAGTCCCGGGAATTGTTTTATTCTCCCGCAACCCGCACACACAGAGTGAGTGCATTACCGCCCGCGCCCGCGCTCGCACTCGGCCATCAAATCTAGTCCCACGCCGCACTCTTTTGCGTTGGGAGTGCACGTCTCTAGATCAAGGCCCGGACCGGTCCGAGGATAGTGGCGGGAAATATCGGGTCAAGTTCGGTCTTGGGCTCGGGCAGAGAATCTGCTCTTGAGGTTGCGGGGCCATAACCAGCCGCTTCGTTCACGTATATAGGGAGTATAGTCACCTATATAAAGTAAAATGTTATATTGGTTCCCCCATAAAATGGTATGCCATCATTTATTAGGCCTATAGGCCTACATCTGAAACATGAGTTCTAATTTTCCTGTAGCCTATTCTTAGAGTGTTTTAGGCGCCCAAGCCATGTTCTAAATGTGATGTAGCAACAAATATGACGCTTGACGCGCGATCATTCATAAGAACATAGGCTATGCGAATTATAATATTCATTTTGTGATTCTTAACTTGTGCAATAGCCCTGTGTAGCCTACTTTTATGACTTACCTGGGTAATGCAATTCTTTGCTTAAATCCTTTCAGAAGTGAGTTTGCTCGATCCGCTCAGCTAAAGGCAAGAATTCTGGATTCAAATAGCCTTAATGTGTTCACAATTCAATGGACGCATACATGTTATCCTGTGTCATGTTGTGTGATCCTGTCGAGTGAAGCCTGAGGATCAATCGACAAGTCATAATTTCGATTTAGTTATCTCATAATTTTGACTTTTAAAGTCATAATTTCGATTTTTTTAATCTCATAATTTCGATTTAGTAAATCATAATTTCGATTTAGTAAGTCATAATTTCGACTTAGTAAATCATAATTTCGATTTAGTAAGTCATAATTTCGACTTAGTAAATCATAATTTCGATTTAGTAAGTCATAATTTCGACTTAGTAAATCATAATTTCGATTTAGTAAGTCATAATTTCGACTTAGTATGTCAAAATTTCGACTTTTTATGTCATAATTATGACAAGAATGCTCGATTTTTTTTCTTATGTGGCGGGAATGGGCTTCCATAGATGAGAGCAGATGGTTGTTGCTGCTCCGGGAGATTTTAAGCTCTAAATCCAGCGAAAACTGATGTAAGAGTTGTTTAATTTGTCTATATATCAGTCATATGATGATAATATAGAGTGACGGTTAAATGTAGTAAGAGATCTGATTATGCTCATAGTGTGTCCGACCTCGTGTTAATGACGCAATAATGGTGCGCTAACTTAATGCTAATATTCCATGTGTATATATAAATTTCCTCTACGCCAGCGATGTAACGCCACATTTTTGTTTGAAGGTGTGCCTCCTCTAAAAGTGTCCGCCGTCCGGGTGAAACAGTATGCTATTTTTATTTACCCGCCACGGTGGCCGGTAGGTGAAGCGAGTTTACCCGCCACAACACAAAATCACCCGCATTTGGCTGGTGGCGGGTGCTAATTTCCATCCCTGGTTTGAATAGCGCGAGCTCTCCTTGGGCATTTAAAAGTACACACTTAAATGATTATAAAGATATATAGCTCATGCCTGGGTGAATAGTATTCGCTGAGTTTTGTTTAAGTTTAGAGACGTGCTCCAGAAAAAAAGTTCACGGTGACGGAGAGCCAGAAAGCACACCCTGTTTATTTTCTTTATTTTACAAAAGAACAATGTTTTATTTCGATTGTAAGTGGACACATAAAAAAGAAGACATTTAACAGTTTATTTTTTCATATTTCTCAAGTCTGTATGACCAAAAATGATGGAGTATTTTAAGTCTATTTTGCTGCTATGTGAAAAAAATCCCAGAGGGTTAAGTCCATGGGTGCCTCCGAAACCACACACTCTCTTCAGTAGGTACTTATGTTGAACAAGTAATTACTTAACTCGCCAAAAAAGGTACGTTCTATATAGTATAAATGTGTGTAGTATGAATGTAATCTGGACGTACTATATTAGCCATGTTGTAATTATCACATGACCTACTAGCGTCAGTTGCATTGCTTCACCTCTATTCACAAATCCTCTCCCTTGGCCTCATGGGATAGTAAAGTGTCCATCGTTTGCACACTTCAGAATCTCGTCGGAAGAAGTAGGTCATCCGGGTACTTTTTGCCTACTCTTTTATGAGTACTGTGAATTCGGACATACTTCTTTTGTCACATACTGTTTTTCACCTACAGCCCATGAGACCGTAGGGTGTCCCATTTTTTGTTTTAGAAGGGTGTTCGTGAGTGCCCCCTTTGCGGTGGATGCACACTTATGTCGAGCCTGCACTTAAGCGAGCTCTGCAGCAGACTTCTTCTCGACAGTCAAAATGGCGATACGTCACGGAAGTGCAGACTTGTAGGAAGACCGCGAGTGTTTAGGGTGCCATTTGGGACAGAGCCTATATACATCATTCAGGGCTGGACCAGTGAAAAGAGAAGCTCACACTCTACCTCAGCCACATAGAGGATAATGCCAGTAGCGCCCCCTTCAGGCAAAGGCCAGGATAGCAGCTCCAGCTACTTGGTGACTTTATTTATCGGAGATCAAGAGATGCTGTTGGTCTGTAAAAGCACCGTCATTGCCGAGCCAAACGGCATCCGGCAGGAGTCCTTCTCCGATCTGTCCATGAGGAGCTACATGAGCCTCCCGCTGCCATGGAACAAATCCATCTTCAGGAAGTTCTTTGGGAAAAAGTAGTGACTGCACTTTATATGACAAACTGCAGGTAAAAGACCCTGACTGACATGTGCAGGACACAAGTTAAACGCTTCTGAAAACCTTTTTTCTTACAGTTTATTTATGGATTTGATGGCAATAATCATTTTTTTGTCATTTTTAAATAAGATCTTCTATGGTTTTTTTTTTTTTTAATAGTCAACTTCAACTTCTCACTTCATCAACCGTTTTAATATCGGGCCAAACATTTACTCACCCTCATGTTGTTCAAAACCAATATGACTTTTTCTTTCATGGAACATTATATTTACATGCATGCATTTAGCAGGTTTTTTATCCAAAGAGGAACAAAAGCAATTTGTCACAGAGCCAATTATATTCGTAATATACAATGCCAGGATTATTAGATTCATAAATTAGGAAACAAGCTAGAAAAGAGGAGAAAATGCAGAAAAGAATATCTTGGAATAACAGTTCATAATGACAAAAAAAAAAGCACCAGAAAAGTATCATAACAGTAGTGCATATGACTTGCCCACTATATTCTAATTGCTCTCAAGCCATAAAACAGCTTTTAAAGACTTACAATCTCATCATTTAATATTGTTTTTACTATTTGTATCTGTTTTATACTTTTTATGTACATTCATAATCATTTGTATTCATTGTATTTTATGAATCATACTGTTCTGAATACATATGTGGGAGACTTTGGGAGTGTATGTTGAATGTATATGCAGTGTTTTTCCACCGAGCATAGAATATACATTCCTATGTTAATGGGAACCACATGTTTCTCTGGTAAGGTAGTCTTTGTTAGCATATAAGAACTGAAAGACGAGAACTGAATTCCGAAGGTATTATCATTAGAACATTACAATACATAGCTGTGTGAGCTATACTATAATGCATTCACATTAAACATTGATTAACATGATATCGTTGCATGTTCCCTGTTCACCATGCGATCATAACTCTAGTTCAATATATTAGTTTGTGTTCTGTGTATAGGTAACCTCTGCTGAAATTTTGTTGCCAGACATATGGAACATTAAAATTAGTATGAATCTAAACTAAATTAGTAATTAAACATCAAGCTCTGGAGTATTTTGTCAAGATGGGTATGAAGTGTGGCATGGCCCACAGTGTGAGTTATTGTTTCTGATGTAAACTGAATTTGTCTTTACAGTGTTCACAGCAATATTTCTCCTGAAAATATGGATGAAGGGGTTGACCAAGTGGTGGTCCAAAAAGAAGTGAGCGACAGTGAAGAAGCACCAGCAAGCACTTCTCCAGGATCATCCTTCTCCAGCCCAACTGTGACAAGGTCTACTGTAAACAAAAGAACACGACCAGAGACACCAGACTTCTTGTACCGGTACCTCTTATCCAAAGAATCCAGGGAAAGTGAGAAAGAGGAACGCAGAAGAGAGAAAGAGGAGCGCAGAGAGCAACAAAGAGAGCAACAAAATGATGATAATTACTTGTTTGCTCTTGGCTTGATACCAGCAAGGAGATTGTCCCCAGCCGTACAGTCTTCGGTCAAATAAAAAATACATCAGCTGTTGCATGATGCTGAGTTTGGCCAGGCCTCTTCTGCTTTTTTTCCTCAGCAGTCGCGGGTGTCCTACCATCAGATCACCCCGCAGACCTCAACAAACTATGGCTGCTCTACAACTTCTTGGCTACCCTAATAGATATTTATTATATGCATTTTAATTCTGTATTTTTTAGTGTGTGGTTTTTTTTACATTCAAGAAATATAGTTGAAAATGGCTATTTCATAAATGTCGTTCGCTTGAACTATTGTTATTGTGACTTATTAGCACTACTGTTTTTTTTTGCATATGTCATTTTATTTGTATTTTTATTTACATTCAAGAAATAGTTAAATGTGTATGTGCACTACTGTTCACTTGCACTACAGTCATTGTGACTTATTTGCAGTACCTTTTCTGGCTCCCTTTTTTACTTTATGTTTGTGATTGTTATTGCAACTTGTAGTTCATTCAAAAAATTAATGTTTCATTTTTCCCAAAGAAATTGTGCACAAGTGACTTGAAAATAATGTAACATATTTTGGGATTTGGCATATATTTGTACATAAGTATTCTTGACCTCTTATTGAAATAGCTATGTGCCTAATTAAGGAGTCACTGCATTTATAGACAACAGTTATCAATCTACAGGAACATAACCATTTTGGGCACAGCATTTTGCACGGAATGAGAACATTTGAAAGAAAATGCTGTAACGGTGTAACGGTGGCTGCCGCCAAATTAAATTTGGGTTTTTAATTATGTAAATTAGTTAGTTCGGGCGCCAGGTAGATATACGTCTACCACGTTTAACGATTTAGGCCGGATAGCTCATAAACCACCCATTACACACAAAGAAAAAAAAAGGTATAATAAATCCAGACCAAAACATTCCACCCAAAGAGATTCAAAGTAAATATTTATAGTGTCTTTCAACAACACAACCAGAAGAAATACATTTCACACATGAAGTTCGGTATAACATTTTACCATGAATGAAGATTGTGTGGTGCAGTTCACGTTACTCAGAGTCCATGATTTTGAAAGAAAAAGTCCACAAATGCAATTTAGTACCGCAAGTGCACACACATTCACATTTAACTGCAGATTGTCATTCTCAAAAAACATAATCGTGTAAAAAACACAAAACGAAAAAAACGCTCGCTCTGAGCGTGGGTTGAATGAGCTCGTATGTATGCGTGACGTGTGTGTGGGTGTGTGCGTGCGTGTAGTCATGTGTGTTATGTTCGTCGATCCCTGTCGGGAATGCACAACTCCACAGTTGCGGATTTCCGACGTGCGGTTGGTGTGAGTACCTAAGACCTGAGACCGGAGACGGTAAGGCTTTCGGATCACGTTGTAGTTGGTATCTGTAAGGTTCCAAAGATACACGCCAGGAAACCCCTTTGGCTTGCTCTCTCTCTCGACCAACTTGGAAACAACGCCCGCGGCTACCGCTCCCCACAGGTGATCAGAGTCAAACAGCTTCACCCGTAAAGTTCACTTCCACACAATATTCTTAGTCACTAGAGGAAGATCCAAGCGTGAACGAAGAGAAACTTGAGCTATGACTGCTGCAGACTGTTCCACCGTGTCTTCTCGTTTACCGCCCCTTTCATTTTCTTTCCGCTTCCTTTTTATACCCGTTGCGTCATCCTCTATCTGTCTCCTGATTGGTTAGTTTTATTCATTCATCATACAATAATTAAAGTGCGGGTTCGTCCCGAAATCGTCACATTCCCCCCCGCTGGGAAAAACGACCTCAAGGTTTGTGGGAGTTCTATGCTTTAAAATCCCCTGAATTCTGTATCTTCATCTGAGGATTCTTGGAAGAGTTCCTGGAGTCTTCGTTTACCATATACCTCTAACTCATCAGCAGTGGGATAGCATGGTTTCAAATTACAGACGTGAGTAACTCGAACATCTTCGGCTGTGGATTCCAAAACTATCTGATAATTAATGGGACCCATCTGCTGGAGTACGCGATATGGTCCTTTCCATTTGGGTGCCAATTTAGCACTGAAACTGTGTTGAGCGCTGGATTGGGGAAAGTTCCTCAGCCAAACGCGATCCTGTTCCTTGAACAGAACTTCTCGTCTGTTTTTATTGTAGTTTCGTAGTTGGCGTTTCTTCGCTCGTAAGCAATTCTCTTTAGCTCTTTCCTTCAGCTGAGCTATGTGGTTTACGACATCGTAAGATGGATCAGATGGTGAGAGGTTGTTTCCTTGAGGCTGAAGCAGTTTGTCCATCGGACCTTGGAGCTTTCGACCCATTTGTAATTCGGCAGGTGACATTCCAATACTCTCTTGGACGGCAGAGTTGACAGCGAAACGAAGCTCGGGTATGTATTGGTCCCATTTCTTGTGGTTTTCCTCCAGGTAAGAGGCAATCATACATTTTAAGGTGCGGTTTACTCTCTCCGTCATGTTTGTCTGTGGATGGTACGCTGTCGTCAATTTCTGTGCAATGCTCCACTTTGAACACAATTCCTTGAAAAGTGATGAGACGAATTGGGTTCCTCGATCGGATAAGATAAAATCTGGCACACCCCAACGGGTAAGAATTTCCTTCCGGAGAATCAGAGCAATGGTTTGTGCATTTGCTTTACGCATTGGGAACATTTCAACCCACCGAGAGAAATAGTCTACACAGACTAGAAGATATTCGTGACAGTGTGGGCTGCTGCTGGGCAATGGTCCCATAATATCCACTCCCAACATTTCCATGGGTCGTGTGACAGTGATAGGTTGTAACTTCCCTGCAGGTTTTCGATTATCATATTTGTAGGTTTGACACTTCTTACAACATTTAACATGATTCTTGACATCTGTCCACATTTTAGGCCAGAAGACAACATCCTGTAGACGTTTGTAAGTTTTAAAGATACCCCCATGTCCACTCAAAGGATCTGAATGGTAATGCTGGAGAATTTCAGGAATAAGGCTTTTAGGTAAGTACATTCGGTACTGAACTTGTTCTTTGCCCAATTGAGTCTTGAGATACAACTTGTCTTCCACAATCTCAAATTGTTCAGGTGTATCGTGCTTGTTCTCTGCTATGCTTTTGAAAATCTTTTGAATTTCAGGATCTTTATGTTGCTCTTCCCATAGGTCCATTGCAGTAAGTGGAAAGTCAACTTCCTTCTTCAGGCTGGTGACCACGTTGCATGTAGGTAAGTTGGTGATTCTGGAAAGGGCATCAGGCGCTGCATTTGAAAGAAAATACACATTTTCAAAATCACAACTTAAATTTAGCTGTAAATAAGTATATGTTGAAGTGACCAAATACTTTACATTTTGCAAAAAACTATGCTTTAATTTTGATAGAACATGTTATATCAAAAATATTTAATTTGCTGTGGTGAGTGCTGGCATATTAATTAATGAAGAATCAGATGCAATAGATTTGATAGTGTATCAGCAAATACACTATTTGATAGCAGCAAATAATTGCACAATGCACAAGCAGCTTTTACAACTTTGTCAACAACACTTGGTTGAACCTGTAAAGTTCTTTGGAAAACCCGGAAGCGCCGTGCCCGAGACAAACAATAATTAAAAATGATCTTGTCTGTGGGGAGGCGGCATCCAGGGTATGGCCGGAGGAGATATGGTTTCAGCGGAAAAGCTTCATCCGCCACAATGACATGGTTAACTTTTCCCAGCTCAGGAGCACCTGGAAGTTCACTTGGTGGGGGAACATTCAGAGTTCCATCTCTGAGTGCCTTTCCCAGCACAGAATTGGCAAAGATGCCTCCATCACTGTTGCTGCCATAGCTCCCCACATCAACCACCAGGAAGCGGTAATCTGCATCAACTAAGGCCAGCAATACAATGGAGAAAGTACCTTTATAATTAAAGTAGAGAGAACCAGAGTTTGCAGGGGCCTGGATCTATATGTGTTTCCCATTCATGGCTCCCAAGCAGTTAGGGAAATTCCATCTTTCATGGAACCTCCTGGCTGTACTCCTCCACATCTCTTCAGTAGGCTCTGGCAAATGTTCATCTCTGAGGCAATGCCACAATGCATCACAGGTTTCACTCACTATCGAAGCCACAGTTGACACACCAAGTCGAAAGCTGAACGTAAAAATGACTACACTGAAATTAGACATGTATCAGCTAGCCAGGTAGCTTTTAGGACATGTACTGTGCTGCTGGATGAGGTGAGTCTCCCACTCCTCCTGGATACGGGTGCAGCTGCATTGTTGCTCAATGCCAATACGTATCACAAGTTCTTCTCCCATCTGCCATTACAGCAGCCCTGCACATCTCTCTGTGGCTACAACAGTTCCAGGATTACTATGCTTGCCGTTCTCCGCGTCTCAGTACGTTATGGCTCCAAACACCTGCCATCGTCCCCATTCTACATTTCTGAACGGAGAGCCAACCTCCTGGGCCTTGATCTTTTTACAAGCTTGGGGTTCACACTGCGAGATGATAAGGGCGACGATAAGGGCGCTTCTTGCTCGATACTGCTCGATTGTGACTGCTCGATACTGCTCGATTGCTCGATTGCTCTTGTCTGCCTCGGTGCCTGCTGTGAGTTTGTTTGCTTCGTGGCTGTCTAAGCCTCGTATTAGCTTCGTATTTCCTTCTGTTTTTCCGTATTTCTTTCTTTTATTCTATTCTGAACCATCATTAACTCATAATTACAACTCGGACTGTTGGCCAGACGCGTCTCAAGCCATTATACGGCTGGAACCGCAAATACGGTTGGAACATTTGGTTGTTGGTTGTAGAGCGAGACACTGCTTCACTGCTGCTCTGCCCTACGATTGATTGCCAGACGCGTTCTTTACACTCACTTACAAACGTGGCCAGACGCGTCTCAAGCCATTATACGGCTGGAACCGCAAATACGGTCGGAACATTTGGTTGTTGGTTGTAGAGCGAGGCACTGCTTCACTGCTGCTCGGCCCTACAATCGATTGCCAGACGCGTTCTTTACACTCACTTACAAACGAACATTTTCCCGTCTATCGTGCGTCTACATTACACCCGTACCACTAAAAAGACGGATTATACCCAAGACTTGAGTCATAAATTAGTATAAATATTAATAGCATCACTGGTTGCATCATTGCTAACTTACTGTCCATCTGTTAAAATGGCGAATATATCAGATGTATGTTATCTACCTCTTGGTGCAGATGAGAACAAATCTGATTTGCTCGCGGTGCAGTCTAAATTAGAGGCTGTAGAAAAACAGATCCGTGACCTTCTAGAGAGACAAGCTGAGCTGAGAGACCGGCGTTTAGCTCTTGAAACATCACGCGCTGATGCACACGGATCAGTGATTAACGTTAGTAACCCGCTGACGCTGACCACATCTACTCCGTGCGTTTCTCAGCATTGGTCCCGAGCGTCCAGGTCACGATCAGCAATGGTTTCATTCACCCCGGCTCCAACACACCACCAGGAAGCCTGGGTGGTTCCGCGGAAGCCGCGTGCCAGGACAAGAATCTTTTCGCCCCTCCCGTTTTTCGAGATCTCCACCCAGAACCGCTTCTCCCCTCTTCGTGAAACGGAACGCGATGCTGTGATCATCGGCGATTCCACGGTCTGACACGTCCACGCTACGTTAGGTAAAAGTAAGGTGCACACTCATTGCTTTCCTGGTGCTCGTGTTCTCGATATCACTGCGCGGGTAACTGAGATCTTGAACGGTGACGAGCGCGTCGGAGCTGTTGTGCTGCACGCGGGAGATAACGACATTAGGCTGCGACAGACGGAGGTTCTGAAGAAAGACTTCAGGAGCCTTATCGATACGGTACGCAGAACATCGCCTGAAACATCGATTATTGTGTCTGGACCGCTTCCCACGTACCGACAAGGGCATGAAAATTTCAGTAGATTATTCGCGCTAAATGAATGGTTATTGTTATGGTGCAATGAGAAGAAACTACTCTTTGTAAATAATTGGAGTCTGTTTTGGGAGCGACCGAGGTTCTTCCGCGCTGATGGCTTACACCCAAGTAGAATTGGGGCAGATCTTCTGTCGGATAACATCTCCAAGATGTTAAATACCGCTTGACTAGTAACCAAAAATCCAAATCACAGTCTCTACTGCACAAATTTAATTGATATTAATACTAGTGTAGAACATTGCATAGAAACTGTGTCTATTCCTCGTTTACTGAGATCAAATAATAAATCTACCGCGGGATCAAGAAAAAATCTAATTAGGGCCCAAGCCTTGAAAAGGCGAAGGCCCTATTGTTTTCCTTAGGATTATTATTATTATTATTATTATTATTATTATTATTATTATTATTATTATTTTATCGACTATTCGGGCACTTTTGGGGCTCTTAACGTGCACGAAAACTCTTGAAACTTTGCACACTGGTCAGAACCCGCGGCCATCAGGGCCGGGCTGAAGCTGGTACCCGGGCGTGGCAGGGGGGCTCGACAGCGCCCCCTGGAACGGGGTCCGAAAACTTGATCCATAAATCAAACACGCTTCCATGTAATAATATGAAACTCGGTACACATATAGATCTCATCGGTTCATATATCCTTTGTACTTTTACTTTTTACCCCAGCCCAACAGGAAGTCGGCTATTATGGTTTGTTTGGAAGCGTATGCCCCTGGAATTCGATATACTCCTCCTAGAGAATTCAACCAATCGCAAGGAAACTCGGTCAGCATGATGTCAAGACATTGAGGATGAAAAATTGCCAGGGGATTTTTCATATCTCGAACGGTTTGGCCGTGGCGAGGAAACAAATTTATGGCGAATAATGGAAACAGGAAGTGTGTTATAACTTCTGCATACATTAACTGATCTTGATGAAACTTCAACAGTATGTTCGCTGTAAGAGGCCGATCACATGGATGTGACTATTGTGAGTCAAAGTTATAGCGCCACCAACTGGCAGCAGGAAGTGTGTCACTTTCTAAATGCTTTTGACAAAAGTGGGGGGGTTAGTTTTATCTACAGTTACAAAACTCAGCGTGTATATTCTTCTCCTCAAGCCAAACAACTTTCTAATTTAAAGTAATTAGCTCCGACCCTCAGAAAGTCAGATATTGTGGTTTGAATAGGGTCATTTTCTCTCTCTCTCTCTCTGAGCCAATATGGCAAGCCGCTTTAACATTTAATCATTTTAACCTACTAGTCTCTATTTTCATGCTACTAGTACTTATTTTTAGATACTAGTATCTATTCCATTAAGTACTGGTACTTATTCATTAGCGACTAGTGCTTATTCTTTAGTACTAGTGCCTATTCTTTAGATACTAGTGCTTATTCTTTAGATATTCTTTTGAATACGTATTAGTAGCTAATGAATAAGTACTTGTATCTATTTAATAGGTACTAGTATCTAATGACTTAGTACTAGTATTTATTGAATAAATACTAGTATCTATTAATAGGTACTAGTATCTAAAAGGTCATTTTCTCTTTCTCTCTCTCTGAGCCAATATGGCAAGCCGTTTTAACATTTAATCATTTTAACCTACTAGTCTCTATTTTCATGCTACTATTACTTATTTTTTAGATACTAGTATCTATTCCATTAAGTACTAGTACTTATTCATTAGCGACTAGTGCTTATTCTGTTTAGAATATTCAAAGTGCTTATTCAATTTTTTTGCTTATTTATATTTTCAGAGCAGAAAATCCGATTTTTCTGCTTATTCAATATTGCATCTAAAAATGTAAGTGACTTGACGTGTGTGTGTGTGTGTGTGTGTGTGTGTGAGAGAGAGAGATGTGTCTGTTACAGTGACAAGAGTTTAACCCTTTAAGGCCTTGTCTTTTTGGATATATATTTTTTGTATTAAAAAAAATGTGCATACAACCCATATATTTTAAATGTATTGTTTGCTTTAAATTAAATTAAGATTGTATGTTTGGTAATTGAACCTAAATAAATTTCAAATTAATGTGCTATATTTCAGATCAATATATTTGTTTTCCTTCATTTTAATCAACACTAACTTTATTCTCATCTGAATTATAAAGAATTTATTTCTGTATAAAATAAAAAATCCCGAATAATCCAGACCAACCAGAGCGCACTATTTCTACAACATCATCAGTGCTGAAGCGAAACTACCAGAGCCGTTCGGCAGATAGCAAGCAGATATTTTGTGTCACGTCGTGCACAATAACCCTAAAGGCACCAGGGTGGCGGTGCCACCGGCTTTATATATATATATATATATATATATATATATATATATATATATATATATATATATATATATATATATATATATATATCGCTGCTCGCAGCTATATTTATATATATATATATATATATATATATATATATATATATATATAATATAGCTGCGAGCAGCGATGAAGGGCCCAAGCCGGCGGCACCGCCACCCTGGTGCCTTTAGGTAACTAAAGGCACCGGGGTTGCGGTGCCACCGGCTTGGGCCCGTAATCGCTGCTCGCAGCTATATTTGTTATTAAAACCAAAAATCTCGCTATTAGTGAACAAAAACAATTTCTAAAGCTAGGTCTTCTAAACATTAGATCGCTCACACCTAAGGCGGTTATTGTAAATGAAATGGTCACAGATAATAATTTCGATGTTCTGTGCCTTACTGAAACCTGGCTTAAACCAAATGATTATTTCGGTCTAAATGAGTCTACTCCGCCAGGATACTGTTATAAGCATGAGCCCCGTCTGATCGGTCGTGGCGGCGGTGTTGCAACAATTTACAGAGATATCCTTAATGTTACTCAGAAAACTCGTCATAGGTTTAATTCGTTTGAAGTACTTGTGCTAAATGTTACGCTCTTAGATGTAAGAAAAAAATCCCTATTATCTCTAGCATTGGCTACCGTATATAGACCCCCAGGGCCTTAAACCGATTTCCTAAAAGAGTTTGCAGACTTTCTATCAGATCTATTGTTCAACGTCGATAAAGCATTAATTGTTGGAGATTTTAACATACACGTACACTACCGTTCAAAGGTTTGGGGTCGGTACGATTTTAAATACTTTTAAAAGAATTCTCTTCTGCTAACCATGGCTGCGCTTATTTGATTAAAAATACAACAAAAATCAGTTATAGTATTAAATATTATTCCAGTGTAAATCAGCTGTTTTCTGTGTGAATATATAGTAAAGTGTAATTTATTCCTGTGATCAAAGCTGAATTTTCAGCATCACCAGTGTCAGTGTCTTCAGTGTCAAATGATCCTTCACAAATCAGTATAATATGAGGATTTGATGCTCAAGAAACATTTATTATTATTATCAATGTTGAAACAGTTGTTGGTCTGTCAGTTGTACATTTTTTTTTTTTTTTTTAGGATTCTTTGATGAATAGGAAGTTCAAAAGACTTTTGTAACATTATAAATGTCTTTACTGTCACTTTCGATCAAATTAATTATTCCTTGATAAATAAAAGTATTGATTTCTTTCCTCCAAAAAATAAAAATAAAATTCTCACTGACCCCAAACTTTTGAACGGTAGTGTAGATAATTCAAATGATGCGTTAGGGGCTGCGTTCACAGATTTATTAAACTCCTTCGGGGTCAAGCAAAACGTCACCGGACCAACTCATCGTCTTAATCATAAACTCGATTTAATTATATCATATGGAACCGATCCAACCGATATAGATATCATTCCACAAAGTGATGATGTCACAGACCATTACATGGTAACTTGCATATTACGTATGCCTACTGCTGTAATATGTCATGCTGCGCCACGTTATCGACCAGGTAGAACAATTCTTCCATCCACCATAGATCATTTCTCAAATAGCTTATCTGATCTGACTCAGCTGCTGCCTGAACCCAAACAAACAGATGAACTAGACGAATTAACTAGCACTATGAGCTCCATTCTTTCTAGAAAATTGGATATTGTTGCACCCATTAGATTAAAAAAGGTCAGAGAAAAAAGTATAGCACCATGGTACAATAATACTACATATGTTTTAAAGAGAGAAACCTGTAATTTAGAGCGTAAATGGAAAAAAACTAATTTAGAGGTCTTTAGAATCGCGTGGAAAGACAGTACCGTATTTTCCGCACTATAAGGCGCACTTAAAAGCCTTTAATTTTCTCAAAAAACGACAGTGCGCCTTATAATCCGGAGCGCCTTATATATGGATGGTGAACACACGTTCACCAAGACGGGGAGACAGCGTCGGGCGACTTACGCCACTATCTGCCAATGGATCGTGGATGCCTGGGCTGATATATCAGTCTCAACTGTGATCCGAGCTTTCACGAAGGCAGGAATAATCTCTTTATTCAGCCGGCTCACATACCCGTATTTACTTCCTGTTTTCGGCCGCAGTCCACAGTAGTTGATTGTCGAGTTCGCGCGCGCGCGGTCAAACCTCCTCCGTGTGTTCAACATCTGATTCGGATGAACTATCCATTTGAGCTGATATTCTCAGAACGTCTCGGGTTACGACTGTAACCCTTGTTCCCCGAGAAGGGAACGAGACACTGCGTCATCGTTGTGACACTTTGGGGAACGCCCCCAGCGTAGCGCATCTGAAGCATGAATGAAATCTGTCCAATCCTGATTGGTGCTGCGTCATGACGTAGTAGATGACGGCATAACCGGAAGATACAAAGGTACGCTTGGCAAACACAAACACTAGCTCTTCGCGATGAAGCTAGCGCTCTGCCTGTGATAGGTGTGGCGACGAGACGCAGTGTCTCGTTCCCTTCTCGGGGAACAAGGGTTACAGTCGTAACCCGAGACGTTCCCCTTCGAGGGAACTCGAACTGCGTCATCGTTGTGACACTTTGGGGAACGAAATACCCACTATGCCACACCGTAATCACGCCCGCCCCTAGTGTGAAGCTGGAAGACCAGGCACACTTAGGACGCGAGCACTCTGGCGCCAGGCGTCACGGGGAGTTGCAGACTGTAAAAACGTATGAAGGTGTGCGGGGTGGCCCACCCGGCCGCCTCGCAGATCTCCTGAAGCGAGACGCCAGAAAGGAGGGCCTCCGAGGAGGCCATGCTCCTGGTGGAATGTGCCCTCACGGCCATAGGTGAAGGCAAATTGCGCACCTGATAAGCCGTGGCTATAGCCTGGACAATCCAATTACTGATTGTCTGTTTAGATGCAGGCAGCCCTTTCTTGGGTGAACCAAAGCACACCAACAACTGGTCTGACTTCCTCCACTGAGAAGACTTCTCCAAGTAAACCCTTAGGGCTCTGACTGGGCAGAGCAGGTGAAGTCTCCCCTCTTCCGCCGTCCCATGAGGTGGAGGATGGAAGGCCTGAAGAACCACTGACCGTGCCGCACTAGACGGCACCTTGGGCACATAGCCCGGTCTAGGATGTAAGATGGCCCTAACTCCGCCAGGGGCAAACTCCAGGCAAGTTGGCGATATAGCCAAGGCCTGGAGATCCCCCACTCTCCTCAGAGAAGTGATGGCAAGGAGAAAGGCCACCTTGAAGGTCAGGTTCTTTGCCTCAGCCGACTCCAGTGGTTCAAAGGGGGCCTCAGCCAACCCTTCGAGAACCACCGCCAGGTCCCAAGTTGGGACTCTGGAGCGAGCCGCAGGCCTAATCCTCCGAGCCCCACGGAGGAAACGTACAACCATATGGTGCCTTCCCAAAGGCCCAGCACCTATAGGTGAGTGGAAAGCCGCAATGGCAGCCACATACACCTTAAGTGTGGATGGGGAAAGACCGGCGGAGAAACGATCTTGGAGGAACTCCAGCACTGAAGCCACTGGGCAGTTAACTGGGTCCACCTCACGCTCTCTACACCAAGTGGAAAACACATTCCACTTTAGGCTGTACAGTCTCCTAGTGGAAGGAGCCCTGGAGCTAAGTAGGGTCTCGACAACACCTGCTGACAGACCAGCCTCTAAGTACCGAGCCCCCTCAGGGGCCAGACCCAGAGGTTCCACAGCTCTGGCCGGGGGTGAAATATTGTGCCCCCTGCCTGAGACAGCAGATCCCTCCTCAGAGGGACCTGCCATGGGAGGCCGTCTAGCAGTGCTACAATGTCCGAGAACCATATCCGGGTCGGCCAGCGGGGTGCTACTAAAAGTAGGCTGATCCCTTCCCGGCGGACCCGCTCCAAGACTCCAAGGAGCAGAGCGATCGGGGGAAATGCGTACAGACGCAGCCTCGGCCACGTCTGTGTCATAGCGTCCAGCCCCAACGGAGCTGGATACCTGAGAGAGAACCACAGTGGACAGTGGGACGTCTCTCGAGACGCGAACAGATCCACTTCCACTGGGCCGAATCTCACGCACATGGCCTCCACCACCTCGGGGTGGAGTCGCCACTCCCCGGGCCTCAGCCCCTGCCTCGACAGGACGTCTGCTCCCTGATTTTGGTCCCCGGGGATATACATCGCTCTGAGAGACGACAGTTTCCCCTGGGACCACAGAAGGATCTGGTGTGCCAGTCTGCATAGAGGGCGCGACCTCAGACCTCCCTGGTGATTCAGATACGCAACTACGGACATGTTGTCCGAGCGTATCAGGACATGGTGACCGCAGAGGTCCGGGAAAAAACTCCTCAGAGCTTTGTAGACCGCCAGCATTTCCAGGCAATTGATGTGCCAGGAAGAATGCCGGGTCTCCCACAGACCTCTCGCAAAGCGGCCGTCCATAACCGCGCCCCAACCAGTGAGGGAGGCATCTGTTGAAACGGCTTTCCGGCAACATGATGCTCCCAGCACCGGTCCCTGGGACAGGAACCAAGGTTTCCTCCATATGACGAGGGAACGAAGGCATCTGCGCGTTACCCTGATCATACGGAACGGATTTCCCCTCGGGGAAAATCCCTTGGTTCTCAACCACCACTGTAGGGGTCTCATGTGTAGCAGGCCAAAAGGTATAACACTGGACGCTGCTGCCATGAGCCCCAGCAGTCTCTGAAACTGCTTCACAGTGAGGTTGTGGCCTAGCTTCGCTCTGGAGACCATCGCCCGTATGGACTCCACGCCCGCCAGACATTTGTGCCCGCATCGTCGTGGAGTCCCATACAACTCCCAGGAACGTAGTCCTCTGGGAGGGCGTCAACACTCTGGATGTGGGCGAGGACGACACCTCGATGCCGAATCGCCAGCTCTCGTGACTGGGCCAGTATCAGCCAGTCGTGGATGTAGTTGAGCACCCTGACGCCCTCGAGCCTCAGGGGTGCTAGAGCTGCATCCATGCATTTTGTAAAAGTGCGAGGGGAGAGAGCTAGGCCGAACGGAAGAACCCGATATTGGTACGCTTCGCCCCCAAAAGCGAACCTCAGGAACCTCCTGTGACATGGAAGGATGGAAATATGGAAGTATGCGTCCTTCAGATCTATCGTGACGAACCAGTCCTCGAACTGGATCTGACTCACGATGGCTGGAATTGTGAGCATTTTGAACCTGAATCTCCTCAGAGACCAATTCAAGTGCCTGAGATCTATTATTGGACGCAACCCCCCATCCTTCTTGGAAACTATGAAGTACCGGCTGTAGAACCCGGACTCCCTGTCTGGCAGAGGAACACGTTCTATGGCCTCCTTAACCAACAGGGATTGAACTTCCTGTTCCATAACCCGAACCTGCTCTGGGCCGACCACAGTCCAGACCACCCCGTTGAACTTCGGGGGAGGGGAGCTGAACTGCAGCCTGTTACCCAGCTCTACAGTACGCAGGGCCCACGCAGATATATTCGGAAGGCATGACCATGCGCCGAGATAATCTACTAAGGGAACCAGCCTCTCGAGGCTGGCTTCGGGTATTAATCGGGATTCGTTCTCGACCCCCTGAAGCGGATCTCCGGCAGGGTTCGACCGAAATGATTCTCGATGGGCGGACGCGATTGCTGCCTGGCCGCAAGCCTGTGGGGCAGACAGAGCAGCGTGCGTTCGCTGGAAACCGATGTGTCCCGAAGCGCACTTAACGGCGGGATACAGACATCGACTTCCTGAGGGCTTCCCTGAAGGGAGGCTCTTTCGGTTTCGTTCTCGACACCCTGAAGCGGAGGACCGGCAGGGAATAATCGGAAACCGTTCCCTATGGGTGAACACGAGCACTGCCTGGCCGCAAGCCCTTGGGGCGGACACTGCAGCGTGCATTCGCTGAAAACCGTTGTGTCCCGAAGCGCATTTGACGCTGGATACAAGCATCGATTTCCTGAGGGTCCCCCCGGAGGAGCGATTCTCGCTCGTCCCTCCATGGGGGGGATAGCCCTGCTATTTTTGACTCGTTTTCGACCCTGAAGCGGAGGACCGGCAGGGAAAAATCGAAAAACGATTTTTGATGTGCAGAAGGAGCACTGCATGTGAAACACGGTCTGAGTGGTAGGCTGAATTAAAATATCTAACTTCCTTAAAGTCAGATAATATTTCATCATTTTAATTTCTTAAAATTAAATGCAGCCATAATTACCAGAGAATACTGTTTTGTGTTATATGATCTCATACACGCTGCTTCGGCAAACGCGAGATTCGAGTCATTACAATATATTTGGCTTTCATCCCTCAAGAAGAAAGTCAATAGGTGCGAGGCTGAAACAGCCGACAGCGCACAGATATACGCGTCGAGATATTTCTCAATGAACAGCTGCCAGCACCCTCAGGAGCGGACTGTGAATGCCTCGCACCCAAACAGTATTATTTCACAGATCGCGTGTGTACCCTTCATTGCAGACCCGTATTCTACGCGCTGCCTCGGCAAACGCGAGATTCGAGTCGTTCACAATATTTGGTTTTCATCTCTCGAGAAGAAAATCAACGGCCGCGAGGCTGAAACACCCGAAAACGCACGGCTGTGCGCGTCGAGATATTTCTCAATGAACACAGCCAGCACCCTCAGGAGCTGACTGTTCATGCCTCGCACACACACAGACAACGCGAGATCCCATTCACAGAATCGTTATTGCAGAGTAGCCCGTAATCAACGCGCTGCCTCGGCAAACGCGAGATCCGAGCCACTATAGATTCTATATTGCAATTCTTATGGGACAAACAACACCAAATAAGACAGACAGTTTGACACAGAGCGCTTGCTGAAGAGCGAAAAAGCTGGTGTTTGTGTTTGCCAAGCGTACCTTTGTATCTTCCGGTTATGCCGTCATCTACTACGTCATGACGCAGCACCAATCAGGATTGGACAGATTTCATTCATGCTTCAGATGCGCTACGCTGGGGGCGTTCCCCAAAGTGTCACAACGATGACGCAGTTCGAGTTCCCTCGAAGGGGAACACCACACAGCACCGTCATCGGCTGACAGCTGACAGTCTGAGTCTCCACTGTTGCTTAGTTACCAATGATCGCGCGCGCGCACTCCACAATTGCCTACTGTGGACTTCGACCGAAAACAGGAAGAAAATACGAGTATGTGAGCTGGCTGAATAAACATCATTTTTATTCATATCTTTCACATTTACTGCAGTCAGATTCACCGTGTTCACTCACATGGCTGTGCACTTGTAATGACACATTAAGGTTGTTAAGAGGCTAAAAGCAGGTTTAAAACTTGTCCCGTTTAAGTCAACAGGGTGCACATTTTAAAAAGAGGATAACACGGTGTAGGCAACACCGGTTTTTGACGTTGTTATCTGTACTGACAGCACTCCAAATTTACAAAAAATGAGCTCAACGTTTGAACAACGTTACCATGGGAGTGAACGGAGTTGTCAGAACGCTTAATAAAGTTTGACTTTATCTGACTGTTTTGTTGACATTTGTTGACATCTAGTGGATGCATAACGCAAACCCAGTCAAACGTTTGACTGCAGTATCTTATGCGCCTTATAATCCGGTGCGCCCTATATATGAACAATGTTCTAAAATAGGTCATTCATTGAAGGTGCACCTTATAATCCGGTGCGCCGTATATTGCGGAAAATACGGTATGTCACGTTATAAAAAGGCCCTTAAAACGGCCAGGGCTGAGCACCTCAGCAAACTAATAGAAAACAACCGAAATAATCCAAGGTTTTTATTTAATACCGTGGCTAGACTAACAAATAAACAGACGTTGTCTGAACAAAATACCTCGTTACAGTTTAGTAGTAATGATTTCATGAACTTCTTCACCGAGAAAATTGAAAGCATCAGAATCGCAATTGTAAACGCTCAATCTTTGCTCGCGCCTTATAATTCAGCCGCAATTGTCACCCCACAAGAACAATTACAATGCTTTACAACCATAGAACAAAAAGAGTTAAATAAACTTATCACTTCATCTAAAACAACAACATGTTTATTAGATCCTATACCAACTAAACTATTGAAAGAAGTGTTACCTATAGTGGAAGAGCCTCTTCTCAATATTATTAACTCATCTTTATCTTTAGGTCATGTTCCAAGAACGTTCAAGCTGGCAGTTATAAAACCTCTTATTAAGAAACCACAATTAGATCCAAATAACCTAGCAAATTACAGACCCATCTCAAATCTTCCATTCATGTCAAAAATATTAGAGAAAGTTGTGTCCGCTCAACTCGGCTCTTTCTTGCAAGAAAACGACATCTATGAAAAGTTTCAGTCTGGATTCAGGCCACATCACAGCACTGAAACTGCGCTTGTTAGAATCACAAATGATTTACTTTTAGCTTCGGACCAAGGCTATATCTCAGTACTAGTTTTACTTGATCTTAGTGCTGCGTTCGATACTATAGATCACACAATACTCTTAGATCGACTACAAAATTACACTGGTGTTCAAGGACAAGCATTAAGCTGGTTCAGGTCATACTTATCTGACCGCTATCATTTCGTCTACTTAAATGGAGAAAAATCGATCATAACTTCGGCAAATTATGGAGTGCCGCGGGGATCTGTGTTAGGCCCTTTATTATTCTCAATATATATGCTGCCACTTGGTAATATTCTAAGGAAACATGGAATTAGTTTCCATTGTTATGCCGATGACACTCAAATATATATTTCATCACGGCCAGATGAATACGCTAAATTATCCAAATTGACAGATTGTGTTAAAGATATAAAAGATTGGATGACGCGTAATTTTCTTTTATTAAATCCAGACAAGACAGAGGTAATACTTATCGGTTCTAAAAACCGTCCACAAAACCTTTCACAGCACGACTTTAACATATTAGGATGCCCTGTTACTTTATCCGCTACAGTAAAAGACCTGGGTGTTACATTAGACTGCAACCTGTCTTTTGAAAAGCATATTTCATATGTTACAAAAACAGCCTTTTTCCACCTTAGAAACATTGCTAAGCTACGTAATATGCTATCAGTCTCTGATGCAGAAAAGTTAGTTCATGCATTCATGACCTCGAGACTTGATTACTGTAATGCTTTATTAGCTGGTTGTGCTGCATCTTCAATAAACAAGCTACAGTTAGTCCAAAATGCAGCCGCTAGAGTTCTTACTAGATCAAGAAAATATGATCATATAACACAGATTCTATCATCACTTCATTGGTTACCTATAAATTTCCGTATTAATTACAAGATATTGCTTTTGACTTATAAAGCTCTAAATGGTTTAGCTCCAGTTTATTTAACGGATCTTCTATCGCCTTATAATCCATCGCGCTCTTTAAGATCACTAAATTCGAGGCTTCTGGTCCTTCCTAGGATATCCAGATCCACCAAAGGAGGGAGAGCATTTTCACATTTAGCTCCGAAGCTCTGGAATAGCCTTCCTGATATTGTTCGTTGCTCAGACTCGTTCTCCCAGTTTAAAACTAGACTAAAGACGCATCTATTTAGCCAGGCATTCATATAAATTTCATCTTACAGTTACTGTAAATTCGGCCTCTACTTCATAAACGCCAGAGGAGAACTGGCCCCGACTGAGCCTGGGTTTTCCCAAGGTTTTTTTTTCTCCATTGGGTCATCTGATGGAGTTTTAGGACACCATCGGGTCACCTGATGGAGTTTTTCGGTTCCTTGCCACTGTTGCCTTTGGCTTGCTCAGTTGGGGATATTCAAATTAAATGACCCATCATACCACTGATCAGCTCTACCAAACTTGGATGTCTTTTTCCAGTAATAAACAAACACTGTTAAGTTGTTTTGATTGATACTGTGAAGCAGCTTTGATACAATCTGTATTGTGAAAAGCGCTATATAAATATATTTGACTTGACTTGACTTGACTTGATATCCACCTTGTCACCTCCACCTGGCAACAGAGATGGCCAGCACTGTTTGACGGACTGGGCTGCCTTACAGCTTTCACCCACAAGCCTCTGGTGGACCCTGGGGTATCGCCAGCCATACAGCCCCTGCACAGGATTCCTCTAGCTCTGCGGGAGGAAGTCCCTGCTGAGCTTCAAATGATGCTGGACATGGGGGTGATTGAGCCAGTTAATGCGCCCCCCTTGATTTCTAACCTGGTCATTGCAAAAAAAAAAAAATCTGGTGGAATACGAGTCTGTGTTGACCTGCGAGGCCGTCCAGACACTGAAGTCCCCTGACAGTCAGACTATCGTCACCTGTGATGCATTTACACAGGCCTTGGGAGCGGTGCTGTCACAAGAGTAGGATGGAGTGGAAAGACCAGTAGCATTCGCCTCCAGAGTTCTGACCCCCACGGAACAGCACTACTCTGTCGGTGAACGCGAGGCCCTCGTGTGTATCTGGGCAACTGAAATATGGCACCTTTTCCTCTATGGTCGTCGTTTCATCCTCCGTACCGACCATCAGGCTCTGATCACGCTCTTGTCAGCCGGCTCAGGTCATAAATCCTTACTTCTGCACAGATGGGGTGAGTGCCTAAGGCAGTATGATTACCAACTCAAATTCACACCAGGGAGGGACAACGTGGTGGCTGATCTTCTGTCTCGATCCATTGATGCGCCCACACCGACAGCCTCACCAGGCAGTGATGACATGGAGCCAGAACTCATCCAGATGCTCCATGCACCTCTGAAAGTGTCTGTCTCCCTGGAGAAGCTGCAGAGGGAGTCCAAGTGCGACCCCACACTGACAACACTCCGCACATACAGTATATATATGCTCGGGGTGGCCAGCACGGATGCCTGAGGAGTTAAAACCTTTTGCTAAAGTATGAAATGAACTGTCCTGCTGGGGTGAGGTTTGTGTCTCCAGGGGCCTCTGTACAGTGGTGCCGGGCACCCTGCGTGCACGTCAGAGGTGGAAAGAGTAATAAAATATTCTACTCAAGTAAAAGTACTACTACTTCAATGAAATTTTACTTAACCCTCCTATTATCTTTGGGGTCAATTTGAACCCATTCAATGTTTAACGTCTGTAAATGCATGATTTTATTTTATTTTTTTGCTTCAGATTTAATGACTTTTCCTAATTTAATGGGGACAACTCTGTAAACATAAAATTAACCTGCTGATATTTTTTCAATGTCCTGTACACATTTTGTAGCATCGGTGTTCCTTGGGGTCAATTTGACCCCAGGCTCTTTTAGCTGTATAATAAAACAGAAGAAATATTAAAATTTCACACACATTTGTTTTGGTTGTTTTATTGAGGTCACTATAACATGGGTTACACTTTAGAATACGGTTCCTTCGTTAATGAATAACTACACAGGAACAAATGAGTAACACAATATTAACAATCTAGTAACTACTATTAACTAACAAGAAATTCTGATTAACGAATTAGTAAGTAACAGCGCACAGATGAAAGTGGTAGTTCACTATTAACTAATTGATAACTACTTTTTTTTTAATGCTTCCCAGAGAACTACTGAAGAAGATTAATAGTTCATGCAAAGCTAATCAATAACTAATGCAGGACAAATGACTAGCACTACATTAACATTAATAACTGCTGTAAACAAATACACAAGGTTTATCAATATGTAATAGCATAGCAGACTTATGATTTGGGAAATAATTAGCCTATGCTCTCTCCTAGAGAACTATTTATCAACTGAATAATTTTAAAGAAATGGCTTTTTAAATGCAGTTGTCGGGACCTTACTTGTCCTGTAGTGATTCAATGCCAGTCCAGAGGAATGCCAGAAAATTGGCCAGAGTCACGGTGACGGCTGGAACATATTGAGTTATCGGCCATCCAAATACCATATACAGTGATTTTATTATTTAACCTATACCTCAAAAAAAAAAAAAAAAAAAATTATTAATGTCTCCTACCTCATACGTGTGTGCAAATATCTTGGGAAGGATTAGAAGATTCTACACTTTAGGATTGGCTTTTCATGTAAGAATCATGATAACTAACTAGTAATTACTCAAGTGTTACTACATACTTCTAAAGGAATGACTAATTATTTGGATCCGCATTCTAAAGTGAAGATCATGGTAACTAACTAGTAATTACTCAAGTGTTACTACATACTTCTATGGGAATTACTATCTAAAACTTCACCAAAAACCTCAAAAGCTTAAAAGAATTAGTAATTCCTTTAGAAGTATGTAGTAACACTTGAGTAATTACTAGTTAGTTACCGTGATCTTCACTTTAGAATACGGATCCAAATAATTAGTAATTCCTTTAGAAGTATGTAGTAACACTTGAGTCATTACTGGTTAGTTACCATGATTCTTACAGTAGTTATCTGGGAAGCATTAAAAAAAAGTAATTATTGATTAGTTAATAGTGAACTACCACTTTCATCTGTGCGCTGTTACTTACTAATTTGTTAATCAGAATTTCTAGTTAGTTAATAGTAGTTACTAGATTGTTAATATTGTGTTACTCATTTGTTCCTGTGTAGTTATTCATTAACAAAGGAACCGTATTCTAAAGTGTTACCATAACATGTTATAATTTGAATTTATAATGTTCATTATAATTTTACATATTCAATATTATATTAAAAAAACTTTTAGGGCTCTAACCTAACATAACCATATCTGTAGTATTGCGAGAACCACTAGTAGTTCACATGACATGTGATATAATTCTTATCAGAACTAATAATTCTTTCCTGTGCCATGGGGACTGGAAAACATAATTTTTGCGAAATTGACCCCAAACATAACTCGTGTTCCTATCCTTGATAAAATAAATAGTTTTTCTTTCCAAATGTTATAGATTACAAAAATCTATACTTAGAAATATTATAAAACAAATAAAACACCAAATATATTTATACTTTTCCAATTTTAGGTCAATCAGTAAGATTTTATGGTGATTTGTAAATTTGTCCATAGTCGTGCAATGGGTATTCTGGATGTATAAGGGGTGGGGTGGGGTGGGGAGGGGGGTGGTGGGTTTATGTCAACTTAAAAGGTTACTTAAGTAGTCAACAAAGACATAAATTACCTGAGACAAACCTTTGTAAAAAAAAAATTAAAAATCATATTGTGGAGGTTTAAATTACTGGGGTCAAATTGATCCGAGTGGGTAAAAAATGTTATCAAATTTGAGGGTAACAGGAGGGTTAAGTACAAGTAAAATTACCGGTCTAAAAATCGTTATTAAATAAATAAACGGTATTATTAAATTATGGTTATTATTATTATCATCAGTTAAAATGACAGTTAAATTAATGAAAACAGGTTTTTTTTTGGTTGAACAAATGCTTTTACTATAACAAACTTGAAACCATTTGTTTGTTTTGTTTATTAAAATTTCAATAAAACATGTCTAATCAATTAAATTCAATAATTGATGATGAATTAGATTAACAACTTATTTTTAACATTAATAATTTATTGAAATGTTTAAGAATAATATAGTCATTTTATTCAGAAAATTAATGTTTCTTTTTATGATTTAATCCAAATATATCAAAAATGGTGGTACTCAAATGTAAATTTAAACTTGTGTCCTTTTATTTTTGGGGGAAGCGCTGCAAAAACAGATTTACTAAATTAAACCATGGACAAAAAAATATATTCCTTTAAATAATGTTTAAATAAAATGTATTAGTATTGTTGTTATTATTATTATTTTGAGAAGTACGTTCTATTGTATGCCTACAATAGTAATATATTTCTGTCAGAATTTCTCCTAGTAAAACCGAACTTTTATTTTGACAGGTTGTAGTGAAGACCTGTTTCAAAGTGTATTTGACTATGGTTTTTCTCAAATAAAATTATGAAAATGCTCATTAGGCGTTCTCTCAGAGCAGCTCTGGAAATGTTCATGTATTCATCTCCTCAAATTGTTTGTGAGACGCTGAAAACACCATGAACGTCACGCGTACTTGAGTATGTAGTAGACAAAGCGGCACTGCTCAGCAGAACAAATAGGTTATATATTTACATAGCAGTATTTTTGTGCTTAAATATTCACAGACCATGTCGCGATTGGATTTATTGCACACTTCTACTTTCCATGTATTCATCCATCCATTATTTTGCGTGTTTTACGCATGGTTTTACGTGACATCTGCGTTATGTAAATTCCATTTTCATGACTGGATTCCGGGATTCTCTCTGCATCATGTAAGTCATTCGGCCTTAAGTTAGAATCGGGACATACCTTTATCTGCAGGAGGGATGGTGTCCTATGTATCCTCCTTTTGCAGCCACTTTGCGTCCACATTTTTTGCAAATTGGATATCTATCCTTGAGGACAACCACGCTTTTTTCTACAAAGTATTTCCATACTGGCCATAATCCTCTTCATAAGAATTCGAGGGCGCTTCGCTTTCAGCTTCAGCTGGGTCTGTCACCTTTTTTGCGCATTTGTTCTCCCGCCCTTCAATCAATGCAGTAGTTTCCGGAGTGTGATTTTTTTTTTCTCCCTTGTATTATTATTTTTTACTCAGTAACGGATATGATTTCAAATGTAGCGAAGTACAATACTTCAAACAAAACGTACTTAAGTAAAAGTAAAAGTACATATTTTAAAAACTGCTTAAAAAAGTAGAAGTACACAAAAAAACGACTCAATTACGTAACGCGAGTAAATGTAATTCGTTACTTTCCACCTCTGGTGCACGTGTCCTATCAATGGGGCATGAGGGCCACTTGGGCATCGTTAAGCTCAAGCAAAGATGCCGGGACCTGGTCTGGTGGCCAGGCATTGACCACAACATTGAAGGGCTGGTCAGGGACTGTGAACCTTGTCTCCTCAGTGGGAAGACTGGACTACCAGCTCCAACCCCTCTTCAACCTGTTCCATGGCCATCTCACCCATGGGATCACCTTCAACTGGACATTTGTGGGGAAATTCATGACCATAGAGATCCTCATCATCAACACTTTCTGGTAGTCGTTTACGATCTCCATTCTAAATGGCCTGAGGTAATACCAGCCGGAACGGTCACATCACAGACCATCACACAGATACTGGACAGCCTGTTTGCTCGCTGGGGCATGCCCCGTGCCATCACTACTGACAATGGATCGCAGTTCACCTTTGCAGACTTCTCCACCTTCCTTTACAATAAGGGAATTAAGCATATCCGGGCTGCATTCTACCACCCCCAAGCGAACGGCGGGGTTGAAAGGTTCAATCAGAGCCTTAAGAACGGTATTCGTGCACACATATTGTCCAGGGGTACACATTCCAAACAGCACTCAACCTAAAGTTGATGCATTACAGAGCTAGCAGCACACCACCACCCAGGCCTCTCCTGCTTTGCTCATGCTCGGCCGGGAGATGGAATTGCCATTGGACAGACTCAGAGCACGAGATTGTCAGCTGCAGCGAATGACACCTGGGTAGCAGCAGCCAAAGCAGCGGTAACTTTAAACCAGAGGCGAATGAAGGACAGCTTCGACAAGAGGCACAAGGTCAAGGAGAGATAATAAATTTCCTTTGCAATAAGATAATAAATTCAATGATAGATTTTTTTGTCTTGTTTGTTAACTCAGTATCTTGTCAAGATCTTCGGCGTTCTATAACAAGAGAAGCGCTCCTAAACATCAGGCAAACAACTCCAGCGGATTTATTTCCCACTTTTATGCTCCCAGCGGCAGAATTAGTGGGTATTCTAGTGAAAGCCGGGTTTGGCTTTGTGCAGGCAAAGGAACGTTGGCGGAAAAGGGGAAAGCGAGCGGGAGCTCTTGTGCGGCTGCGCGGACACGGTAACCGTACAGTGCTACCAAGCATTTTTCTCTCAAATGTTCGTTCACTATGCAACAAAATGGATGAACTCCAGCTACTGATGGTGAAAAGCAGAGACTTTCTTGCAGCGTCTGTCCTATGTTTCTCGGAAACTTGGCTCGGCGATCTGATCCCGGATTCTTCGTTACAACTGGCCGGCTTTAGGTTGCTGAGAGCGGACCGAGACGCGGCTCTTTCCGGTAAGACGAAAGGTGGAGATATTTGTTTTTATATTAACAGTAGCTGGTGTGTAGATATCACAGCGATTCTGCAACATTGTTCCCCGGACTTGGAATCATTTTTTATAAATTGTAAACCCTTCTACTCGCCTCGCGAGTTCGCGTCGTTCATTTTGGTCGGTGTTTACATGGTGCCGGGAGCTAATGTTAAAAAAGCCCAGCGCTTACTCGCAGATCAGATACTAATCCGGATTCCTTAGTTATCATTCTTGGCCACTTTAACAAAGGTAATCTTAGCCATGATCTCCCCAAATATAAACAATTCATCAAATGCCCTACCAGAGAAGAAAACATTTTTGGATCACTGCTACACTACGGTCAGTAAAGTCTACCACGCAGTTCCTCGTGCAGCACTGGGTCACTCTGACCATGCCATGGTCCACCTGATTCCTGCTTACAGGCAGAAATTCAAACTCTGTAAACCTGCTGTGAGGATATCAAAACAGTGGACTGGTGAGGCCTTAGAGGACCTGCGGGTGTGTTTGGACTCTACTGACTGGGACATGTTCAGGTCTACTTCCAATAGCCTGGATGAGCACACAGAGGCTGTAACGACATACATCAGCTTCTGTGAAGACTGCTGTATTCCAACACGCACCAGGGTGCATTTTAACAATGATAAGCCCTGGTTCTCAGGTAAACTCAGAAGGTTGAGGGTGGAGAAAGAGAAACTGTTTAGGAGTGGGGACAGAGATAGATTCAAGGAGTCGAAAAACAGGTTTGGAAAAGCCGTGAAGGAGGCTAAACGACTGTATTCAGAGAGGCTTCAACACCAGTTCTCTGCTGAGGACTCTGCTTCTGTCTGGAGGGGGCTCAGGCAGATTACCAACTACAAGCCCAGAGCCCCCCACACCACTAACGACTCTCGCTTGGCTAACGACCTGAATGAGTTTTACTGTAGATTCGTAAGGCAACTGGACGGTCCTGTTCTACACACCCCTTCACCTGAGCCCCTCCCCCCCCACCACAGCGTTGCCTCTCTCCATCCAAGAGAGTGAAGTTTACAGACTCTTCAAGAGGCAGAACCCACGGAAATCACCCGGGCCAGACTCCATCTCTCCAGCCACCTTAAGCACTGCGCGGACCAGCTTTCTCCTGTGTTCACCACCATCTTCAACACCTCTCTGGAGACATGCCATGTACCAGCTTGTCTTAAGTCCTCCACCATCATCCCTGTGCCCAAAAAGCCAAGGCCTATAGGACATAATGACTACAGACCCGTCGCCTTGACCTCGGTCGTAATGAAGTCCTTTGAGCGTCTGGTGCTGGCCCACCTCAAAACAATCACAGAATCTCTCCTGGATCCCCTGCAGTTTGCCTACAGAGCCAACAGGTCTGTGGACGACGCAATCAACATGGCCCTACACTTCATCCTCCAGCACCTGGACTCTCCGGCAACCTATGCCAGGATCTTGTTTGTGGACTTTGGTTCCGCCTTCAATAACATCATCCCTGCCCTGCTTCAGGACAAGCTCTCCCAGCTCAATGTACCGGATTCTACCTGCAGGTGGATCACAGACTTCCTGTCTGACAGGAAGCAGTGCGTTAAGCTGGGGTCACAAGTCTCTGACCAGTGTCAGAGTCATCAGCACCGGCTCCCCTCAGGGCTGCGTCCTTTCTCCTCTGCTTTTCTTCTTATACACCAACAGCTGCACCTCCAGTCACCCTTCCGTCAAACTCTTGAAGTTTGCGGATGACACCACCCTCATTGGGCTCATCTCCGATGGGAATGAGTCTGACTACAGGTGGGAAGCTGACAACCTGGTGTCCTCGTGTAGCCAGAACAACTTAGAGCTTAATGCTCTAAAGACAGTGGAGATGGTGGTGGACTTTAGAAGGAACACAGCCCCACTTACCCCCATCAACCTGTGAGACACTCAAGTAAACACTGTGGAGTCCTTCTGTTTCCTGGGCACTATCCTCTCCCAGAACCTAAAGTGGGATCTGAACATCAGCTCCCTCGCCAAGAAAGCACTACAGCGGATGTACTTCCTACGGCAGCTGAAGAAATTCAATCTCCCGAAGACAATGATGGTGCACTTTTATACAGCCATCATAGAGTCCATTCTCACCTCCTCCATCACCACCTGGTATGCTGCTGCCACGGCCAAGGATAAGAGCAGACTGCAGCTTATCATCCGCACTGCGGAGAGGGTGATCGGTTGCAATCTGCCTTCCCTCGAGGACTTGTACTCCTCAAGGGCGCTGAAGCGAGCAAAGAGGATTGTGGCAGATCCCTCCCAACCAGGTAATTCCCTGTTCCAGCTACTCCCCTCTGACAGAAGGCTGCGGGCCGTTAAGACCAGCACCTCACGCCATAAGAACAGTTTCTTCCCTTCTGCTACTGGCCTCCTTAACAAGGCCTGGAGCTCTCACTGACACTGACTTCAAACTTGGACTATAAACTCTTATCCATGCCGTATTTACAGTGATTATTATAAACTTAAACATTCCTCAGTTGCACTGACTTTAAATTAAAAACTCTTAGCTTTAAATTAAAAACTCTTAGCTCATTGCTATTTTTGCACTTTGGCATATTTGCACCATTGCCTTAATAGGTACCCCATGTGTGCACATTTTTGTGTTCTTATATCATGTACCCTATATGTTGTATGTTATATGTAACCACCTTCCTGACAAAGTAAATTCCTTGTCTGTACAAACATTCAGGGAGAATAAACCCCCTTTCTGATTCTAAGAGTAAGATAACGGTGATGGACTGGGTTCGGGTCCGCAGACCCCACCGTAGCAGCAAAATGGCATTGTTTTGGTCTAAACCCCTCCAGGTGGATCGTCAGTTACAGTCTGCCACATTCTTGTTGAGCGATCGCTCTCGCTGGCATGCTAGCAGACTGCGGAAAGTGCTGGCCCCTTTCAACTCAACCAGGTGCCTACGGGCGAGGGAGCCTAGTGGGAGAGCGCCACAGCACATGCCCCTTTTGGCCCCTCCACTGGAGCCAGTACAGCCACGGCCAGGCCCGGAGTTTCAAGGTTCCTCTGTCAGGGAGGCCCCACAACCATCTCTGCCAGCATTGGGGCCTCAACCCCTTTCAGCCACTGCTCGACGCTTATCAGGTGGCCAAGATGTGCCGCGGTCGACAGCATTGGAGAGTCGACCGGTTCGAGCAATGGCTCGTCCTGCATACTTGAAGGACTTTATCACAGACTTTCACGTATAGGTGTTTAGCCATCTCTCCTCAACTATAGTTTAAGTTGAAGTTGGGGAGATGTTGTATTCTAATTCAAGGTTTCCAGGGTAACCAAGGTTACGGGGGTTCTGTGTGCGCATGCGTTGTGAGAGTGAGTGACACAAAAGAGTAAAGAGGTTATCGTTCAGAGCTCTGGTGTGAAATTGAACTTCTTGTTGAATAACTAAAACACTTCAACACAACAATATGATGTCACGAGATGGCGACAAGGAAGCGCCAGTGAGTTGTATGTGTGTATAACCTTGCTGAAAGAAAGTAAAGAAACACATTGATACAGTTTGAATCCAAAGTCAGTATTCAAAAGATGCGGCAGTTTGAATATTGGTGGCCTGGGTGTTTATAACCATTTGTACACATTTTAAACATGGAATGCATTATTTTAGACATTTCACACTGGAAAACATTTTAGGACAATGTTGATATGTTCAGTTTGTTAAAAAAAGTAGATGAATTGTGCATTAAAATGAAAATAATACATTAATAATAATTATAAGCATTGTAAGAAAATAAGGTAATTAAAGCAGTTTGAATGAGTTTTGCCTTATGATATTTTGTTTAAAGATGTGGCAAAACAGAAAAAAAGATCAGTGAGTACAACACAGAATGAATTTGAAGCAGCCATTCATCTTTTGATGCTCTGTAGAAAGCATTGTCTGTCAGTTTTAAGATTAGTTTGTTTTCAATTTGTTAAATTTTCTATTTTTAAAGCTGTGTAATGTAGAATTTCAGACATTTAAGAACCATATACCATGAATTTGTATTAGTGTTATGTTGTTAGAGAAGTAGTTGCTGAGAAGTCCTTTCTGTAGTTTCACTCTGTTTCAACATATTAATTGTGTTGTGGAAGTTATGGAATAAAGCAGCATTCTCCCTCAAGCCCACGTGTTGGAAAGAGTTTATCTATCTGTCTAACTTTGGGAAGAGAGACACCATAGTGAGGGCAGAAATACTACTGATTTCACACCACTGAATCACCAATGGGATCTACTTTTAGGGCAGATCCATATTTAGCTATTTTAAATATGTACCACTAGATGTCATTATAGGGCAAGTTAAATAGTTTCAGCAGCTATTCTATCCTATAATTTAGGAATATTGCGGAGAATAAATAATTATGTAATGTCGGGGAAGTAGGAGGAAAATTTAAGTCTTCAACCATGTCTTTTCTAAAGTCATTTCTGCATTCTGCCAACATACAATAGGCTATGTTTAAACAGTTAATATTAAATACACAACAGTAGGCTATTTAATTGATTCACTTGGCCAGTTGGATTAATGACTGATCATGGACAAACTGCTGTGCAAAACATTTGGGAAGAAGTTTTTTTTAAAGCAGAACTGAACACACTTTTCAAAAGCAATGGTAATCTGTGTCACATGTAGATTCTCAAGTAAAGATCAGCAGAAGACAAATTAACTTTACCCGACAAACCAAGACAAACCAACTTTACATTCTCTGATTTTTTTTAAAATGATCTTTTACTGGTTGTATTGTACTGTATGTGTTGTATTAATATTGAGATCGAGTTTTGAATAGATTTTTTGGGGGATAATTTTAGAGTCATTATTTAAGTAAACTCATTGAAATAACTATTTTAGTAGGACATTAAATTGCCTTTAAAAAATAAATAAAAATAAGATAAAATAAAATAAAAATAACAATTCGGTTTTTGCACATTGAGCATTTATTTTATTTGATCGTTATGCTACATTGTACTGTCAGTTTAAGGTGGGTCCGTGTACGTTGACCGGGTCCGTGTACGTTTTGATAGTTTGTTTTTTCGTTTGAACCACAAAACAAAATAACGAGAAACCACCTTTTTTTCGTTTGTTGTTTCAAACCAAAAACAAAGAAACGGTAAAAAAAGAGCCGTTCTCCCGTTTTTGGTTCTGAATCCAAAAACGAAAAATGACAAAACCAAAATCAAATAACGGTCCGATTTTGGTTTTTTGAAATTCCTTTTTCCATTTTTCCGTTTGAAGATCTAGATTAAAAAATAGACAGGTTGGCCACGTGACCCGGAAGTAATAGTAAATATGGCCTATCAAAATAAAAGCCAAGCTTTTAGAACGGTCATAATATGCAGCACATAATGTTATACCTAACCAGAGTAACGTTAGAAGAAGATAAATCAATTAATTAATAGGCTTATATAAACCTGGACCGGAATAAATATGTTAGCAACATATTGGATTAACATATATAAATATGTTAGCAACTCGTTGGATGCCGGGTCTGCGTTGAGCAGTGGGCAACTACCTCGCCGCAAGTGCGGGGATGAGATGTTCCAAAAAAATAAAATAAAAATGAAATTACAGGGATGGGGAGATTGTCAATGTTTTAAAGGACACTATAAGTTAGGGGATTGTTTTAGTTAGTTTTTATTTTAGGTTTAGGTTTTAAGTTAAGTTGAATGGTTAAGTTAGGTCAAATGTTCATCTGTTATGTTATTTTATGCAATTAATAAATTGTTCCATTTTTTTCTATTATGTTCACTTGCAGAACTCCTTTTGTTGTAATCATTTTATGTTATTTTATGCAAATAATAAATTAATATAAACATTTTAATAAAATAAATGATGTTCACTTGCATGACATACTGCTTGTTGTCTATTATACACTAGAACCACACACCCCACTGGACTGTAGGGCTATATGTGAGACATGTTTTTAAATTTGTGAGTGTTACAGTCAACTCCTAAAACTGTTCACGCAGTATAATAGCACACGTGTAAATCAGACAATCAAACATGAGGAGAAAGAGCTCATTTTGGTGAGTAGGCTAATGCCTTAAGCAGCAGTGCTAAGAAACGTGATTTGTGAAAGCACAGTTATAATGAAAATAATGGAAAGTGTTTTAATTACAGAACATAAATCAATATCTCAATGACAGTAGCTCGCACACAGCAGACACAGTGCGACACCTACTGGTATGTTTTTTTAATCGTTTTGAACTGCCCTTGATTTTAAACTTCGTTGGATTATTAGAGGACTGAGAACCTTCACATATGTCGTTTTTGATTGTATTATTAACAAACTACTATCACTATTAGTCTATTACCTAACTAGCCTGTTCAATACATTTCTATTAACACTATAACGTGAGCGAGGTAACAGCGTGTCCTTGGGCTTTTTGAAAATAGATATGATGCGTTAGGATAAAATTATATTTGAGGACCAACACAAGTTTTATGAGGGTGTCAATCGAATGGCAAAGACGAGATATAGGGACTGATATTTTGATGGCAGAATAGCGGAATCCCAATCTCCCTCATTATTTTATTTTACTATATATTTTTTTTAATGCTTTATTTGAACATTCAGTTTGCATAGTGTGAAACAACAGAATAATAGCAAAACAATAATTATTAAGAATAACAAAAATATGAAGAATAGTGAAAGAAAACACTACAACAACATCATATCACAAAACAGAAAACAGTTAGACAGTGATATAAACAAGAATGGGGAAAAGAAAAAAAAGAAAAAAGAAGAAAGAGGGCATTACTTAAATGAAATGAGTCTAAACATTTAATAAAGTAAAAAGTTTGTAGGTCTTGCCAATTTTACATGTTCTTAGTGCTTTTGGGTTAAGAGAGGATGAAATTGTAATCAAGTAATGTTTTATCTCATGTAAGAGCACCAAAAAAATTGGTTTACAATTTGAAAACTTATATTTGTGAATATAAAATCTACATAGGAAAATAATTAGATTTATTATAAAGCAGGTATTTGAATCCGCTTAAAAAAAAATTAAATAACACTTTTAGGATTTATAGAGAAATTTTGCAAGATATTGCTTGAGGTAAACTAACATCTTTCCAAAGTTGCTGAGTAAAACTGCACGACCAAAACAAGTGAAGAAGAGTTTCAGTGTCATTCTGACAGAAAGAGCAATTAGTGTCAAAATCAGATCTGAATTTTTTCCTAAGGAAATTTTTGACTGGGTAAATATTATGAATTAATTTAAAAGATATTTCTTTTACTTTGTTTGTGAGGAGAAACCTTTGTTGCATGGACCATATATTTTTCCAATTTAAATGATCAAAAAGTCCATTCCAATATGAGATTGCAGGAGGGGCAGAAATAATGTTCTCAAGGAATATAACTCTTACTTTATAATTTCTTCCTTTTTTTTACAGTGAAACATTCTCCCTCATTATTAGTAACGTTATTAGGCCTACGCATGACGTCACGTGGGAATTCACGTTGACAAGTATTCATTCAATCGCTGTCAGTTCGCTGTCCATTACGGTGGAAACCACATTAAATATAAATTTAATTATATAATATAGCGCTAACAGTAACAACTCTGCACACACAATAAGTTCTTAGGTTAACCTATATTACCAGCTGTATGGAGCCAAACAATGTGCTCATTAAACGTGACTGGTGATGATGTCTGGATAGGCACGATATTAAATAGCTGTAATAAACTATAAAGCCCATTTATTAATTGATTTTTCTTCTTCTAACGTTACTCCGGTATAACATTATGTGCTGCATATTATGACCGTTCTAAAAGCTCGGCTTTTATTTTGATAGGCCATATTTACTATTACTTCCGGGTCACGTGGCCAACCTGTCTATTTTTTAATCTAGATCTTCAAACGGAAAAATGGAAAAAGGAATTTCAAAAAACCAAAATCGGACCGTTATTTGATTTTGGTTTTGTCATTTTTCGATTCAGAACCAAAAACGGGAGAACGGCTCTTTTTTTACCGTTTCTTTGTTTTTGGTTTGAAACAACAAACGAAAAAAAGGTGGTTTCTCGTTATTTTGTTTTGTGGTTCAAACGAAAAAACAAACTATCAAAACGTACACGGACCCAGCACCAACATTGCCATAACAAACACTAACCAAATGAAAACTCCCGGACCGTCCGTCCGTGTACTTTTTGATCATTTAATTTACTGTTTGGAATGGAATAACGAGAAATTAAAATCAGCTCGTGTATTCGTGTTTCAGTTTAGTTAAAAAAATGAAAAATTAGATTTTGGCTCGATTTTTCATTTTTCGTTTGTGGTTACAAGTTCGATATTTCATTTGTACATGTGGGCGGCGAAACGCCCCTTTCATCTGATTGGTCAAACCTTCAGTACGACCTTTTCTTTCTGTCAGGAGTGCGGTACTGACAAATGCACTTTAATTGCAAGCGACCCATTAATGTGAGACACAGTAGGCCTATGACAGATTATTTTAGCACGATGATAAAAGGGAAGTGGAAATAAAAAATCAATAATAGGCTGAACTGTAGGCCTACCATGATAATGTCCGTAACATTTACTCTCGTCTTTTATTTACATCAAAAGGCAGGTGGGCGTGTGTGACATATGTAGGCCTATTAAATCATTTTGAAAATTGAATAGAAATAAAGTTTATATTTATGAATGTAAGCATCTGTCGCCTACTCAGTTCACATGAAAAGAAAGAAACAGAAAAGAGAGAAGCTAATACTGAAAAAAAAAGCAGGGTTTGGGATTAATTAAAATCATGTCGGTTGAAGAGCACGACATACCTTTAAAATGTTATTAGTTTTATTATAAAACTAATACAATTGTATTACATACTGAATTGGTCGATGTTTCTCTGAGTTTTCTTTATGTTGGCTTGAGAAAGCCAGCCTATTTAAACATTATTATTATTTGTTATTATTATTATGAGAAATTGACTCCGCCTGGAACTTTAATGCTTCACCAAACTCTGCTCAGACCTTCAGAATGGTCTGACTCGCTCATATCTTTTAAAACTGGTCAGACTTACTTTTCCAAAAAATCCATTGACTTGCATTAGATCTGAGCAATGAAGGCCGTAATACTTATTGCTGTCCACTAGAGGGGGCGACAGGATAATACGTCTTTTCTACTTTCTTTCCCTGTTTTTGCATCAGTTTAAATGACAAATAAATGCATGAATTTCATTCATAAATAGGCCATATCTGTGTATTAGAACAAGCTTTACACTTCAAGCTGTACAACTAATTAAAACTTGAACCCTATACGGTATACCCTATACCTCAAAGTGTGCCACTTTCTAGTTTCTTTTAGATTTTATTATTCACACTGGTTTTTGCATTTAAATTTGTCCATCTGGAACTTTTATTTGTCATGAACTGTATATTTTAAGATGTACTATAAAAAAATATGATTCAACAACACAAACTCTGTTTTTACTCGGCAAATTTGTTTTCCTTTCAAGTAGGCTATATAGCCTATAAATTATCCTGCTTTTTGCCATAGCTTGCCATACTGCCCAGAATAAACAATATTTTCTCCACACAAGATGTTTAAAAACCCTGCATGTAGTTTTTGTGAAGAGGAGCGCATATTTTACAAAGGTTCCAGTTCTGTTTAGGCTATTGTAGTTTGTAATCTATCTGACTGACTGACTGAGCTTCCTTTGTGAAATATAACAGACCACCTTTTTTAAACTGTTATTTAAAAAAGGTGGTCTTATTTCACAAAGGAAGCCCATTTGTGTGGTCGTTGCCGTTATACGAGAAATACATTCTGAATATGAGCCTACTGTAAAATTAGCTGGCTTAAAAATGCGGATTGATCATTGCAGTTTTTCCAGACGCCTCCCGGTGCTATTCATATTGGAATTGTGTAATCACAGATTATGAACAGATGTTTTACACAACAAGGATATATTCCCATTGGGTTGTTGGGTGTTGATGTTTTATGGGAACTTAAGACATAATGATTTTTATACTAGCCTATATACAAACTGTGTTATCCCTAACTCTAATGTAAAAGTTAGGTCATCTACGGACATTTAATGTTACAGACATTATCATGGTACAGTTCAGCCTATTATTGATTTTTATTTCCACTTCCCTTTATCCAAAGAGACGGAACTAGTTGCACTGTATTTATCAATGGGAAATACATCGGCTTAAAATAATCTGTCATGTGCCCGTCAATGCGAGTCGTAGGCTACGTCATTAATAAAAGTGTCTTTTTAAAACATTTCGCGGTACAGATATCTCTATAACAAATTGAACAACTCTAGTTGAATAACAGAGTAGGCTATTCATGTCGTTCGTTTGTGTTAAATAAAAGGCGAAATGTGTTGCTTTTGAAATCCTGCTTTGCTCGCTGTTGCTGGTGTCAGTTTATTGACAAGCAGTTTCTCTAAATAAAACTGGCTAGCATTGTTATTTAGTCTCTCCCGACAGTCAGAACAACTTTCATTTCTCTACCTTCTTCTCCATATCTTCCAAAGAAACTGCGGCGTATCGCTAAAATGTAAACAAATACTAAGCTGCACTGTCTCTCTTTCGCTATTTCTGGAATGTTTAGTCGCACCTCTGTGAAGTTCTGAAGGCGTTGCCCCTGGCAACCGATAGCGTCTCCTACCATCATGGCCGACCGGCGCCAAATCGGCACGTGACTCCTCACTCTCAATATTCAATGCAGGCTGTATATTGAATATATATCCAGAATATTGATCTTGAGATGATGACAATAAAACTCAATATTCAATGCAGGCTGTATATTGGCCTACTTGTTTTGCATTGACCATATATACATGTTAAATTATTGTATGTATTTATATGGACAATAATAGCCCACATTTGAAGTAAATTGATTAAATGTCCTCATTTTAATGTTAAAATGAAATCAACCATGCTCCCTACAGTTTAGAAACATTTCCTAAATGAATATAATTAATATGGCACAAATTCGATAAAATATATTCTGAACGACTAATCATAGTTCTATTTACTCTTTAACTTCAATTGCCTATTCACAGCAATGTTTCAATATTGTCCTTGCTTTTTGTTTTCCAACAGAGGCTACATGCATTCTGTTGTATGTGATCTCTGATATTCCTTACTGGCTGTCACAACCTGTCATATTAATATACTGTATTTCTGATGTCCTATATCCCTGTACAAAAGGTCTCTCTTTAAGGGCTATTTTACTATAAGCACTGTTACATGGCAAATAAGGCTATTCCATGTAGTGCTATTTTGAAAACGTGAAGGTTTTATTGTCATCATCTCAAGATCAACTTTATAGGGCTATGGTGGCCAAAATCTGTTAAATACCAACAGCCTGACCACTGTCTGTGAAGGTCAAGTTTGTGACAAAGACAAACTTTGCTATCAAAGTCGATGTGAATCATTGAACCCTAATTTCTGTTTGTCAGCTATTTTAACCCTTTCATGCATGAATTATGATAACCTCAGTCAGGATTTTTTTCCTATGTGTTTTTATTGCTCTAGGGCATGAACAGAGAAGATTTTTTTTTAATGTTACGAGTAAAGTAATGTATTACAAGTAATGTGCATTACGTAATCAGATTACTTTTTGATGTTACGAGTAAAGAAACACATTACAAGAAACATGCATTATGTAATCAGATTACTTTTTGATCTAACAAGTAGTGCATTACAAGTAACATGCATTACGTAATCAGATTACTTTTTGATGTTACGAGTAAATAAATGCATTACAAGCAACATGAATTACGCAAACAGATTAATTTTTGATCTAACAAGTAAAGAAATGCATTACAAGTAACGTGCATTACATAATTAGATTACTTTTTTGATGAAATGAGTAAAGTAATGCATTACAAGTAACATACCTTATGTAATTACATTACTTTTTTTGATGTCAATGAAATTTACATTCTAATAACACAAATACATTTATTTATAGTCAGAAAATGCTGTTTATTTTCAAAAAGTATGAATTGCTGAAATATAGCCATTGATGCATGAGGTCCACTATAGTGGACAGATGAATAATCAGAATTTTCTCCCAATCGAAAATCAAAACTTGAAAATTTAACTGTGATATGACTCATTAGATATTGCTTGATGCTACAATTTTTTTTTTATAATATTCAAGAGTCTCCTAGGATAGAAGGAATGGGTGGATACTCCGGAGCAACTTGGCATTTCTGATTGACCCTTTGCCATCTTGGTTTGGAGGGGGGGGGGGGGGGGAAATCGACACACAACGGCTTGAAACTTGGTTGCAATGTATAGGATTATGCACCAGGGTCCACTGTAGAGATTGATGTGCAACTATGCCATTAAAACCCATGCAAATTCAAGAAAATGCATTTTTAATAGCTGTCCACTGTAGTGACCTCTATGCATGACAGGGTTAAAAATGACTTACTTAAGATGACTAAGAAGAGTTTTCAGAGGAATTGTGTTTCTTGAAAAAGGGGATCAAATAATATTTCAACGTATTCAAGTAACAAAAAATTGCTGTTTGCCACTGTCAGGTCACTGTTTTTACACTCTAGAATATTAGTCAAGGTTTATTGACAAATTATCTACTTGGATTTGATTATTGATTCAGAGTAATAACTGATATTATACTTTTTAGTTTACCACTCACACAAGACACTTAATGATGAATTTAACTAAAATTCTAATTAATAATTACGTACAAACAAACAAGACATTTATCCAGATCCAACTTTGGTAGAGTTCCAGTATGTTGATAAAAATATATTGAATGAAACAAATTAGTAGTTTGAAAATACTTTCAAACATTTCCTGATGTCAATACTAGTAAATGTAATACACTTCCCAGTCATGCAAGAGATTTGATTATTAAAGAGTTAATTTTTAATTGTTTGTTTTTGATAATTAATAACATATTCTGTTTAATTAACAATAACATATATCTGTAAGTAATATGCTATCAAGTTAAAAGAGCACAATAAAATCTATTTTGTAAAGTGAGCAATTACAGAACTTAATATATCGCTAAAAAGGTTCAATTTGGCTGTTTGGTTGGAGTTTGTTAAGATATTTTATTCTGTGGTATAGCATCTGTTGACCTTTAAAATACTACATACTGTTACCTTTCTTGTAAGAGCCAGCTATGTGAATTTTTCGTTTTTTTTAATTAAATGTCTTGGGGAAAAAAATACATCTAGACTGTATTGTTTATAGTTCTGCAACATAGCAATCAGTGCTAAACAAATTGTTATATTTGTATTACTTAGTTTATATTTATATCAGCAATTCAGTAAATGTGGAAATTCATCATGTAACATGAAATTTACTCACTGCACTCTCCAAATAAACTGAATCTTATATCATGTGAAACTGGAAACCCTTCACTAAAATCTAAATAAAGATTTTTGTTATGATTTTTGAGCATCATGATATCCAGATTCTGCAGTGGACTGTGCATTTTTTTCTAGACCTAATAGGCTTCAGGTTTATGATGCCGAAAAGTGACTTCTCAGACACAGAATAAGCCATGTCCTACACTAAATGACATTCTTGATGGTGATTCTAAATTGAAAAGTGTGATAAAGTCCTCTGCCTAAAATAGGGCGGAGATGAACAAACATGACAGTCAATTCACCCTGCATAAAATCACAGTGAGGCTGCTATATATCCAGCCAACCTATCAGAGCAACCACTTACCCCTTTTTGTGGACTTCACCCCTTTCCCCAGCACCCTTCCCTTCTCTTCTGTCCATCATACTCACCACATGCTTCTCACTCCTTCCATCTTTGTGCTCAGCCATTCTCTCTGTGGGACATTATGGTCATTTCTCTTGATGAGTTTGTTCATTTTCTGCTGAAATATCAATACAGTTGAAATAGAAGTTATACCTTAGACCTTAGCGCCATTGGTGGATATCACCTGTTATTTCCTTCACATGAGTAATTGTTGTTATTATTTGCATGCCATGGCCAATTTCAAGTATTGTTTTCTAGAGAATTGTCTTGTTGGTACTGTTTTCAAATAATCTTTTCCAAGCACCTGCACTGCAAACAATTTAATAAACATGTTTTATTGCCCTGTGTCTGTTTGACAATGAACAATGAGGTGAGAGGGAGAATACATATTGCATAAAAATGCCAAGGGGGTTATAGGGGATGAAGTGTTTTATGGTTTTAAAATATAGTGCAAGTGCTGATCAAAGGCTCTTGCTGTTTCTAAAAATATTTTGTATTTTACTAACATCCTAACCTGTATTATCTAAGTGGTGACAACTTTTATTGTCATTTCTCCTTTCTGTAAACCAACAGAAAAATCATGAGATTCAGATTAAATGCATCACCTCCACGTAAAATTTTCCATCCTCACAAATTCTTTCATTCAGCATGCATACTATTATGGGAACAATCATAGAAACAAAATGGGTTGGAGCTACGAAGATGGGAACAGATGGCCCATAATTGCCTCATGGAAGAAGCCAGGGAGTCAATTTTTACTAGTCTCGAGGGAGTGGCAGATGCAAAAAGTGCAGGTGCATTTGTTTTGATCTGAGATGGCCTAAAGGAGCGATTTGAAAAATATGCATCATACACACATTAGTGCAGAATTTAACAAAGCACGATTGCTTCTTTTCGGCAAGACCATGATAAGGCAGGGCGCTTTCATTAGGGGCCAACGAGGTAAACATGGGAAAGCTCGCTCATGACAGGCGCGTGAAACTGCAACAGATGCGGCACGAATTAAAGCCGCATCACCGTGCAGAGATAAATCAGGAGCACATCAATAGGGAAAAAAGCATGGCACATTTTCCCTTGTGTCATTACAATTTCACATTTGAAGAACTCATCCCTCAAATTTACTCTTTGTAATGCACAAAAAAAAAAAATTGCACTTTAAAGTATAAAGAACACTAGATATGTCAATTGTTAATAATGGCTTTTAACATTTATTTTATTATATTGTTTTTAAATTGAAAAAAAAAAAATCACACATGCATACAAATACAAAAATGATTATCCAGTATTATCTAATAATAGATCTTGTGGGTCATTAATAAGCAATAAGTAATAATAAACCAATGAACCAATTTTTTTTTATAAAAAAAACCCGACATAAATTCTGATCCCTTAGCACTATGCCATATGATGCATCACACATAGCTTTAGATTTCATTTTTATCAGTCTTTTTCGATCGTATATCACAACTGCCATCATAAGTGCTCCTAAAATACAACCCACATCCTTTGTTCCGACCACTACCCCTTTATAATCTCAAACTTCAGCTGCCTGGCAATATCAAACTAATAAATTACATCCTGCCTCCTCTATAACTCGCTAATAAATAAAAAAAGAGGATCCACTTTCCTCATACAGCTGTGACCCAGGGTTACCTAGCAACAGGTCATGCCCAGATAAAAAGCACAAGGTAGTGATTCACCTATGAGGAGATGGAGAGACAGGGGCATCTTCACTCTCTGACCCTTGACAGATGGAAAACGCACTCAGAGGAAACATTCTTTTGATTGACAGGGCAGTTCTGAGTGTGCCTGCATCACATCTTAAAAATTGCATTAACACAGCAAGCAAAGTATGCTTGTGAGATAGGTTTCATGCTGTTCCCCACTAGCATGAAAATACTGATAAAAATTACAAAATGCTCATCTATTTATCTATTGCTCTTTTTCCACCAACTGCAACCATAACCCCAATAATGACAAGATTCCATTGAGAAGTCGTGTACATCCCTCGATGCTTTCTTGACAGATTGAAGAAAAGAAACATACAGACTGCTTATTTAAAAATGCTGCTTACTGATCACGGCTTATCCTTCCTTCAATCCAAATAAATAATAAAACATTAATAAAAACATATTAAACAACTATATGAACAGAATTCACCCCAAAATTAACATTTTACAAATCACATCATCATTTACCTACCCTCATGTCACTCCAAACATGTGCAGTATGACTTTAATTCTTCAGTTAAATACACACAAAAAAGATCCAATTCTCTGTCACTCTATATATATATTCAACATTGTTCACATTAAATGGGCTACATATAAGAATTTTCATAAATTAATCGCATTTTTTATTGCCAATGTGTGAACAGCTTGTAGCGAAACTTTAAAAATGAAAACCTCTTTTCCACGAGATATTGAAGCCAAAAATTATCCTTAATTTTGAATTAATGTAAAACGCTGTGCGGCAGCATGCAGACATAGGCAAGATGGCTCGTGCGCCTATTGGCTGCCCTGCAGCAACAGCAGCAGCCTATCGAGAGAGGCCAGAATAGGCGTGGCCTTGGCCTATAAATACGCTCGACAGGCTGATACAAACTGATTTTCATCTCTTCAGCGAAGCACTACTGCATCGCTGGATCCGGAGTGAGAAGCCGCGCCGTCTGACTGTAAGCCTTCTGCGGGACGAGCCTTCGAGCCTGAAGCCGCTGGCCTTCAGCTCGCCGCCTTCAGCCGCCGTACCTGCTACGCTTTCCGGCGTCAATATCCTTTTACTCTGCTGAGAGTGTGTGTGAGGACTCGCCTGGCATTTTTTCTCCGAGTCTGCACTCCCGCCCGCTGTAGTGCCGCGCCGTAAAGCGCCGTACTCAGCGGGTCCCCGAGCCTTCTCCAGCCCGTGAAAGCTCGCCGGTTCGCCCGCCAGCTTCACCAGCTTCAATCGAGTCGCTCACTGACGGACAACGGCCGCCGCGCGCCGCCGTTTTCGCCATTTGTGACGAAGAGATAGCTGCATCTGTTGAGAAGGCCAGCTGAGCGGCTAGCTTTCTTTACTTTATAAGAAAGCTACCCCACCCTCCGTGGGCATGCGTCACCGGCGAAATCGGGAAAGAGTGTGTTTTAGTCCCGCCGAGGCCGGACAATCTCCATTTCTCAAACATTTCCCAGCTCCTCTTAGTTGAGCGGCTGAAAATGTCAATATTGCAGCAATGAGCCTGTTGTATAACACGACACACCTGCAACATATGCCGACACACTAAACTGCTCGAGCTAATTTAAGCTTACGTTGTTTCCCCCTGTGGCTCAGTGGCAAAACACAAAGCTGTTCGCGCGGGAGACCCGTGTTCGATCCTGGCTCTCGCAGCAGTTAAGAAATTTAGTCTTGCCACGGCCAGACTTCCTTTTCTCTTGTTCAGTTCCAAGAAAATTCGACTGTTCCAGTGTAATTTGCAGTAAACAAGCCGGTACCACGGCCCGCTTGCCTGCACGCAAATGCCGTTTCCATGGCGACCCAGAAAAATCATAAGCAGTGTATTTTCTGGTATTCCGGCCACAGCCGATGGTGTTATGAGTGTAATAAAATGCCCACAGCCCAGTGTTCATTTCTACACACAAACACAGCCCGTCACGGTACAGGGCTCGCACAAATGAAATCGACGCATGTCAATTGTGCATTAAATGTAGTGAATTTGCCCACGACCCAGTGCCCACAAACACTACACACTACATGTACCATGGTTTCTGAAAAATGAAACCAACACACATACAGTCAGCTCAGGCCGACGGTGTTTTCCAGTGCAGTGAATGTGCACGCAAAGTCTTCCTAGCCCTTCTAGGAAAACGACGGTGTTCAAGTCTCGCCACGGCCAGACTTTCACCAAAACTTCACGCTCGTTCAGTCCCAAGAAATGTGACTGTTCCGGTGTATTCTGCAGTAAACAAGTCGGTATCACGGCCCACTTGCCTGCACACAAACGCCGTTTTTACGGCAACCCAGATAAATACAAAATATTTTTTTCTGGTGTCCCGCCTTCGGCCGATGGTGTTATGAGTGTAATAAAAAATGCCCACAAACCAGTGCTCATTTCTACACGCAAACACAGCCCGCCACAATACATGGCTTGCACAAGTAAAATCGACTCATGTCGATTGTGCATTAAATGTAGTGAACGTGCCCACGATTCAGTGCCCACTAACACTGCACACTGCATGTCACAGGGTTTCTGTAAAAACGAAACCAACACAAATACAGTCAGTTCAGGCAGACGGTGTTTTTCAGTGCTGTGAATGTGCCCGCTACTCCGTGCCCACATTCACCCACAGACATGTTAAGCCCCACGGGGCTCGCCCCGCTTGCTCTCTCACAGCAAACTGCTATAATGAAAGCGAGCGCGGCCAAGCTGCCCGCCGTCACCGGCACTCAGGCAGACGGTGTTTTTCAGTGCTGTGAATGTGCCCGCCTCGCCGCGCCCACATTCACTCACAGACATGTTAAGCCCCACGGGGCGAGCCCCGCTCACTCTCACACAGCAAACTGCTATAATGAAAGCGAGCGCGGCCAGGCTGCCCGGCACTTCAGGCGCGCCCCCCGCCTCACTCACTGTAAACACAGTGCCCATGTTACAGCGCACGAAAGCTCCCGTGTCGTCACTATGTTACGATCAGAGCCCAAAACCCACTCTACCCCTAGCCATTCACGCAAACGCGTGGGCACAGCTCCCGGGGTTTCGAATTGGGTGCTGAACATTATAAAAAGAGGCTATTCGCTGCAGTTTGCTCGATGCCCTTGCCGCAGCACGGCGCGCGTCTAATCTACGGTGAAAACAGAAGTAGCACACCTACTTCGAGCCAAAATAGTGACCTTATTGAGCAAAGGGGCAATAGAGCCTTTATCTCAAGCTCAGAGCGAAGGGGGCCTGTACAGCAGATATTTTCTGGTACCGAAAAAAGACGGGGGTATCAGACCCATTCTAGATCTAAGACAACTGAACAAAGCGCTTATGTAACGCCAGTTCAGAATGCTTACAACCAAGAAAATCCTCGCGCAGATTTGCCAAGGGGACTGGTTTATGTCGATAGATCTGAAGGACGCTTATTTCCAGATACAAATAGCGTCACATCACAGGCGATTTTTGAGATTCGCCTTCGAGGGCCAGGCATATCAATACACAGTCCTACCGTTCGACCTGTCTCTTGCACCCCGTACATTCACGATGTGCATGAACGCGGCGCTCCACCCCTGAAACTTCAGGGCATGCGAGTTTTGAACTACTTGGACGATTGGCTGATTCTAGCTCGATCTCAGTCAGAGCTAATAGAACCAGGACCGTGTTACTCGAACACCTCGAGAAACTGGGTCTCACAGTCAACTGGGCGAAAATCTCGCTGGTCCCCAGTCAGAAAATAATTTTCCTGGGCACAGAGCTGAACTCCAGAGCGCAAAATAGACATTCAGCGCTCCACAAAATCCTTCCGCCGCGGCGCTTTAGTCCCGCTCAGGAGGTTTCAGAGAATGCTGGGCTTGATGGCCTCAGCATATTCAGTACTTCAGCTGGGCCTGCTTCACATGCGCCCGCTGCAGTTTTGGCTCAAAGCACGAGTACCACCTCGAGCTTGGGCTTCCGGTCTGCTTCGGGTCAATCAGGAATGTGTCACAGCCCTGAAACCTTGGAGAGCGACCGACTGGTACCAGTCTGGTGTAAACCTGAGGATTTCCTCGAGTGTACAGGTGGTGTCCACGGACGCCTCCACCTCGGGATGGGGAGCGCTGCACGAGGGCAGACCGTTCTTCGGCCTATGGTCAGAACGAGAAAAGCTCCTTCACATAAACTGTCTGTAAATGTTGGCAGTCGACAACGCGCTGAGGCGCTTCTGTCCCCGAATAAAGGGCTACCACGTCTTAGTCCGCTCGGACAACATGTCGGTGGTCTCCTACATAAATCGCCAGGGCGGCGTCAGGTCTCGAAACCTTTTCAGACTGACAGAGCGCATTCTGGTCTGGGCTCAGCACAATCTGAGAGCAGCACACGTGCCTGGCCTCCTGAATTTGGGGCCAGACAGACTGTCCAGAAACAATATACCAGCTGGGGAATGGTCTCTGCACCCACAGACAATCCTCCTGCTGTGGGAGAAGTTCGGCAGAGCACAGGTAGACCTATTCGCGTCCCAGGAGAACGCTCACTGCCCAAAATTCTTCTCAAAGAGCAAGGATGCACTGGCCCTCATCTGGCCCAGCTGCCCGCTCTATGCTTTTCCCCCAGTTTCGCTCCTGCCTCAAGTGTTGGAACGAATCAGGGAAACCAGATGCTCTGTGCTCCTTGTGGCTCCGCTCTGGACGAACCAGGAATGGTTCCCAGTCCTAATGCAGCTGACGAGCACTGCCCCATGGCCGAGTCCGACGAGGAAAGACCTCCTCTCTCCGACCTCATCTCTCCGGCTCAATTTGGCATCCTCACCTGGAAAGGTGGGCCATGGGCCATCAACCGGTACCCGCAAACCTCCCCGAGGGAGTGCTAAACACCATCACGCAGGCCAGAGCACCGTCTACCAGAAGTCTCTATGCCTCTAAGTGGTCAGTGTTTGTTAACTGGTGCAAAACCCGAGGTTTTCCACCCACAAGCAGCGGGGTAACGGAGGTACTTTCCTTCCTTCAAGAGCTACTGGATAAGGGCAGGTCCCCATCCACGCTCAAAGTCTATGTGGCGGCCATAGCAGCGTTTAAAAAACCTGCGTCTGGCCCGTCACTGTGGAAAAATGATCTGGTAATTCGTTTCCTAAAAGGAGCTAAGAGGATGAATCCTCCCAGACCCCCATCTATCCCCATGTGGGACCTTTCCATGGTGCTAGAAACCCTGAAAGGAGCCCCATTCGAGCCAATCCAGACATCGGATATGAAACACTTGTCTTTCAAAACAGTGTTTCTCATGGCTCTTGCGTCAGTAAAACGCATAGTGGATCTGCAAGCGCTCTCAATAAGCGCAACGTGTCTGGAATTTGGGCCTAACGACTCAAAAGTCATACTCAAACCAAGACACGGATACGTGCCTAAATCCCTCAACACACCGTTTAGGGCCCAGGTTATCTCCCTGTCTGCCCTACCGGTTCATAATGAGGAGGAAAGCACAGGCCTCCTTTGCCCAGTAAGGGCATTAAAGGCCTACGTATCTCGCTCGTCTGTTTTCAGACAGACTGAGCAGCTTTTCGTTTCGTTCAGCGGTCGCGCTAAGGGCCTAGCCGCTTCGAAACAGACCCTATCCAGATGGATAGTTGATACCATAGCAATGGCATACACTACAAAGGGACTTGAGTGCCCTTTAGGTGTTAGAGCACACTCCACCAGAGGCATAGCCTCATCGTGGGCGTGGTCTAGTGGGATCTCTTTACAAGATATCTGTATGGCGGCAGGCTGGGCCTCCCCGTCTACCTTTCTAAGGTTTTATAACCTAGAAGTTCCCGCCTTACAAGCCAAATTGCTGTCGGTTTAAAAGTCAAGTACCACCTGCCCCGCCGTTTCGGCGCAGAGTACTGCACTCGCTTGAGCACCGCTCAACGGGCTGTGAGTTTTTTCCCAAGGGAAAATAATGCCCGTACTATCACTCAGTACAGGCCGAAGCTTTTCTCTTCACCCTGACTGTGTGTGACACTATTATAATGAATAGCCTTTCTTGTGGCTAAATTATTTGAGAATGATGCTGCTAGCCTCTCTTCTCGGACTCTCTGTGAGTTCATGGTGATTATGCACTATACTTGCCCCTTGGGACTTTGGTGTTGGATCCCTACATGCACGGCGCTTTGCATAGTGTTCCCCTAGCGTAAGATATTACGCAGTATGAGAGAACCTCTCGTAAGAGAACGTACTCGGTTACTAACGTAACCTCAGTTCTCTCTAGAAGAGGGAACGAGTACTGCGTATCTTGCCGTGCCTGCTACGCGCTGGTTCGCTTCGGTGATGAAAAACCAGTGAGATCAGCCCATCGAGCTATCTTTATAGGGCTAGATCACGCCCCTTTGGGCGCGAGCGTGACACGATGGGCGCGAAGCGCCCCCATTGGACCGTCACCAAAGGGCCGCTCTCGATAGGCTGCTGCAGTTGCCGCAGGACAGCCAATAGGCACGCTCAGCCGCCTGCCTATGTCTATATGCTGCTGCAACGCGTTTTGCAATAATTCAAAATTAAGGATCATTTTTTGGCTTCAATATCTCGAGGAAAAGAGGTTTTCCCCTAGCGTAAGATATTACGCAGTACTCGTTCCCTCTTCTAGAGAGAACCGAGGTTACGTTAGTAACCGAGTATGTTTTCGCGTGTATTTGATACGCAGTTCATTTTCGTGTAATACACACTCACCCCACACCACTAATTCTACCCAAACGTATAATAAACACGCACCCCACACCACTACTAAACCTACCCTAACTAACCCATGCGTATCCTATGCACGTAAAAACTCATTTTTCGCATATAAATTACACGATAAACACACTGCATGCTATACAGACGCATTTAGTGTGATCGGGTTGGAATTGCAGAGCTTGTGCAAACATCCACATTGCAGATGCTTTCTTAACTGCTGCTTTCTCACCGCTGTCATTTTTGTTGTGAGTTTATTTTATTGAGAGGAAAGTGTGCAGCATACATTCACCTAAACACCACTCTCAGCAGTGTGGAAGGTATCTGGATGTTTGTTAACAATATATTGCTGCAAAGGCAACTTCTTTTTACTTTTAAGCAAAAATCTGAATTCTACATAGCCCCTTTAAGACCAATAATTCTAAAGCAATGAGGGTATCTTCCTTTTTTGTTTTTTGGATGGATTGTGATATCTATCAACATTTAATGATATTTTGAATATCTTGTTTATCGTTTGTATTTAACCACACATCAAACTGTTTTATTTCAATAGCTCTGCACTCAGTCACTGCCTCTGTTGCCCCATGCACTGTCCCTCAGGGGAGTTACACAGCTGTGTGAGTTTAGCTCACGGTTGAGGTGAGGCCACACACAGTTGGAAAAAAAACATTTGTATGCTTTAACACACAGTATTAAGGCTTTAACATGCAGCTAGACCTACATTTCAGCTGCATTATTGACAATATAAAACAGTGCAAAGGCTTCTAATAAGAATTATACTGTGTAGAATTTCTCTATATTTCTGTTTTGAGGTTTATTTCTCATCATTGCAAGATGCAAATGCAAAGGTACATTATATGGAAGATAAACATCAGCAGTGGGAGGTTAAGATAACAGGAGCCCTTCAGGGGCTAATGGATAGCCTATATGACACTGAAAGAAAATTACACAGAGGCCAGTTTGGTGCCCACTGTGTGCAACCTAAATCTGAAGTTTGCTTCATCACTTCTGTGTCTATGAGCAAAACACTGAAGCCTATTCTGCCTCAGGATAATGAAGTATTGTATTCATAACCTGTACTTTGACTTCTTACTCTCTACTTGTGTGTGGATGTATGTTTGGGTTCAGATGAAGGATAGATCAGAAAGGCAGAATCTTAAATTGACTGTCTCAAGTATTACCAAGATAACCTGTGACACACAAAGAACTGATTCTATTTAAGGATTACATTTGATTAAAGTAGGTTTAGTGGTGTGGGTGCGTGTGTATTATACGTTTGGTTAGGATTAGTGGTGTGGGGTGCGTGTGTATTACACTCAATAAAGTGCGTATGAATGCACGTAAAAAAACTTTTTTGCCTATAAATTGCACAATAAACACAAAGCGTGCTATAGAGACGCATTTTTATGAGATAAGGCTGATACCCCATACAGGAGATCAACAGCCTCTCGTCACATGATAACAGACTCTATTTTTTCAAACTGTTAATCACTCCAAAGTAGTTTGGGATCCCACGGTAAAACCTAAAGGTATTTTGGGAGGACATTTAAACATTCGAAGCTTACTTCCCAAGCGAGATGAGATCAGGATATTGTTGTCTGAATCCAATATCGATTTTCTCTGTATTAGTGAAACTTGGCTACATGATAAAATTCCAACCAGCATAATTGATGTTCCGGGGTATACATGCTTTAGAAGGGACCGAAATGTGGGCAGGGGTGGGGGTGTACTGATATACATTAAGGACACATTCGATGCAAAGGAAATGTATCCAACTGTTGATATGTCTACTGAATGTTTATGTATTAATGTAATATTGTCGCAAAGTATGCAATTTTATATTTTAACGGTATATAATCCTCCCTCGGCGTGCACTGCAACGCTCTGCGAAAATTTGGATGCGCTGTTTAAGAACTTTAAGCCCAAGAACGAGGTGCTTGTTTTAGGAGATTTTAATATAAATTGGTTAGACAAACACGGTAGGAGAAATTTTAAAAATCTTACAACAAAACATGACTTCGTTCAATTAATTGAAGCCCCTACACGTATCACTAGGAATACTCAAACACTAATAGATTAAATTTTCGTGAACAAACCTGACAGAATCATAAAAACATATAATTTAGTCACTGGTCTATCTGACCATAATATGATTTTAATTGCAAGAAAATTGACAAAAAAAAGAATGACCAGGTTTTTAAACTCAAATCAGAATTCATTCAAATTTGAAATTCCGCGTAAAAGCTGACTGAATTTGAGAATGAGTTAAAAGGTGTAAACTGGGATGAGCTCCAACAATATGATCAAGTAAACGACTGCTGTAATAAGCTTATGTCCACTATTGAGAGAATTGTTGATAAATACATTAAAAAGCGAAAAAAAAACCAGAGAAAATTTCAGCTACCATGGATGAGCGATAATATTCGAAAATTGATGAAAAGGAGAGACCTTGCCCTGAAAACTTTTATCAAGACCCGAAGGGACACTGATTTAAAATTATTTAAATGCTTGCGTAACCAAGTTGTTAAAGAACTCAGAATGTGCAAATCAAATCATTATATTCAAGCTCTATCAGAGGCTAAGGGGAATGACAAATTAATTTGGAAGCAACTGAATAGCTTATTAAATCCAAAGGGTAACGCCACCCAAAACAAATATGAACTTAAAACGGGTGAACACATCATCACTGATAGTGCACAAGTTGCTAATGAATTCAACAACTTCTTCATGCAATCTGTTAACAACCTTGCGTCAAGCTTTCCATGCTGGAACAATATAGGTAGACCTGCTTGAAGATCAAGATAACTCATTTCAGCTCAGGGAGGTAAGTCAGACAGCTGTTCTGAAATCTATACAGGATCTAAACACCACCTTTTCAAAAGACATTTTTAATTTAGATACAGCTTTTCTTAAAAAATATAGTAGTATTCTGGTCCATCCTCTTACCAATCTGGTTAATATCTCCATTAGATCAGGGCAATTTCCAGACGGGTGGAAAAATGCTCTAGTAATACCGATTTTTAAATCAGGAGATGACAAAATGTCTTGTAATTATAGACCTATCAGTCTTCTTCCAGTATTGTCTAAGGTTTTAGAGAAGATTGTCTCAGGACAACTTGTGCACTATCTTGAGACAAACCAGTATCTGAGTCCTCTGCAATTTGGATTCAGGCACAACCATTCCACAGAATCCGCTACTTGTTTATTAACTGAAAACATTAAACAATCACTTGATAAGGGAAATGTAGTTGGTGCAGTATTTTTAGATTTAAAAAGGGCATTTGACACAGTAAATCACAACACCTTAATTTCAAAATTAGCTACGTTCAATTTATCCAAACAGTCATTGTGCTGGTTCGACTCATATTTAAAAGGCCGTGAACAGTGTGTTGTGATTAATAATGTGAGATCCACTTTTCTTAAAATCAAAACAGGGATTCCTCAAGGCACGATCTTGGGACCCATACTCTTCAGTCTCTACATTAATGACTTGCCAGATGTAGTATGTCCAGATATAGGTCTACAGATGTATGCAGATGACACAGTGGTATATGCATCTGGTAATAACTATATTTCTGTGGCTGACAAACTAAATGCTAACTTAGAAAAAATATCATCTTGGCTGACCTCATCTTGTTTAACCTTAAACACCAAAAAAACAAACTCTGTCTGCTTTTCAATTAAAAAACTACCTCTAACACAACTTTTGAACGTAAAAATTAATGGGGAACTTATTGAACAAGTACCTGAAGTGAAGTACCTCGGAATAATTTTGGACTATCAGTTGAACTTTAAAAGTCATATTAAGAAAATCTGTAAAACTATTAAGGCCAACTTGAGCTGTTTTATGATGATAAGAAACTGCTTGACTCTTGACTGTGCTTTTATTTTTTTTAATTCTATGATTCTAACACGCATATCTTATGGCTTAACCACATGGTCTCAAGCTCATCAGTCATCAATCAAAACCATAGAGTGTCTTTATAACCGTGCCTTGAAAGTTTTGGACAAGAAGAGAATAAGGTACCATCACTGCCAAATTCAACGCAAATATAAGATTTTGAGTTTTGCTAATTTTATTTCCTTGCATCTGGTTAAACTGGTCTTCAAATGCTTGAATGACGCTGCTCCACCACCGCTTTGCAAAACAATAACAAGACAGCAAAGTACTAGATCAATCACCCGTTCAGTGTCAAAAGGCAACTGTAGGATCCCTTTTCGAAGAACATCATTTGCCCAGGCTGCTTTTTCAGTTAAAGGGGCAAAATTATGGAATTCTTTGCCAGACCATTTGAAATGTATCCCAACATTAGCCTCCTTCAAAAAAAATACAAAATCGTGGTTAATTCAGGAACAATATTGCTCTCATACTTAGTATTTATACTTTGCTATCTCTGTATATTTCCTGTCCTTTTTTATTTAATTTCCTTTTTCTTTTTTTTATTATTGTAATTTTCTTCTCATCTTTTTAATAATGTTAAACTGTATTTTTTTATCAAAAAGCCCTACTAGGGACAAGTGTCGTGAATTAGCTTTAGCTAAAAACACTATGATACATACATCAGATGACTGTTAAAGTTGATCTATGTTATTTGTGTCTGTCCCTATCTAAAAAAAAAAACCAAAAAAAAAAAAAAACCATGACTTTCACAAGAATCTCATTTATAACTGATCTCCTCAAAACTGACTTTTCATTCTATTCTCATTCTTACTATTAGAAAGAGAGAACAATCTGATCTCATGGGTATTAAAAAATAACCTTTAATTGCCAATTTTGTATAAACTTGCACAATTTGATTTGTAATAAAACGTTTTAGAAATAACTTTTAGGAAAGAAAAACTAAGCATGAAGTTCAAACCTTAAGCCAGGGACACACCAAGCCGACGTCAAAGAACTAGCAGCGACGAAAGCTGAATGTGCTGTCACCTCTCTCCGGCTGCCTCTCGGCCAAAAACCTGTGCTTGAACACACCAAAAGGACTAAAGGTGACTGTCACCTAGCACGTGCGTTCTGTGCCTTTGTGTAAGTTAAAGGGTTAGTTCACCCAAAAATGAAAATTATGTCATTAATGATGACATAATTTATCTGCTGACGTGTTATCACCAGATAACACGTCAGCAACGTCTTACGTCACCAGCGTCACTGAACGCGGATTGACAACAGAACCGGAAGACAATACAATGCTGAATAAAGTCGTAGTTTTTGTTATTTTTGGACCAAAATGTATTTTCGATGCTTTAAAACATTCTAACTAACCCACTGATGTCACATGGACTACTTTGATGATGTCTTTATTTCCTTTCTGGACAAGGACAGTATACTGTACATACATTTTCAATGGAGGGACAGAAAGCTCTCGGACTAAATCTAAAATATCTTAAACTGTGTTCCAAAGATGAACGGAGGTCTTACGGGCTTGGAACGACATGAGGGTGAGTCATTAATGACATAATTTTTGGGTGAACTAACCCTTTAATATCTGTCTGTTTCAGCAGGTTTCAATAGTCTATATTCGTTATTCAAAAAAAGAAAACGAAACTAGGATTGCAGATATATAAACCGTAAACAAAGCAGCGCTTGCTTACCATTTTGAATTCCAGTCATTTTTACCAATTTTATTCCAGACAGCTCATGTTATCATGAAAATATTCGTGCATTTGAATGCTCAGGTAAGATTATGTCAATTTTTACTGCCTTCTGTCTGTACCGTCTTGATTTCTTTGCTCGCTTTCATCAATTTCGCTTTGATTCTCTTGCATTGACTTGTTCGCTAAGCTGAACAGCCAATCAGAGTTCTCTCTCTCACCGACAGCCCAACGCCGATTCAGCGTCCGACCAGAGCCAACGGTGCAGACCAAAAAAAACTAAGCCGACCGACGCTCAAAAACAGACCCAAAAAAACTAAGCCGACCGACGCTCAAAAACGGCCCGACATTGCCCGATAGCCGACCGTCAGCTTGGTGTGTCCCGATCTTTAAGCTAACCCTCAGATCTTTCAAAAATGTACTAATTCGCCACCAATTTGACACCAAAATTCAAAAGAGTTACAAATTACCATGAAAGAGTGTTAAAAAAATACTTTTGCTGCATGTTCAAGTTACTTTGTTAAAATGAGCTGAAGCAACACAATTCTTGAACTTTTGGTCAAAACTTAATTTTTTTACATTCAATCCATATAATGTGTAAATTTTAAGTTAGCTTAATTTTTTTGTTGTGACTACATGAATAGTTTTTGTTGACAACTAACTGGCCAGTAGATCTGTGGTTCCCAGCATGCTTTGCATAGGACTGCTGTTAAAAGGAAGTGTAATTTTATGTCAGCAAAGAGAAAGACTTCTTTAATTTTTCTGATTTTTTTTTTTTTTTTTTTGTTATTGTGCTGAACATTGGAGCTTGTGCTTAGATTTTTGGAGACCACGACGATTGTAATGTGTGTTAAGCAATAATTGACCAATCTCTTCTTACTTGATTATCTCATGTTAAATATATGAATAATAAATATAATAGTCTTCAGCATGCTAACATGCTATTGTTAGTTAGTTATTATCTAACACAGGAACTTAAAACCATATCAATAAAACATTATTTGTTTAAATGAACTTTATGAACTATAAAGTAGTAGTCACATTCAAATCCAGACTCAAAACACATCTGTTTAGCTATGCATTTACTGAATGAGCACTGTGCCACTGTTCGTCCGACTGTTTTTACTGTACTTTATTTTATTTTTTATTCTAAACTGTTTTAATTATTCTTATTTGTTTTGATTATTTAGTTTTCTCCTATGTAAAGCACTTTGAATTATCATTGTTTATGAAATGTGCTATATAAATAAACTTGCCTTGCCTAAATGATCCAGGCTGTATAACTTGTGAACGTGTTATCTAAAAATGTCTGTGCACCCAATTTGTATAAATGAATCAGGCCCTACACTACAGCCTATATGCTTTCTTCTATAATATGGCTGTTAGTCTCTAGGCTGATGTGCAAAGTATTTCAGTTTCTCTTTACACTTATAAAGACAATGTTATTTTTTGAGGCAGGATGCAGAGCCCACAGGTGAGGGTCTACAATGTTACCTGTGTATCCTGTGTTGGGTCATACGCAAGAACATCTGTATAAAGTGTTTTGGCAACCATGATAATAGAGCCCCCCTTCTCTCTACGGCCAGTTTTAGTCAATGGGCATCCATCACTGATGCTAACAGCTCTGATTAAAAATACATCAACTGCAACTGGCCTCCTGATGGCATCGCTTCATAGCGAGCATAATTAGGGGATGGGGAACTGTGATGATAAAGGGCAATGCACACCTGCTCTCCGTTAAATCACACTTCTGTTGGTGAAGCTTGCATATTTCACCCTCTCAAATTAATTAATATCAAATTATGGAAGGTATACCTTATTTATTTATGGTTGGAGTTGTCTAAAATCAACAAACATACCCTTGTTTCCTTTCTCCTCACTTTCCTGTTTTTTTCTTGTATCAGCTTGTGAAGAGTTGATATGCTAATAAATGCTATTTTATTAGCATTTGTCTATTAGACATGTTAATAAATCTAAAGGTTTTTAAAGGCACACTGTGGAACTTTTCAACCTTTATAATATATTACCAAAACCCATTGAGATGGTACATCGACTTACAATAGGTTGAATGACACGTCTGCCGTAGCCTGAAGGTGTCTGTATCGCTTTTCCTGGCACTATGTAACTTCGGGTTTCGGGTAGGAACCCGAGCACAAAAAGAACTACAAAATTCAACCGCTTTACGGCATACGTCACTTCCCCCACCACCCACAACTTCCTCAGATTCTGACGTGAGTGCTCAACTCGCGTTTGATTGCCGTCTGTATGTTTTCGTCATAGCCGAACCAACAGCTACAAGGAAGAAGGCAAAGGTTTTGTCAGAGGACACTAAAAAAAAGAAAAAGGCATAGTGACAAATGAAAAGCCAGGACGAGGATCACCATTGGTCCAGCGTTCGCTCGCTGGCGTGAGCTACAGGAGGAGGAGGGGTGCCCGACCGATGCTGACGCTTGCCTGCACACAAATGCCGTTTCCAAGGTGACCCAGATAAATCATATAAGTAGTGTAGTATTTTCTGGTATTCCGGCCACAGCCGATGGTGTTATGAGTGTAATAAAACGCCCACAGCCCATTGTTCATTTCTACACACAAACACAGCCCGCCACAGTGCAGGGCTCGCACAAATAAAGTCGACTCATGTCAAATGTACATTAAATGTAGTGAACGTGCCCACGACTCAGTGCCCACAAACACTACACACAACATGTCCCACGGTTTCTGTAAAACGAAACCAACACACATAAGTTACAGTCAGCTCAGGCCGACGGTGTTTTTAATGCAGTAAATGTGCCCGCCGTCCCGCGCCCACATTCACTCACAGACATGTTAGCACTAAAGGCCAATTTATACTTCTGCGTCGAGTGTACGCCGTAGTGTACGGCGTAGGCTACGCACGTAGGCGACGGCGTCATGAGCATTTATACTTCTGCGTTTAGGTCTGCGTTGCTCTGCAGTACAGCGCCGAAACGCTAGTTGGCGGCGGAGGGTTTTAATGTTCCACTGTGTTTAGATTCCTCGCGGCAAGAAGAAGAAGATTCCTCGCGGCTGTTTTGAGTTTAGGTTACTACAAGCAATGGCGACTGAAAGAGAGCAGATCATGTTGGAGTTGGAGCTTATCGAGGTGGAAAAGGTAAATTTTTAGTTTTTTTAACAGTTTCGCTGTACTTAGAATTTAAAAATGGCGGGCGGTGCAGAAGAACACGCCGGAAATGCAAAATACCAAGCCGACCAATCACAGATCTTGCGGTCCGCGTCGTCGCGACGTGTAGTTACATTTTTGAGGAGGTGCGCGTCAGGTTACGGCGAAGGGTACGGCGTATGGTACGCGTCTGTGCGTATCCTACGCCGTACCTACTGCGCGCACCCGACGCAGAAGTATAAATTGGCCTTAAGCCCCACGGGGCTCGCCCCGCTCGCTCTCTCTCAGCAGACTGCTATAAGGGAATCGAGCGCGGCAAGGCTGCCCGCCTCAAACACTGCAAGCACACACAATCTAAAGACACGGGAGGCTGACCCACTGTCTATGGGCTGACCGGTTGACTTTTGCGATAGTGCTGCGGAGCTTGTGGCCTCTAGGGACGCTAGACGTGAAAGTTACAGGTCGAGCGCCACTAGTGGCCAAAAGTTCCGCGGTGTGCCTTTAAAAGTAATTTTTAAAGGATGTATTTTTCAGTTACGTTGCACTGACAAAAAATGCCACTCATCCTGGATGCAGTATTGGACACCTTGCAGTATGCTGTTTCACACAAAAGTTTTCATTTTATTGATGCCTTTGTAAAAATACTCTACATTGATAAAAAAAAAATATCTGTAAAATTTACTGTAAAAAAAAAACTGGAAGCTGTGTTTGGCAGAACTTTACTGTAACAAATACGCCAGCAACATCACAAGTTTTACAGAATAAAATAAAATTTATAGTAAAAAAATCAAATCAAATCAAATAATATATATATATTTAATTTCAATGTATATCAAATTCAAGGCACCGACATTTGCCTACAGAACAACCACTAGCTTTGAAACCCTTTACCTAAACTCACTACTTAAGAACTATGTGCCCTCCAGAAGCTTGCGTTCTACAAGTGAACTGCGCCTTGTGGTGCCATCCCAAAGAAGCACAAAAACTCTTTTACTGACCTTTACCTTGACTGTTCCAAGCTGGTGGAATGACCTGCCTTACTCAACCCGAGCTGCTGAGTCTTAAGCCATTTTCAAGAAACGTATGATTATGAAAATGCATCTTTTTCATCAACACTTGACCCATTAATGCTAACACTAACTATTCTATATTTATTTATAAAAAAAGAAAAAAAAAAAGAAAAGAAAAACCTTGCTATGTGTTCTGTGCTGGATTAAAGGAGAACTCCGGCGCAAAATGAACCTTTGGTCTAATAAAACATTGGTACCTAGTCAACCGTTCTCTGAGATTTGTTTTCATGATAATCGAATGTAAAGAGTTTTATCTCTAAAAACTGTTTAGCGTATAACGCTAGTAATGGGGGCATATAATAAGTAAAAAGAAATCGCTAGTTTATACCACTAACGCTAGTAATGGGGGCATATAATAAGTAAAAAGAAATCGCTAGTTTATACCACTAACAAGGCTCAAAATAGCCCCACACGAACACAGTAACATAATGAGGGTCCCTACATGCAAAACGAAGCATTGAGAACTCTGTAAGTGTACAGACCGTTTAATAAGTAGATAAAGATAAAGACAGTCCACTTCGTGTATACAGACAGGAGCCATCTTTGGAAAACAGTCTCGACTAATCAAACCTCGAACCATTCATACAGTTCAGAAGTTCACTGAACTTCATACAGTTCAGCTCACTTAGCACGTCGTTCGTGGTTTGATTAGTCGAGACTGTTTTCCAAAGATGGCTCCTGTCTGTATATACGAAGTGGACTGTCTTTATCTTTATCTTCTTATTAAACGGTCTGTACACTTACAAAGTTCTCAATGCTTCGTTTTGCATGTAGGGACCCTCATTATGTTACTGTGTTCGTGTGGGGCTATTTTGAGCCTTGTTAGTGGTATTAACTAGCGATTTCTTTTTACTTATTAAATGCCCCCATTACTAGCGTTATACGCTAAACAGTTTTTAGAGATAAAACTCTTTACATTCGATTATCATGAAAACAAATCTCAGAGAACGGTTGACTAGGTACCAATGTTTTATTAGACCAAAGGTTCATTTTGCGCCGGAGTTCTCCTTAAACTGGGACTAGTCACAGCACCTGCATTTTGTTGCCCTATTGTTGGTTTGATTGCTTCTATTGTCTCCTCATTTGTAAGTCGCTTTGGATAAAAGTGTCTGCTAAATGATTAAATGTAAATGTAATTTTAACTTAAATAATGTTAATATACCAAATTACTAAAATCTGTCTTTTACCTTTATAAAATACTGACAACCACCTTAAAAACACAGGCGGTTAAGAGCAAGCCACATAATGAATCAAAGTTCATTACAAGCTTACACAAGCTGAGGAAAATATTAATAAATACACATTACACCTATTTTATAGATTTTTCGAATAGAGTGTAGAGCCTGTTGCCTCGTGCAAGACATGTTAAGTTCACATGAATGGATACTACCTGCATTTGGTGTGTGAGACTTGAACATTAGGTATGTTCAACTTGATGTGTCTGACTTGAAGTGCATCCAGGTTAGATATTTTGCCTGACTTAATCTTAATGTTATACTGTAATGTTTATCAAAATAAAACTAATAAAAAATATAGACCCAACTTTATTGGTATTTAAATAGTATAGGCTTATGTTGAACTTTATTCTTGTTTATACAATCGCTGTATTTGCCTACCCCTTAACTGTCACCTGCCCGTATACCGGCAACCTAAATTTACTTCACTATATTACTATTAAATCTTAATCTAGTCATGACAAACTATATATCGTTGGAAAGGTCTAAGACTCAAGAATACATATTTGTTGATGATTTTGCAGAAAAAATATATTTTGGAAGAGTAATGGATTAATATATGACAAGAGTGTGCATCAAAAAATCTGTATCATTACAGGAGTTTTCACCTTTGTAACAAAAAGTCAACAACCACACTTTTAATCATTCAAACTTTGATTTGCATGCTAAAAGTTCACAATAAAACATATATAATCTTGTATTTGTCAATACAAAAATATAAAATAATATTATCCTCTAAAAAGTATATTATATATATTATTCTCTAAAATATATTCCTATATTTTTTATCACCTTTTTTATTACATCACATATTTTAGTAGTTATCATAAATTAGGTATCATTTGAAAGCTTACGAACTCAGAATTAATCCTGTGAAAACCATTTTGAAATTGAATGTTGCGTTACCATAGAAACGGTACTCTAAATAATTTTATCAGGCTCCGCCCCTTTTGGGCATCATCATGTTTCATCATTTATGATCAAAACCTTTTCTAATCATGACAAAACACATATTGTCAGAAAGGTCTGAGTCTCAAGGTTCCATATTTTGTGACAGAAGTGATATTTGGACAGAAATGTATTAATATGTTATGGCAGAATGCACACAATTAAATTCAATGTCACCCGGTGGGTATTTTTGGTATTACACCTAAACAAAATCTCATGGGAGCTTCAATGTTTGGGATATCAACTTCAAATTTGGAACACAACTTGGTTAGATATATGGCTTTGACTTTCTGTCATTTTTAGGCTAAACCTATATTAATTTATATATATTTTTAATAAAAGAAAAATATATGTTTTATTATATTTTCATAACAATAAACTTAAACTTCATTAACTTTTATAAAATTTAATTCTATTAATTTATTCCACTTCAGCAATAATCTGCCAGTGTCTTCTTTTAAAAGAGATCAACCGTAAGTATTTAGTCCAAAGGGTTCATGAATTACAACCGTTTAAGTTTGGGTAGTGCATTTTCACGTCAATGCTCAAAAAGGGGGGTGAGAGTTTAAGTACTGAATGAAAAGTGGTTGTGTTGATACATAACAATGTTTATTTGACAAATATTGCATCTAATCCACTTCTGTGGTATCTGTGATAAAGTACGCAAACACTGTGTAAAGCTGGGTGCACACTGTGCGATTTATAATAGTCCTTTACGATTGTTGCTTGTCAGACTGTATGGAAATGATCATTGCTGTAAGTCATGTCACACTGTAAGATCTCAGTTGTCATTAATGTCAGACTGTACGTCAGTCGAGACGCGTTAAAAATGGACGCGCGCAAGAAAACCTACTCGGTTACTAACGGAACCTCGGTTCTCTCTTGATGAGAGAACGAGTGTTGCGTAAGCTAGCTTACGCTACGGGCCTTCGGTGCCCTTTAGGCGTTAGAGCCCATTCCACTAGGAGCATGGCCTCTTCTTGGGCCTGGACTAGTGGTGTTTCAGTTCTAGATATTTGTAGAGCGGCAGGCTGGGCCTCTTCGTCTACATTTATAAGGTTTACAACCTGGAGGTTCCTGCCTTACAGGCTAAACTTTTCTCGGTCTGAGACCATTCTTGTCTGACAAACTGTTTTAGTTCTGCTTTCTATACAGCTCAGTCTGACTTTCGTCCACGCTGACTGTTTATATATTGTGTTAAGCACTCATTCATATATATGACGTTACACACTCTTTATATATGGTCATCATATATTCTCGGGCCCACTCTCTGTCGGCCCGGATATCAATCACTATTATGTGTTCCCCGGGCACCTGCCCTTGGGGCCATGTGTGGATGACCTCAGCACGCACAGCGGTTTAAATTGGGTTCCCGTAGCGTAAGCTAGCTTACGCAACACGAGAGTACTCTCGTAAGAGAACGTACTTGGTTACTAACGTAACCTCGGTTCTCTCTAGATGAGGGAACGAGTGTTGCGTAACCCTGCCGTGCTAGTGCTGCGTTCTGGTTTCGCTTCAGTATGAAAAACCGCGCCCTCATTGGTGCTTACGTCACGATCAGTCCACCGATAGGTTGCAGCAGTTGCCGCAGAGCAACCAATAGGCGCGTGAGTCGCCTCGCCTAGGTCTGCTCTGTGCAGCAATGCGTTTTAAATTAATGAAAATTAAAGGATAATTTTTTGGCTTCAGTATTCTCGAGAAAAGGGATTTTCCCGTAGCGTAAGCTTACGCAACACGAGAGTACTCTCGTAAGAGAACTTGTCCGGAGTTTTACATCATCAATCAATGACGCGTTCGGTGATGTGAGCCGCATTACACGCGGGATGGGAACGGTGGCTATAAAGAAATCTCTAACGTTAATTTTGGTCATGGCTTTTCTTGAAAAACAAAGACAATTTGACGGTCTTCGTATGAGACGTCACACTGCAGGACTGGGAGTCAAATCTTTTGACACTGCCAGAATTTCGAGTGAGGTCAAATTTGATTGCAACGGTCATTAATCGGATGTCGGTGAACATGTCAAACTAACGATCAAAGACATCAGATTTTAGCCTAGGATCAGAAGAATCTTTTAGGATTTGTGGCCAAAATCGCACAGTGTGAACCCGGCTTAAGTGTCACTACTTGACTTCATGTCTCCATATTCAACTCCTCCCCCGACTGCAAGCGGCAAATCTCACCAATCGTCTAAATCTAGCTGTGGCTGCAGTTGAACACACACATTGGATACTTTTGCTCATGTGATAAATCATGACTGACTGACTATATTTTCTGTACTGATTTTTCACAGGTGTATTAACTGTATAACAGAACAGCTTTTATTAGGCTACTGATATGATTGCAGTCTTCATCTCATTTGAGGGTATATCATTTTAAAGATATTTAAAAAAAAAAAAAAATCCATCTCTCTGACAAACACGTGCATATTGTTTCTCCCCTGTGTGTGAGACAAGTTGCTGATGTAGAAAATTAACTGAACTAACACTCACGGTGTTGCGTCCAGCCTCACCCAATTTGCACCTTTGCCTCTCCTGTCAGCGCCAATGCGTTCCCTTTGGCGACACCACCATGTCAACTGCCAACTCCCCAACTGGGACAAAGCGGTCTAGAGGATGTCACAAACAACAGCACACACAGACGTGATCTTTAGATCTTAAATTCCAAGAATCAAGTCCTGTGAAGATCATTAAGGTCTTCATAAATACCTGGATAATGTCAACTAGCCTAGTCGGTTAAAAGTTCTAATCACTGATGCTTGTTTAAACATCTTAACGGGATTAGAAGGGAGTTGAAGTGTTTGGTAGTAGTAGTTAATTGAAGAGGATGGGGTTTTTAATAAAGCGTGCAGTGATCACAGCTGACAAACAAGTCTTCTGGCTCTTTAGGGACATGGCACTTAATAGTATCAGATATTTACTTTGCCGGAACTCATTGCATTACATCCCCCCCCCCCCCCCCCCCCCCCCCAAATTCACGCTTACCAACTCGTTAGGCTTTTTTCCACTTGAGTTTTAATTACGTTTCATAGGCTGAATTACATGGGGAATAAGGGACACTCTGTCAGTTGTGCTGGAGAGATAATCATTATGACAAACTGCCTTGACATCATTGCACACAGCAAGTGTCATGTCTCAAAATGTTAAACAAAACAGATCTCCACAGTGTTTAAAAAAAGTGGCTGTATTAACTGTGGACATTGAAGCAAGTCTAAAGATGCTAGAAGGTACAGCCTGCAAAGTCACCCTATAAAATAAACTTGGTATTGCCTCTCCCTCTTGAATATATTTTATATCAACTCATTTATTAAATTATTTCCGGTGATGTGTATATCATTGTCACAAATTAACCAGGTTCTCAGGGAAAAAATGCCAAAAAAACCTATAAAAACAAAAAACACTGACGGAATAGTAAATTCTAATGTTTTTTGTATATGTTATCTAACATATATTCATATTTTAGCTAAATATATAAATACATATACATGTGTATATATATATAATATAGCCTGTGCCCTGGTGTAAGGCTTTGTACCACTTTAGCATTTTACTGACCATGGTGTATATACAACTCTAGTAAAAAAAATAAGAGACCACTGCAAAAGTATACATTTCTCTGGATTTACTATTTATTGGTGTGTGTTCATTTTTGTTTTATTTTATAAACAGCTGATAACATTTCTTCCAAATTTCAAATATACATTTTATTTAGAGCATTTATTTTCAGAAAATGACAACTGGTCAAAATAACAAAAATATGCCATGTTTTCAGACCTTGAATAATGCAAAGAAAACAAGTTTATATTTATTTTTAAACAACACAATACTAATGTTTTAACTTCAAAAGAGTTATAAAATCTATATTTGGTGGAATACCCTGATTTCCAATCACAGCTTTCATGCATTTTGGCATGCTCTCATCCAGTTGGTCACATTGCTGTTGGGTGACTTTATGCTACTCCTAGCACAAAAATGCATGTAGCTTGACATTGTTTGATAGCTTATGACCTTTTGTCCTTCCTCTCGATCACATTCCAGAGGTTTTCAATCTGGAGATTGCGCTGGCCATGTCAGGATCTTGATCTCATGGTCCTCCATCGGATGATGTTCGAAGCACAAACAACCCACTTGCTGGGTCAAACGATATATGTTGGGTTGATGGATTTTGAGTTGAACGCATGAGTTGAACAAAATTAACCAAATTCCATATAAATAACCCATAATGGGTAAAACATTTCCTAACCCAGCGGTTGGGTAGATTAAATAACCCAGCATTTTAGCTTTTTACTTTTGCCGACTGCATTTAGGCTTCAAAATTCATAAAAGTTGTGTTTATCTGTGAAAATTATCTTGATTGACAAACCGTGTAAGTATGATAAACTTTTGTTGATCACAGAGCTTGTTTTTGCAATGATCCAAAAGCCTATGGAAAAATCCTTTTGGGTTTTTGTCGAGGGAACCAGTGTGATGCTAACTGCCAGTTGGCCTACAAAGTGACATCATACCTGCACCGCTCTCTCTCTCTATATATATATATTAACAGTGTCATGATTCTGCCTCCTTGTCCTTGTTTTTTCTTTAGTCTTGAGGCAGGATCATGACAGAGCCATGTTTCGTGTACAAGCACATGGCCTCTTGTTTGGGCTGTGCGCTTGTGTTGTCTCGTTCTCTTACCCCGCCCCCTTGTTATCCTCATTTCGTTGTTTAATCAGTGTCACCTGTTTGTCCTTATCATTTTCCCCCTATTTAAGCTCCTTGTGTTTGCTGTCCTGTGCTGGTTCATTGTGATTGCTTACATGGTTCATTTGTTCTTGTAAGTATCTTGTCTTGAGTCCTGTCTACCGAAATGTTTTCCAGTATAGTTATCTTGTTCCTGTGAAGTTCTGTCTGAGTCTTAGTCTAGTTTTGTTAGTCCTTTTCTTTGCCAGTGCTGTTTTCCCCCCCTCGTGGGTTTTTTTTTCCCTTTTTTGTCAATAAACCTTGTGTATATGTGAAAACTGTCTGCAATTGGGAATGAAAAGAATGAACCAGCCCGTAAAGAACCCAGCAGACAGTCTGACTTTTCCTGCCAAGCGACAACCTGATTCCCTTGAGCAATGGTGGCTGTGGACTGCCAGTGACACGAGGAGTGGCAAGGCACCGTTTCTTCCCCAGGGAGAGAGGTCTCTGAGTGAGTACACCCAGGTCGTGGAAGAGAGGAGGAGGTTTCTGCCAGAGATCCTCCTCAACTCGTACTACATCGGGGGTCTCAATGGTCCTCCTTGTTTGTCAGAACGGGAGGGGCTGATCCGCCGACCGTTTCGGGAGGTGGTGGACCGTTTGTGTCGGGAGGAGCTGCAGGACTCCTCCACGAGGTCTTCACCTTCTGCCTGGCTGCCGGTTATCCCTGAGGATCGTTGGATAGGAGTCGCGATGTTAGGGAACCCGAGCGGCTCCTCTACGACTCCTAAGACTCCATCCACCTCCTTCAGCCTTCGTGGGAAACGAGGGAGACGGACCTCGTGGGAGTCCCCTTCTGAGTCCTCTGCAACGGAGTCAACCCAGCCAGAGAAAGCCCCTCCTCCGCCTGTCACGGTTCCTGCAGTGCTTCCCCAACCGGTCACAAATCCGGTCATGGCCTCTGCTTCCCGCCCCAGGAGAAAAAGGAGAAAGAAGGGGGCTTCCAGTTCCCCGGGGGGGGCGGCTTCTGTCATGATTCTGCCTTGATTCTGCCTTGTCCTTGTTTTTTCTTTAGTCTTGAGGCAGGATCATGACAGAGCCATGTTTCGTGTACAAGCACATGGCCTCTTGTTTGGGCTGTGCGCTTGTGTTGTCTCGTTCTCTTACCCCGCCCCCTTGTTATCCTCATTTCGTCATTGTTTAATCAGTGTCACCTGTTTGTCCTTATCATTTTTCCCCTATTTAAGCTCCTTGTGTTTGCTGTCCTGTGCTGGTTCATTGTGATTGCTTACATGGTTAATTTGTTCTTGTAAGTATCTTGTCTTGAGTCCTGTCTACCGAAAAGTTTTCCAGTATAGTTATCTTGTTCCTGTGAAGTTCTGTCTGAGTCTTAGTCTAGTTTTGTTAGTCCTTTTCTTTGCCCGTGCTGTTTTTCCCCCCTCGTGGGGTTTTGTTTTCCTTTTTTGTCAATAAACCTTGTGTATATGTGAAAACTGTCTGAAATTGGGTTCGTTCTTGAAAAAAACCTAACAAACAGATTTTACAGTGCATTTGTATTATTTAAAATGAAAAACCTTTAATAGGTTGCCTGACCCAGCACTATGCCAAAAAACAACCCAGCAAATGGGTTAATGTATAAAACTCAACAAGCTGGGTTTTAAATAACCCAGCATGTGTTCTGTCCAGCATTTTTAGTATAGAAACAGTAAAATAACTGTTTTATAAAGAAACAAAATATCAGTAGTATGCATAGTTATACAATACATTTTTCCCTGCTCTCCATCACCCTTTCAGAACAAATGGGGACCTTCAGAATGCTTGACAACTCAATATTCAAAAAGAGACGATTCAAGAAGTGTAAAAAGGGTTTTAGAGCCTGATGCTTTGTCCCATACACAGGCCTGGGTAAAGCTCTATAAGAGAGAGGAACAACATTGGACAGGGGCAGTGCTGCTTTATGCCCCTCCCCTTCCCTATCCTGTGAGTATGCCTATGTGTGTGCGTGTTACCCCTGGGACTGCCCCGGCCTGGCTCGGCCTACACACCATCTGCTGCATAATGTAAAAGGATGGAACCCCAAATCCTTAATTTCCACTCACTGCCTGTCATCTGAGAGTGCTGTGTGTGTGCAAAGTGTATACCTTGGTAGGACAGTAAGCATTCATTGGTGTATCTTTCATCCTTTTTATGACATCATCATTCATGCAGCGTGAGCTCACTTTCTGGAATGTCTTTGTCTTAGACTAAGACATAATGTATTCCGACCTACACATACAGACGCAAGCTCTTAATAAAAATCTCCCTGGCACTCATAACCGTAGGTGCAGCGAATTGTCCCCTGTAATCCCCAGGGTATGCTGAATTTGGCCATCTGTTTTTTTCTAATAACATTTTCTCCCGTTTTCTCACATTCTAATTTTTCTCTCACTTCATTTATTTTTTTTCACACTATTTAGCACTCTATTGTGTTTGTGATGGCAATTCTTATTTGTCTATTTGTTTGTTTGTTTTCTGTTCTGCTGCTGTTGGGCTCTCTTGTTTGTTTTGCCACAGCACCAAATGACTTTTAATGTCCTCACCTTCTGTACACAAAACCTTACAGTGTCCTCTACTGTTACTGTAACAATTGGTAACCTGAAGTTGTTACATTACATTAAGGAGCTGATACCTGATCCAACCCTTAAATTTAGTTTTGTATTTAGGTCAATTCTGTAATGTTAAATAACATTTTTTGACAAATATAAAATCCATTCATTTAGATTTTTTTAGGACATTTTTGGTTTTCTTCCTTTTCATTTTCATTTATTATTTGTTTGGTGTTCACATGTGGTTGTTCTTTAACAATAGATTTTTTGCCATACAGAGGAAACAAAAACATTAAAATAGACAAAAATAGTTCCAAGAATGGTAATATGCTTTTTTGAAAACAGTTATTAGCTCATTCGGTACTGGTTTGGTCAGTGCATGCCCATGCTTTCTTATATATCTGATATTCTGCAGATATAATCTGTTAACACACAGTGCACATACAAGTACCATCAGATGTTTTTTTTCTATAAATACATAGGCTCAGATGTGTTGCTCTGTACAGGCTTGTTGACTAAGACAGCTGGGAACATCTCTGACTGGCTCTCAGTCTGTGTTTAAATAAATGTGTGCCCTTTCGGCCAGATGAAGAAACAACATGTGACATGTCCCTCTCATCAGAGAGTAGAGTCCTGTAGGCAAACAGCCACTGAGTCTCTGTGACCTGGCCCACATCCACCATCCCTAACCAATCAACCTACCAGCCTGACTCAGTCACTGGTGAAGGGAATTTTAGTTCACACTCTGACATTTTAAAAGTCATATTAAGATTTCTTTCATTTGGGTTAGTGTACTCACTCACCTGTGTAATTGGTGTGAACACACACACACATTTTTAATAAAACATTGTTTAGTATGTTTTTAAGCCATTTTAATTATGGGGACTCAGGAAATGTCCTCATAAACCACATTTATGTTGTAATACAAGTGTAATATAATTAATCAGTACAGGGACAAACCCATGAACTCTGACTGCTGTAATCAGTCTATATTTTTTTCATCTTTTGGAAAGTCATGAAAATGCTATCTGGGATTTTTGATGTGCTTGCTTTAGAAGCAAATGCGGGCACACAAAAATCATATTTGCTGAAGTCACCTGTTCACCAGTATTGAAATTTACCCAACTATGACGACTTGCGCTTCTGAGAACCGCCAAAAATGTGCCAATTGGATATAGTTGTTTCATGAGTTTTATTTGATATATATATATACACTCACCGGCCACTTTATTAGGTACACCTGTCCAACTGCTCGTTAACACTTAATTTCTAAGCAGCCAATCACATGGTGGCAACTCAGTGCATTTAGGCATGTAGACATGGTCAAGACAATCTCCTGCAGTTCAAACCGAGCATCAGTATGGGGAAGAAAGGTGATTTGAGTGACTTTGAACGTGGCATGATTGTTGGTGCCAGAAGGGCTGGTCTGAGTATTTCAGAAACTGCTAATCTACTGGGATTTTCAAGCACAACCATCTCTAGGGTTTACAGAGAATGGTCCGAAAAAGAAAAAACATCCAGTGAGCGGCAGTTCTGTGGGCGGAAATGCCTTGTTGATGCCAGAGGTCAGAGGAGAATGGCCAGACTGGTTCGAGCTGATAGAAGGGCAACAGTGACTGAAATAACCACTCGTTACAACCGAGGTATGCAGCAAAGCATTTGTGAAGCCACAACACGCACAACCTTGAGGCGGATCGGCTACAACAGCAGAAGACTCCACCGGGTACCACTCATCTCCACTACAAATAGGAAAAAGAGGCTACAATTTGCAAGAGCTCACCAAAATTGAACAGTTGAAGACTGGAAAAATGTTGCCTGGTCTGATGAGTCTCGATTTCTGTTGAGACATTCAGATGTTAGAGTCAAAATTTGGCGTAAACAGAATGAGAACATGGAACCATCATGCCTTGTTACCACTGTGCAGGCTGGTGGTGGTGGTGTAATGGTGTGGGGGATGTTTTCCTGGCACACTTTAGGCCCCTTAGTGCCAATTGGGCATTGTTTAAATGCCACGGCCTACCTGAGCATTGTTTCTGACCATGTCCATCCCTTTATGGCCACCATGTACACATCCTCTGATGGCTACTTCCACCATGTCACAAAGCTCTAATCATTTCAAATTGGTTTCTTGAACATGACAATGAGTTCACTGTACTAAAATGGCCTCCACAGTCACCAGATCTCAACCCAATAGAGCATCTTTGGGATGTGGTGGAACGGGAGATTCGCATCATGGATGTGCAGCCGACAAATCTGTGGCAACTGTGTGATGCCATCATGTAAATATGGACCAAACTCCCTGAGGAATGCTTCCAGCACCTTGTTGAATCTATGCCACGAAGAATTGAGGCAGTTCTGAAGGCAAAAGGGGGTCCAACCAGTTACTAGCATGGGGTACCTAATAAAGTGGCCGGTGAGTGTATATATTTAATTGGAAAAATAATTTTATGTTTTTGTACATTACCTTTTAGATTCTGATTATTTTTTTCAGTTCACCAGTTCATTAAATCCTTGAGTTTGATTTTGTACTAGTTCATTTGTTATTCATTCTAGATCTATCCTATCAACCATTTTTCACTTCTCAAAAATTCATGAATTAATCTGGCTAAAATAGGTGTTGTATTCACTCTAAACTAGAATACCAGAATACTGTTTACCAACATATTAATTTGCTTCTCTGTATCTTTTTTTCTCAGATAGCATGGATTGCATCAATCAGCATTGTTACTATGGTTACATGGGCTTGGGGGGACACGGGGTAAGCCGTGTGGGTGGGAGGGGGGATTGTTTGTTAAATCAGAAGACAGGAGAGAAAATACAGTGCAAATATAAAATGCGCACACCTACAGTAATAGTAGGCTATAGGTCAATACAACCTTTACATCCATTTCTGCCGTATTCTGCTCTCCAGGGTGACATTCGAAGAGTTAAACTCGTAAGGAAAAAAGTTTAACTCGGTTAAAAATGTCTACCTTTTTTGTTGGCGTAATAAAAAAAACGTACAGAACAACATATCCAACATATCCAATTTAGATACGGAGGTTGAAAGAGACTATCATGATTATAGTTGCTACATATGGGGACAAGGCTGTTTGCACCTCATTACACATGGATGAAGTGGATCGATAAATCCAACAAGCATATCAGATGCGCTTAAACTAGCTTGCATATGTCATGGCAAGCCCGTCTCACCATAGCACGAGCATTCAACGACATATCGCTCAAGTTGGGCATAGAGACATTTGACATGACCAAATGGTATGTACATGTCCCTTCGGTCGCAATGTTGGAAATAACTGGATGATATTTCACTTACTTTAAACACCCCTTCATTTCCTTTTCTGCTCACTATAAAACAAAAATGTTACCTCCACAAGCTTCAGACCTCCGAGCTTCTCATTTTGTTATATCAGCTGTTTGCAAAACAGTTTTTGTTGGATATATCCGATTCCTGCCAAATTTAAATCATTTTTTGTCCTTCTTTTGCTTTTTTCAATGGATGAAAAGAATGCGGTTTGCTTGCAGTCTCTTCACTCAAAATTAGTGTCTGATGAATGTTTCCTTTATTTCTCCAAACATTCTCTCCTTTCATATTTCACCAACAGTAGGTTAAGGGTGACCATGTAATGTTCCTGCCTTACAGAGAGATATTAATATGGATTGTCATGGAAATTACTTTTTGCCGTTGTGCTGTCCAATTTACAGAACATCCAGTGTGGCTGAAATATTCTCTTTTTTTTTAAGTCATTGAATTTTCCATCAAATAAATTGTCACCAAGAGGGGCTTCATAGTGAAGAAATTTATGCGCATATACGTAAACATATTTCAAAACTAGAATCATAACTTATGTTCAAGTCATCAACACAGGCAGGGGCGTCACTAGGCCCTTTTTAGGGGGGCTTCAGCCCCCCTAAACTTCTGCCTAGCCCCCCTAAAAATGTGAGATTAATGTAGGCTACACAAATTCGTGTTCGCTTCAGTCTTGTTATAATCAGATTCAGCGCGTTCTTCATCTTCAATCCGCAGCGGCGCCGACAGAGAGCACGTCAGAAACAGAGGACAGGGTGTGTGTGTGTGTGTGTGTGTTCATGTGTGTTCATCTGAGCCTCATTGGTCTGTCACTGCTCGTCAATGTCAGAATATTTGAGATGACCAATCAAATCAAAGTAGGCGGGCTTTATGTTCACAGACGCTGCTGAGCGCGAATTTTAACAGTGTGACTCGACGCGTACGGTCAAGTGCGAGATAAGATGTAAGTAGCTAAACTTAACATTTCATATTTTACTTTTTTTAGGTCATAAATGTCAAACGAATGACAAAAAATAATCAGGCAAACTAATATAGTTTTGTCTAATTTCGCCATTTTGAACTGAAAATAGGCTGTAACGTGACTCATGTAATGTAATAATTAGTTTACAAGAAACATTAACAAAGCCGTTTTCATCATGTTAGGCACAAGATTAATAATGAATGTGTACATATTGAGGATATAATACAAATTGTAGCCTTTAGTAAATTAAAAAAGCTCAGCTTTAGGAGGGGAAGAGAAAGGGACGAAGAGACTGAGAAAAAAAGAAAGAGTGATGGAGATGAGAAGAGAGCAGGTATTGACAAATAATCTGCCCACTGACATGGTTTTAAAGCTATTTCTTGTCCTTTTTTGGTCTTCAAACGTCTTGAAATGCACATATCAGAGAAATAAAAAATTTGAACCCCCTACCAACCTCAAATTTAGGACCTCTGTGACTAAAGCCCTGTCTACGGCCCTGTATTAGGCATAAGATCAATAATAAATGTGTAGCCTACATATTGTGAATGCATTTAATAAACTTAATTACCTTTAGTAGCTTTCAGTAAATAAACGCGTCTGAGAAAATGATTCATAGGCAAAATCAACCTATCAGTTGACCCTATGTTTACTTTCTTCACTGACAGACAAAAATGAAAAGCCTATATCAGTCAAAGCTCAGCTTTAGGAGGGGAAGAGACAGGGCAAGATAAAAACAAAGATAAAAAGAGTGTGATGCTGATGAGGAGAGAAAAATAATCAGCTGCCCACTATCCAAGTTTTTTGGCCTTCAGAACATCTTAAAATGCACATATGTAGATCAGAGAAATCAAAATTTTCTCGGGGAGACCCCGAACCCCCTTATTTGCCCTACCTCTCATTAGGGACCACAGTTATTATAAAACCGTGCCTTTGCATCGTAATGAAAATGGTTAATAGTGATCTTTAGATCCTAAACTAAAGTGTTACATTTTTTTATTAAAAAAAAAAAAAATCATATTGGGGGCTTAGCCCCCCTAAAATGAAAATCCTAGTGACGCCCCTGAACACAGGTACACCATGTAGCCACACACAACTGCATCACTGGTTCAGTCTTGTCTATGTCAAGATCCTGACACACACACACACACACAGGAGCTGAGTTACATCACATTAATTAAATGCCTTATTATTTGAACTCTGCATCTCCATCTTCGGCTGTCTTGAAATTAGGGGCAGTCACCTAGCTCATAGTAGACAATAGAGCAAGATTTATACTTCATCCACGGTGTTTGAACACATACGCAGCATCGACCCAGCCCCTAAAGTAAGCCCTCACTGCCAGCTGCCACCCACATTTAGTAGGGCAGTATGGTACCATTTTTTTTTCAGAACCGGTCTGATATTATGAGTATCGCCTGATATCGATACCGATACCAGTCCCAATCCGATACCTCTGTGTGTGGAAGTGATAACCACTCTTTTCTGTGTTAAACACAATTTACTAGTGACATAGTGACAAAGTGACTAAGACTAACTAGTGACAAAGGACCTGGAGACTGGGAACCATGGCAAGAACTGGGACCTAGGGAACACAGTGACACGAGACAGACAGAGTATTTATGGCCCCAAGGGCCAAGGCAGGGAACACAAGTTCGTCAATAATTTCCATGATGACAATTGAGCGGGCAAACAGTTCATAATCAGGCTCTTTGGTTGAAACGGGACAGACATAGTGCAATCATAGCTTCTGAGTTCATGATAGAAAGGGGTAAGAGTTCAATGGCAGGCTTGACATGAAGAGGCTCAGGCTCGGAAGACGTGACGTGAAGGTCCGGCTGGAGAGGCAGGGCGTGAAGAGACTCAGGCTCGGAAGACGAGACGTGAAGAGGCTCAGGCTGGGCAGACATGACGTGAGCAGTCTCTGGCTGGGCAGACGTGACGTGAAGGAGCTCAGGCTCGGCAGACGTGACGTGAAGCTCAGGTTCGGCAGACGTGACGTGAAGCTGAGGCTCGGCAGGACTGACGTGAAGCTGAGGCTCGGCAGGACTGACGTGAAGTGCAGGCTCGTCAGGACTGACGTGAAGTGCAGGCTTGTCAGGACTGACGTGAAGTGCAGGCTCGGCGTGAAGATTAGGCTGGACAGGTATGAGGTGATGATCAGGCTGGACAGGTATAAGGTGATGATCAGGCTGAACAGGTATGAGGTGATGATCAGGCATGACGTGAAGATTAGACTGGCCAGGCGTGACGTGAAGATCAGGCGAATCAGGCATGACGTGAAGAGACTCAGACCTGGCAGGCACGACAGGAACAGTCTCTGGATCAGTAACAGGGCAAGACGAGGATTTACAGACAGCCTCCATAGCTGTGACAAGGCAGGACAAGGATTCATAAACAGTTACCTCTGACACCTCCGAAGGTTCTGGAGCAGACGCCGCCACCTCTGGAGGTTCTACAGTGGTAGCATCAAGAATCAGGTAAAGTTCATTAACAGGACAGGTACAGTGCTCATCTACGGTTTCTTTGACCATGACATGACAGGCTGAGAGGACATTGCTGGGCGCTACCACCATACAAGGGGCTGAAGCGAGCACCGCCGCTTCGAGAGGTTCTGCAGCTCATGCCGCCACCTCTGGTGAACTGCAGCGGGTGCCATCACCTGGGGCAGTTCTGAGGTGGTGTACGCAACCCAAACGCAACAGAGCGATCCCCATCATGGGAAGCGCTTCTGACAGGATAATTAGTGCAGGAACAGAATGATTAAAGGCAGTAGGTTTGGGGATACCAGCTGCACGTGCAGACCCCAGCGGTGCATCCCTCACACTGGAAAATCGAAGCACTGACCTTGAATATCTGGGTGTGGCAGGCAGGACGTGAGAAGACTCTGGCTGGTCAGTGGTGACATGACGAGACTCTGGAAAATCCGCTGAGATGTGAAGAGACTTGTGACGATCAGTTTGAGACATGACTTGACTTGTGACGATCAACCGTGACTTGGCTTGACTTGTGACGATCAGCTGTGACTTGGCTTGACTCGTGACGATCAACTGTGACTTGGCTTGACTTGTGACGATCAACTGTGACTTGGCTTGACTCGTGATTGGTAGCTATGATGGAACGGGATGTTGTTGTGTCCACCATCTTGTGAGCGTGCTCTGATACGGCTGCCATTACCTGAGTGAGTGCGGAGTCGTGTTCCTCTGCGACACCCACAGTGAACGCTGAACCAACAGTCAACAAGGCATAGTCCATAAACTGACTGAGAGATGAACGGGGACCCTCACGGATTAAACGTGATTTGAGCGGTTGATTAATGCCCTCACAAAAGAAATCTATGAGCACACAGTCCGGCATATCAGAAAAATAAGCGAGATCTAAATACTCTTGTATATAACCCTCGAGCGATCGCGAGCCCTGCTTTAGCTTTAATAACATTCGTGCGTTGTCCATATCTGGCCGATATCCACAGGGAAAGCTGCTGGATCCTTGTGTGGCCGAGTATTCTGTAACGGGGCGAACAAGACGAGAGACATGCGGATCCATATGCAAGGCTTTATTCCAAAACATGGTCTTAATACAGGAAAGGTCAATAAACAGCAAACAGGTATGGCAAAGGCATGACACAGAGTAATCCTTAGGGCAAGCGTGGGTAGACGATCGGCGAACAATATCCAACAGGGGCAAGGCAAAGAGAGATAATCCAGGGAAACAGCAATAATCCAAACGAGGTACAAACAGAGTCCAAAAGGCTAAGGGTGGATCCAGGAAACAGGCAAGAATCATAACAAAGGACAAGGCAAGAATAAGGTCAATGAATGGGCTCGGTAGAGAAGCTAACACTAGGGGAGTGCTAAACGCAAAACAATACTCGGCATCAGGGAGAGAAAGTCCAAGGCTTATAAAGAGTGTGAGATAGTGTGTGATAGTTCTCAGGTGTGAGCGTGATTAGTGGAATCAGCTGTGTGAGTCGTCAATGCAATGAATGATGGGGATTGTAGTGAAGTGCAAGTGTAGTGAAGTCCATGCTGTGAGTGGGTGACCTCTGGTGGTGATTGACCGGAAGTGTATGGACCAGATTCGTGACATATACACTGTAAAAACGGCAATTAATAAAATGTTGGAAGAGCAAAAATATTTAAGTTGAACCAATATTCATGCTTGGAATTAGTTAAGAAGACATATTATATTATGTCTGCAAAAATATATTTGAAAAAAAAATTAAATGAAGGGATATTTTCTAATCCAGTCAATTCAATTGTAGGATGGCTAATGTTGACTGGACTAATAAGCACAAATCTAGCCAATATTTGCTAAAAGTATAAGGCCAGCTATGCTATACAATATTTTAATGCGTAAAACAGAACATATTTGTTGTTTTGTTGTTAAAATGAACATTTATAAATATTTAATAAACATTTGATATAATATCAAAACAACATTTATCAAATTGTCGAGGTTTCGTTTCTGCACTATGAGAGCGGATGGATCCTATACAACAATTTAATATATAAAACCTTTATTTTTTAAATCTTGAATTTAAGCTGTCAATTTTTGGTAATAAACACAAAATAAAAGCGCATCGCTACATTTATAGAGAATGGAAAGATCTGGATTATGGCTCACTTGATTTTGCGAAAGGATACAGCATTTGACTTTGCGGGTTTTACAAGGCAGTGGCTCGGCTGCGGTACTGCGGGTGCGGGAGACATTTTGTCAAAGACGGTCATACTTAACTCAAGGTAAGTGTCTCTGAATAAATTATCGATTCTAAACCTAATAACGACAATAAATGTACAACATAAGTGATGGTTTTGTGTTATGTCCTGAGACGGATTTAGAAATGTTAGAAAAGTTATGTCCGAGAGAAAGTTAAGTGTAACGTTATGTCAAGTTCACTTGGCACGGAATATGTTAAATTATAGAAAATGTTCAAGTTTATCGACAAAAACGTATTATGTACAACATATTCGTACAACGTAAACATATTAGTTGTTTTTGTGTAGATATTTATAAGCGTCAGTTACATTTTAAACCGCAAAACGTTAAGCCTATGTCCGAGGGGAAGGCCGCCATATAACGTTAACGTAACGTTACGTTTAGCTAAGGGAACGTGGTATATTACCTCGTTTAATTCATAAAACATGTAAAATGTACTACTATAATGTGTAATAGCTTTAATTTGGGGATGTTTTATGATATTTTTTGTGTTTCCGTAACGTGAAGAGTTGATATGAAGAGAATGCGGTCTTTCTCTCATCATTTTAGCCTAATGTCACGTTAGGCCTACTTTTATGGATGCGAGTTATTGAAATCTATGAAACGTGTAATGTTAAACACATTAATACGCTATTTTAGGGTAACTTAAGCGTGATGAATAAGGTTAAGATTGTGAAAACTTTTGCAATTGTCCCGTGGAGAGACCGACATAAACCTGAATATCTAACGGTCCAGCTACGATAAAATGGCGCTCATTTTGAAACAGCGTTTTGACCTCTTGAGGACGGCATTTCATAAGGCCGTTATCAGTGGGTGTCTCGATAAGCTGCCTAGGTCATGAATCAGCTGATACTATTATTTTGTGTACTCAAATTCGTGCACTGGTAAGTGATTTATATTAGTGATCACATAATCTTGGATTAGAGTTCTTAAATTTTTTAAACGCTTTATAATGTATAGCCAAAGTATATTTCAATTATAAATTTAACATTTAGCTGTTGAAAATTCGTTGAAAATTAAGTTCATGTGGTTTTGATGAACAGCTGTTTTTATTATCTCTTATAACAATTTATCTTTTTCCCTCCCATTTATTCATCTATCCTATGTGGTTCAAACCAGAGAGGCGATGATATGGAGAGGCAGACCAGAGGGTTGCAAATTGGTCTCCTTGAGACAGTCATTGATGCTGGAGGCCTGGATTCAGTGGTGGAGGAAGACGTTCTACTAAACGTTTCAGATGTACCAACTGCCTTTGGAGTGCTTTTTGGACTGCTTTACACTCTTGATTACCCAAACAGTGGAAGTACCTTTTTGAAGCAGTGCAAAAGGTATTTCTGGGTCTCGACAGTGAGAAGTGTTCCGCTCAAATTCAGTCACTGAGAACCAAACTGTTGCAGGTGTATAAAAACAAAAAAAAGATGATCTTGTTTAGAGGTCAGAGGTGGTGCAGGGATGACATCAAAACCCAAACGACTAATTCGCCACTGGTTCCCTCAAAATATTCCTATGCTTTTTAAAAAAAAGAATAATAATAGATTTTTTTCAATTTGTTAGTGAGGTTTGTGGTAAACAAGTTGATGAAACTTAGATATTTTATTCTACAATGATAAGACAATGATAAAAAAACGTTTGGGGTGTGTATGTGTGTGTAGTTTACATTGTAGAAAAGAAAATCCATTCAAGTATTGTCAAATTGTGTTTACCACAGAGCTTATTTCACCAATAAACGAGGAACCAGTGTCGAATTAGACTTTCAGGGTTTGACATCATCCCTGCACCACTCTGAGTGTTATGATGCCAAGTATTCAGTTGTTGTTTTTCAATACTTTTTATACTTATGAAATATCTCGGACACCATTTTGTTACCAGTCAGTTTTTTTAATACTTTTTATACTCATGAAATATCTCAGACACCATTTTGTTACCAGTTGTTGTTGTTGTATTCTTTTTAGTGGTCAAATCACTTTATATATATATATATATATATATATATGATACATGTATATGTATATGTGTGTCTGTGTGTGTGTGTATGTGTGTGTGTGTATATATAGACACACACTATATTGCCAAAAGTTTTGGGACGTCTGCCTTTACGTTATTACTGTTGTTACGCTCATTTTGCCCCAAAGGCCAAAGGTAACAAAACCAGCCTAATTGCTACAGTGTAAAAGTAGCCCAATTCTTGGCAACACTGCTCAGAGAGAGTACTGTACACTAGTTGGTTATTAAAGTTATTAAAACAAATCTGTCACCTCTACGGAAAAGAAAAGTCCCCCTGCTAATGGCGGACCCTGAGTTCTCCAGCCTGAGATCGGAATTCCGATCTATTGAGACTTTACTGGAGGACGCGGTCCTTCGACAATCACTGCTCCTCTCTCGTCTAGAAATGCTGTACCGAGAAATTCCATCACGATCTATCATTTCAACGCCTCATGATTCTAACAGTTTGACTGCCCATACGTCCTCTACCTGGTCGTCCGTGGTGAAAAAAAGAAACCGGCGGTCTTTACCTCTGTTGCTCCCGAGGATGATGATTTCTCCATCCCGGTCAGAAATTTCTTCGCACCGCTCCAGACACTCCAGCCGGAAGGCCAATTGGAGCAACCTATTGCTGTGCAAATACCGCTTGGCCTGGAGGTGCAGCATGAAGAAATTAAGTTCTCAGATCCCGTCAAACGGACTGCTGGCCCTTGTCATAGAAGAAGAAAACGTGACATCTCTCTGTCTTCTTCTTCCCCCTCTCCTGTTGAAATCCAAAAGCATTGCCGTCGCCATTCTCCCCTTGGTGTTTCCGGCCGTGAGAGTGCCTTTCTCATGAAACACTATCCGGGAGAAAAATCGGCTACTATACATGCTTCCTCGTCAAACACCCCGATGATGACTGATGACGTCACACACCTGGATTTCCCTTCAATGTTTCCAAACCCGATGGCAATCATCTCTGGGGAGACACTGCCCTCTGGCCTTCTGGAGACAAAATCCCCTGGTACCTTTACTCTTCCTGCCAATCTTGCTGTGTTTTCATATAAGGACACTCTTTCTCCACAACTTCTCTTGATTGGGGACTCAATAGTTAAAGAAATTAGACTCCCAGAAGCCATCACATATTCGCTTAGTGATGGTAAGGTCAGTGATTTTGTCCTTCTTTTACCAAAACTTCTTGATCTTCACCCTTCTGTAAAATCAGTTATTGTACATGCTGGAGCAAATGATGTAATGGATAGGCAGTCAGCAAAACTGTACCAAGACTTTGAGAACCTCTGTATTAAAGCTGATTCCCTAGGTAAACAACTCATCATATCAGGTCCCATTCCATTGTCCTCTAGGGGATGTGAGTTTTTTAGCCGCCTTTTTGGATTGCACATATGGTTAAAAAAAATTTGTATTGCTGCTGGTTTTAATTTCGTTGGGAATTTTGATTATTTTTGGACTAGATATGATCTGTTTGGAAGCGATGGCCTTCATCCAAATAGAGAAGGAGTCAAAAAATTGACTTTTATCCTTTTAAATTACATAGCCTTTGGTATACATTGACAGTTTTTCCAGCAAGACACTCTCTCTATGCCCTCAGATATTTCCCAATCTACAAGTTCTGAAGGTCCTGCTGGAAATGAAAATCCCTTCTCTCTCTGTCCATCCATTCAGTTTGTGTCATCTAGTGCTAGTGTCTCAAACAGCCCTATCCCAGTGATAATAAGTGATAGGAGGAATCGATTTCATCCAGCCTATGGGGTAAATTTGGCAAATCTTCAAAGAGTAACTAAACAAACTCAGATTTCTAAAGCAGATCATTTCAATATAGTTAAATTTGCTCTTTTAAATATCAGATCCTTACTTAATAAGTCCTTACTTAATAAGTTACTTAATTTTTAATCAATGATCTCATTTGTGCATATAACTGTGACGATCTGCGGCTGGAGTGCCCGCTTGAGCCTCTGGGGGGCAGTCCTTCCTAGTTTATTGTTTCCATTATGTTTTACCCTGGACTGATTATGGTTTATTTATTGCACCTGTTTTAGATTGAGCGTCCCTGATTTAAGCCTGAGTTTTCCCTTTGTTCGGGGCTCAGTATTGTAAGTGTCTTACTGCATCCTAAGCCTTTTCCTAGTTCCTAAGTGTTTCCGAGTGTTTTCTAGTTTCACGGTTCCTGGACTCCATGCCTGTATCTGGTCTTCCCGTTTGCCTTTTCCCTACATTGTATTATTGCTGATCTGGACTGCTTTCCTGGTTTTGACCCCTGCATGTTTCCCTGTACCTGTCTCTGGATTCTCCTCTTAATAAAGCCTGCGTTTGGATCACCTCTGTCCATGTTCCATGTGCAGCTTCATGACAATAACCTTGATTTCCTATTTCTAACTGAAACTTGGTTAGACCTGGCAAATAATGTGCCTACCCTCATTGAATCAGCCCCTCCTAATTATAATTTTATGAGTGCCATTCGTTCTAACAAAAAAGGAGGTGGAATAGCCACAATTTTTAATTCATCTTTTGAATGCAAACAGTTATCCTCTGGCGAGTTTGTTTCTTTTGAGTATTTGAGCGGAATTATTAAGGGTTCCCCTCAAATTCTATTACTGGTCATCTACAGACCACCTAAGCACTCCCCTAGAGTTTTTCTTGATGAACTGGGTGAACTATTGTCTTTTATTTGTTTAGAGTTTGACTGTGTTTTAATAACTGGGGATTTCAATTTGCATGTTGATAATCCAGATAACAACTATGTTAGTGAACTACTTTCACTGCTTAATACATTCAACTTAACTCAACATGTACAGGAAAAAACACACTTCCTTGGTCATACACTTGACCTGGTGATCACAAGGGGTATTGATATTTCGGTAACGCTTCCTTTTACAGTACAGTACTTACGTGTACTTACAGTGTACTTACCTAGAAAGTACTGGCTAAAATAAGGTAAGTACATGGGTTAGGGGTAGGTTTAGGGTTAGGTTCAGGGTTAGTACCTAGTTATTACCCAGTAATTATAATTACTATAATAAGTACATAGTAAGTACATGGGTAACAGGACTGTAAAAGGAAGCGTTACCGATATTTCTGTGACTGTAAAGGATTTAGCATTTTCTGATCATTTCTGCATTTTCTTTGATGTTTTCATGTCTCCTCATAAGTCTAACACTTCTGTGATGATAGAAAAAATAACTATTAATGATCATACCAATGCTCTCTTTGAACAAGTTTTTTGCTCAAAATATTTGAGCCACACATCTAAATCAGTAGATGATTTGATGGATCATTTTAATTCACAAATGTTAGATATTATGGATAATATAGCACAATTCAAACTTAAGAAAGTCAGTAAAAAACAGAAAGCCCCATGGAAGCTTAATTCAACAGTTAAGCTCTTGAAGAGAGAATGTAGGAAGGCAGAAAGACAGTAGCGAAAAACCAAACTCCCAGTACATTACAATATATATAAGGAAAAGCTTAAAATCTTTAATACTGAAACTGGTAAAGCTAGACAGTTGTTCTTTTCTAACATTATCAATCAAAACATAAATAATGCTCGAGTTCTTTTCTCCACAGTGGAAAAACTGACAATTCTACGGTGGCCGATACAGCTCAACGCGCTGCAACTGAAGCAAACACATGCAAATAGAAAAAAACACGTGCAAATAGAAAAAAACACATGCAAATAGAAAAAAAACGCGGGGAAATAGAAAAAAAACACCTGCAAATAAAAAAAAAACATCTTCATCAGTTTCACAACACACGTGTGCTCCAAATACAGAAACGCGCTGCAAAAGTTCACAACACAAATACAGAAAACGCACTGCAAATAACACAGACCACAACGGAAATGTTTCCAGGGGAACCAAATAAGTGACGGACCCGGCTGGGACGTGCTTACTGCTCGTGAGCGTCCCTGTGCCCTACTCCCTTCGAAGGGCAGATTGCAGAGCCCTTAAAGTGGGCCTTTGGAGTGAGCAGGGCTCTAGTGTGCTGTTATAGCCGTGTGGAGCGCACTTGATGAAGGAGCAACGAAAGACGTAATTTCCTCATTATTTTCACCTGGGATGTTCCCATGACAACGCAGCACGGCGTCCATCAGCTGGGTCTTACCACAGAAATATAATGCTGTTAACATAACGGTTGCAAATACATTTTTATTTTTAGTTTACAAAAAAGCTTTTAAAATATGCGTTATATATCTGTGTGTCTCAACTTTAAAATTTTGGACCCTACATTACCTAACATTTCTTACGAAACTTTTCTTTATGAAAATGTAATAACATGAAACAATTTGTACAGTGTAACTGATGTATAGAGAAATAACTTTCCTTCATGTTTTTCTTCTTTATCTTTTTTATTTATTTATTTTAGTTTCCAGCTCATTGTTCTTTTCTCATTTGTATTCTGATGACATTGAACATATTGTTAATACATTTTGTACATTGTATACAAGTTGTATGTCATAAAAAAATGTAATCTCTGTATGTTTTGCACAAATAAATAAATAAAGTATCATTTTAAGCTGTAAGCACCAGTACGCATAGATTTATGGATATCTATGCCAGCAACGTCCCAGCCGGGTTCGTCACTTATTTGGTTCCCCTGGAAACATTTCCGTTGTGTTCTGTGTTATTTGCAGCGCGTTTCTTTATTTGGTGGTGTTGTGAGTATTTGGAGCACACGTGTGTTATGAAACTGATGAAGATGTTTTCTTAATTTGCGGGTGTTTTTTTATTTGCACGCGTTTTTTTCTATTTGCATGCGTTTTATTTTATTTGCATGTGTTTTTTTCTATTTGCACGCTTTTTTTTCTATTTGCATGTGTTTTCTTCAGTTGCAGCACGTTGAGCTCTCTCGGCCACCGTACAATTCCCCCACAAAAACTGCCACCTGAATTCATCTCGACCATAAAATGCAATGAGTTTGCGTTATTTTTTAAATCTAAAATTGATCAAATTAGACTGAATATAATAAATCAAAAGCATTTCACTATGCAACCAGAACAAATAACTACAGGAACATTAAACAGGATGGCTAACTTTAGTTTGATTGATACTGAAACACTTAATAAAACAGTACAAAGCCTCACCTCTTCCACTTGTACACTAGATATTTTACCTACCACTTTTTTAAAATCTGTTTTTCATATTCTAGCACCAGAACTGCTTAACATCATAAATTCATCCTTACAAATGGGCACATTTCCTAAATCCCTGAAGACTGCTGTTGTAAAACCACTTCTCAAAAAGAATAACTTAGACACAATCTCTGTTACCGTAAATTGTATGTTTATCTCTGTAAAGCTGCTTTGAAACAATCTCCATTGTTAAAAGCGCTATATAAATGAAGATGACTTGACTTGACTTGACAGGGACCGTATACAGTGACTGAGTGGGGCCGGTAAATTATCGAGTCCGCCAGCCGGGACGGCGACGTGTCGAACAGATCGACCACGTTAACTTGCTGAAGAGGTTGGTCGAGCCACCCAACCAGATGGCAGCGCTTGCCATAAAGGAACCGACTGTGGTGGATCTGGGGACACAGCTCTCAGCAGTCTAGAAGAAAGAACGTCTCGGGTTATGACTATAACCCTTGTTCCCTGAGAAGGGAACGAGACACTGCGTCGAGAATCGACACTTTGGGGACGCTCCCTAAGCGTGCGCCTCTGAAGTATGAATGAAACTAATCCAATCCTGATTGGTGTTGCGTCGTGACGTAACATGTGACGGCATACCCGGAAGTATAAAAGTGACATTGTCACAACACACACTAGCCTCGCGATGAAGCAAGACGCTCCAAGGCCTCAAGGGGCGTGGCAGAACGACGCAGTGTCTCGTTCCCTTCTCAGGGAACAAGGGTTATAGTCATAACCCGAGACGTTCCCTTTCGAGGGAACTCTACACTGCGTCGAGAATCGACACTTTGGGGAACGAGTGCCCACTAGGCCACGCACCGAATAGGCCTGTCCCAGAGTGAAACTGTTTAGGCACTCAGCAAGGACTAAGCACGTGTGTGCCAGGCGTACTAGGAAGGTGGAACCTAATAAAAGTATGTGGAGTAGCCCAACCGGCTGCCTCACAGATCTCCTGTAGAGGAACTCCCGAAAGAAGGGCCCTAGAAGAAGCCATGCTTCTAGTTGAGTGAGCCCTCACGGCTAAAGGTGAAGGCAAATTGCGCACCTTGTAAGCCTCAGTAATAGCCTGAACAATCCAAAAACGAATAGTTTGCTTGGATGCCGGGAGCCCCTTCTTAGGTGACCCAAAACATACTAATAATTGGTCCGACCTTCTCCAAGAAGAGGACCTCTCAAGGTACACGCTCAAAGCTCTGACGGGGCAGAGCAAATTAAGCTTCTCTTCTTCTGCCGACACATGAGGTGGAGGATGGAATGCCTGAAGAACTGTAGACCGAGCCGTATTCGATACTTTAGGCACGTAGCCCGGACTCGGGTGCAAAAAAGCTTTACTCTGCCAGGGGCAAACTCCAAGCAAGCTGGTGTACCAGGGCTTGGAGATCTCCCACCCTCTTAAGTGAGGTAATAGCTAAGAGAAAAACCATTTTCAGCGTTAAGTCCTTAGGCGAAGCCGACTGTTGAGGTTCGAAGGGGGCCAGGGGCAACCCTTCCAGAACTATTGCCAGGTCCCAGGCAGGAACCCTGGACCTGGTTGCCAGTCTCATCCTCCAAGTACCACGGAGAAAACAAAAGACCAACTGGTGCCTCCCCAGAGGCCCATCACTTAAAGGTGAGTGGAAAGCCACAATGGCAGCCACGTACACCTTAAGCGTGGAAGGGGAGAGACCCGCAGAGAAACGATCTTGAAGAAACTCCAGAACTGAAGCCACCGGGCAGTTAACTGGGTCCAACTCATGTTCTCTACACCAAGTGAAAACACATTCCACTTGAGGCCATATAATCTCCTAGTAGATGGAGCCCTAGAGCTAAGTATGGTTTCAACTACTCCAGCTGATAGACCAGCATTTAGGTACTGAACCCCCTCAGAGGCCAGACCCACAGCTTCCACAGCTCTGGGTGAGGGTGGAAGACTGTGCCCTCTGCCTGAGACAACAGATCCCTCCTCAGAGGAATCTGCCATGGCGGAGCTATCAGGAGTGATATTATGTCTGAAAACCATACTCGGGTCGGCCACCTCGGGGTAACCAGAAGTAGACTGATGCCCTCTTGACGGACCCTCTCCAGGACTCCCGGGAGCAGAGCGATCGGGGCAGTGCGTACAGGCGAAGCCTCGGCCAGGCCTGTACCATGGCATCCAACCCCAGTGGGGCTGGATGTGTGAGGGAGAACCAAAGTGGACAGTGGGACGTCTCTCGAGACGCAAACAGATCCACTTCCCTCCCATACTGACTTCACCACATCTGGATGAAGTCTAAATTCCCCGGGCCTCAGCCCCTGCCTCGACAGGATGTCTGCTCCCTGATTCTGAACCCCCGGAATATACATTGCTCTGATAGAGAGTATTTTCCCCTGGGACCAAAGAATGATCTGATGCGCCAGTCTGCACAGAGGGCGCGATCTGAGTCCCCCTTGTTGGTTCAGATAAGCTACCACAGACGTATTGTCTGATCGTACTAAGACATGGTAACCATTAATGTCTGGGAGGAAGCTCCTCAAAGCCCTGAACACAGCCATCATCTCTAGACAGTTTATGTGCCAAGAATGATGATGGTCCTGCCACAGACCCCTGGCAAAGCGGCCGTCCATGACCGCGCCCCAACCAGTGAGGGAGGCGACTATCGAAACGGTTTTCCGGCGACATGACGCTCCCAGCACTGGCCTGTGGGATAGGAACCAAGGTTTCTTCCAAATTACCAAAGAACGAAGGCATCTGCGCGTAACTCTGACTATACGGAACAGATTCCCCTTGAGGGAAAAAACCCTTGGCTCTCAGCCACCACTGAAGGGGGCCTCATGTGTAGAAGGCCCAAATGTATAATGTTGGATGCCGCTATCATGAGGCCCAGCAGTTTTGAAACTGCTTTACAGTGATGGCCTGGCCTAGCTTTATCCTGGACACCATGGCCAGGATGGATTCGATACGAGCGGGAGACCTATGTGCCTGCATTGTAACCGAATTCCATTTCATGCCCAGAAGAGCAGTCTTCTGAGCTGGTTCCAACACATAGTGTTGAGTCTCAACCCCCGATTCTAATCTTGACCAAGGACGACATCTCAATGCCGAACTGCCATTCCTCGAGACTGGGCCAATAAGAGCCAGTCGTCGAAGTAATTCAGTGTACGGATGCCCTGAAGCCTCAGTGGAGCCAGAGTCGCATCCATAAACCTACACATGAACATGTGGGGAGAGAGTGCTAGGCCGAACGGAAGAACCCGATCTAAGAGAACCAGCCTCTCGAGACTGGCCTCTGGTGGTTTCCGAGCACCCTTCTCGACTGCCTGAAGCGGAAGACCGGCAGGCTGTAGTCGATACGGTTTTCGTAACCATAACTGCTCGTTTTTTTTTTTGTTTTTTTTTGAGGAAAAACGACGCATAGTGCGTTCGCTGGAAAATGATGCGGCCCGAAGCGTCATAGACGGTGGGCAATACACATCGTTTCCGGGCCCCGCTGCAAGAACCACATCCGATCCAGCCTCTCGAGACTGGTCTCTGGTGGTTTCCGAGCACCCTTCTCGACTGCCTGAAGCGGAAGACCGGCAGGCTGTAGTCGATACGGTTTTCGTAACCATAACTGATGCTCGTTTTTTAATTTTTCGAGGAAAAACGACGCATAGTGCGTTCGCTGGAAAATGATGCGGCCCGAAGCGTCATAGACGGCGGGCAATACACATCGTTTCCGGGCCCCGCTGCAAGAACCACATCCGATCCAGCCTCTCGAGACTGGTCTCTGGTGGTTTCCGAGCACCCTTCTCGACTGCCTGAAGCGGAAGACCGGCAGGCTGTAGTCGATACGGTTTTCGTGACCATAACTGATGCTCGTCTTTTATTTTTCGAGGACAGACGACGCAGAGTGCGTTCCCTGGAAAATGATGCGGCCCAAAGCGTCATAGACGGCGGGCAATACGCATCGTTTCCGGGCCCCGCTGCAAGAACAACATCGGTTGCCCTGCAACTGAGTGGACAGCCCCAACATTTAGATCTACCATGCCAAACCAGTCCTTGGATCTGATTTGGTTTCCGATAATGGAAATTGTAAGCCTTTTGAACCTGGATCTCCTCAAAGAACAAGTCAATAGCCTTAGATCTAAAATTGGCCTCAGTCCAACATCCTCCTTTGGAACTAAAAAGTACCGGCTGTAACACCTGGACTTTCTATCTGGTAGGGGAACACTCTCTATGGCCCCTTAACTCCAGTAGAGTCTGTACCTCTTGTTCCATAACCCGAGCCTGTTCTGGAACCCCTGCGGTCGGTACGACCCCAACAAAGCTGGGAGGTCAGTAACCGAACTGCAGTCCGTACCCATATTTAAAAATATTCAGGACCCATAGAGATAATTGGAAGGCGTTGCCATTCTACAAAATCTACTAAGGGAACCAGCCCCTTGGGACCGGCCTCGGGTGTTTCTCGAGCACTATTCTCGACTTCCTGAAGCAGATGACCGGCAGGAAAAATTTTGTGATCATAGTCGGTGCCCGGTTGCAAGCTCTTGGGGTGAATGCCACGGAGTGCGTTCGCTGGAAATCGATGTAGCCCGAAACGTTCAAAAACGGCGGGACAACATATATAGTTTTATGTATATATATATTTATTTTTTTATATATATATATATTTATTTTATTTATTTATTCATAAACCTGTCGACGATAGAAGTTACAGCGTCGGAGAACAGGCCAGAATGTGATAGCGGAGCGTTCAGCAGAAAATATTTGTCTTCCCTTTTTTATACCAGACAAATAAAGCCACTGATGTCTCTAAACCATCATAACTGCTACAATAAGCTATGGTACGTTTAGTGCCATTATACGCCTGTAAAATCGTCTTAGAGTACAGGTGAAAAAGATTTTTTTTTTTTTTTTTTTTTATCTCTTTATTTGTAAGATTGGAGAAAAACAGTTAGCCCGGCGCTGAGGTTGTGACCTGTGCTGCAGGAAACGCTCATCAAGCTTGCTTTCACTTGCGTTCCTTGCTCATCATGTGACCAGCTAATGTTAAGTCTGGCCACAGCACGAGTCACAATCTCTACCAGCTCCTCATAGCTTTGGCCGTGAACTGGCGCGCTCAAATCACGGTCATCCGCATCAATACTGAGCACATCCACTTCCTCGGAAGCAGAGAGCTCAAGCATTGGGACCTGATCGTGGGCAGGAGAAGCCGCGATGCGGGCTCCTGTACCACTCTCAGGGGCTACGGGATCCTCAGACGAAGAATGAGAAAGTGCCGCAGCAGTCTCATTCTCATCTGTAAGATCCCGCTGCGAACCCCGTGATCTCAATCGTCGCGCCGCCTCAACGGACGCGGGACCAGAACTGTGGGGAACGCGAGCCTGACCGTGCTCATCAAAGCACGCCAGCCGGGAGCGCAGCACTCTAATAGGAAGTGCTTCACAGTCTGCACAAACAGCTCCCTCAAGAGCTGCTTGTGCATGCTGTGCTCCCAAACAATTCACACACAAAATGTGTGTCCCCACCCGTAATAAAACGAGGGCAAGGATGCACACATCTTTTAAATTGTTCGCTGGCCATTCTGATCAACTGATTGACAAACAACACCAAATAAGACAGACAGTTTCAACACAGAGCGCTTGCTGAAGAGCGAAAGCTAGTGTGTGTTGTGACAGTGTCACTTTTATACTTCCGGGTATGCCGTCACATGTTACGTCACGACGCAACACCAATCAGGATTGGATTAGTTTCATTCATACTTCAGAGGCGCACGCTTAGGGAGCGTCCCCAAAGTGTCGATTCTCGACGCAGTGTAGAGTTCCCTCGAAAGGGAACTGGAAGCCCTGGTAAGCAACTATTCAGACGTGTTTTCAGAGACCCCGGGCCGGACCGACATCCTATCCCATGAGATTCGCACTTCTCCTGGAACCATCATTAGGCAGCGGCCCTACCGGGTACCAGAAGCTCGCCGGCAGGCTATAGAGGAGGAAGTGCAACGAATGCTCCATATGGGGGTAATTGAGGAATCTCGAAGTCCGTGGTCCAGCCCTATAGTTATGGTGCCCAAGAAAGATGGGACTCACCGGTTCTGTAATGACTTTCGGAAGCTGAACGAGGTGTCCCAATTTGATAGCTACCCCATGCCCCGAGTAGACGAGTTGGTTGAACGTCTCGGCAGGGCCCGCTATATTTCAACACTCGACCTCACTAAGGGTTATTGGCAAGTTCCGTTGTCTAAGACTGCCAGAGAAAAGACTGCTTTTAGCACCCCCGGGGGGCACTGGCATTATCGGGTACTACCCTTCGGCCTACATGGGGCGGCAGCAATGTTTCAAAGGCTCATGGACATTGTACTACGTCCGCACCAAGCTTATGCCGCAGCCTACATCGATGACGTGGTAATTCATTCGGAACGTTGGGAGGACCACCTGGATCGCCTAAAGAAAGTCTTGATGGAACTACGGAGAGCTGGACTTACTGCTGACCCAAAAAAATGTCACCTGGGCCTGTCAGAGGCACAGTACCTGGGTTACAGGATCGGCAGAGGCCTCATCAAGCCACAAGAGCAGAAAGTAGAAGCAGTGAGGCAGTATGAACCACCTACTACCAAGACCCAGGTACGTGCTTTTCTTGGGTTGGCGGGCTATTACCGGTGCTTCATTCCTAACTTCTCCTCTACAGCCTGTCCTCTCACAGACCTGACAAAGAAAGGGCAGCCAGAGAAGGTACACTGGACAAAAGAGGCGGAACGAACATTCCAGGAACTTAAGGCAACTCTCACCGCTTCGCCAGTTCTGCATGCCCCAGACTATAGTTGTCCCTTTATTTTACAGACAGACGCATCCGACATAGGAGTAGGAGCTGTGCTGTCTCAAGTCCAGGAAGGAGGAGAGCATCCCATCGTCTATATCAGCCGTAAGCTCTCCCCTGCGGAGTCCAGTTATGCTATGGTGGAAAAGGAAGCCCTGGCCATAAAGTGGGCAGTCCTGGAACTGAGGTATTACCTGACAGGACGCAGATTCACCTTTGTCACAGATCACGCTCCCCTGCAGTGGATGGTTTGGGCTAAAGATTCCAACGCCCGTGTGACCAGATGGTTCTTGGCACTCCAGGACTACCACTTTACAGTCCAACATCGAAAAGGGTCAGCACACGGTAATGCGGATGGTCTGTCCCGAATGTTCACTGGATGGTCAGGTCTGTCTCTCTCGTTCCCCCACCCCCCCGCTTCTCCACTCTTTGGTCACAGGCCCAAGGCAACGCTTAGGGGGGGGGGGGAGCCACCTGAGAGCCATCAGGAGAAGAGGATATAAGCGCAACAGAAAGAAGCTTAGGGGAGAAGAGATATCCCAAGACCAGACTAACGTTTTCTCTGGTCCTTTTCTCCTGTAGGCTCCAGTGATCTTTAAGGAACCCAGGCTGCAGTTCACCAGCAAGTTGTCACGCTTTCACCACCTCACTGAAGCCCCAGCTTTCCTGAACCTTGGAGCTCTTGCACTAACTCCCACCTTTTGTTTGTCACTCAATAAAGGCCCCATAGGGGTAATTTCACCACGCATTGAGTCTGGCCCTCTTTTCTCCCGCCACAATATGTATGTTCATTATTGAATATTTTTGTGTATTAATCTTTTTAATGTCTTTGCTGGTGTTTTATATATATAGAATTTTATTTATTTCTACTATATTGTGTGAAGCGCATTGTATTGCTGCTATGTATGAAATGCGCTATACAAATAAAATTTCCTTGCCTTTACAAGCACTTGAACTTTAACGACCCCATTATTAATCCGTAGGGTTTAATATGGAGTTGACCCACCCTTTGCCACTATAACAGCTTCAACTTTCTGGGAAGGCTTTCCACAAGGTGTAGGAGTGTGTTTATGGGAATTTTGGCCATTCTTTTAGAAGTGCATTTGTGAGGTCAGGCACTGATGTTAGACCTGGATAACAGTTTCTTATTCATCCCAAAGGTGTTCTATTGGGTTGAGGTCAGGACAGTCAAGTTCCTCCACACCAAACTCTTCATCCATGCCTTTATGGACCTGCTTTGTGCACTGGTGCGCAGTCATGTTGGAACAGGAAGAGTCCTGACCTCAACCTGATAGAACACCTTTGGGATGAATTAGAGCAGAAACTGTTATCTAGGTCTAACATCAGTGCCTAACCTCACAAATGCACTTCTAAAAGAATGGTAAAAATTCCTATAAACAAACCCTTGTGGAAAGCCTTCCCAGAAGAGTTGAAGCAGTTATAGTGGCAAATGGTGGCTCAACTCCATGTTAAACCCTACAGATTAATAATGGGGTCATTAAAGTTCATGTGCTTGTAAAGGCAGACGTCCTTACATATACCCACATGTGCACACATGTAGCGGTTGTTCCTCAGCGTTGTGTTATTTTTTTAGATGTTGTGAATAAAAGAATTTTCCACACAAAGCTGGTTGTACTCGAAGACTTTAATAACGGTGCCTGTATGACAAAACACATAACAGACAGGCACTCTTTAACTGCAGCTCTTTCGCCTCTCCTCAAGTGACATTGCAGGAAAGAGAACCAGACACACACTGTGTCACACATGTCCACAATATATGTAATAGCAATATTATAAATAATATTAATTATTATTATTATAATCATTCTTCTAATCAATTCACAAATGTTATTGTATATAAATAATTCAAAACAGCATTACAGTGTCTCTTAGATCCCAGTTAACATACCTGTATGACAAAACACATAACAGACAGGCACTCTTTAACTGCAGCTCTTTCGCCTGTTAACCACAAAATACATGTTTTAAATACACCAGTTAGTTAACTACAGAACACAGTAATTGCAATGTGAACTAGAATATATCTTTAGTATGTGTACCAAACATACACATCTACATATATATATATATATATATATATATATCAAATTTCATTTAATCGAGACGTTAGCCGCTTAGCCACTAACACATCTCACTCGTGACGCACACACCGCGCCGCCATTTCACGCAATGCACTATTCACTCATTAACAGCACACAAATAAACTTAATTTAACAAGTTAATAACTCGAACTAATAGTCAAATGTAACACCTCAGTGAATACTCTTTCACAATTGATTGTTTAAACCTGACATGAACATTTGTAACTCAATTTAACATCAAGTGCACGGAGCTCATGAAATCGTACCTCTCCTCAAGTGACATTGCAGGAAAGAGAACGAATCTCCGATTCCACTGCTATTTGAACCTCCCTCCGACGTATGACGTCAGCCGACGTGCATACTGTGATGAATACCTTTGGTAAGAGCACGCAAACGTCTTTCAAAATAAAATGCCCCGAAACAAATAATAAAAACAAATAAAAACAAAATGACTTATAATCTGGTGTAACAACATATCCCTGCTACATCCACCCCCACTGTTTTACACCAGATTCTGCATTAGACCTACAAAGTCTTACTAAATTAGTGATGTCAATTTTCCTGAAATCACATTAGATTCGCTCAGTTCTTAACTATCTCTTTCGAGATTAAGATAACCCAGGGGTAGCTAATCCCCAAATTACCCATAGAAAACCATGCCCTATACATAGTTCTACTCATGACACCAACAATGTACCTGTAAATGTGCATTACTCAGAAAACATGTAATTACAAAAACAAGGCAAAAAAAAAAAATAAGAACCTCTAAACTCATTCCAACAGACCCTTTTTTTTCTTCTTAATATAACCATTCAAATGTCATGAATTGCATGAACTCTTTGTGTAGAGATTGTCTGTATAAGCCTGTTAACTGGCTTAATGAGTCTCCCAAATCTTGACATATAACCCTCTTGTAGATCAGGGACTCTTACATTTTGCTGATCTTGTACACTTGACGTTGAAACAAGAGTTTCTGCAACAGTTGAAGTACACTCATCAATTTCAGAAGCACATTTATCACTTAGAACTGCTGATACAGAAAAATCATCAGACACCAAAGAACATACGGACAAAGTAAAGGCGGGAATGTTGTCCGTATTTGTCTTACACACAGGTACACTGTCCAACTCAATGTCACATTCCACAGCAGTGTCACCAATTGCATCACTCTGATCAGCATTAGAGCACTCCACAGACTTTATATTGGTCACATCTGTGTCAGCATTAAGATCGGATACCCAACGAGAAGTCCGATCATCACTCTGAGTTTGATCATCTCCATCACATGAGACACAGACAGTGGAATCCACAACATCATCATCACCATCACTACCATCATCATTCCAAGCTGGCACCGGCAGGAAATTGACAGGCATCAATAGATTACGATGTACCGTCTTGGTACGACCCGTCCCAGGATTCCTTATCTGGTAAGTATTCAGATCACCCCTTTTCCCCACAACAACATACACCACCTTTTCCCACCTGTCAGCTGTAACGGTGGCTCGCCCGATAATAAGTTCAAAAATGAGGTAAGTTCGTTCGGGCGCCAGACAGGAGTAATCCTGTCAATATTTTTTAGAATAACCCAGATAGCTTGGATGCCACCAGTTACATACACGAAATCAAAAAAAATAAATCAAAGGGCAGTTCAGATTTAGTTTAGAAATGTCTGTATTTCACCACAAAAAAGAACAAAACAAAAAACAATATGCAACCACTTTAAATTGTCAGTCAGATCATCTGTTCAAAGACCACAGATTCAACAGTTTATCCAGGCACAGAAACAGATCTTCTCAACAAAAAAACAATATCAAAAAATGTCAATTTTGTTTTCAAGCAAAAAAATAAAGAAAAGAAAAAACCTCAAAAGCCAAAACAAACCGAGCCAAAATAAAAAAAAAGGATTTACTCACTAACTTAGTTTGTGGGGGAATCGGAATAACCCGGATGTGGAAAGTGCAGAGGTCAATTTGTGTGAGTGTTTGGGAAAACCAGCCGTGAATCCAGCCACGCCGTAACCTTTTGCAATGGTGAAGATCTGTTGGATGGGAGATGGAAACAACCCAGAATCCAGACGGTCCTTAACACAGCTCGCTTGGGGTTCTTTTACACGCTCCGCGCTGAAGACATCGTAATGGAGAGCGTTTTTTTCTCTCCCGCATCCGCTCCAGCAGAGGCACAGCGTTTTACCCGCTGACGATTTGGTCGCCGCCTCCCAGGTAAGTGAAAACAACACCTTCCTTTTCGTTCTTATTCCACCGTCCAACTACCAACAGTTCGTTCAGTTCACGTGGTTACTTTCAGTTTGGCGTTCAACTGTTATTGAGGCTTTCTGGTTCTCATCTCGATAATTCTCACTCTTAACAAATTTCACGTCTTTTTAACACTTTCTCCTTTTTTTTTTCTTCAGTGTAAATCCCTCCTTTTATGTGCTAAACTCATTTCCTTTTCCCCCACTTAGCAACGGAAATGGGCGGGGACAAACTTGATTTAATTGTTTAATTTGTTTGTGTAATGTTCCAGCTCCGCCACACAGCTAACTTCTTTTTCCCACGTTCACCCTTATTCGCTAAGAGTACTCTGTCACCCAACTCAAGAGAATGACCTTTACCCTTCCGATCATAATACTCTGCTTGTTTTACATGCTGCCTTTTGGCATGCTCTTGTGCAATTACCATTGCTTCCCTTAAGTCTTTCTCAAGAGACTGAACATACTTGTGAACATTAACAGTCTCACTATGCAACATGACATTTTCAAACAGAATATCCACTGGTAATCTTGGTGTTCGGCCGAACATCAAGAGAAATGGTGGAAACCCAGTGGTCTCGTGTCTTGTACAATTGTACGCGAAAGTAAGAGTGTTCAACATCTGTGGCCACTTGACTTTAGATCTTTGAGGCAGCGAACGAATCATATCCCCTAGAGTACAATTGAATCTCTCTGTTTGTCCATTACCCATGGGATGATATGGGGTTGTGTGCGATTTTCCCACACCCGACAACCTCAACAGTTCGACCATGAGCGAACTCTCAAAGTTCGCACCCCTGTCAGAATGTATTCGACCCGGAAACCCATAAATACAGAAAAACTTGTTCCACAAGACACGTGCAACAGCTTCCGCAGTCTGGTTCGGACACATACAGGTCCTTCTCAAAAAATTAGCATATTGTGATAAAGTTCATTATTTTCCATAATGTAATGATAAAAATTGAACTTTCATATATTTTAGATTCATTGCCCACCAACTGAAATATTTCAGGTCTTTTATTGTTTTAATACTGATGATTTTGGCATACAGCTCATGAAAACCCAAAATTCCTGTCTCAAAAAATTAGCATATTTCATCCGACCAATAAAATAAGTGTTTTTAATACAAAAAAAAAAGTCAACCTTCAAATAATTATGTTCAGTTATGCACTCAATAGTCAATACTTGGTCGGGAATCCTTTTGCAGAAATGACTGCTTCAATGCGGCGTGGCATGGAGGCAATCAGCCTGTGGCACTGCTGAGGTGTTATGGAGGCCCAGGATGCTTCGATAGCGGCCTTAAGCTCATCCAGAGTGTTGGGTCTTGCGTCTCTCAACTTTCTCTTCACAATATCCCACAGATTCTCTATGGGGTTCAGGTCTGGAGAGTTGGCAGGCCAATTGATTACAGTAATACCATGGTCAGTAAACCATTTACCAGTGGTTTTGGCACTGTGAGCAGGTGCCAGGTCGTGCTGAAAAATGAAATCTTCATCTCCATAAAGCTTTTCAGCAGATGGAAGCATGAAGTGCTCCAAAATCTCCTGATAGCTAGCTGCATTGACCCTGCCCTTGATAAAACACAGTGCACCAACACCAGCAGCTGACATGGCACCCCAGACCATCACTGACTGTGGGTACTTGACACTGGACTTCAGGAATTTTGGCATATCCTTCTCCCCAGTCTTCCTCCAGACTCTGGCACCTTGATTTCCGAATGACATGCAAAACTGAGCAACAGTCCAGTGCTGCTTCTCTGTAGCCCAGGTCAGGTGCTTCTGCCGCTGTTTCTGGTTCAAAAGTGGCTTGACCTGGGGAATGCGGCACCTGTAGACGCCTGTGCACGGTGGCTCTGGATGTTTCTACTCCAGACTCAGTCCACTGCTTCCGCAGGTCCCCCAAGGTCTGGAATCGGTCCTTCTCCACAATCTTCCTCAGGGTCCGGTCACCTCTTCTCGTTGTGCAGCGTTTTTTGCCACACTTTTTCCTTCCCACAGACTTCCCACTGAGGTGCCTTGATACTGCACTCTGGGAACAGCCTATTTGTTCAGAAATTTCTTTCTGTGTCTTACCCTCTTGCTTGAGGGTGTCAATGATGGCCTTCTGGACAGCTGTCAGGTCAGCAGTCTTACCCATGATTGCGGTTTTGAGTAATGAAACAGGCTGGGAGTTTTTAAAAGCCTCAGGAATCTTTTGCAGGTGTTTAGAGTTAATTAGTTGATTCAGATGATTAGGTTAATAGCTTGTTTAGAGACCCTTTTCATGATATGCTAATTTTTTGAGACAGGAATTTTGGGTTTTCATGAGCTGTATGCCAAAATCATCAGTATTAAAACAATAAAAGACCTGAAATATTTCAGTTGGTGTGCAATGAATCTAAAATATATGAAAGTTTAATTTTTATCATTACATTATGGAAAATAATGAACTTTATCACAATATGCTAATTTTTTGAGAAGGACCTGTATAAGCACAAGCGAGCTTTGTGAAATGGTCAGTGACCACTAACACATCAATCTTCTTGTTGTTAGAATCTTCCGCTGACCAAAAGTCAATACACACCATTTCAAGAGGGGCACTCGTGTGAATCGACACAAGTGGAGCCCTTGCCTCTGGCTCAGGCGTCTTACTCAAAATACACCTCTTACTGTGCGTTCACACCGGACGCGAATAGCGCGTCAAATTCGCGTCTACCGCGTCTAGTTTGACGCTTGACCACTTTGTGTTAATTCGCGTGTCAATGGCGAAATTGACGCGCGTAAAAACAAAAGTTTGAAGCGAAATTTACGCGAGTCAGAGGCGAAATCCGGAGGCGAAAGTTTCGAAACCCGTTGGCGGCCATCTTTTTAAATGTTTATCGAGCATTAGCATTAGCATTATTCGAGAGAGTCACCGCTCGTATATGCTCTGGAGAGCAGAAACAGCTGAGTAGGGGACATCGTCGCTGTACTCGGGTCCACCAGACCCTCCAGAGGGTTTCAGGAGTTTCACAATTTGCTCCAGGAGCTAGGTTTGGTCAACATGACATCATGACTTAGCGTAAACATACACGCCACTTTCAAGTCAAGTGGCGTGTTATCTATACGCATTTTGAGCTATCCGCGTGTATGTCCATGCGCGTGTATGTCTACGCCGTTAAATGTCCGAGTGATTCCGCGTGTATGTGTACGCCGTTAAATGTCCGAGCGAAACGAAGCAAATTCTATATCTACATCTGGCGAGCGATATTTTTTTACCTAGGATGGTAGGGGAAGACTCATAAATGGTATTAACCCCAGTGACGGGTAGGTTTAGGGACGGGGTTGGGGTAGGTCATATATTTATATATACAGTAATGTAACGTTAAGTCAACGGCGTTGATAAACACGCTGAAAAGCGATTATGCGTGTTGATAGCACGCCAAAAATGGAAATACGAATTTCATGAGATCAGTCTGGTTTGGTGGACCTAACGGTGAGGACGCTGACGAGGACAGCGTAGGCTGTATAAGGCCTCGGCCTCGAGTGGTCTATGCCTGTCGAGCCCGCGCTCTACAGCCCAGCGCGAGGTTCACCCTCGCCCGCACCCACCTAATCTGTCATTTATTTTTGTTTTGATAATAAATGGAGCCAGCCTCCAAAAGTGAAACCTGTCCTGTGATTTTTTTAAAAGTTTTTATACACTAAATTGTGTTTGTTGTCTTTACATTAGAATAATAATGTTTCATATAATCTAGAATAGATATGGAATAAATAGCATTCAATACAAAATGAGTATCTCTCATATATTGAAATCGAGTTTTTATGTGAAAGATTTGCTTTGCACACCAAGCATTTTTGTCATATTACAAAATAATTTATTGAGGCCAAACATAAAATAACATTATAAACTGTCACTTCACCAAGTGACAGCAGCAAGCAGGCTCCTGATTGGTTAACGCGGCGCGAATTGATGCAGAAGTTCAGATTTTTCAACTCGGGCGGCAGACGCGAATTCGCGTCAAACGCGAGAATGCACAAAAAGCACTACATAAAACATTTGCGCGTAACGCGCCAGACGCTCAATTCGCGCCATTCGTGCGAACTTGACGCGCGAATGAGGCGTATTCGCGTCTACCGCACCACCCTCTACGCATCATTCGCGCCGCAGGAATTTTTTACGCGCGTAACGCGTCTTTGCATTGACTTAACATTGAAATCATTCGCGCCTGACGCGCTATTCGCGTCCGGTGTGAACACACCATTACACTCATTAACGTATGTCTTTATGTCCTCTTCCATAGACTCCCAGAAGAACCGTTGCCTAGCCAACCATAGGGTGCGATGCTGACCCTGATGACCAGCTGTCGCTGTCATCAGCTGGAGCTGTCGGCACCACAAACTGGTAAGTCTTTTTCTTAGACACTGGATTCTTAGAAACTCTGTACAAAACACCCAATCTTAAGGTAAGTTTACTCCATTGGCGTAGTATCTTCACAGTTCTTTTAGACTCAAACACTTTCTCTCTGCGAGACGGATGTCTACCTCTCTCCACAAAGTACTTCACTCTGTCAATCACAGGATCCTGACTCTGTTTTTCCAGCAATTCACTATGTGTAAGGCCACTCTGCTCTACGTCCACCAAACTCTCTAAATGCTGCACATACGACATACTTCTAATGGCTGCCCCTTGCTCCCAATCAGATTGAGAAAGAAGAACAGCTGACAAATCTTGGTGTGAGACTTTACCAGTAAGGTGAGTGGACCCTACATACACATTTCCACCAACATTTGTAGGCTCTGTCAGCCCATCTACCCCTTCACCATCCGCACGTTCACATGAAAGATGGAACAAGTCCTGCACCTGCCTGACAGCGACAGACTCAGCCTCATGCAGCAAAATATCATAAGGTATCCTCGTCAATCTGTGCAAAATTCTCGAAGTCGCAAATGGTTCCCTGCTTAACGCATCTGCCACTATATTTTTCGGTCCTGGGATGTACTGAATGGCAAAATCATAAGGTGCTAGTTTTGCTACCCACCGTTGTTCACATGCATCCAACTTGGGCTTTGTGAGGATGTACTTAAGTGGGTTATTACCAGTCCACACAGTAAATCTGTGTCCCTGCAGCCAATGACTGAATTTATCACAAATAGCCCACTTCATCGACAAAAATTCAAGTCTATATGCCGGATACTTCGACTGCGCATGATTTAAAGACTTTGTCGCGAAGGCAATAGGCCTTGCCACAGCACATCCCCCCTGAACCTGCGACAAAACGGCCCCAAGCCCACTGGTGGAGGCGTCCACAGACAACAAAAACGGCTTCGAAAAATCTGGGTGTGCAAGCAAAGCCTGACTTACCAAAGCAGACTTCAAACTCTCTAGGGCTGCTCTACAGTCATCAGTCCAATCCATCGGAGAAAGTGTACGACTTCTTTTCAATCGTTTCACACCTTTCCCCATTCTGGGTCTTTTTTGTCCCGTCAAAAGCTGAAACAAGGGTGTAGGAGCCATTTTAATGCAATTATAGATTTGTCCATTGGGGGCACTCTAACATTGGTATATTAGGAGTACATGGGTAATTAGACAATAGGTGTATTGGTAGTGGGGAAGCACACAGTTTTTTGACCCTGTTAAGCCATGTTCAAGGAAATATGGAATATGGACAATATGTGTACGCTGTACATGCAAGGTATGGATTTAACATTAGCATGCTTTGAACAACAAAGAATGAGACACCACAAGAAGCTAATTGGAAGCAACGTTTATTAATTAGAGCACAAGAAATAAAAGACATTGTTTGCATCTTACATCTGTGTTCATGGAGTTTATACGCGTTAATTACTTGCTCACTCCTATTACCAATACCACAGCGGCTTAATGGAAAGCTGTTACATTAAGTCAAAAAACTTTGTTTCACTAAGCAGTGAGCATATTAAATAAACTTGCTTCCAATGGACTGTGAGCATAAACTGCATGTGGACGCCACTAAAGAGACGAAGGCTTCGTTGAGCATGAGTTCTTCAGCACGTCAAGGATTCGCTTCATGGATATCGGATTTCGTCGTGGAAATGTGATTCACTGTTCCTGTTGGATTCGTAGTGGATTTACCTCACAGTTCCGGTTGGATTCGTACTCGATTTACTTCTTTGATCCTGTGGATTCGTACTGGATTTACTGTTCCTGTTGGATTGTTGTTACTGGGACAACGCTTGATTCGGCAGCGGATTAAAAGGTATTGTTGCAACAACAAATGTTTTAATGGCCACTGACTCTGTCAATCCAATGCATTGGTTACCAAAAGTTACACATCTATTCTTTGTACTGCATGGGTTTTGAGTACTGTGTGTAATATGGATGAGCAGTGTTTGGCCGCAGAGGAATCTGCTGTGACAAAACAACCACTTTGTAATGAAAATGAGCCTGAAATGCAAAAAAGGACAATTAAACTCTCAGCAAAGGCTTTGGTGGAAAGACTTGATTCATTACAAAAACTGAGAAAGTCAAAGTTGAACAAAGCACACAAAATGATCGAGACTATTACAAGGTTGATGCAAAGTAACAAAGAAAATGACTCTGAAGTACGAAACATGTATGAAAACTTCAATGATTTGTGTTTAGGGGCTAAGGAAACACATGATTCTTTGTTGACTGTGTTACCTGACAATGAAATTGAGAAACATGATATATGGTTCAAGGCAAAACTGATTCCAATTAATGAGTTTACTGATCATGTGAATGTATGGCTGTCTACACCTGTAACATCTGAAGGGGTTGATATAAATGTTAATGATGATATAGTTCTACCAGAAAGACTCGGGAGAATAAATACTGTAACAATAAATACATTTATTGATAGCCCAGCAAGCAATAAAGTTCTTTGGCGTAGGCCCCGTCCATAGCTCGCAATCCGAGGGTCCGGACTCTGCATTTCCTGCCTGAAGACGAAGGCAGGGGCGCAGCCGACCCCCTGTGAGGTATAGGAAGGGACCATCCTGGTGGTGGTGGGGAGGATGGAGGGGAAGGGACCATCCTGGTGGTGGTGGGGAGGATGGAGGTGAATGAAAGCGTCAGCATCTGCGAACTCAAACATGTGTAAGTACTGGTCTTTTATACCGCAAGTATTAGACACGATTGGATAGATGAGAAGGTAATAAGTGACGTAGCAATTGAGTCTTCCTGGCAGAACTTAACGCTAAAGCTTCCATTTCCTGAGGACAGTGTTTCAAATGTATCAAAGGTTATCACTGCATTTAGTAAGTGTAGTTCAAGCAGCAGAAGTTCTTCCACTTCATCAGCCCGCATACAGGCAGAGGCAGAGAGAGCTGCACTTGTGGCACGTGCCACTGCATTAAAAACTAAACATGCAATTGAAACACAGCAGGAGGAATTGAGAAAAAAATGGAACAACTGGAATTAGATGCTGAAATTGCAGCATCCACTGCAAAAATTGCTGTTTTGAGGATGACCGACAGTCCTAGCAAATGTTCACGTACTGGCAGTTCACATTCTAAAGGAAAAGGATCAACAAAGGCTCAGATTTCAAGGGATGTGACAGGAAATGAAGTTCTTCATTCCACAAGACCAAAGGTGTTAAATCCACAAGTTACTGAATATGTGCCAATGAGTGAAATACCAATGGATACAGCTAGAGTTATCAGCAGCGTTCCAACACAATCAGCTGGTGCTTCCTGTAACATCACAAACCGATCAACATTAATGCAGCCTAAAAGAGTGTTGAACATTCAAGAAAGCAGTACTTACCAACAACAAGACTCACATTTTTTTGCTCACCATTCCAGAGGTAATACGGCAACATCTCAAGCTGTGAACTGTCTTCCATCTCAAGGTGAACCCCTGTATGAGATTCTGAAAAGGCAGGAGGAATTAACAACATATCTGGTACATCAAGTTCAACCTCAAACGCTTCCCAAAAGAGAGATTCCAATCTTTGATGGTAATCCACTTCAGTATGTGCCATTCATTAGAGCTTTTGAGCACAGTGTTGAACAAAGGACTCGCAATAAAAGGGACTGCTTGTATTTTCTGGAGCAATTCACGACAGGACAACCCAGAGTACTGGTTCAAAGTTGCCAACATCTAGATCCAGAAGTAGGGTATTTATTAGCTAAGAAACTTCTGAAGGAGCAATTTGGTGATGAATTCCAGATTGCAGCTGCGTATATGGAAAAGGCTTTAAGTTGGCCATCATTAAAGACTGAGGATGCACAAGGTCTTCATGCATATTCATTGTTTTTGCGTGCATGTTGTAACATCAATGATAATACCTCTTATATGCAAGAACTAAACATGGCAAGTAATATGAGAACTGTGGTAATGAAGCTACCTTTCAAATTGAGAGAACGTTGGAGAGAAAGAGCTTGTGAGATAATGGAGTTGAATCAAGGTAGAGCAAAATTCTCACACATTGTAGACTTCATCGAACGACAGGCAAAGATGGCATCAGATCCCGTGTTTGGATGCATTCAGGATAAGCAACCAAGTGCAGTTAACAGGACATTCAAGGGAAACAGTTTTGCTACAAATGTTACAAATGTTAATTCAGTTCCAAGGGGATATGTAACATCACAATTGAGAAACCATTCTGTACACAAGACCAATGATAACACAACTTGCTTGTTCTGTCAAGACAATCATGTTTTAAAAAGGTGTGATATTTTTAAAAATAAGTCACAACAAGAAAAGCTTAACTTTTTAAAAGAAACAGGAGTTTGTTTCAGCTGTTTAAAGTCTGGACATATAAGTAGGGAATGTGATGACCGCCTTGTCTGTGAAGTATGTAATCAGACACATCCTTCAGTGTTGCACATACATCGCAAGCAAGTTGTGGAGGACAAGGGGCAAAAGAGTAGCCTAGTGTCTGCACAAACTTGTGGACATACAGGGGCCGGTAATGAAAAATGTTTTCTGTCAATCATTCCAGTGCAAGTAAAATCAGCCAAAGGAGACAAAATAATTCAAACGTATGCTTTTCTGGATCCTGGGAGTTCAGCTACATTTTGCTCCAAGCAGCTGATGGATGAACTGAACATCAGGTGTAAAAGGGTTAACATTTTTCTGCGCACTATGGGACAAGAGCAGTCTGTATCTTGTAATGTGTTAACTGGTTTGGAGATAAGTGGAATCAACAACGATCATTTATTTTCCCTTCCGGAAGTATATACTCAGAAGAAAATGCCTGTCAACTCAGATAACATTGTAACGCAAGAGGAAATATCCAAATGGCCATATCTGGACAGAGTGAAACTTACACACATTGAGGCTAATGTTGATTTACTCATTGGAGCCAATGCATCCCAAGTGATGGAGCCATGGGAGGTAATAAATAGCTATGGTAATGGACCCTATGCCATTAGAACCCTATTGGGGTGGGTTGTTAATGGAACTTCTGAAAAGTGCAGTGATTGCAGGAATGATACTGGCACCCCTTCCGTTACTGTCAACAGGGTTTCTATTGGAAGGCTTGAGGAATTGTTTCAAATTCAGTCTAAACACAACTACAATACAAACATGGTGGATAAGAAAGAGATGTTCAGAGAGGAACTGAGGCTTGTAAAAATAATGGACAAGTCAGTTAAGAATCAGGATACACCGGAAGATCACCTGAGTGACAAGGAAGCAGCACAAGCATCACTTATAGAGTCAGAAGCCTCTGAACAAGAACTCAAGGTGAAAAAGGAGGAAAGCTCAGTCCAAGACCAGGTTGAGGAACTGGTTGAAGTTGATGGAAACATTCTGACAAATTCAGGTGTGGTTGTTCAAATGTTCAAGGAAGAGGAGTCGTTTGATTATGATGAAATGGATTTAAAAAAAATCATTGGTGCTCTTTTAAGAAACCTTTTAGATCAGCCAATTGAGAACTTTGCTTTGTTAAAGGAAAATTCAGATCCGGAATCAAAGCCAAGATATCATACAGAAGCTATTATCCTACAAGGTACACCAAATCCCATCAATTACTGTATTACTTTATTTGCAGAGTGGAAAAGACTGAAACTGACAGTTGCTTGGATGATCACGTTGAGAGAACTGCTGAATAGGCCATGTATCAAAGGGAAGGTACTACTGGCAATGACAAGCATTGCAAAGCTACTATATCCCCCATAGACATAAATGAAACTTTTCCATATGGTAAAGGTGTAGTATGTACAGTGGAGATTAAAACTAAAGGTAGTGTTTTGGAATGAGCTGTTGGAAAGATCTGCCTTTTATTGGTGTTAAATAATCGAGGTGACAATGGTTCTGTGATTACAAGTTTAATAATGTCATAAATTTATGACCAAATGTCTGCATATGTTGCTTTAATTGTTATGGCTCCTTTATGTATATGTTTTCTGTAATTGGTATGTCTTCCTGCCATGAGCAATTAAGGGGCCGGTGCCCAGCCAACACACCCATGTGGGGCCCAAAGGGGTTGTACTTGGGCTGATATCTGGGGCCCACCTGGGCTACCCAACTGGGACCCAGGTAATTTTGTCCTCAGTTTCCATGGAGGCCCCACATGGGTTAGCCCAGATGGGTTGATGATGGGATCTTGATGGGCTCCATATCAGGCCCATATGGGTAACCTAGGTAGCTCCCATTTAGGGCCTACAGGAGTCTGCCCACATGGGTTGATGATGGGACCCAGATAGGTCTTATCTAGGGCTCTTATGGGCCACAACAGGTATATATATGGGCTACTATATTTGTTTGTTTGGGTTACCTTATTTTACAGTAAACCCCTAAATACAAACATTACATGTAATCCACTAAACTACACTAAAATGTTAAAGGTATTCAATGAACAGAAGCAGTAGTTCATGCTTTACTTTATTAAGCAAGTTATAATAACATTTTTAACATGACTATTAGAACATTGCACATTTACAACTTTATAAAACACAAGTATCAAAATGTTAACTATAAAAAAAAGTTAAAGCTCCTGACAATTTCCAAAACAGCTTCTCACTCCTCTGTCGTCGCTCTCCCAACGGTCCTTTGAAAAGAGAAAATAAATGAATGAATCAACCATTATGCCACTTTTTTTAATTCCTTTTCACAGTTCAAACAGATGTGTCAGGTTAGCCTTTTGGTGCCCCACATCAAGTTTATCAAGATAAGGGGGTTTGCAAACCTGTCCTGGAACACCATCTGCACATATTGAATGCACAAAATGTACATTTTGACCCATTTTTACCTCTTTTGAAGTCATTTCAATATTCAAGTCATTAAATGTTTACTTTGTTGTTAAACCATTATGCTGCCTCATAAGTCTGTCTGAAATCAGTTTTGTGAGGCACCTTAGTGTGTAAACCCTGCCTGCTAAGACATTGCCTGATAAGGCAGCGAGGCAATGAGTCAGCTGCCTAAGTTTTCGGATGCAGACTTTGTATGTCTCCCACATCTAATACACCTGATTCATCACATTAGCTCATTTGTAGAAACTGCTAGATCTGAAGTGGGTGTGCAGTGCTGAGGGTTCCCAGGACAAGTTTGAAAACCCCTGATTCAATATCTTTTGGCTACAATCATTCTTGTCTTTTTACAGTTTGTATTTCCATATAAAAACAAGCATATCTTAAGACTTTTACCCATCTTGCTCTCCACCATGTGCCCTCGCAGTACGCTTTCTTCCCCTGTCCCTGGCACCGATTAGCCACTTTGACACTGCCCTTTCTGCGTCTCTTCTGGCAATTTGGTTTGTAAGGGCATTTTTTTTCAAGCCTCCTGAAAAATATATAAAAGAGCATTAGAGTGAGATTAAATTCCATATTTGAGCCCTTGCAGCAAAGCAGTTATCTCCACCTTGACATTTTTCACTCCACATCTGACACGATTTCTGTTCAGCAATCAACGATTGTTGTTATGCACTGGGCTAATGTTAGTTAGTTACCGAACTAAACTGCCAGTGTGAAAGCACCCTCAGTCACTTAGCCTGCGAATTCCTAGCGTAAACAAATAGGCGCTAACGTGTACAGTAGGCTACTTCAGTTGGCTTACTTGAAAAGTCTAGGGTGCTTTCACACTGGCAGTTTAGTTCGGAACGGAGCACTGTTTGCATGAAAAATCGCTAATGTGAACGCTGTCATGCGGACCCGGGTGCGCACTGGGGTACCGAACCCGAGACTGCCTGGAGGAGGCGCTCTGAGTTCGGTTGCACTTGATCCGTGCTGCGGTTCGCGTGAATGTGAAAGCAACACGGACTCGGCTACGCACTTGTTCAGGAAGTAAAGTGACCTGCGCATGCTTTTTAGCTGATTATGATGTATTTAGTTAAATAAAACACATTTAAGGGGTGATAGTGTTGATAACTGAGTGTTGACCCCCCGCCTCTGAGAATTAAGGCTCAGAGGAGAGTTTTTAACCAGGATGTTGCTGGGAGGTTTTCTACTATGTTTGATCCATGCCAGCTAAGATGTTGTAGTGATGTAAATGTGTATGTGGAATCTTTTAACAGCCAATGTTCCAAAATTCTAGATGAAGTGGCCCCTATGAAATCAAACATTGTGTCTGTTAAAAAGCCCTGCCCATGGATAAATTCATCTATTCAGAGCCTTAGAAGTAAACGTCGGAAAATAGAACGTTTATGGAAAAGAACTAAACTTGAAGTTTACAGGCTCTATCTCAGGGAATTAACCACTTCTCTAAATGAATTTCTGAAGAATGCTAGAACCAACTACTTCTCTCAGCTAATTTCTTCTAATAAGAAAAACCCTAAATTTTTATTTGACACTATAAATTTTATTGTTTCTCCATCTGTTTCTCCAGTTGCGGTGCTCTCTTTGTCAAATAGCAATGTATTTCTTAACTTTTTTGTTGAGAAAATTAAGAATATCAGAGCTACCATCTTACCCCCGCCTGTACACAAGGCCTGTACATTGGGTCTTTCCTATCCGTGTTTCTCTTTTAAACTTGTGTCATTATTAGATGTCTCTACCCTATTAGATAAGCTGAAGCCATCTTATGGCCAGAGTGATGTTCTTCCAACTATGCTGTTTAAGCAGGTTTTTGATAGTATTGGCCCCTGCGTTGTAGAAATGATTAATACTTCACTTTTAACTGGGGTGGTTCCTGACTTTTTTAAACATGCCATTGTTGAACCTGTTCTTAAGAAGCCCAGTTTGGACCCATTGCAACCTTCGAATTACAGGCCGATATCTAAACTCCCTTTTATGGCTAAGATTTTAGAGAAAGTGGTAGCAGAGCAGCTTACTACCTTCCTAGAGAATAATGATATTTTTGATAAATACCAGTCAGGTTTTCGTAAAAAACATTCTACGGAAACTGCTCTGGTGAAAGTATCAAGCGATATTTTGATGTCCGCTGATTCTGGGAAGCATACAGTGTTGGTTTTGCTGGATCTTACATCTGCCTTTGACACCATTGACCACAATATTATGCTTAATAGACTACAGGCTCTATTGGGGATATCTGGATCAGCTCTGAAATGGTTTTCATCTTACCTTACTGGTAGAAGTTTTAGTGTTTATATAAATCAGAACATGTCAGATACTGCAGGTTTATTGAGTGGTGTTCCGCAGGGTTCTGTCCTGGGACCGATTCTTTTCCTTCTATATATGCTTCCTTTAGGCCAGATTATAAGCCAGTTTCAAGATGTCTCTTATCACCTGTATGCAGACGACATTCAGTTATATTGCTCGTTTAAGCCCAATGAGTTATTTAAATTATCATCTTTAATGAACTGTCTGAGTAGGATTAAGCAGTGGCTAAATGACAACTTTTTAATGTTGAATTCAGCTAAGACTGAAACTTTAATCATTGCCCCTGAGCAGAGCATCCCTCAGATAAAGAAACACATTTGTGAATTAGGTTCGTCTGTTCAGCCCAGTCTCAGGAGTTTGGGAGTTGTTTTTGATGCGGCCATGTCTCTGGAGAAACATTCAAAACATCTTATTAAAAACTGTTTCTTTCAGTTAAGGAACATTTCGAAGATAAGAGCCTTGGTGTCAAAGGCCGAGCTTGAGATGATCATTCATGCTTTTATCTCGTCTCGCTTGGACTATTGTAACAGTCTTTTTATCTGCCTTAATAAGAAGGATCTTGGTCGTCTTCAGACTGTCCAAAATTCTGCTGCTAGGCTTTTAACCCACACGAGTAAAAGGGCACATATTACTCCAGTTTTAGCTTCACTCCATTGGTTACCAGTGCTATTCAGAATGCATTTTAAAATTCTGGTCCTAACTTTTAGAGCCCTGCAAGGACAGGCACCCTTATATATCTCTGACCTGATACAGCTGCGTACATCGTCACGTAGTCTGAGATCAACAGGTCAGAGACTATTAGTAGCCCCCTTTGCACATTTTAAAACTAGGGGGGATCGTTCATTCCAAGTTGTTGCACCCAGGTTGTGGAACGCTTTGCCTCCTTCCATACGCTGCTTGGATTGTGTGGAAAAATTTAAAAGTCAGTTGAAAACTTTGCTTTTTAAAGAGGCTTTTGATTAGTTTGGAGGATGGTTTGAGGCCGGTCTATTGTGTATGTGTTTGCGTGTTGCTTATTTTACTTACATTTTATTTTACTTTGTTTTTGTGATTGAGATGTATTTATGAGAGCTGCTAATGCTTTCTTTTGTTGTGAAGCACTTTGTGATCCTCATCTGAGAAAAGTGCTATATAAATAAATTTTACTTACTTACTTACTAATTTACCTTGGATAACAGCGAGAGTGAGTCCACCATGCCAACCTAAGGAAAAACAAGATTATCATTATGGGGGAGACAACACAAAATTTTTTACCTGAATAATCACAATTACATTTCCTCCCAAATCGTGCAGCCATAGGTTAATCGATGGCTATTTTACATCAGAAGTAGTAATCTATTGTGTGTATTGTGTATCGAGTCATACACTAGATAGATACACAATACATACAATACAATACACTGACATTATGGATTCAGAAGGCAATAAAATCACGACTTACCCCTGTAAACGTTTAAAATACTGTACATGTGTGTTACCAAATCCATCAAAAGGAATTACTAATTATTTGAAACAGTATTCTAAAGTGTAACTATATTGGGTATCTTTTGTGCAGTTGTTTTTGAATTAGCACTAAATAAAGAAAGGAAAAAATAGCACAGGAATCCAAAGGGTTGCCGAGATGGTGTTAAAGCTTCTCAGATATCATAATTCAGTGAAAACTAGTTGTTCTGTGACAAAATAGACATTTATTAAAGATTTATTTAAAATTAAACATCAAGAATGTAGCCTAAATATTTTATTGAATGTGCACACTTTTAGATTAAAAGCTAAAATGGTCGCTGTATGACGCTGTTCTGTGATCACAATATAGACGGTAGCAGACAGATTAAACAGGCTTGTCGGGTAACGTTAATTCAATTCGAAATATTAATTAGTCCTGCTTTCATTTTGGGTGTTTAATGTGCACATCTTATAAAAATTAAGAAACTGCTGCCATTGTGGGATTTATATTGTAAAACAGTGGTACAATTTTTATGCTGGAGTCTCAACTCCAATCAACTTGTTATAATACACAGTTCAAATAGCTGCTAGTATTTTTTCGACTATTTTTGACTGACAAGAAACCGGCGGCCGGAAACAACAACAGCTAAAATACGGTCAATCTTAATACTGGCGTTTCCATCATAATTATGCTTTTAAACAAAGGTTTGCCTCGGGTAGATTCACAAAAAGGCCCTAGGTTGCATTTTTTGGGAGAGTTGACCTTTAACAATTATAAGAAACTAAGAATATTACTTGCTATAATAGCGTGCAGAGCGCCAGAAATAAGGGAAAATGGCGCGATCTGAGGGAACTCGAAATTCTAACTGAAATTCTAACGTGACAATAAGCTTTTGGTTAACATTATGTTTTGAAAACAATGTATTTTAATTAACATTTCAGTTTTTAAAAGATTGTAGTTCTTACCTTGAATACAGCAAGAATCTCCTCCCGATAATTACAGCAGAATGAGTGAGAGTGCAATGGCGCCCGCGCGGTTCAGGGCGTGGAGTGGGGGATGGGAATTGCTGAATGAAATCTCGCGAGATCCATCCTGCCAAAGATTTGTAAACTTTCAAGTCTTTTTTTTTTTCTTTTCTTTTTTTCTCTGTATCCGAAGTTTCTTGGTCCTTTTAATTTGCAAAAATTGGGTACAATTGCAATTGTGTTGGCATTTATAGATTTTTAATAGATTAAAGTCACATGTTAAAGTGTCAAAATAACAATACTTTCTTTTTCAAAGGTGCAGTGTAATCAATCTTTGGAATTGACTTTTTGCACTTGTCTTGGTAAACTGAATTAGTCCCCTTGTAGCCCATTTTCAACCCATGTACTCAATTTCCCATTAGTGAACCAACTAGGTCCCATATGGGGAGCCCACCTGGGTTTGCCCATGTTGGACCTACTTAGTTGACCCAAGTGGGCCCCAGATAAGATGCCCATTTTGAGCCCATGCCCACTCTGTACCCACGTAGCCCATGTGTAACCCATGTGGGCCCCACATACACGTGTTTGCTGGGTGTGTAGGAGCCATTTTAATGCAATTATAGATTTGTCCATTGGGGGCACTCTAACATTGGTATATTAGGAGCACATGGGTAATTAGACAACAGGTGTATTGGTAGTGGGGAAGCACACAGTTTTTTGACCGTGTTAAGCCATGTTCAAGGACATATGGAATATGGACAATATGTGTGCGCTGTATCTGCAAGGTATGGATTTAACATTAGCATGCTTTGAACAACAAAGAATGAGACACCACAAGAAGCTAATTGGAAGCAACGTTTATTAATTAGAGCACAAGAAATAAAAGACATTGTTTGCATCTTACATCTGTGTTCATGGAGTTTATACGCGTTAATTACTTGCTCACTCCTATTACCAATACCACAGCGGCTTAATGGAAAGCTGTTACAAAGGGTTTAGCCAACATTGAACAATTTTCTATGAAATGCTGATAGTACACCACCATACCTAAAAAGGATCTGATTTTCTTTGCTGATGGCGTAACACAATCACTTTCCATCAAATCTTTTTCAGATATACTCACAATGGCATCAATTTTTGCTGGATCACTGGCCACCCCCTTTTCAGACACAATATGACCCAAAAATTTTACAGACTTCCTCAAAAACCTACATTTTGAAGGGGACAATTTCAAATTGTGGTCTTTTAGACGCCGAAACACCATCTCAAGCCTTTCCAAGCTCTCTTGCTCAGACTTCCCGAAAACCAGTAAATCATCTAAGTAACAAAGAAGGCTCGGAAGTTCTGGTCACCAAACACAGTCAGCATCATTCTCATAAATGTTGCTGGGCTGTTGCACAATCCCTGGGGTAATCAATTATATTCATGAAGCCCCAATGGTGAACAGAACGCCGTGAACCTCTTGTCATCTTCGTGCAACGGGACGTTATAATACCCAGAACTAAATTCCGTTTGTAATTCCGGTGTCTTCCGGTGGCGCGGTACTGCTGCGACCCGGACTCTTGTTTCACACCTTAGCTTTGTTTGCTTTGTTTTGTTTTTAACGTTGGTTTTTGTGTTAAAAAAACCTCAGTGGAAGTGTGTATACGTATAGTCGACACAATGACGACCTTGGAAAAACTTTTACTGGTACTTTTTATTGCGGAACTCCTCCGGCCATGCCAAACTAAAGGAAACAGTCTGGCGCTGTCATACACCAGAGTTGAGCTGCTGGCCCTTCGCGCAGCGGGAAACCATCCACCGCCCGACCTCATCGAGGATATACAGTCCTCGGACCCGAGGAGACGAACTCGGAGAAGAGGAAAGAGAGGAGGTATCCGACAGCGTCTCCGGAAGAGAGGTAACAGGCCACCGTTACCCTCCATGATCCTCAGCAATGTGAGATCTTTGAAAAGGAAAATGGACGAGTTACGGATTAACGCTTCAACCTGCTATGAATACCGCGATTCATCTATAATGGTGTTCACGGAGACATGGCTGCGTCCCGATGTTCCTGACTCACTGTGTGAGGTAGAGGGTTTCTCTTTCATTCGCTCCGATAGGAGTGAGACGTCAGGTAAAGACAGAGGCGGAGGTATTTGCGTTTTTATTAATGATAAATGGTGCAGGCAACATACATTGCGGAAAAGTATTTGTAATCCTGACGTCGAATTAATGTGCTTGAGCCTAAGACCTCTGTATCTGCCCAGAGAGTTTGGCAACATCATCCTCTGCAGTGTGTATGTCCCTCCAAGTGGGAACGCCGCAAACGCTGCGGCACACATTACTGACTGTGTACATCAACAGTTATTGCACACTCCGGAGGCTGCGGTTGTGATTTTAGGGGATTTTAATCACTGCAAATTGGAATTGTCACTCCCGGGATTCTCACAGTACGTTAAATGTGGTACAAGAGAGGATAGAATCCTCGATAAGTGTTACTGTAATGTGAAGAATGCTTATGTGAGCAGGGCTAAACCCCCGTTGTCAAATTCGGACCATAATGTAGTACATCTCATTCCTACTTACAAAACTGTCCTTAAAAGCAGTAAACCATACACTAACTGTGCGTTCACACCGGACGCGAATAGCGCGTCAAATTCGCGTCTACCGCGTCTAGTTTGACGCTTGACCACTTTGTGTTAATTCGCGTGTCAATGGCGAAATTGACGCGCGTAAAAAAAAAAGTTTGAAGCGAAATTCAGAGGCGAAAGTTTCGAAACCCGTTGGCGGCCATCTTTTTAGATGTTTATCGAGCATTAGCATTAGCATTATTCGAGAGAGTCACCGCTCGTATATGCTCTGGAGAGCAGAAACAGCTCCGTAGGGGACATCGTCGCTGTACTCGGGTCCACCAGAACCTCCGGAGGGTTTCAGGAGTTTCACAATTTGCTCCAGGAGCCAGGTTTGGTGGACCTAATGGTGAGGACGCCGACGAGGACAGCGTAGGCCGTATAAGCCCTCGGCCTCGAGTGGTCTAGCTATGCCTGTCGAGCCCGCTCTCTACAGCCCGGCGCGAGGTTCACCCTCGCCCGCATCCACCTAATCTGTCATTTATTTTTGTTTTGATAATAAATGAAGCCAGCCTCCAAAAGTGATTAATCTGTCCTGTGATTTTTCTCTCTCTCTCACACATCACTGTACAGACACGAACTTATATGTTGGTTGTCTTTACATTATAATAATATTTCATATAATCTAGATATGGAATAAATAGCATTCAATGCAAAATGAATATGTCTCATATATTGAAATCAAGTTTTATGTGATAAAATATTTGCTTTGTTGTGCATTAGAACCACAGTCATATATTACAAAATAATTTTTTGTAGCATCCAGATACTTCACCACGTGACAGCAGCAATCAGCTAGGCTCCTGATTGGTTAACGCGGCGCGAATTGACGCAGAAGTTCAGATTTTTCAACTCGGGCGGCAGACGCGAATTCGCGTCAAACGCGTGAATGCACAAATAGCACTAACTAAATCATTCGCGCTTAACGCGCCAGACGCTCAATTCGCGCCATTCGCGCGAACTTGACGCGCGAATGAGGCGTATTCGCGTCTACCGCGCGGCGCTCTACGCCTCATTCGCGCCGCAGGAATTTTTTACGCGCGTAACGCGTCTTTGCATTGACTTAACATTGAAATCACTCGCGCCTGACGCGCTATTCACGTCCGGTGTGAACGCACCATAAGACTGTGAAGGTATGGACGAGTGACAGCATAGAGTCCCTTAAAGGCTGTTTTCTCTCGACAGAGTGGAGTATTTTTCATGAACTGGACGTGGACAAAGCAGCAGAGACGGTTACGGATTACATAAAATTTTGTGTGGACAATGTTATACCTCAAAAAGAAATAACTATGTATCCTAACAATAAACCATATATAACTAAGGAGGTTAAAGACTGTATCAACCGTAAGAAATTGGCATTTAAGAACCAGGACAGAGCACAACTGAAAATTGTGCAGGCTGAGCTTAATCATTTGCTCAGGGAAGCCAGGAAGAGACATAAAGAACTAATCGAACAGACTTTTAGAGAAAAGAAATAAAAAAATCTATGGGATACGACGATGGCAATCACGAATATGACACCGGCTCAAAAACGTATCAGCACTTCAGATGACCTGCAAAGAGCTAATGAACTGAATGACTTTTATCTGAGATTTGAAACTCGGGACTTCTCTTTTGAGGGGAAGAATATCTTAGAGACAATTTCTGTCACAGAGCAGGATGTAAGGTTGGTGGTAGAACCCAAGGTGGTACGATTGCATTTTAAAAACTTATGTACTAAGAAGGCAACGGGACCGGACGGAATATCCGCATTTTTGTTAAAGACATGTGCAGATGAGCTGACACCTGCATGGTTTCCAATCTTTCAAAAATCAGTAGACTCGCATGTCATACCCACTTTGTGGAAGAAATCAGTAATTACACCGGTACCTAAAAAACCATGCCCAAAGGTGAATAATGACTTTAGGCCTGTGGCGCTAACTTCTATTGTTATGAAATGTTTTGAGAAGATAATGGTGTCATTTCTTAAACAAGATGTTGGTGCGTTCTTAGATCCGTTTCAGTTTGCTTACAGGCAGGGGCATGGCACAGACGACGCTATCAGTAGCATCTCACATCTGGTCAGTAAACATCTTGAAGACCCCAAAGCCTATGCACGTATTTTATTTGTTGATTTTAGTTCGGCTTTTAACACTATACAGCCTCACATGCTCATTCAGAAACTGAAACGCATGAATGTTAATTATTTTATTCTTAACTGGTATTTTTCATTTTTAACAAACCGTACTCAACAGGTTAAAGTGAATAATGCTCTTACGGAGCCCATGCCAATCAGCACTGGTGTCCCGCAGGGCTGTGTCAGTTCACCTGCCCTTTTTACATTATATACTAATGATTGCCTCAGACACCATATTGATAATTATATTATTAAATTCTCCGATGATACAGCAATCCTTGGTCTCATGCATAAAGATAAAAGTCCAGCCGCGTATTATACAGAAATTGAGGAATTTGTTCAGTGGTGCGATGATAACTATCTTATGCTAAACGTAACTAAGACTGAGGAGATGGTGTTTGACCCAAAAGCCATAGGTGACACCAGGCCTGTAGTAATTAACAGTGTACCCATTACTCAGGTTAGCTCCTACAAGTACCTGGGTGTACATATTGATAATGCACTGACCTGGAAAGACCATGTTAATACTGTCTGCTCCAGACTCCAGCAGAGGATGCATTTTTTACGAAGACTTAGATTGTATGGAGTGGAACAAAAATGTATGTTGTTGTTCTATCACGCAATATTAGAGAGTATTTTAAAGTACGGTATTACAAGCTGGTATGGTAACCTGACAGTACAATCAAAATCACAGATCGCTCGTCAAGTAAAGACAGCTATGAAGATTATGGGGGTCAAGAACTATCTGCCCCCCCAGAAAATCTATGAGCAGTCGGTTATCAGACAGGCACAAAAAATAGTTTCTAACCCGACCCACATCCTCCATCCAGAATTTCAGCTTTTACACTCTGGCAGAAGATTTAGAGTTCCTAAATGTAGGTTAAACCGTTATAAAAATTATTTCGTACCTATGTCTATTAAGCTCATTAACTCTAATATGTAGGGTGTGTAATGTGTTCTTTTTGCAATCTGTAGGCTTTTTTGGGGTGTGCAATATGTTGGTTGTTGAGGTGTGTGATATGTCATTTGTACGATTTGTAGGCCATAGAGAATGTGCAATATGTCAATTGTGTATTTTGTAGGCCAGATAGAGTGTGTAATACATAAGTTGTGTATACTAGGGGTGCTATTGGTGTGCAGTATGACAATTGTGTATCATATGGGCCTTGTGGAATACATCAGTTGTGTATTTTTATGGGTACTATAGAGTGTACAGTATGCCAATTGCGTATTTTATGGGCCTTAGGGAGAGTGCAATATGTTAATTGTAATTTTAATGTGTGCTATGAAATATGCAATATGCAAGTTGTGTATTTTGGTAGGCCATATGGAGAGTGCAATATACCAGATGTGTGTTTTTTTTGTGTGCAGTATGCCAGTTTTTAATTAAGTAACAGTTTTATATAAGTTTTTATAAGTGCCAATGGAAGGCGTTACTGTGTCTGCTACTATACATACGTACCTATTTAAATGTATATGAGAGAATGTTCGGGAGAGGATGTGTTAAGGAAATGTTGTGAACTGTCTTTTGTGTCGTCTCTGTAAAAGCTACGGAATGGACAGTGTCCAAAACAAATTTCCCTTCAGGGACAATAAAGTATATCTTAATCTTAAGAAGTCAGATCCATGGTACTAAAGTACGCGTTCCCACCCAACGCTGCAAGCACATCCGCTTGATGAGGAAGAGGATGAGCATCCTTCACTGTGCGTGCGTTCAACCAACGGAAATCAGTGCATATCCTTAAGTCACCATTTTTCTTCCACACTAAGACCAATGGTGACGCAAACTCACTGCTCGATTTCCTTATGATTTCCTTCTCCTCCATTTCGTCTAAAGTCTCTTTCAACTTCAAGTAATGGGCGGGAGAAAGACGGCGGTATGGAAGGCGAAAGGGCTTGTCATCTGTAACTCTGATACGATGACAAAACCCCTTCGCTTCACCACAATCCAAACTGTGCCTGGAAAACACACTCTCATATTCTTCCAATAGGTCAACAAGCTTATTTTGCCAAAAAGAAGACACTTCACAATCCTTGACATTTAGACTGCCCAGCCCCAAGTCATCCAACCTGCTGTCACCTACTGAACCTTCTCCAGATGTAGAGTCTCTCACCGTTAGACTACCACACGACCTGTCAGAACGAACCGCACCCGCATTTTGACTAACCACCCTGTCAGTGGTTTGTTCGAGGTCCTCCAAAGCAACGCAAGGATACACATCAGCCACCTTCGCATTTTTCCTCAACACAATTTCTGCATTGGTCGGGTTGATCATCTTTACTGGCAGCCAGCCATCACCCCACAAAGGTGAAACAACCCTCCCAACCAGCACATTCCGATGCACGCAACGTGAAGTACTTGGTTCGATGACTACTGTGCTCCCTACGGACAGTACAGACCCTGGGGGCAAACGACCCCAAACAAGGTGTTCACTCCTTGGCTGGAGTGTCACAGCTGACCTCAGTCTCAGAGTACCCACCTTGTCGGGAATCGAATCACCCCTCCATCTCTCTATACATGAAAGCATGCGCAAAAATTGGCTATTTTCCGATTGTATAGCTGTGTCTGGCCTATTTACCACCCTCCAAAACTGCTCTGTATGCTTCATTTAACTTATTAGAGGCTTCAAGACATTTGTGCCGAGTATAATTGGATCTTTTTGACCCCTCACAATCAGAACTGGTACATTGAAACTGACCCCATAAACTTCAAGCTTCAGATTCCATACACCATCTGGAGTAGTTTGTTTCCCCCCACAACCCACCAGGACAATATCAGAAGAACTCAGGATATCCTGGTCCAGCACCCCAGCGTCTCTGAGTTGAGGAACTACGTCCGCGCTCAGAGTAGTCGCCATGGAGCCACTGTCCAACATCCCCTGAAGCTCAACTTTGTCCTGCACTAACACACTTGCATAAAACAAACTGCTACTTTGATCAACTTGCATGTTGTTCTGAAATACTACCGTTTTTGTTTTGCCAATGCTTTCACGGTAAAAGGAATAAACAGACTCAAGATCAGTCTCAGAGGAATTACTACACAGCCCCACCTCGTCCTCTGCCCGAAGGGAGCGGTCTAGTTTCCCTGAGACGTGACCTTGTCTTGCTGACCGGAGCCCGGCCTGGACGTAGTTCTGTGACTGTCGCAGTTGTAGCTTGCGTGTCCAGCTGCAAAACACTTAAAACACAAGTTGTACATTTTGCAATGAGCAGTCGTGCTATGTTCACTGCTGTGACACTCTACATTCTCGAATTTTATTGCCCGTACGTTTAGGCCAAGGACTCCGCACAGACTGCGAATTGCACACTAATGCTTTTTCCAGAAAAGACAAGACTTTGTCCAATGCGTTCTCATCAGTCACGCCCACACCCTGTTCAGACTTAGAAGGTGAGATAGACACATCAACATCTGGCTCTGAGACAACTGTGGTGAATTGTCTGACCGCTTGATTTGTCAACTTCCGCTCTCTCAACAACTCGTCAAACTGCTCTTGCACCTCAGATGCGTTCCATGACTGTACAGGTTTACTCTTGAAAACAAAAGCTAACTCTTTGTCAGGGCAGTTACGAATGAACATAACTGCTACCTCTTTGCTTCTGTTATCCAAAGCCTTCCAATCTTAAACTTTGCTCAGCTACATCCGCTGCCTTGTTTAATCGTATCCAAAAATCCCAAGCACTCTCTCTGGGATATGGTCTCACAGAATAGAAGTCAGCCAATGGAATACCCGAACTGCTCTGGTCCCCGAAGTACTGCTTCAGAACAGAAAATACAGAATCAACAGTAGGAGCCGTTGAACCATTGCGCAGCCAAACTCTCATTACATCTCTGGCCCGCCCCATAACTCTGTTCATTATCTCATCAACCATTTCAGAGTCCTTGACTTCAAGTTCTCTTACGAGAGTATCTCTCGTACTGCGTAATATCTTACGCTATGGGGAAAACCTCTTTTCCACGAGATATTGAAGCCAAAAATTATCCTTAATTTTTAATCAATGTAAAACGCTTTGCGGCAGCATGCAGACATAGGCGAGGCAGATCGCGCGCCTATTGGCTGCCCTGCGGCAAAAGCAGCAGCCTATCGAGAACGGCTCTGCGTGATGGGGGACTTCGCGCCCACTTCGTCATGTCCCGCCAGAAAGGGCGTGGTCTCGCCCTATAAAGCCGGTCGACAGGCTGATACAAACTGATTTTCATCTTCAGCGAAGCTCACGCACCGCTGGATCCAGAGTGAGAAGCGGCGCCGTCGACGCAAGCCTTCAGCGGGACGAGCCCTTGAGCCTGAAGTCGCTGGCCTTCACCTCGCCGCCTTCAGCCGCCGTACCTGCTGCGCTTTCCGGCGTACTATATATCCTTTACTCTGCTCTGTGTGTATGTGTGTGTGTGCTCGCCCCGCGACTCACACGTCTATCATCTAAAAGAGCCGCGTCTTTTTAAAGATGCCATCCTCCTGTGGCTCGTGCCACACTCAGCAACGGGGACCGCCATGTGATGCTTTTCCTGCCTGTGAGAGGATCATGTAGCTCTCGCGCTCGCCGACGGCGGCTGCCCTCACTGCGAGCTATTGCCTACTGTGACTCTGAGGACTCGCCTGGCATCCTTCAGCGAGACTGCACTTCCACCCGCTACAGTGCCGCGCCATAAAGCGCCGTACTCAGCGGGTCCCCGAGCCTTCTCCAGCCCGTGAAAGCTCGCCGGTTCGCCCGCCAGCTTCACCAGCTTCACTCGAGTTGCTCACTGACGGATAACGTCCGCCGCGCGCCGCCGCTTCCCCCATTAATGACGACGAGATAGCTGCATCTGTAGAGGAGACCTGCTGCTCTATCCTGGCGTCGGACAGTGAGGACTGGGCGAGCTCTGTGGACCTCCCCCCTTCTGTCCGTGAGTCGTCAGGGAAACGGGCCAGCATCAAGACCGCGAGCCCTATAACCGCGGCTAGCTTTCTTTACGTTATAAGAAATCTACCCCGCCCCCCATGGGCGTGCGTCACCGGCAAAATGAGGAAAGAGTGTGTTTTAGTCCCGCCGAGGCCGGACTAATCTCCATTTCTCAAACATTTCTCAGCTCCTCTTAGTTTGAGCGGCTGAAAATGTCAATATTGCAGCAATGAGCCTGTTGTATAACATGACACTCTCTTATCTGCTTGTGCTAATGTCGTTCTCCCCTGTGGCTCAGTGGCGGAACCTGAAGCCTTCGCGCGAAAGACCCGTGTTCGATCCCGGCTCTCGCAGCAGATACAAATTTAGTCTCGCCGCGGCCAGACTTCCACCAAAACTTTTCGCTCGTTCAGTTCCAGAAAATGCGACTGTTCCAGTGTATTTTGCAGTAAACAAGCCGGTACCACGGCCCGCTTGCCTGCACATAAATGCCGTTTCCACGGCGACCCAGAAAAATCATATAATCATTGTATTTTCTGGTTTTCCGGCCACAGCCGATGGTGTTATGAGTGTAATAAAATGCCCACAGCCCAGTGTTCATTTCTACACACAAACACAGCCCGCCACGGTACAGGGCTTGCACAAATGAAATCGACGCATGTCAATTGTGCATTAAATGTAGTGAATGTGCCCACAACCCAGTGCCCACAAACACTACCACGGTTCCCTTTCGAGGGAACTCGCGATGCGTCAACGACGCTTTGGGAACGCCCCCAGCGTGAATGCGTCTGAGCATCAATGTCAACTAGTCCAATGGAAAGAATGAGCGTCACGGGCGGGTGACGTCATGACCAGGAAGGGATAAAAGCACATCCGGTGCAAACCGGCATTAGCTTCTGTGTCTCAGCAAGCAATCTGTGTTACTCTGTCTCTGTCTATTTATTGTTGTCTGTTCGATATTATTGGGAAGAGTTATGGCGAAACAACTTTACAAACTCTGTGCTTCTCCCTGCCCGCGTTATTTAACGGGTGGGGACACACACGAGCTTTGTGTAGTTTGTTTGGGAGTGGAGCATGCGGTGTCAGCCTTCGAGGGGGCTGATTGCCAGCATTGCGAGATGCTTCCGCTCCGCATGCTCCGCTCTCGCCTGGCGCTTTTCGAGGAAAGTGGCCAGGCTCGCGATCCTCAGGGTGCAGGACCCGCGTCTGCCGAGGCAGCGCGGAGAATGCATTCCTGTGGATCGCGAATAGGATCTCTTTACGGGGTTGGAGACGGGTCCGCGGATCTTATCTCCTCCCTTTCCACGAGGGATCCAGTGCTCTCTCGCCGGTCTCGGAAGCCCGCGCTGCGGTCTCTTCCGCCTGGGGAGAGAAATCAATGCTTCAGTGCTCTACCTCCGAGGAGGTAGATGTGCTGGGCATTGAAAGTGACACAATCATGGGGGAAGTGGATTTGCCATCTCTTCCCCAGCGTATGAGAAATATATATAGCCTATATATATATATATATATATATATGATAGTTTATATATTATATATAAAATAAAGTGAATATATATAAAGAATGTATATATAAAAAATAATAATAAGCTGGTGGAGGTGTTTACTAAGGCTGTAGATAAATTAAATATTTAATGGCCAACAGAAATAAGGGGGCACTCGTCCTTAAAATAAATTGAACGAGTTTCCTTCCCTCTATTTTTCCACCTCCATCACGGGGCCTTCCATTTTTCCCGATCTGCACAGCGAGCTGTCTAGATCATGGAAAAAGCCTTACTCATCTTTTAGCCCCACATTCATGTATATTCAGATATTTGGGGGTTAAGAGAGTATGGCTATGGGACAATACCCCGGGTAGAACAGACACTCGCGAGCTATCTGTCTCCCGGTTCAGTATCGTCCCTGAAGGCGTCGGCTTCTCTCACTAAACCATTAAAGAAAACTATTTTTTAATCTAGTGGGAAAAGCATATATGGCAGTGGGTCTAGCATAAGCCTGCTTGCACATTATAGCAGTGCTGCAAGCATATCAGGCTGACCTGCTGTGGTATTTGAACAGAAGAGAGGGAGTTTGGCCCGATGGGGTTTGAGAACTCCGTCGGGCCTCAGATTTATCTCTCAGGGATGGTGTGGTCACTGAGAGACACCTCTGGCTCAATTTGATGGGAATCATGGAGAAAGATACAAGATAATCTCTCCCTCGCTATGTCCAACCCCCTGGGGCTGCTGGGCGTGAGCAGCTCCAGCCGGCTAGTTTCACATACACAACACAGCAGCCAAAGCCTTCAAAGCAGAAGCCGGATCCGAGGACCGTTCTTCATGCTGAGAAGGCTGCGGCTCAAAAGAAAAGGTCTGGCGCCACCGGCGTCAGACCGGTGAGGGCAGCCCCAACCGGGGTGGAATGGTGTACACCTCATTATACGGTGCCCTTTCCATCTCGGTGCCCTCAGGGGACCGTTCTGCCAACCCCGCCACCCTTGGTGCTTCGGGGCGCAGCGTTCTCCAGCGAGCTTCTGGCGCAGCGTCAACTCGACATTGCGTTGGACTCGCGCCCTCTGAGGGGGGTTCGAAAACAGTCAGTTCGGGTGGTTTCTGCCAGTATGCTTCAGGTCCCCGAACTGGCTGTCTTTATCACACCAGAGGCCAGCCTCGAGGGGCTGGTTCCCTTGGTAGATTTTCTGGCAGCGCGGAAGCTACTGCCAAATATATCTCTATGGGTAATGGTAATCTCTCTGGTAATGGAGCAAGAGGTAAAGGCCCTGTTAGCAAAGAAAGCTATAGAGCAGGTGTACTCACCCGACATTGCGTCGGGTCTTTACAGTCGTTATCTCATTGTTCCAAAAAAGGATGGAGAGCTGCGTCACATACTAGATCTTCGTCTGTTGGAGTGTTTGGTGCTGGAACTCAAGTCCAAGATGCTGACACTCAAACAGATCGTGACTCAAATCAGATCCGAGGACTGGTTTGTCACGATAGATCTAAAAGACGTATACTTCCATATCTCCATCCTCCCTCAGCACAGGAGGTTCCTGAAGTTTTCTTTGGGGCAAAGAACACCAGTATCAGGCACTTCCTTTCGGTCTAGCTCTATCACCCCGCACATTCACGAAGTGTGTAGACGCAGCTCTGGCCCCGCCAGGCTGCAGTGTATACGCATTCTGAATTGCATAGATGACTGGCTGATTCTAGCGGAATCAGAACAGTTAGCGGTTCGGCACCGAGGTGTCGTTCTCGCTCATATGCAGATGTTGGGGTTGAGGCTCAATGCCAAGAAGAGTGTGCTTTCTCCAGTACAGAGAACCACTTTCCTTGGTGTGGTATGGGATTCAGTGACGATGCGGGCCACTCTGTCACCCGTTCGTGTAGCTGCTATCCTAACAGCCACAAAAGAGCTGAGACATCTCCTCCCAGACCTGAGGGGCCATCATGTGTTGTTCTGAAACAGTGACTGTTAGGCCTCAGGGCAGCAGCGTTCAATGTGATACCCTTTGACCTGCTGTACGTGAGACCTTTACAGTGGTGGCTCAGGACCAGAGGGTTCTCCCTGAGGGGAAACCCACTCCGTACGATCAAGATCACGCGGCAGTATCCCCGCGCCTTGGTTATATGGAGGAAACTCTGGTTCTTGACCCACAGACAACACGTTGGTGGCCTATTATTTTGGTCCCTCTGGAAATTACGCTGTCTGAGGGCAGTGTATATTCCAGGGGGGCCAGAATATTGGAGCAGACACCCTCTCGAGGCAGGGGCTGAGGCCAGGGGACTCCACCCCGAGGCGGTGGAGCAAATATGGGAGTTTTATGGCCAGGCAGAAGTGGATTTGTTCTCGTCTCAGCATACGACGCACTGTCCACTCTGGTTATCCCTCACTCAACCAGTCCCCTCGGGGCTGGTTGCTATGGTGCAGACGTGGCCGAGGCTACGTCTGTACACATTTCCCCCTGTTGCTCTGCTCCCAGGAGTTCTGGAGTGATTCCGCCAGGACGGAATAAGCCTATTTAGTAGCACCACCCTGGCCGAGCTGAATTTGGTTTGCGGACCTAATTTTTCTCCTCGACGGACCTCCCTTGGAGGTCCCGATCAGGAGAGACCTTCTGTCTCAGGCAGGGGATGCAATATTGCACCCCCGGCAGGGGATTTGGAAACTGTGGGTTTGGCCTCTGAGGGGGCCCAACTCATAGAGAGTGGTCTCTCAACCGAGGTTGTTGAGACCATTCTAAGCTCCAGAGCTCCCGCTACGAGGAAACTATATTCACTATTTCGAGAGTTTTTTCACTTCTTGGTGTTACCAGCGTCAGTGGGATCCGGTTAACTGTTCAGTAAACACAGTATTCGAGTTTCTGCAAGAACGCTTTGTATCAGGTCTATGTCCTTCCACGCTTAAGGTATACGTGGCGGCCATTGCGGCTTTCCACGCCCTGGTGGGTAGTACATTTTTGGGTCGAGACCCCCTGATCACTCGTTTCCTTCGTGGCACTTTGAGGCTGAGGCCTGCAACTTGCACTAGGGTGCTGGCTTGGGACCTTGCAATAGTTCTAGAACGCCTATCTGGGGCTCCCTTCGAGCCCTTAGATTTGGTCTCAGAGAAGTTCCTTTCTTTTAAAGGGTCACTCCACCCATTTCAACATTAATCTTTATTGAAAGTGGGTTATATATGTAGTCGAAATGTAAAAGGAATTTTGAATTTGGTGCCCTCTTGACCGAGAAAAGACAGAAAATAACTTTGGGGCGCATTTGTATGTAAGACAACAACTCCCACAATGCACCACGTTGCACAGCTCCGCAAGCCACTCCCACTACGTTAATCCAGAACAGCGCAAACATCAGAGAAATCACTCTTCCGTCTACAAGAAGGCTAGCTGCCAAATGAGTTTGAAATTCATTTCACAAAAAATGTCTAGTTAGTTGGCTGTGGCGAGCAGGACGAGGGCGAGGGACGTGAGAGGACGACGCGAGTGATAATGAATGACACCTGTGCAGCGGTCTCATATCTCTCACGGAGGAGCGGAAGCACAAAAGGAACAGGCCTGATTTTATGTTTTGTTTCTGTTGTGTGTGGCCAGCTGGCTTATACTTTTGTTTTGTGTTTGTTTATTTTACTATTAAAACGTTTAAATGTTCGCCGGTTCCAGCCTCCTTCTTCCCACAACAACGAACCCCGTTACATTGGCAAACTCATTAGTGAATTACTCGTTTGTATTTCTTTCTATATGGTGAATTATTGCATGTTACCTGGATGTTCAGTCAGGCGAAACTAGGATGGTTCACATCACAACACAAACGTCCGTGTGGTCGTCTGATTCAGAGATTTCGTCCAGGAGAAATTGCGATCGTTGAAATTCTCTGCAGCAGACGGACTCTATCTGTGTCCGTAGCGCACAGCGAGAGCACACGCACCAGCAGCCCGCCTCAGCTCGACCCAGTCCGGGCTTCTTGTCCGCGAAAGGCAGCCGCCTCCTGATCCTCCATCAGCCTCAGCTGCTCTTCACTATATTGCGGCTCGTAAAGATAGCCACGAACAGCGGATTCGAGCAGCAGAATTTCAAAATCCTCTACTTCCATATCATGTTTAGTTTCTTCCGTCATTGTCGTAACTTCCTATATCCACAGCGCTTGTTAGCTTAGCTTATAAACAAGATGGCTGATATTGCTTTCAGTATCTGCAAGTGAAGTCCCACCCACTGATCTGTGATAGCTCTGTTAGCGCATTGGCACAACCCCCTATGGGCGGGTTTGAAAGGGTGGGAATTTGTGCTTGTAGTCTATACAGAAATCCCCCCTTTTTACACTTCCTCCTACAATGACGTCAAATGACGATTTTTGCGTCATTGTAGGAGGAAGTGAAAAAGGTAAATAGTAGATTTCTCTCGTCTCAGGGGAAAATGAAAGAATGTTGCACGACCATTCAATAGTATGACTGGTTGTCTAACAATGGACCTCTTAATGCAAATGGGTGGAGTGACCCTTTAAGACTATTTTCTGCTAGCTATTTCATCCCTATAAGAGTCAGACCTTCAGGCCCTTTCGGCCCCCACCTGCCTTGAGTGCACCGGGGATGGCCAAGACAATCTTACCCGAAACATGGATATGTTACAAAGGTGCCTACCATTATTCCGAGGCCTATTGTGCTGCAGGTTTCTGTCCTCCTCCTTTTACATCTGCGGACCAGGAAAGGCTGAACCTCTTGTGTCCAGTGCGAGCACTGGATACTTATGTTCATCGGACATCTTCAATGAGAAAGTCCGACCAGTTATTTATTTGCTTTGGATCACCTAAGAAGGGTCTTCCTGCTTTTAAACAGATGGTTAGTAAGTGGATAGTTGAGGCTATTTCACTTGCATACGAGTACTCTGACCAGCCGTGTCCTTTGGCGGTCAGAGCTCACTCTACGAGGGGTATGGCGGCCTCTAAAGCCTTACTATTTGGAGTTTCTCTTCAAGACGTTTGTGATGCGGCAGGCTGGTCCTCACCGCTAACATTCATTAGGTTTTACAGCTTGGACCTGGATTCTGCCCCAGGTTCTCAGGTGCTTAGTGCTTAGTTTCAACAGACTGACACTCAGGTACTTGGAATTCTGGCGTTTTGGGTATTCTCGTTCCCAAAGCGTCGTTGACGCATCGCGAGTTCCCTCGAAAGGGAACGTCTCAGGTTACGACTGTAACCATAGTTCCCTGAGAAAGGGAACGAGACGATGCGTCACCCTGCCATACTTCCTGCATCCCTGTGATCGGCTTGCTACGACATTTTTGAAGCTAATGCCGGTTTGCACCGGATGTGCTTTTATCCCTTCCTGGTCATGACGTCACCCGCCCGTGACGCTCATTCTTTCCATTGGACTAGTTGACATTGATGCTCAGACGCATTCACGCTGGGGGCGTTCCCAAAGCGTCGTTGACGCATCGTCTCATTCCCTTTCTCAGGGAACTATGGTTACAGTCGTAACCTGAGATGTTTCTGTAAAACGAAACCAACACAAGTCTTCCTAGCCTCCTAGGAAATCGACGGTGTTTCAGTCTCGCCGCGGCCAGACTTCCACCGAAATTTTTCGCTCGTTCAGTTCCAGAAAATGCAACTGTTCCAGTGTATTTTGCAGTAAGCAAGCCAGTACCATGCCCGCTTGCCTGCACACAAATGCTGTTTCCACGGTGACCCAGATAAATCACATAAGCAGTGTATTTTCTGGTATTCCGGCCACAGCCGATGGTGTTATGAGTGTAATAAAAATGCCCACAACCCAGTGCTCATTTCTACACACAAACACAGCCCGCAAAAAATGCAGGGCTCGCAAAACAAAATTGCCTCATGTCGATTGTGCACTAAATGTAGTGAATGTGCCCACGTCTCAGTGCCCACAAACACTACACACCACATGTCCCACGGGTTCTGTAAAAACGAAACCAACACACATTCAGTCAGCTCAGGCCGACGGTGTTTTCAGTGCAGTAAATGTGCCCGCTGTCCCGCACCCACATTCACTCACAGACATGTTAAGCCCCACGGGGCTCGCCCCGCTCTCTCTCCCTCAGCAAACTGCTATAAGGGTTTTGAGCGCGGCCAGGCTGCCCGCCGCGATCGGCGCACCCCCCGCCTCACACACTGTAAACACAGTGTCTGCGTTACAGCACGCCGAAGCTCCCTTGCCGTCAATATGTCACGGCCAGAGCCCAGATCTCATTCTACCCCTAGCTATTCACGCGAAAGTGTGGGCACAGCTTCCTGGGGTATCAGAATGGGTGCTGAACACTATAAAAAGAGGCTATTCGCTACAGTTCGCTCGACGCCCCCGCCGTTTCACGGCGCGCGTCAAATCCACGGTGAAAACAGAAGTAGCACATCTACTTCGAGCCGAGATAGCGAAACTACTGAGCAAAGGTGCTATAGAACCTTTATCTCAGGCTCAGAGCGAAGGGGGCCTATACAGCAGATATTTTCTGGTACCGAAAAAAGATGGAGGTCTCAGACCCATTTTTGATCTGCGACAGCTGAACAGAGCACTTGTGAAGCGCCAGTTCAAAAAGCTTACAACCAGGAAAATCCTCCCGTAAGTTCGCCAAGAGGACTGGTTTATGTCAATAGATCTGAAAGACGCCTATTTCCGAAAACAAATAGCGTCCCATCACAGGCGATTCTTGAGATTCGCCTTCGAGGACCAGGCATATCAATACACAGTCCTGCCGTTCGGCCTGTCCCTAGCACCCCGTACATTCACGAAGTGCATGGACGCGGCTCTCGCACCCCTGAGACTTCGGGGCATGCGAGTTTTGAACTACTTGGACGATTGGCTGATTCTAGCTCGATCACACTCAGAGCTCATAGAACACAGGGCCACATTACTCGAACACCTCGAGAATCTGGGCCTCACAGTCAATTGGGCAAAAAGCTCGCTGTCTCCCAGTCAGAAAATTTCTTTTCTGGGAACAGTGCTGGACTCGCTATCCAAGACAGCACGACTGTCACCGGAGCGCGGACTAGACATTCACCGCGTCGCGAAATCCTTCCGCCACGGCTCTATAGTCCCGCTCAAAAAAGGTTTCAGAAAATGCTGGGCCTAATGACCTCAGCAGCCTCTGTACTCCAGCTGGGCCTGCTTCGCATGCGCCCGTTGCAGATGTGGCTGAAAGCGCGAGTTCCGCCCACATGGACCACTGGTCTGTTTCGCCTCAGGGTCGATCTAAAGTGCGTTTCAGCTCTGGAACCTTGGAAAGTAACCGACTGGTATCAGTCAGGTGTGAGTCTGGGGACCTCCTCGAGTGTGCAGGTGGTGTCTACGGACGCCTCCACCTCGGGATGGGGAGCGCTGCTCGAGGGCAGACCGTTCGCTGGCCTGTGGTCAGAACGGGAAAAGCTCCTTCACATAAACTGCTTGGAAATGATAGCAGTCGACAAAGCGCTACGGTGCTTCTGTCCCCAGATAAAAGGTCACCACGTCTTGGTCCGGTCGGACAACATGTCAGTGGTGGCATACATAAATCACCAGGGCGGCGTCAGGTCCCGAAACCTTTACAGGTTGACGGAACGCCTTCTGGTCTGGGCTCAGCACAACCTGCTCTCGCTGAGAGCAGCGCATGTGCCTGGTCACCTGAATGTGGGACCAGACAGACTGTCCAGAAACAATGTCCCAGCAGGGGAATGGTCGCTGCACCCACAGACGATCCAACTGCTGTGGGAAACGTTCGGCAGAGCGCAGGTGGACCTGTTCGCGTCCCACGAAAACGCTCATTGTCTGAAGTTTTTCTCGAAAAGCAAAGACGCGCTGGCCCACGTCTGGCCCCGCGTTCCCCTATACGCTTTTCCCCCTGTCTCGCTCCTGCCTCAAGTGTTGGAACGAATCAGGAAAAACGGATGCCCAGTGCTGCTCGCGGCTCCGCTCTGGACAAACCAGACCTGGTTCCCAGTCCTGATGCAGCTGGCCAGCACTGCCCCGTGGCCTGTACCACTGAGGAGAGACCTCCTCTCTCAGGCAGGGGGCTCGATTTGGCATCCTCGCCCGGATCTGTGGTCCCTGCACGCATGGGCCATCAACGGGTACCCGCTAACCTCCCGGAGGGAGTGTTAAACACGATCACGCAGGCTAGAGCTCCATCTACTAGACGGCTCTACTCCTCGAAATGGTCTGTGTTCTCTGCTTGGTGTCAAGCTCAGGGCTTTTCACCCGTAGACTGCAGGGTTACGGAAGTGCTTTCCTTCCTACAAGAGCTGCTGGATAAGGGCAGAACCCCATCCACGCTCAAAGTATACGTGGTGGCCATAGCAACGTTTGCAAAACCGGTGTCTGGCCAGTCACTGGGGAAGAACGACTTAGTCGTGCGTTTCCTCAGGGGAGCTCGGAGATTGAACCCTCCCAGGCCCCCTTCAGTCCCGATGTGGGACCTTTCCACGGTTCTGGAAGCCATGAAAGGTGCCCCGTTCGAGCCAAACCATTTGTCAGACATGAAGCACCTGTCTTTCAAAACAGTGTTTCTTATGGCTCTCGCTTCAGTGAAGTGCGTAGGGGACTTACAAGCGCTCTCTGTGAGCGCGTCGTGTATGGAGTTTGGGCCTAATGACTCAAAGGTCATACTCAAACCTAGGCACGGGTACGTGCCGAAATCCCTCAACACATCGTTTAGGGCCCAGGTGATTTCCCTGTCCGCCCTTCCGGTTCTCAATGAGGAGAGGGACGCGAGTCTCCTTTGCCCTGTCAGGGCACTAAGAGCTTATGTGTCCCGCTCGTCTGGTTTTAGACAGAACGTCCGCCAAACAAAACAAAAAGCTGCTCAGTCTAAGGGACTTGCCGCATCAAAACAGAGTCGATGCCATAGCGCTGGCTTACACCTCTAAGGGCCTGCAGTGCCCCTTGGGTGTCAGAGCGCACTCCACGAGAGGCGTAGCCTCTCCGTGGGCATGGTCTAGCGGGATTACCCTGCAAGATATCTGTACGGCCGCGGGCTGGGCCTCGCTGTCTACATTTATAAAATACTATAACCTGGAGGTCCCCGCCTTACAAGCTAAGCTTTTGGCGGTCTAGAATTCAGTGCTATCTGCCCCGCTGTGCCGGCCCAGATGCTGAGTTTGGCTTGCGTATCGCTCACTGACCGATGCAGCAGCTCCACGAGTGTTGACACACGTATGGCCACCCAGTTTAGGCTGAAAGCTTTCACCCTGGCTGCGTGATATAATATTTGCACTACATTATTATATTATATATTTATTATATTAAATTATTATATTATTATATTAAATATTATATATTTGCACTACATGATTATGCACTACATGCGCCCCGGGCTTCTGCCCTTGGGACTTTGGTGTTGGATCCCTGTACGCACGGCGTGTTGCACTGTGTTCCCCATAGCGTAAGATATTACACAGTACGAGAGATACTCTCGTAAGAGAACGTACTCGGTTACTAACGTAACTCTGTTCTCTCTAGAGAGGGAACGAGTACTGCGTATCTTGCCGTGCTTAAAATGCGCTCTGGTTCGCTTCGGCGATGAAAACCAGTTTGTATCAGCCTGTCGACCGGCTTTATAGGGCGAGACCACGCCCTTTCTGGCGGGACGTGACGAAGTGGGCGCGAAGTGCCTCCATTGGTCATGACGTCACGCAGAGCCGTTCTCGATAGGCTGCTGCTTTTGCCGCAGGGCAGCCAATAGGCGCGCGAGCTGCCTCGCCAATGTCTGCATGCTGCCGCAAAGCGTTTTACATTGATTAAAAATTAAGGATAATTTTTGGCTTCAATATCTCGTGGAAAAGAGGTTTTCCCCATAGCGTAAGATATTACGCAGTAATCGTTCCCTCTCTAGAGGGAACAGAGGTTACGTTAGTAACCGAGTACGTTTTATCAAATATACCCTCATCATATCTTCCCACTCCATGATTGAGTATTTGTCTGAACTATCTCCTCTAAAATGTGCTGGTGCAGCCACCTCAGCTTTCAGGATCAAGTTCATTTTTGAAGCATCAATGACAGTACTATTCGACTGGTCAGTCACATGGCCACTGGAACCTTCTTGGAATCTCTTATCAGATGGATAATTAGGAAATTCAGGCCTCATCATACTTTCTCTAATTGATTGCCCAATCTCACTGCCAATTTGTTTTATGAGGTTATCTGACCAGACATTTCTGACTCCTGTGGAGCGAACTCATAGTTACTGGCTGCAGCGATTGGACTACCCCGTATATCGTTTCTTTCATAGGCAGAACCACCGACCATTCTACCCCGGCCTGTGCTACAGTACTCAGGATCCTCAAACAGCCTAGTTTTTTCAGGCGTATCTAAAAGGCTGCCCCGCCCTCTACCAGCCGTAAATGTATTGTCCCACTCCAAATCGCTTTGTCTTGCAGCCATTGCCCTCAGGTGTCAGAATACACTCTCAAAACACAAAAAAATATTAACCAAACAAATCAATGGTAATGAACAATTTTTAACTCAGAAATAAAATTCAATTGTCCTTAGAAAAAAAAAATCACTTATTTCACCGTCCTCCAATCAAAGACCCAGTCAATTGATGATGTGAAGTACCTTCATCCACACAGTTCAGTCAAAACAGGAAAGTTGGTGACACTCTTTGATGATCCAACACGCTGCTTGCTTGATCCTGTTCAGTCACAACTCACCAGTCCAACAGTCTGAATATGCGATTTTAGCGTCGAATTCCCGAGACACCGTTCATCAGCTGGCTCCTCCCAGACACAGCACAAACCGTCTGACATCCGGACGCCACTGAAGAAACAGCAACAGGTAACTGGAGTCCCATCTCTCCTCCAACACCCCACAGCTCCAGTCAAACTCGACGTCAGCAATCCCAGCGGTCGACAACGATCAACCAATCGACAGGTCACGGCACCAGTTTTGTAGCCAGTTTTGTAGCGGTTGTTCCTCTGCGTTGTGTTATTTTTTTAGATGTTGTGAATAAAAGAATTTTCCACACAAAGCTGGTTGTACTCGAAGACTTTAATAACGGTCCCTGTATGACAAAACACATAACAGACAGGCACTCTTTAACTGCAGCTCTTTCGCCTCTCCTCAAGTGACATTGCAGGAAAGAGAACCAGACACACACTGTGTCACACATGTCCACAATATATGTAATAGCAATATTATAAATAATATTAATTATTATTATTATAATCATTCTTCTAATCAATTCACAAATGTTATTGTATATAAATAATTCAAAACAGCATTACAGTGTCTCTTAGATCCCAGTTAACATACCTGTATGACAAAACACATAACAGACAGGCACTCTTTAACTGCAGCTCTTTCGCCTGTTAACCACAAAATACATGTTTTAAATACACCAGTTAGTTAACTACAGAACACAGTAATTGCAATGTGAACTAGAATATATCTTTAGTATGTGAACCAAACATACACATCTACATATATATATATATATATCAAATTTCATTTAATCGAGACGTTAGCCGCTTAGCCACTAACACATCTCACTCGTGACGCACACACCGCGCCGCCATTTCACGCAATGCACTATTCACTCATTAACAGCACACAAATAAACTTAATTTAACAAGTTAATGACTCGAACTAATAGTCAAATGTAACACCTCAGTGAATACTCTTTCACAATTGATTGTTTAAACCTGACATGAACATTTGTAACTCAATTTAACATCAAGTGCACGGAGCTCATGAAATCGTACCTCTCCTCAAGTGACATTGCAGGAAAGAGAACGACTCTCCGATTGCACTGCTATTTGAACCTCCCTCCGACGTATGACGTCAGCCGACGTGCATACTGTGATGAATACCTTTGGTAAGAGCACGCAAATGTCTTTCAAAATAAAATGCCCCGAAACAAATAATAAAAACAAATTAAAACAAAATGACTTATAATCTGGTGTAACAACATATCCCTGCTACACACATATAATATATATCAAAATATAATTATAAATAATATATATATATATATATATATACACTCACCGGCCACTTTATTAGGTACACCTGTCCAACTGCTCGTTAACACTTAATTTCTAAGCAGCCAATCACATGGCGGCAACTACGTGCATTTAGGCATGTAGACATGGTCAAGACAATCTCCTGCAGTTCAAACCGAGCATCAGTATGGGGAAGAAAGGTGATTTGAGTGACTTTGAACGTGGCATGATTGTTGGTGCCAGAAGGGCTGGTCTGAGTATTTCAGAAACTGCTAATCTACTGGGATTTTCACGCACAACCATCTCTAGGGTTTACAGAGAATGGTCCGAAAAAGAAAAAACATCCAGTGAGCGGCAGTTCTGTGGGCGGAAATGCCTTGTTGATGCCAGAGGTCAGAGGAGAATGGCCAGACTGGTTCGAGCTGATAGAAGGGCAACAGTGACTGAAATAACCACTCGTTACAACCGAGGTATGCAGCAAAGCATTTGTGAAGCCACAACACGCACAACCTTGAGGCGGATGGGCTACAACAGCAGAAGACTCCACCGGGTACCACTCATCTCCACTACAAATAGGAAAAAGAGGCTACAATTTGCAAGAGCTCACCAAAATTGAACAGTTGAAGACTGGAAAAATGTTGCCTGGTCTGATGAGTCTCGATTTCTGTTGAGACATTCAGATGTTAGAGTCAGAATTTGGCGTAAACAGAATGAGAACATGGAACCATCATGCCTTGTTACCACTGTGCAGGCTGGTGGTGGTGGTGTAATGGTGTGGGGGATGTTTTCCTGGCACACTTTAGGCCCCTTAGTGCCAATTGGGCATCGTTTAAATGCCACGGCCTACCTGAGCATTGTTTCTGACCATGTCCATCCCTTTATGGCCACCATGTACCCATCCTCTGATGGCTACTTCCACCATGTCACAAAGCTCTAATCATTTCAAATTGGTTTCTTGAACATGACAATGAGTTCACTGTACTAAAATGGCCTCCACAGTCACCAGATCTCAACCCAATAGAGCATCTTTGGGATGTGGTGGAACGGGAGATTCGCATCATGGATGTGCAGCCGACAAATCTGCGGCAACTGTGTGATGCCATCATGTCAATATGGACCAAACTCCCTGAGGAATGCTTCCAGCACCTTGTTGAATCTATGCCACGAAGAATTGAGGCAGTTCTGAAGGCAAAAGGGGGTCCAACCCGTTACTAGCATGGGGTACCTAATAAAGTGGCCGGTGAGTGTATATTAGGGCTGTCAAATGATTAATCACGATTAATCACATCCAAAATAAAAGTTTTTTTTACATAATATATGTGGGTGCACTGTGTATAATTATTTTGTATATATATAAATACACACACATGCATGTATATTTAAGAAAAAAATATTATTTATATATAAAATATTTATATTTATATATAATATAAATTATATATAAATCTATATACAGTATATATACATGAAAATATTTCTTAAATATATACAAGCATGTGTGTGTATTTATATATATAAAATAATTATACACAGTGCACCCACATATATTATGTAAAAAAAACTTTTATTTTGGATGTGATTAATCACGATTAATCATTTGACAGCCCTAATATATATATATATATATATATATATATATAAACACAAACTTTTATGTTAGATGTGATTAATCAACTTGACAGCACTAATTATTTTATGTATTAATTACTTGTAGAGTTTGTAGTTTTTACTACAATTTAAAATGTGCTTTATTGTTCTCAGTTTAGGGAAAGATTAGTAAATGTTTTTTAGTTCCATAAATGTTTGAAATGGAATTGGCAGTATTGAATTTAATGTTTGTCAACTGAGCACTTTTGCCTGTATGTTTAGTCTGTGGAGATTGATGTGAAATAAAGGCTAATATGTGTTTTCATTTGTGTTTTTATGTGATTAATACACACCACAATTTTGTTAACCTCAGTATAAAATTTAGTACAGCAATGTTTAATTAAACACAAAAAATAAATCATGATTAAAACATTTTAGTTAAATGAACTATATAACTAGTTGAGCAAACATTCTTTTTTAATTTGGAGTCAAGTTTAGGCCAACTAAAAAATAATAATTGAAGCAACACTTTGAAGAGAGAAATTGAGTGAACGTAAAAATTCTGTGGAACTAGTTACTAAATAATAATTAGTTGAGACAACCTTAAATTTTTTACAGTGTACAGTATCAGGGCTCAACGCTAAGGTTCCCTTTCGAATGGGAACTCACACTGCGTCTGACAAGATGCTATGGGGAACACCTCCAGTGTGACCGGTGTCTGAAATGCGTCTAAACAGTGGCCGGCAACACCCTATGACATCACTACCTGTGCGACCGTGAGTATAAAAGAGCGTCTGAGGAACAGATCATCCTCTTGTTTGTCTTCAGGAGCCATTTGTTTGTATACGCGTGTAAGATAGAAATGCCACGGGTGGAGTGCATTTGATTCCTGTAAGGGTAAAAGGTCAATTTAGCTCAAAGGGAAATATTAATATATTTATAGGGAATTTTGAAAGAATCACTTATTTTATGCACTTTATAACGAACCATCAATCTTTAATTTAACCCTTCTATTGTTTCTTAGGCAGGGTTATTACATGTTTTAACACCAGTTTGCTTAGAATCTGGATGACCTACTTGCATTTGTGTGTTTGATGGGGATTCCCTTCGTCGGTGTCCTTTGGCTGAAAATGGGGGTTTTCAGGCTTGTTGATTCGCTGGAGGTCTTTTCGTGTCTGAAAGGGACATCTTGGGAAGCTAATCACGTTGGTGTGTTGGTGGATGAATGGAAACTGAGTCTCTCTAGTGGCTCAAAATTTGAAGTTTTGAGGCGGGTAAAGCTCCTGTCTAGAAAGCTCCTGTCTGCCTTGTTATTGGTTCGCGTCTGTAAGCTCCGTATAGCTTTCTGTTTTGAATCTCTATATTTACCATCATTCCTTGCTGTTTATATTGCTAAATATAACTTATACATCAACATATATAGATAGTTTAATATTGCCAATTACATTAATCTGACATCACTAGCTTTTATCTAAACCATTATCGCTAGCACAACACGCTAGTATTTCGCTAGCCTGTGAACCTGGCATCCGTGCTTGCCGTCATTTTTTTTTAGTTTCTATCAAACTACTGTTGTAAGTAGGATCAGTCAACAAATACGGTGAGTAATGTCTTCTCCTGTTATTGTCACTTGCACTTTGTGTCACATGTATAGTATAGCATTCTCTGTCAGCACCGAGAGCTTTACATGTGATAAATGCAGGGAGATAGTCAGGCTGACGGAGAATATTTCAGAACTAAAGACACGCATCCAAACTTTAATCGAGGATAGTAAGAATGCAAATTCTTGCAAATAAACTTCGGTAAACTTCAGTAAACTTCACAATAATACTTGGGAATGTGGTAATTAGACTGGAGTGAGACAATAGACATCTTTTGAGCTGTTGTGATCTTTTTTGGCGCTCTAATGATGCGTGACAGTCACACAGATCGCTGTGAAGTTGAACTGATCACCTGTTCCGCTTTACAGCACGACAAAAAATCATGAATGAACTCAGGGCTTGACATTAACGCACAAGTGGAATTTTTGAAGGGGCAAGTGAAAGATAATTTTACTTGCCCGACCCGACAAGTATAGTTTAAAGTCCCTGTAAAGGCAATTTCAAAAAAAAATTCTAAACACATTATAAATGTTAGAAATGTATTGCTAAAACATATTACAAAGACTGTGAACTGTGAAGTACTGAATTGTGGAGTTAGACCGTTAAACAGTTTTTCACCATTGCTATTTTCCGGATTTTCTGGGCGGAGCTAAAACAGGGCTCGATGACGCACTGGAGCCCCTGAGCTCCTGGACACGCCCCTACTTGATGACGCACTGGAGCCCCTGAGGCTGGCCGCTCCTAACAATATTATAGAGCACATTCACATCAGTTTGCCGCTCAATCGCGAGTTACTGTCAGTACTATTATTCGTAACACAGCCTACAGATTGCTAGCTACTAGCTATGCCTTCGTCACGGAAATGCGTACTACCTGGAAGCGATCACCGGATCACATACAAAACAGATCGGTGTCCTTGTTTAAATTTCCGAAAAACGATTACATCAAGAAGAAGTGGATTAATTTTGTGAAGAGCCACCTTGATGGAGAGCTGAGGATCACCGCCAAAACCCGCCTCTGTAAGTGATCATTTTACACGGGATAGTTTTATAAACTTTCGTCGGAGATAACTGTCTGGGATTCACTGATAATCCGCTGTTACTGGTGAATGGGGCCGAACCGACTCCCGCCTCAGCCTTCATCCTCCCGTCGCGCCGACAACTGGTGCCATCATCGGCAGTGCGTGCCCACCGTGCGAGCATCCATTCCGGCTGTAGAGTTGAGTGTGGCGAGTCGACGGCAGCTTTCCCGCGAGTGGGCGTGGTTTCAGCGCAGCCAGTGGACACGCCCCCAGCGTTTGAGAGCAGAGATTACTGCTCATTTTTTCAAGATTTTGATAGCTTATTTTATGTACTTGATGGCTTTTTTTATCATTCAAATTTGGCTGGGTGACTAATAACTAATTTTTCTGTGGTGTGACAAACTCAAAACACATACTTCATTTAGACTTTACAGGGACTTTAACTTTAGTGACAAAAAATAACCAGGGAAGCATCGAAACGCAAGAATGGTTGTGATTTTATTACATTCAATGTAAACAGCGATTGATAGTGGGTAGTGTATTTCTGGTAACAACGTAGTGTTGAGGCTCAGAGATACATTCGTGGAGAAATCAAAACAAATGAGTGAAACAGCACACAGAAAACTCACAGAAGACCCAGAAGATGTTGTTTTTGTTTTATTTATAACATATGATTTAGTTTAACATAACACAACTAAGGGAGCTGTTATTATTATTATTATAGGGAGTTATTATATTTCGTTCAAATAGAAGCCGGGTAAACATTGAAAGGATACAAATCAAAATACATAATAAAGTAATTGAAAGAGTAGAGAACATCAGATTTTTAGGTATTTATTTAGATGAGTTCTTAAACTTTAAACAACATATCGAGAGTTTAACAAAAGAATTGTCAAAATATGTTGGTCTGTTCTATAAATTGAGATATGATCTTCCTTTTATTGCTCTTCTAACACTGTACCGGTCCCTTTTTGAATCACATCTAAATTATTGTAATATTATATGGTGTAACACGTATCCAAGCCATCTTGAAAAAATGCAGATCCTACAGAAGAAAGTTATACGTGTAATATCATGGGCAAAGTATGATGCTCCCTCTGGTCCGCTTTTTTATAGGTATAAGCTTTTGAAGCTCGCTGAGTGCAACAGTTTTCAAAATGCTTGTATTATGTATAATGTAGTTTATAAATTGCATCCAAAACTTTGCCATCTCATTCCAGTCACCTCATCTATTCATGACCATAACACTAGAAGGAGAACCTTATTACGAGGGAAAAAGCGTAAGCTGAAGTGTACCAGCTTTAGTATAGCATGTAGGGGTCCTGGGATCTGGAATGAGATTGACAATTCTATAAAGGAACTACCTTCTCTTGATATATTTAAAAAGTATCTTAAACACAAATTGTTACAACATTATGCATGATAGACCCCACAAGGCTGAAGGTTTCATTCATATTTATTAATTTATCTGACTTTCTCGAATACCCTATACTATCGGATTTTGTTTGAGGGTTGGATGAGATGCGTGCGTGATATATGCTGGTTGAGGGGTGGATATTTTGTGGTGAATGGTGTTGTTGTTTGTTGTGGATGGGTACTGGGTGGGTGGATTATTTTCTGATGTTATTAGTACTAATTATGTGTCTTTAAGGGCCCTATTTATAAGCCAGGACTTGGCTTCTGGGAGGTCCTTTTCTTTTACAGAAGTATTCTTTAAATCTGTAAACATGAACTTGTTGTGTTCTGTGAATGAATGAAATAAATGATGATGATGATGATGAAGCTGTTTTGCTGAATATTATTATCACGATTGAAAATGTTACATTGAATTTATAGTTCAATAAACAAGTAGCATAGTTAATATTTATTATTAAGCTACTTACATTTTAGACACAAACAATATTAACAGTTTTTGTTCTATTTCACCGACGAAAATAGTTCCAAAGGAAAGCAAAAGCAGCGCTGTGTTTTGTTACTGAATGATTCAGCGTTTTGAACAAAATCTTTTGAATGACTCAATGACTCACTAATTAAGATGGTCACTTGCCGCCACCTATTGGCGGTTTAGTTTCATGTTTAAGTATTGCATTTTTTTATTTGTATATTCAAACATTTATTTAAAACATCAATCTCATAACATTATTTATTGCAGTTGTAATCTTGCAGTGCAAACTATTAAATTTGATGCCTAACAGCCTGCCCTATAGTGTCTTATTATTATAACAGAATTTATTGATCAAATGTAAGAATCTGACATGAAAGATGATGCATACATTTAATAAGTTAATTAAAATTCTCTTCATAAAAATAAATAACACTCTGGGGTAAATATCACAAATATGAAGATTTAAGAATGTAAAATCTGAAAATATTGCTTCAGAATAAATATATTTGGTCCAAGTCCTTAACAATCGAATATGAGGCCAAGTCCGAGTCCAAAGAGGGCCAAGTCGTAGCCTACTCGAGTCCGAGTCCTTAACATTCGAGTCCGAGTCGAGTCCGGCCGAGTCCACAAAGATTTAAATGATTTGAAATTAACCTTTCATAAAGACCCTTAGTTACTGTTGCTACGTCCGACAAGCCATTCCGCTCTCACTCCACATGTTCTCACACAGTGAAAAATATGGAGCAAAGAGGACACTGACAATGCCTGACAATGCGCCAACATACAAGACAGAGCAGCCTACTTTTGGTATGAAATTCTATAATTATTATGAAATTCAAACAATAAATACTGTTTTGTGGTGCTTTAATGTGTAGGCCTCAGTTCAAGCAGCACATGAACTGATAATCTCTTCTAGTTATAGCACGAATTAAACATGAATGAAAATCAGAACTGCAAAAAGATATCAATACACACCATTTTTCAAGTCCACTGACTTTAAGGCGAGACTACGGAGCCCCTAAAGGGACCTTTGCAAAAATAAAAAAATGAAGACTATTGCGTCCGCACGATAGTTTCTCGTGCGCACGCGATACTTTCACGTGCGCACGCGATAGTTTCTCGTGCCCACGCGATACGTTTCTCGTGCGCACGCATAACATGTTTCCGGTTTGCCTACAATTTGCATCACTGTCATTACTATGAGGAAAACAAGAGCATGGATGTCAAAGTTTAAACTTCTCCTCTAGATTAAAAAAAGACCAAAGTGTTATTAAACTGGTGGTTACAACGTGACCAATAAATCCTTATTTTTTAAGGAATTGGTTTAACAGGGATATTAATCATCTTATGAATAGGTTTGATAATTATGGAAATATTTTAACATAGGAACAATGTATGCAAATCCATAGTTTTCCTGTGCATTTTAAACAATTTAATTTAAGCTATTTCCCCTACTCTGATTCATCTTATCAAAAGTCATATTCAATTTTAACGCGATAGTCTTTATTTTTTATTTTTTTGCAAAGGTCCCTTTAGGGGCTCCGTACGAGACACTACAGGTGAATAGGGTAAAATTTTTAAATAATAGATATCACCATGAAACTTCCTCAGTTGATTACTTACACAAGCATATTAAAAAATGTATTACAAGTTTTTGAAATTTGTATGTTTTGTATGCAAATTAGGCATTATCTCATTAAATATGCGCGATTTTGCATATATTTTCGGTAGACAGATCTGAACATATGATAAAGCCAGGTGCAAAATTCTTTTTTCATTTTGTTTACACACAAGATGAAAAAACAAGTTAAGAGGGATTTCAGGATATATGCTTTCATTACCTAGGAAATCAAAATATACTGTCCATAGCCTTAAAAAATCAATTTTCGCCATATTTTTTTGATTAAAATGTCACATAAATCAGGCCAGGAATGATTTATTAACAAATCCCTCTGAAAATATCTTCAGAATACTGCTAAGTGTATAACTGGAAAGTTTGGTGTACATAGGTGCTACATAGGCTGAGAAGTTTGTACTGGAGAATGACAAACTCATTTTGAGAAAAGGGCATTTAAAGACTTAAGTAGGGAATTTAATACATTTCTATTGGAAAAAAATAGCTCAAAAACAGAATAAATGCTCAGGCACTTAGTAATAATAATATATAATATTTCAAGCTCATGAAAACGTCTCAGGTTACGACTGTAACGTCTCGGTTACGGATGTAACCCTCGTTCCCTGAGTAGGGAACGGAGACGTTCCGTCGGATGACGACGAATGGGGGTTTCGCTTAGAAAGCCTATCGACTTCGAGTATACAAAAACGAGCCAATGGCAAAGAAATGCCATGGGTCTGCGGAATTTGCCTAGCGTAACTCCGCCTCACCTCGTGGGTATTTAAGGAGAACGTTCCAGCAAATAGGCATGTTTCTTCGCTGAGGAGCCAAGACTGAGCTCAGGCGATCCCCGCGGTACAGCGGAAAGTGGCAGGAAGACGGAACGTCTCCGTTCCCTACTCAGGGAACGAGGGTTACATCCGTAACCGAGACGTTCCTTTTCGTTGTCACTCCGAGTTCCGTCGGATGACGACGAATGGGGATCCAGTCTAATCACGCCACCTTCTCGGCTGTCTTCCAGTGCCCTGCGTAAATCTGAGATCCCTGTCGTGAGACTAGCACGGACGAAGGACTCCTATTTAGCACAGGAATACCAAGGTACACTGGGGAGCATATCCCAGATTTGGGGGAATATGCAATTACTGCCAACCCAGAGGGGGGGACTTAAGAATACACATATGACCCGAGGGATGCATATGGGGAATCACTGGGGTGTCCAGCCGCAGGTGGAATATTTCAACCCCAGGGGTGGCAAGGTGGCTTGCCAAGGGAAAGACACATGCTCAGAGAGGCTTACAGTGGAAATACACATGTGGGGGTAGCTCAGAGGAGGTACCATGCACACGGAAGGCACCTAGCCGACCCACAGGCAATAGACACTGGCGCCAGCGTCAGCAGTGCTGGAGGAACTCAGGGCTTTCGGGGAAGCTCACCTGAGGAGAATATCGCACGTATCCAGTCCGCGGAGTGGAATGGCGAGCAAGCGAAGACACCTGAGCGGGTCCGGCACTAGCTGGTTAAAGCGAGTACATGAGAGGACACTGGCTCCACTCGGAGATTGTAGAATCTGCCGAATGTGTTAGGTGTCGCCCAGCCTGCAGCTCTGCAGATGTCTGTTAGCGAGGCGCCATGCGCTAGAGCCCAAGAGGACGCCACACTCCGGGTGGAGTGTGTGGTCACACCAAGGGGGCACGGTCGACCTTGCTGCTGGTATGCCAAACCAATGGCGTCCACTATCCAGTGAGACAACCTTTGCTTGGAGAGAGCCTTTCCCTTCAGCTTCCCACCATAACAGACAAAGAGCTGGTCTGAGGTCCTGAAACACTGCGTTCTGTCTACATAGATGCGAAGAGCACGTACTGGACAGAGCAGTGCCAAGGCTGGGTCTGCCTCCTCCGGGGGCAGCTCTTGCAGGTTCACCACCTGGTCCCGGAAAGGAGTGGTAGGAACCTTGGGCACATATCCAGGCCGGGGTCTCAGGATCACGTGAGAGTAAGCCGGCCCGAATTCCAAGCACGCTTCGTCAACGGAGAATGCGTGCAGGTCCCCTACCCTCTTGATGGAGGCCAATGCAGCCAGAAGCGCTGTCTTCATTGACAGGAAGTTAAGCTCGACCGACTGCAAAGGCTCAAAGGGAGCGCTGCGCAGGGCAGTTAAGACCACTGCGAGGTCCCAAGAGGGTACGAGAGGAGGGCGAGGAGGATTCAGTCTCCTCGCTCCTCTCAGGAACCTGACGATCAGGTCGTGCTTCCCCACCGACTTACCTTCTATAAGATCATGCTGTGCGGCAATAGCGGCGACATAGACCTTGAGGGTGGAGGGAGACAGCCTTCGCTCCAACCCTTCTTGAAGAAAGGAAAGCACGACACTGATCGAACATCTCCGGGGGTCTTCTCGGTGAGAAGAGCACCAGTTGACGAAGAGGTTCCACTTCAACGCATAGACGTGTCTCGTGGACGACGCTCTAGCGGAAGTGAAGGTAGCCACCACCGCTGGTGGTAGGGTACTCAAACCTGCCTCGTCCCATCCAGGAGCCACACGTGGAGGTTCCAAAGATCGGGACGAGGGTGCCATAGGGTGCCCCGTCCCTGAGAGAGGAGGTCCTTCCTCAGGGGAATCGGCCAAGGAGGTGCTGTCGCGAGGAGTATGAGTTCGGGGGAACCAGGTCCAGGTGGGCCAGTACGGCGCGACCAGAGTGACCTGCTCCTCGTCCTCCCTGACCTTGCGCAGGAATTGCGCAAGAAGGCTCACTGGGGAAACGCATATTTGCGTCCACGCGGCCAGCTGTGCGCCAGTGCATCCGTGCCGAGCGTGGGAATAATACAGGGCGCAATGGGTCGAGTCGTGAGAGGCAAACAGATCTATCTGTGCGTCCCCGAACTGGTCCCAAATCAGCTGAACCGACTGGGGATGGAGTCGCCATTCTCCAGGGAGGGGCTGAAACCATGAGAGCTTGTCTGCACAGTTCAGGGCTCCAGGAATATAAACGGCACGAAGCGACCTCAGATGGTTCTGACTCCATAAGAGGAGGTGGCGGGCGAGTTGCGACATACGGCGGGAGCGCAGACCACCTTGACGGTTGATGTACGCTACAGTCGCTGTATTGTCTGATCGGACTAGTACATGCTGGCCCCTGAGCACGGCTCGGAAGCGGCGCAGGGCGAGCTGTACAGCCAGCAACTCGAGGCAATTGACGTGCCATAGGCGGTGGGGTCCTGCCTGGAGCCCGCGGCAGCACGCCCATTGCACATGGCACCCCAGCCCGTGGTAGAGGCATCTGTTGTTACAACAATATGCCGGGAAGCTCGTTCCAGGGGCACTCCGGCCCGTAGAAAACTGAGGTTCGACCACGGGGTGAAGGTCTGACGGCAGGTCGGGGTAACTGGTACTCGGAGAGTGCCGTGTTGCCATGCCCACCTCGGGACTCGGTCGCGAAGCCAAAGCTGAAGCGGTCTCATATGAAGCAATCCGAGCGGTGTTGCCACGGCTGCAGATGCCATATGCCCCAGGAGCCTCTGAAAAAGTTTCAGTGGATCCGCACTCTTGCCCTCGAAGTGTCTCAGGCAAGTCAGCAGTGACTGCGCGCATTCGCTCGTAAGCTGCGCGGACATGGCGACTGAGTCGATCTCCATACCGAGAAAAGAGATCCTCTGCACGGGGCAAAGTTTGCTCTTCTCTCAGTTGACCCGAAGGCCCAGACGGGCTACATGGCGGAGCACCAAGTCCCTGTGTTCGCAAAGCTGATCTCGAGAGTGAGCTAGGATTAGCCCGTCGTCGAGATAATTCAGAATGCGAACCCCGTGTTCCCGGAGGGGAACAAGGGCTGCCTCGACGACCTTCGTGAAGACGCGAGGAGACAGGGCTAGCCCGAATGGGAGAACTGCGTACTGATATGCCGCAGGAATGGTCTGTGTCGAGGGAGGATGGAGACATGAAAGTAGGCGTCCTTCAGGTCGATCGCTGCAAACCAATCCTGGTGCCGCACACATTCGAAAACGCGTTTGGCGGTGAGCATCTTGAACGGCAGCCTGTGAAGGGAGCGGTTCAGAACGCGCAGGTCCAGGATTGGCCGTAACCCACCGGTTTTCTTCGGGACAATGAAGTACGGGCTGTAGAAGCCGGTCCTCATTTCGGCTGGAGGGACCGTCTCGATCGCACCCTTCGCCAGCAGGGTAGCAACATCCGCTCTCATGATAGGGGCCTTGCCACCGACCATAGTGGAGCGGACTCCCCTGAAGCGGGGAGGAGACCGCGCGAACTGAATCGCGTAGCCGAGCCTGATCGTTCGCGCGACCCAGCGGCACAGGTTGGGAAGCTCTAGCCAGGCTCCCAAGGACTGTACCAGCGGGGTCATGCGAACCACAGACTTCCCGTTGGTGGAGCAGCGAGGCGGTATGGCTGACCCAGACGTGGACGGCATAGCGGCCCGGTGTGGGGGTACAGCCATAGACCGCGTCCTGACAGAGGAGAGGAGACCAGGGAAGGACGAACGTTCCACGGGGGTCTGCTCTGCCAGGGGTCTGGCGACAGAGGAGGATGAGAGCGGCACGGTCCGGGGACGGCGCGCACTGTCATCCGGCTCTGGGACAGAGGAGGACGAGGGGTGCACGGCCCGGGGGCGGCGCACCGTGTCGTCCGAGAACTCTGTGTGCTCAGAGACGGGAGAGTCAGTTCTTTCTGGAATAAGGATTCTTCCCCGGCCCTCCACCAGGGAAAGGAGTGGCCCTGCTACCAGCTCCTGGAAAGAACTGAGTCCCATCTCTGAGCAGCCCATCTCAAGAGTGCCGCTTAACCCGGCGTATAGCGGGGGGCGGGGCTGGAGAGGGCTGTGGCGTCCCCCTGCGGCTTCCAGAGCCAGCCCAGGAGAACGGGCGGGGTGGGAGCCGCAGGAGGGCGCCTTCGGCAGTGGGCAGACCAAGGGATCTGCTCGGACGGCGGGGCCGTCGGGGCAGAATAAGCCACAGTCTGCTCGTGGGCGGTTGAGAACTGTTGGGCAAAGCCCTCAACCGCACCGCCGAAGAGGCCGACCTGGGATATGGGGGTGTCAAGCAGATGGGTCCGCCCGACATCCTGCACATCAGACAGGTTCAGCCACAGAATGGTGGACATCACCTGACCCAGGGAGCGTACGGCCACTTTCGTCGCTCGAAGAGCAAGGTCAGTGGCGGCGCGCAGCTCATTGAAGAGCCCTGGGTCAGTCCCGCCCTCGTGCATGTCCATGAGCATCTGGGTCTGGTAGACCAGCAGAATGGCCATGGCATGCAGTGAGGCGGCTGCCTGTCCTGTAGCGCTATAGGAATTCGCCACAAGTGTAGACGAAAAACTACAGGCTTTGGACGGGTGCTTATGATCGCGCCGAGAGGAAGCACTCTGAGGACACAGTAGCATCGCAACAGAGCGTTCAACCGGGGGGACCCCAGTGTACCCATGGGCAGCGGCCCCGTCGAGGGAAGGAAGGGCGGAGGAGATCAACGAGGGATCGCTGGAAGACATGGGGGTCTTCGAGGATTTCGAGATCTCCTGATGCACATCCGGGAAGAAAGGCATTGCAGTGGACGCCGACAGGAGTCAGCGGCCACACCCAAAACCAATCGTCCAGCAGCGAGCGCTCGGACAGGGTGAAAGGTTCCACTCTAGTCCGATGCTCGCAGCGGCCCGGGAAAGCATGGCCGTCATCTCAGGATCTGACTCGACGAATGGCACATGCACACCCGAAAGTGGCAGCACTGTCGAATCTTCACTTCCTGAAGATTCTAGCCCGCCCTGTGATGCTGCGATGGACAACAGATCCGATTCTGGAGCGTCAAGGGAAACCCGCAGTGCATCCGAAAATAGACCCGGGGAATCCCCTGAACACTCGCGGGTTGCGTCACTGAAGAGGGGGGCGTGGTCCACGGACAAACAGTCGGCGGATTTGTTCCACACTCACACCCTCAGGTCACCCTGGCCACCAGCCGAAGTAGCATCTCACGTGGAGAGTGTTAGATCGGGGTGTGGATGAGGGGACTCTCTCTCTAACGAGATCATTGAGTCTCGACCGTAATGACGCGATGGTCACGTTCCCGCGGGGAGAACGTGAGTCATCCACAAACGCTGCTCTAGCGTGATCAAGCCCAAGCACGCAGAGCAGAGAATGTGCCCATCAAAATCGGAAATGAGTCGACCGCAACCAGAAATGCACGGGCGAGCCGTCTTTAAAAAGACGTGCCGCGTGCGAGCTCTTTTATGAGAGGAGAAAAAAACTCCGCGATGTTGAAGCGAGCAGGGAGAAACACACTCATTGGCAGATCACTGCACAGATCAGCAGGCAATGTGAACTCGCTGCAGATCACCGTCACACCAACACCGGAGAGAGTGTCTCGTCTCGTAGAGTGAAGTCAGAAATGGCTGTGGAGTGAAGAGATACTCTTGGCTCCGAAGCGAAAACATGCCTATTTGCTGGAACGTTCTCCTTAAATACCCACGAGGTGAGGCGGAGTTACGCTAGGCAAATTCCGCAGACCCATGGCGTTTCTTTGCCATTGGCTCGTTTTTGTATACTCGAAGTCGATAGGCTTTCTAAGCGAAACCCCCATTCGTCGTCATCCGACGGAACTCGGAGTGACAACGAAAGGGAACCATAGTTCCCTGAGAAAGGGAACGAGACGATGCGTCAACGACGCTTTGGGAACGCTCCCAGCGTGAATGCGTCTGAAGCATCTATGTCAACTAGTCCAATGGAAGGAATGAATGTCACGGGCGGGTGACGTCATGACCAGGAAGTGATAAAAGAGCATCCGGTGCAAACTGGCATTAGCTTCAAAAATTGCCGAAGCAAGCCAATCACAGGGATGCAGGAAGTATGGCAGGGTGATGCATCGTCTCATTCCCTTTCTCAGGGAACTATGGTTACAGTTGTAACCTGAGACGTTCCCTTTCGAGGGAACTCACGATGCGTCAACGAAGCTTTGGGAACGAGAATACCCAAAACGCCAGACTTTCAAATGCCTGAGTGTCAGCCTGTTGTCACACTGCACCAAGCACCTGGGATCCTGGCAGCATCCAGGTCCAAGCTGTAAAACCTCACGAATGTGAGCGGTGAGGACCAGCCCGCCGCATCACAAACGTCTTGGAGAGAACTCCAGATAATACGCTTAGAAGCCATACTCCTAGTGGAATGAGCCCTGACCACCAAATGGTTGGCCAGAAGACTCACAAGCAAGAAGAATAGTCTCGACTATCTATTTGCTCAATATGGCAGGGTGACGCATCGTCTCGTTCCCTTTCTCAGGGAACTATGGTTACAGTTGTAACCTGAGACGTTCCCTTTCGAGGGAACTCACGATGCGTCAACGAAGCTTTGGGAACGAGAATACCCAAAACGCCAGACTTTCAAATGCCTGAGTGTCAGCCTGTTGTTACACTGCACCAAGCACCTGGGATCCTGGCAGCATCCAGGTCCAAGCTGTAAAACCTCACGAATGTGAGCGGTGAGGACCAGCCCGCCGCATCACAAACGTCTTGGAGAGAACTCCAGATAATACGCTTAGAAGCCATACTCCTAGTGGAATGAGCCCTGACCACCAAATGGTTGGCCAGAAGACTCACAAGCAAGAAGAATAGTCTCGACTATCTATTTGCTCAATATGGCAGGGTGATGCATCGTCTCGTTCCCTTTCTCAGGGAACTATGGTTACAGTTGTAACCTGAGACGTTCCCTTTCGAGGGAACTCACGATGCGTCAACGAAGCTTTGGGAACGAGAATACCCAAAACGCCAGACTTTCAAATGCCTGAGTGTCAGCCTGTTGTCACACTGCACCAAGCACCTGGGATCCTGGCAGCATCCAGGTCCAAGCTGTAAAACCTCACGAATGTGAGCGGTGAGGACCAGCCCGCCGCATCACAAACGTCTTGGAGAGAACTCCAGATAATACGCTTAGAAGCCATACTCCTAGTGGAATGAGCCCTGACCACCAAATGGTTGGCCAGAAGACTCACAAGCGAGAAGAATAGTCTCGACTATCTTTTTGCTCAATATGGCAGGGTGACGCATCGTCTCGTTCCCTTTCTCAGGGAACTATGGTTACAGTTGTAACCTGAGACGTTCCCTTTCGAGGGAACTCACGATGCGTCAACGAAGCTTTGGGAACGAGAATACCCAAAACGCCAGACTTTCAAATGCCTGAGTGTCAGCCTGTTGTCACACTGCACCAAGCACCTGGGATCCTGGCAGCATCCAGGTCCAAGCTGTAAAACCTCACGAATGTGAGCGGTGAGGACCAGCCCGCCGCATCACAAACGTCTTGGAGAGAACTCCAGATAATACGCTTAGAAGCCATACTCCTAGTGGAATGAGCCCTGACCACCAAATGGTTGGCCAGAAGACTCACAAGCAAGAAGAATAGTCTCGACTATCTATTTGCTCAATAGGTTGGATTTTCTCGACAGAGAAGTCCGATGAACATAAGTGTCCAGTGCTCGCACTGGGCACAAGAGGTTCAGCTTTTCCTGGTCCGAAAAATGGGGGAGGACAGAAAGCTGCAGCACAATAGGCCTCGGAATAATGGTAGGCACCTTTAGAACATATCCATGTTTCGGGTAAGATTGCCTTGGCCATCCCCGGTGCACTCAAGGCAGGTGGGGACCGAAAGGGCCTGAAGGTCTGACTCTTATAGGGACGAAATAGCTAGCAGAAAATAGTCTTAAAAGAAAGGAACTTCTCTGAGACCAAATCTAAGGGCTCGAAGGGAGCCCCAGATAGGCCTTCTAGAACTATTGCAAGGTCCCAAGCCAGCACCCTAGTGCAAGTTGCAGGCCTCAGCCTCAAAGTGCCACGAAGGAAACGAGTGATCAGGGGGTCTCGACCCAAAAATGTACTACCCACCAGGGCGTGGAAAGCCGCAATGGCCGCCACGTATACCTTAAGCGTGGAGGGACATAGACCTGATACAAAGCGTTCTTGCAGAAACTTGAATACTGTGTTTACTGAACAGTTAACCGGATCCCACTGACGCTGGTAACACCAAGAAGTGAAAAACTCTCCAAAAAGTGAATATAGTTTCCTCGTGGCGGGAGCTCTGGAGCTTAGAATGGTCTCAACAACCTCGGTTGAGAGACCACACTCTATAAGTTGGGCCCCCTCAGAGGCCAAACCCACAGTTTCTGAATCCCCTGCCGGGGGTGCAATATTGCATCCCCTGCCTGAGACAGAAGGTCTCTCCTGATCGGGACCTCCAAGGGAGGTCCGTCGAGGAGAAAAATTAGGTCTGCAAACCAAATTCAGCTCGGCCAGGGTGGTGCCACTAAATAGGCTTATTCCATCCTGGCGGATTCACTCCAGAACTCCTGGGAGCAGAGCAGCAAGGGGAAATGCGTACAGCAGTAGCCTCGGCCACGTCTGCACCATAGCATCCAGCCCCGAGGGGACTGGTTGAGTGAGGGATACCCAGAGTGGACAGTGCATCGTATGCTGAGACGAGAACAAATCCACTTCTGCCTGGCCGTAAAACTCCCATATTTCCTCAGCCCCTGCCTCGACAGGGTGTCTGCTCCAATATTCTGGCCCCCCTGGAATATACACTGCCCTCAGACAGCGTAATTTCCTGAGGGACCAAAATAAGAAGCCACCAACGTGTTGTCTGTGGGTCAAGAACCAGAGTTTCCTCCATATAACCAAGGCGCGGGGATACTGCCGTGTGATCTTGATCTTACGGAGTGGGTTTCCCCTCAGGGAGAACCCTCTGGTCCTGAGCCACCACTGTAAAGGTCTCACGTACAGCAGGTCAAAGGGTATCACATTGGACGCTGCTGCCCTGAGGCCTAACAGTCACTGTTCCAGAACAACACATGATGGCCCCTCAGGTCTGGGAGGAGATGTCTCAACGCATTGAAGACGACCATCATCTCTAGGCAATTCATGTGCCAAGAGAGATGATGACTCCTCCTCAAGCCCTGAGCTGAGCGGCCTTCCAATACCGCTCCCCAGCCGGTGAGGGAAGCATCTGTCGAGATCACAACTCGATGGCAAAGAGCTCCCAACACCGGACCCTGGGTTAAGAACCAGTGTTTCCTCCATATAACCAAGGCGAGGAGACACCGCCACGTGATCTTGATCATACGAAGTGGGTTTCCCCTCGGGGAGAACCCTCTGGTCCTGAGCCACCACTGTAAAGGTCTCATGTACAGCAGGCCAAAAGGTATCCCGTTGGACGCTGCTGCCACAAGACCCAACAGTCTCTCGAACTGTTTTACAGTGCGTGACTGGCCTAGCCTCCGCTCTTTTGTGGCTGTTAGGATAGCAGTGCACCTCGGTGCCGAACTGCTAACTGTTCTGATTCCGCTAGAATCAGCCAGTCATCTATGCAATTCAGAATGCGTATACACTGCAGCCTGGCGGGGCCAGAGCTGCGTCTAGACGCTTCGTGAATGTGCGGGGTGATAGAGCTAGACCGAAAGGAAGTGCCTGATACTGGTGTTCTTTGCCCCAAAGAAAACCTCAGGAACCTCCTGTGCTGAGGGAGGATGGAGATATGGAAGTATGCGTCTTTTAGATCTATCGTGACAAACCAGTCCTCGGATCTGATTTGAGTCACGATCTGTTTGAGTGTCAGCATCTTGGACTTGAGTTCCAGCACCAAACACTCCAACAGACGAAGATCTAGTATGTGACGCAGCTCTCCATCCTTTTTTGGAACAATGAGATAACGACTGTAAAGACCCGACCAATGTCGGGTGAGTACACCTGCTCTATAGCTTTCTTTGCTAACAGGGCCTTTACCTCTTGCTCCATTACCAGAGCCTGCTCGGAATGCACTAACGTGAGCAACACCCCGTTGTAGCCTGGAGGATGAGAACCAAACCTGCCTCTTACTACTAACTGCAGGACCCATAGAGATATATTTGGCAGTAGCTTCCGCGCTGCCAGAAAATCTACCAAGGGAACCAGCCCCTCGAGGCTGGCCTCTGGTGTAATAAAGACAGCCAGTTCGGGGACCTGAAGCATACTGGCAGGAACCACCCGAACTGACTGTTTTCGAACCCCCCTCAGAGGGCGCGAGCCCGACGCAATGTCGAGTTGACGCTGCGTCAGAAGCTCGCTGGAGACCGCTGCCCCCCGAAGCACCAAGGGTGGCGGGGTTGGCAGAACGGTCCCCTGAGGGCACCGAGATGGAAAGGGCACCGTATAATGAGGTGTACACCATTCCACCCCGGTTGGGGCTTCCCTCACCGGTCTGACGCCGGTGGCGCCTCGAAAGGGAACTGATTATTTAATAACATGGCAGGCATATAAGGCCTACAACTGCAGTAACTTAATGAATTAACATTGGCAGAGTACACCACGTGATGCGTCTAAGCGAATCACGTTAGCAGAAACCAGCTGTAGCCAATGAGATTTCGTCATTAGCTTTAAATCACCCTTTGGACATTCACGATTGGTTACTGATAGAAAGGAAATGTCCATATTTGGGTTATACATAGGTTGTGCAGGAGATTCAGAGCTTTACAATGATATACCGGTCATGACTGACTTCAGTAAACAGACGGAACGCGGCATGACGCGTTGGAATGCTAAAGTCTTGGTAAATTTGGGAGAAACTTACTGCCGCAAGTAAACAAAATGTAATAAAATAAACATCTTAATGTATATTTTCAACGTTTTCTTTATAGCAGCTTGAAAGAACACATATTGAAGGAGTAAACTAGCCCAAAATCTCAAAACTGATCACTGCATGAAAAATCGATGTTTTTGCCTGCCGTGTCTCGCCTTAAAAGAAGAGAATTCAAGCTTCATGCCTGTATTTCTGCGTGACTGAGTATTCGCTGAGTTAGTTTATTTTCGGACGCGTTTCAGAATGGACTTCACTGACAGAGAGAACGCAGAACTCGTGAACGCATCATGTTTTTTTTCTTTTTTGGCGAAAAGCACAACACTTTATTTTAATTGTGAGTATCCACAAAAAAATAGACACTTAACAGGATCTAATGATGTACAAAACTTATATGTAAGCTCAAAATCAACAGAGTATTTTGAGTCTCTTTTGCACTGATAAGAAAAAAAGTGAGCCCGTCGCGCCGGCGTGATAGCCGACCCCAGAGGGTTAACCATGCCAGGTGCAAATTCCAAGCACGGGGGTGCAACCGACAGTGCTTGCAAATCTCCTATCCTTTTAAGAGAAGTGATAGCGAGGAGGAACAAAGCTTGTAATGTCAGGAACTTGTCCGGAACCTCCTCCAGTGGCTCGAAGGGAGCCAGGGAAAGCCCTTGAAGGACAATGGCCAGATACCATGTCGGCACCCTGGTACGAGCTGCAGGCCTCACTCTCAGAGTAACACAGAGGAAACGAGATACCAAAGGATCTTTACCAAAAGACATTCAACCCAAAGGAATGTGGTAAGCACCTATGGCCACCACATAAACCTTCAAAGTGTACGGGGATAGAACTGCAGTGAACAGCTCCTGCAGGAACTCCTGCACTGTACCAACCGGGCAGTTAACTGGGTCCAACTGACGGTCACTACACCATGAAGGGAATACTCTCCACTTCAAGGCATAAAGTTTCCTCGTGGAGAGAGCTCTGGAATGTAGAATGGTCTCTAAAACCTCAGTTGGTGCCATATTGCAGAGTGGATGTGAGCGCAACCCCCCCTGGTGATTTATATAGTCCCTCCACAGACCCTGAGTCGAGTGTCCTTCTAGGATCGCTTCCCAGCCTGTGAGAGAGGCATCTGTCGTTAGCATCTTGGAACGACAAGAAGCTCCCACATGGGACCCTGGGACAGGAACCACAGTTTCTTCCACATAACCAGGGCACGTAAGCACAGCGTAAACCTGATCATGCGAAAGGGGTTGCCCCTCGGGGAAAACCCTTTGGTCCTGAGCCACCACTGCAGGGGTCTCATGTACAACAGTCCAAAAGGTATCGCATTGCACGCTGCTGCCATCAGACCCAACAGCCTCTGAAACTGTTTGACAGTGAGTGACTGGCCTAGCTTTATTCTTTTTACAGCCGAAAGGATGGACTCTATGCGTGCCGGTGACAGGCGTGCCTACAACAACATTGAGAAACCAAACCACGCCTAGAAAAGTGGTCCTCTGTAGTGGAAAAAGCACCCTCTTTTTGACGTTTAGCCATAACCCCAACTCTTTCATGTGAGCGAGAACGACATCTCGATGCCGAAACGCCAACTGATGCGACTGAGCCAGAATCAACCAATCATCGATGTAGTTCATGATACGAATACCCTGCAGACGCAGAGGCGCCAGAGTGGCATCTACGCATTTCGTGAAAGTGTGGGGTGATAGTACTAGGCCGAACGGAAGAACTCGATATTGGTAAGCTTTGCCCCCAAAAGCGAACCTCAGGAACTCCCTGTGATATGGAAGGATGGATATATGGAAGTATGCGTCCTTGAGATCTATCGTGACAAACCAGTCCTCGGATCTGATCTGTGGCACGATTTGTCTCAGTGTTTACATTTTGAACTTTAGTTGCATGACTGACTCGTTTAGCACTCAAAGATCCAAAATGGGACACAACCCCCCCATCCTTCTTTGGAACTATGAAATACTGGCTGTAGAACCCGGTTTCCCTGTTGGAGGGAGGTACATATTATATGGCCCCTTTCTCTAACAGGCTTTTCACTTCTTGTTCCATTACCAGAACCTGCTCGGGGCCCACCACGGTGGATAGGACCCCCATAAACCTGGCTGGGCGAGACCCAAACTGTATTTGAAACCCTTTTCTATGGTCTGCAGGACCCAACGAGAAACATTTGGCAGTAGCTTCCACGCTGCCAAAAATTCTACTAGTGGTACCAGCCTCTTGAGACTGGCTTCTGGTTTTTGTTTTGCAATCAGCCCGACGCCATGTAACAGCGAACCGGCAGGGAACGACCAACCTGACTGCTCTTGAACCCTCCTCGGAGGGGGCCGGCATCCCAAGGCCACAACGTTTCCGGATGGACCTTGATATATGTGCTCGCCGGAGACCGCTGCACCCTGAAGCACACGAGGTGGTAGGGTTGGCAGAACAGTCCCCTGAGGGCACCGAAGGGAGATGGGCACCGTATAATAAGGTGTTGACCGCTCCACTTCGGGGGGGTGACTGCTCTCGGGCGTCATGACCTCTTCCACGCAGCCTTCTTAGAGATAATGACAGTACTCAGATCCATCTTACCCTTCGAAGACTGCGGGTGAGAGCACCCTCCCTGTCCCCAGCCTTTCTATTGGGGAGCACAGGAGGCAACGCTCTGCTTCTGACTGGCACGGTGCGAAGAGTGTAAATCTGTGTTGAGATTATTTTGAATGAAATATTGAAGTTTATAATTAAGTGTTTTGGCACACCACGCCGAGTGGCCCAATGCATTTTTCTAAAGTCGGGTTTTATTCTGGCATCGTGAGTTAGTGTTCGACAAACGCGGCGGAGCGTTCATTTAGATTAATTTATTTTTCTCATTATTACAGCTAAAATAACTTAATTGGCGACTCCGTAATTTTTTGGTCATACAGATAAGAGTAGAGTAGCTTACATCGTTCAAAACTGTAAACTTGTATTCATATTAGGCTAACGACAAAAACAGTATGTGTCTCTGTCTCCGGGAACTGCGCGTCACAAAAATGAACCGAAAGCCACTTCAGCTCAGTCACGATAAGAAATCGGCTAGGTCTAAAGCCTTTAAATGTCTAAATATTTAGGCTAATAAATGTTATCTGATTGTGTAGGCTAATCCATATGAAAACGAGAGGTAGGCCTACAGAGGATCTACTCAAACATGCCTAATGTAAGCGCTTCCCAATGAGAAAATTACAAGACAAGGGTGAAAATCTCGCTCTAATTAAATGTAGGCTAAATCGCCCTGAATTAAAATGTAAAAACAGATCAAATAATGTATTTGTCGAAATGTTGCGATATTGTTTCATTTAAGTTCATAATTATTATATAAATGTTATTTAATTTAGCAGCATTACCACGAAGCACCGTGTTTCGATATTTATTTGAATAATACAAAATAAAAAAAAAACTTAATTCACAAATTGCATGCCTGGTTGTAAGGATCCAAAGATCCCTGTAGACTTTAATATTGAGTTGAACATTTTGTTCATGACAACAAATTAACAAGCGTTTTTTTTTTAAGATTATATTTAGTTTTGCTTGGAAAAAGCTGTCCCAAACCAGTTTTATTTCATCAATTATTGCAATAATGAAATATTTAGTAATAAACTTGACAGAAATATCACTAGGCTACATGTGACTTAAATAATTTAATTCCTTCATTATCAACACTGTCTAGAATAGCGATTTAAGTGTGAATTGCGACTTCTCTTTGTGTTAAGTCAGCCTCAGACTCTGATAGCCTGTGGGGGGGTTGGAGACAGTTGCTGGACAAAGGTGTTAATGTTCCTCTTTCATAGTGTCGGATAGCCAGCCTGATGAGCAGGCAAAATTATTGTAAGGATAAATCTGTGTCCAAATGTAGGCCCCCTATCTTATTAAATTATAAATATTGTAGTTTATTTATTGTAGCCTATTTAAAGTTTTTTTCACACAAAATTTCAATTGAAGTTATTGTAAGGTGAATTCAACAAGGCATGCTGTGTCTTTGAAGCAACAATTAAAGGCTAAATATTTTTTTCGTGATTTGTATGGCTGACACGCAGCGACATATACAGTATTATCAGCTGTATGATGTGTTTTTACCCTGAAATGTTTAATTTCGAGAGAGACCCGGTGCGTGCAGCGAGGGAGACTAAATAAACTTGTTAAAAAGAGATCCAGCGCGAGAGAGACAACGAAAAACGCATGTTTTTAATTTAATTATGTTTCTTTGGACAATTTTCGTTTTGTACTGTTTTAATTGTTTAATTTAGCTGTAATTTCTTTGGCAATACAAATTTAGAATGTCGCAAGAATAAAATTAGCCTAGTGTTTCTTATTTTGCATCGCAAAAGAAATAAACTCTAAACCCGATGCAACCCTGTTTTAAATTTTAAAAAACTGTCCCGACCCTTTATTTAAACCTTGAAATGTTCGAACTTGGTTTCAAACTTAAGTAATTTTAGTGTTCTCTTACATTACACAATAATTTAGCAGACTAAAGACGAGCTTCTTCATTTTCATTTTCTGACACAATCGGCTGACAATCTTCCTTCATCAGTTTGTCGTTTGTGCAGCGGCTGCGGTTCTACAGGAATGTAGCAAATTTATGTTGTAAATATTTTACCACCTTGATGCTTAAATAGTAACTGTTTATAACTGTTTACTTATTTAAAGTCAAGAGTTTTGTTTAATTATCATTACAAGTTGTAATGATAATTAAACAAAACTCTTGACTTTAAATAAGTAAACAGTTATAAACAGTTACTATTTAAGCATCAAGGTGGTAAAATATAAAAGCTGTAGGACAAGATCGGTTAACAACATGTAGGCATATCATATGCTAGGCCTACATTGAGATTGGATCTCGGGTGGATTGAAGCTCCTCGAAGCTCGTGTTGTTGCGTTGATCACTGAGCTGTCTTCTGTATGCTGTTAAAGTTGTAAAGCCTCATTGATGTAGCCTAAATGTTTTTATTGCAATGTTTTATGTTGAAATGTTTTCATTATTTATTCAATTACATTTCAGTAGCCTAATTTCAGTATTGTGATTATGAATTATTTTAGCTACGTTTCACTTGTTGAATTCAACAAGTGAAACGTAGCTAAAATAATTCATAATCACAATTTCACAGTTTCACTTGTTGAATTCATCTGCTACCAGCTTTCAATCGCTCTGAATCAGCGCGGTGTGGCAGCAGATTACGCATTAGGGAGAATAAACCGGAATAAACGAACACTTTTATGATTGTAGCGCCTCTTAGCGGTAAAAGGCAGCAAATACACCACACATTTTACCACCGCGGTGGAACGGCTGATGTGGGCATTGTCATGGCTTGCCTCGACATTTGCGTTTGAATAGCGCGCGTCCTCCGTGGGCGTGTCAGATTAACGCGTAATGAAGTGTAATGAGCTGGGGAAAAAAATACTGACAGCACTCTCTTTTCATACAGATTGCATAAACTGAGAATATTTGTTTTTTATATAAATTACTTCATTTAAAAGAAGAGAATTCAAGCTTCATAAAGAAAAATCTCTCGTGCCTGTGTGACAAGTAATCGCGGAGTTACAGTTAATCTTAGGACGCGTTTCAGAATGGACTTCACTGACAGAGAGAACGCAGAACTCGCATCATGTTTGTTTTTCTTTATTTGGTGAAAAGCACAACACTTTGTTTTTATTGTGAGTATCCACAAAAAAAATAGAAACTTAACAGGATCTAATGATGTATAACACTTAAATGTAAGATCAAAATAAACCGAGTATTTTGAGTCTCTTTTGCACTGATAAGAAAAAAAGCGAGCAGATCACGCCGGCGTGATTGCCGACCCCAGAGGGTTAAAGAAATGGATTATAAATAATCAAAACTGCAATCACCAATAGTTGGTTTACCTTATCCCAGGTATTGCCCTTCTTTGTACTGTATTTATTTATTTATTTATTCTATTTGTTCTTTCGCTTTTATCACTTTTTTTTTCTGTCTTAGTTGTTTCTATTTCTCATATATTCTTTTTTTTATTTTAATTTTTTTTATTAATGTAATATGATGATGTGTTGACCTGCCAAGGGACTACAGATGAAAATTAGCTTTTCTGCTAACTCTGGCACATTTACATTTTGAGTGTAAACAAAAAATGTCAATTGATGTGCATTGTCCCTTTTAAATAAATAAAGCAAAAAAAAAAAAAAAAAAAAATGTTTGTGCACTATACACTCTATATGAAACTGGTTTCTCCAGATCGGGGAAAAACGGTAGGCCCCGGCATTGAGGTTGTGACCGTGCTGGTAGGAAGCGTGCTGCACGAATACTGCTCGACAAACGACACAACAAAGCTGAAAATTTGCCTGAGCCAAAAAAGAGTCGCACGAGTCAGATTTCGGCTTTCGGTGTATGCCCGCCTTAAGAGGTTGCTTCTCCTGCATTAATTCTATAGTTCCTGTTTGGAAATAAAATTGATTGCATGTACAGTGCGGAGTGCTGTGAGTTACTGCTGCTCTTCTACTATGTACATCGCATCTGTGCGTTCATTCACTCTCGCTCTTACATTAGTAAACGTTATTTTTAGATGAACACATCCAAACTACATTGCTATAGCCTATTGAGATTTGTTCTAATCGCGATATAGAATAGTGTCTGTAATGACAACATTTCGTTGACTAGTTTTGGATAGATTATAAAGTTTTTACTGTAAAATAGACTGTTTACTGTTAAATATACTGTATTGTCAAAAATAAACTAATCAACTGTTATAGTGTTTGTTCCAATGCAAGCTTGGCTATATCAAAATAATGAATCCTTAACTTTGAAATATGTATGATAAAATGTATTGGCCTACTTTAAAAAAATAATACTTTATAAGAGATTTATGGAAAAAGACTATTTTTTTCAAGATGTTTCCAACTCTAACTTTGAACCAATTCTATAGAATGGCCCATATAGCCTATTTGAACAGGATTTGTTTCCAGGTATGACTACAAATGTGCTTTTGACTTTCATTTATATTTTGATTATATATATATATATATATATATATATATATATATATATATATATATATATATATATATATATATATTAGTCCTTTAGCATATTTAGCATTCTTTCTTGTGTGACACACCTGAATGAAAGGCTCATTATTATGCGGGTCTTTGTCTTCTCAGGTGAGAATCTCCTAATTATACATGAGGGGGTTGGGCCGTTCATTTTGAAGCAAAAACTCTAGGCGACAACATCCACTAGTCAAAAGTCTTGTGGACACATATTTAGTATGTGTTTTGTGGCCTTATTTCCGAAACTTTAATTTAAATTTTTTCAATAACCATGCATAAACAATATTCTCTCAAAAATACAAACATGTATTACAGACTGCATACATGTTGCTCACATATGGTAGCCCTGTTTGTGCTAAATAGAGTGTAATTTCACATGTTGCTCACATATGGTAGCCCTGTTTGTGCTAAATAGAGTGTAATTTCACTTGTGCCATTAATATGTTTATAAGCAACTTAAAAAAGCACAAATGTCAGGGCATGTCAAAACATCTCAAGGACCCCAAAAACACCTTAGACCCCAGAGGGTTAATTTCTGTTTGTGTTATAATTGATTATTTCTGTGAGAATTTACAATTGATGCTGCTGTGTCTTGTGTATCTATATTTTGATTTTGTCACTAATTGCTTTGTTTCCTTCCCTTTTGCAGGAGCAGGGGTGACTCAGAATGGGCAGGCTAGCTATCTTTGGAGGGTGCATGGAAACTCTCCTTTTCTAAGTGTGTGTGGTGTAGGTTTTCTTGCAGTGGATTTCATTGGAGTGTGTGTGATTTTGAGATTTGGTGCACAGGGGTTACTCATTGCAGGCTGAAATGAAGCCCACTGCTTAGCCTGCCCTTCTACTGGTGCACCCCAGCTCAGTGACGATATCTTGCTTTTCTTTTTCTTTGTTTGATGAACCTGCTCATATATAAATCAGTGGCCTTGTTTGCCTGCACTAGTATTTAATTGCTATCAGTGGTCCTCTTTTAAACTATTTATGATCACTTAAAGCTCTAGTCCGTAACTTTTTTGGGTTAAAAATGATCCAAAATAAATGTTTGAGCAAGTACATAACCAGCCAGTGTTTTTAATTCCAGTGGTACTGGTGGATTTCCGCGGGAGATTCGAGCATGTCTTTGCGTCATTACGTCACATCTGTACACATGAAGAAGGTGTCTCGACTAGTAGGCTATATTGCGTGTGAGGATGTTGGCGGTGGAGATTTATAGCCTTTTCTTACAGCACTTGATATAATTAAACTTATTAATTTGATGGCGGATCCAGAAAGGTTCAAACGACAATCACCAGTGACAACTGGAGATTCACCCGTTGTAAAATGCAAAAGACTTTGGACTGAGAGTTTGGAAAAAGAGACTGCAACCGGGCCCATGCGAAAACAAGGATAAATATCTAAAGGGCATTAAATGTAGTCATGCAATGCTGATGTTGTTAACATTAAAAATTTGACAAAGTATAATTTGCACGGTTTGACGTGATATGATAAGCGATCGTTAGATTTAATCAGCGCGATTTACTGCAATGCTTTTTTTCCCTTAGTTGGTGTGACGTCCCTGTCGGCCGTTACTTGTTGTATGTGTGTGTGTGTGTGTGTTTTGCGTCTGTATTGTTTGCAGGTGACTGTCTGATTGCGGCGTTTTTGGGAGCACCGGTGTGCAGGTGTACGTTGTTGTCTACAAAAGCTGCATGTTTCCTGTCAGCGGGAGTCTGCTCTGGGGATGCGTTGGACTTTGTGGCAGTTTCTTGTCCTTCTGGTTGATATCTGTAGCTTTAGATGGTCGAATCTCGGCTCCTTTTTGAGGAAGAATGTAAAATAAAGCTCAGATATTTTGCAATGTAGCGGTATTCGTCTCTCCTTATTTGTGGTGATCCTTTTGGATCTGTTACGTCAGAGACGAGGACACAAGATGCAAGTAAAACTCTTTATTAGTAATGTAAGTAAAGATGATGATAAAGATAGTCCAGGTTCAGCAGGCGGTGGCGCAGGGACTTCGATGGTCAGACACAGAGTGAAGGATGAAGTGCAGGGTGCTCAGAAGAGTGATGATGTAATCCAGACACGAAACGAAATCCAACACGACGAAAACCGGAACACAGGAACTCGAGACGGGACACGAAGCACAGGAACAGGCACAGGAAAGACGAGGACTTCATACAACGATCTGACAGTGGGAATGAGAAAGTGGTAAGTCTTTATAGGAGATGAGATGAGTGGCAGCTGGTACTGGTGAGTGATCGCAGCTGAATACTGATCAACTGATGATTGCGGACACACCCACTCACACACTCGCACACATGTAAACAACAAAGCACGAGACTAGAGAGAGACACTGGATCCAAATACCGTGACAGTACCCCTCCCCCTAGGAACGCCTCCTGGCGTTCCCAGGACTCCTTACCTGTCGATTGTAATCATCGATAAGGGAGTGATCCAGAATGTCTCTAGCAGGTACCCAACTTCTCTCCTCAGGACCGTAACCTTCCCAGTCCACCAAGTACTGGAATCCACGCCCCCTCCGCCTTGAGTCCAGCACACGATTGACCGAATAAGTTGGTTCCCCATCTACGAGTCGCGGCGGAGGAGGAACCGGGATAGGCGGATTAAAGCGAGAATGAAATACGGGTTTAATTTTGGATACATGGAAGACGGGGTGAATTCTCCTGTACACCGGAGGAAGGTTGAGGCGGACTGCCACCGGACTAATGATCTTGGTGACAGTGAACGGGCCAATGAATTTGGGAGCAAGTTTATTAGACACGGAGCGGAGAGGAATGTTCTTGGTAGAAAGCCACACTTTTTGACCAACGACGTATACGGGAGGCCTAGACCGGTGGCGATCGGCTTTGGCCTTGGTGCGCAACCCCACTTGGAGAAGAGTCTCACGGGCTCTAGTCCAAGTGCGGTGACACCTCTGGACGAAGGCGTGAGCAGAGGGGACCGCGACCTCGGATTCCAGACTAGGAAAAATTGGTGGCTGGTAACCTACGCTACACTCAAACGGAGATAGGCCCGTGGATGACACTGGCAACGTGTTGTGGGCGTACTCCACCATAGAAAGTTGTTGACTCCATGAGGAAGGGTTCTTGGAAACCAAACATCGTAACGTTCTCTCCAAATCTTGGTTGGCTCTCTCAGTTTGGCCATTGCTCTGGGGGTGGAACCCTGAGGACAGACTGACAGTCGCCCCCAGAAGCTTACAAAATTCTCGCCAAAATTTGGACACAAACTGGGGTCCCCTGTCAGAAACCACGTCTGTCGGGAGGCCATGTAACCGAAAGACGTGGTCAATGACAATCACCGCTGTCTCCTTGGCTGAGGGTAATTTGGGCAAGGGAATGAAATGAGCCGCCTTCGAGAACCGGTCCACTACGGTCAAAACTACCGTATGACCCTGGGAGGGTGGGAGGGCGGTAACGAAATCTAGAGCGATATGGGACCAGGGTCTCGAAGGGACTGGCAGCGGTTGGAGTAACCCATCTGGGGGTCGATTGGAACGCTCAGTCCGGAACGTCTGAGGCTGGAGCGAAAAATGCATGGAGCAGCGGGTTAAGAAGGCTCGGCAAAATCTTGGATCACCTGAATAATGCTCTGGGGTTGGTAGGTGTGGCTCCGACTGGGATGGGCTCTCCGATGGTGTGGGGGGAACGGCCGGTGCGGGCGGCGCAGTGGGAGCTCGTAGCTGTTGGATCTGCCGGGTGAGCTCGGACACCTGCGCCACTAACGCCTGAACAGCGCGACCAGTATCGTTTAAATTTTTCTCCTGAACGTCCAGACGAGCCATACTGTTACTCAAACAGTCCTCCATGGTAGGCGCTGATGTACTTGCTGTGTCCATTCTTGGTCAGATCGTTCTGTTACGTCAGAGACGAGGACACAAGATGCAAGTAAAACTCTTTATTAGTAATGTAAGTAAAGATGATGATAAAGATAGTCCAGGTTCAGCAAGCGGTGGCGCAGGGACTTCGATGGTCAGACACAGAGTGAAGGATGAAGTGCAGGGTGCTCAGAAGAGTGATGATATAATCCAGACACGAAACGAAATCCAACACGACGAAAACCGCAACACAGGAACTCGAGACGGGACACGAAGCACAGGAACAGGCACAGGAAAGACGAGGACTTCATACAACGATCTGACAGTGGGAATGAGAAAGTGGTAAGTCTTTATAGGAGATGAGATGAGTGGCAGCTGGTACTGGTGAGTGATCGCAGCTGAATACTGATCAACTGATGATTGCGGACACACCCACTCACACACTCGCACACATGTAAACAACAAAGCACGAGACTAGAGAGAGACACTGGATCCAAATACCGTGACAGGATCGCATCAAATGGGGGCTCGTCCGAATATTTGTATATATATAATTTTTTTTTTCAGTTTGTTGGTTTTGTAAGTAGTTTGGTAAGTAGTTAACATTTTGTGTTCTTGCTTGTTTAGGGATTTGTATTGATTGGGATTGGTTTTGTTGAGATGTGTGAATACTTTGGTTTGTTTATATTTGGCCTGGTAACAGGATTGGGAATATTATTATTATTATTATTATATATATATTTTTTAATCAAATTGTAGGAGAGACGAGTGCATTTATTATCGAATTATTTGAATATTATCTTTTGATCACAGTTGTATTGGCTTTAGAGGGGAACCCTGGGATTAACTTTACTTTTAGGAATTAGCGGCATGTCCTATGTTTAAATTTTTTTTTGGCAGATTAGAGCTGAGTCTCGGGAGCACGCTGAGGTTTGAGGGAATCGCCAATTTAATTGGTTGTTCTTCTCGACTTGCGGTATCAGGTGCATAAAAACCCGCCACTGTGTGCTTGAAGATTAGGGTCTACTTAGTTAGATTTATTTGTAGGGAGGGTGTGAAGTTGAATCTCCAGGGCATTTTTTTTTTCTTTTTGGTGGTTTTGCAGCTGTGGAAGTGTTAGCTTTTAAAAGAGATATCGTATAGAAAATCGTTGATTGTAGTATAATTGTTAAGGAGGAGATTCCCCCTTCCATGTGAAGCGCTTTGAGTGCCTAGAAAAGCGCTATATAAATGTAATGAATTATTATTATTATTATTATTAAATATGACATCTATCTAAATAAGTGAATTTATTGAAAGTCCTTCTGAACAGTTTTTAAATTTACTAACGAAAGATCAATTGACTGAAGTCGCAACGCATTATGATATTAGCCTTTCTACGAATCATAAAAAGCTAAAAGAGATTATTCAAACTGTTTTAAAAATAGCACTTATAAATAAAGGAATTATGTCGTCTGTAGATTTACCGGTAATTATAGCTTCTTCTGCAACTCTGTCTTTTGAACAACAAAAAGAGTTCTTCTCCAAATGGAACAGCGTAAAATGGGGTTCCAGATGGAAATGGAGAAACGAAAATTAAATCAGGAGACATGTTTGCACAGCAGGTTTTAGAAAAAAAGAAAATTAGACCTGCAACAACAGCGGCTTGACCTTATGAAAGAAGGTAAGGTAAGAATGTTAAGTGACGGGATTCACATGACGTGGTAGAGAGTGCTCCGTTTGCTTCTAATTTTAATGTGGCAGCAAATTTGCGAAACTGGCCCGATACAGAACGGACCTTGATGTTGCAATGTGTTTTGACTGGTAAGGCGCAGAGAGCTTATTCTGCTTTGAGCTGGACTGATAGTCAGAATTATCAGAAGGTTAAAGGTGCGGTTCTTAAGGCAAATGAAATGGTTCCAGAGGCATATCGCCAGAAATTTTGTGGGTGGAGAAAACATTCCATTCAAGCACACGCAGAATTGGCTCGTGAGTTGGAATTGTCTTTTACTCGTTTGGTGTAATGCATCGGCTGTTGAATCGTATGAGGATATTGTAAACCCCAAAGGGGGTTTGGAGTGATGTGCCCTTACCTTTGATTGTTTCATCTAAACCTGTTTCTACTGGGGATATTGATGAGAGTGTGCAGAGTTTACCTGATGTTTTTTCAGCATGTGTGGTCACCCGTGCAGCCAGTCGAGCAGTTGCCCCTACAAAAAGTGTGGAACCGTCTTTGACGGAAGCCATATTGTGGCTTAATACTCTTCTCTCTGTGTCTCAGGGTGAGTTGATTAAGGAACAAAAGCCAGATTTCACTCTGAATGTTCTATTTCCACAGGTAATGACCGACAACAGTGCCGCACAGGGGTATTTTGTTTGTGAGGGAATTCTGGTAAGAAAGTGGACACCTCAGGCTAACGCTTTTCTGAAAGAATCTATTGTTCAAATTGTAATTCCAACGCCGTTTCGTTCGATGGTATTAAAACTCGCTCACGATGACTTATCTGGACATCTTGGAGTGAAGAAGACTTATAATCGCGTTATGCGAAATTTCTTTTGGCCTCGCCTAAAACGCGATGTGTCTAAATATATACGAACGTGTCATACATGTCAGGTTTCAGTTTTGCATCAATTTAATATTAAGCATTGTCCACTGCATATAATCTTCAAAGTCAGGGTGTATTAGAATGCTTTCACCAGTCACTTAAGTCCTTATTACGTGCTTATTGTACGGAATTGGATCGAGACTGGTAGGAAGGCTTACCTTGGCTTATGTTAGCAGCAAGAGAAGTGACTCAGGAGAGTACTGGGTTTAGCCCGAATAACCTTCGTGGGCCGTTAGCTGTATTGCGAGATGGCTGGTTACCTACTGAACCACCGAAAAGGTTGACCGAGTATGTTGATGGTTTTAAAAGACGACTTTTTAAAGCGGTTAAAGTGGTAAAAGTGAACTTGGGACTAGCACAATTCAAAATGAAACGTTTGTATGATCGTAGGACGGAACATCGTTCTTTTTGTGTTGGCGATCAGGTGTTGGCTTTGTTGCCCGTTGTTTCATCTCCGTTTAAAGCTAGATTTGCCGGTCCATACGTCATTATACGTCGGGAATCTGATGAAAATTATGTCATCAGTACGCCAGAGAGAAGGACTAAAACTCAGTTATGTCATGTGAATTTGCTTAAATCTTATTTAGGAATAAGGGCTAGGAACGGGTATCGCCTGAAACAGAATCGGTTGCTTTGTCCGTGGATCAGGGTTTATCACGGGGTAGATTGCCACGGGGTAGATTACCAGAGAGGTCGTTGGTCATGGTGTTGTTTGTCCAGTGAATGCAAAAATTTAAGCAATCAATAAGTATCCTCCACCATGTAAAAAGTGGGAGTTGAACGTCCGGTATGTTTCTTTTCGAGAAACCGCCATATAAAGGGAACTCACAATGTTTTGGCGGATGCATTGTCCCGTGCACCTCTGTCTTGAGAGTAAATGTGTTACTCTATGCCTTTGTGTGTGTCATTGTTTTCTTTCCCTAGGACCCAGGTCGGGTAGTAGGGATGGTGCGGCAGTGAAGGAGATGTGCTTTGTTACAGTGCCAGAGTGACATCGATATGTTTGGAAACAGTGTAATATTAGGGTAAATCTTGCAATAAGTCTTTGAGTTATATTTTATGGGGGAGGGTGTGACGTCCCTGTGCAGATGGGAGTTTTACTTACTGAAACATGTTCTGAGGGCAGAAAGGAAAATGATTGGTTTACAGTTTCAACCAATGAAACTGAAGCAAAGGCGGGGTCAAGACGTTTGAACGTGCGGAGGGATTAGTCCGGCTCCAAGGAAACAGATGTTCGTGGGAGAAAGAATTGCAATTGCAAGGTAAGTGATTTTACTATATATTTTGTTAAAATTCATCATCCTCTAACGTTTATTAAGATAATCAGCGAACATTAAAATGCACAGAACTAATAATCATCGTCTAAATATCGTATTCATACATTTTGATTCGACTGTTTCATCAGTCGACCGCCACAAAGCTGCTTATGGTGTAAATGGTGTAAAACACGCTTTTTCAATGCTACCTCGCTGTGTGTGAAATTGATATGCGACAACAGAACTCGTTCAAATCTCCGCGATATTTCAACGGTCAAACTGATAACATCTCCCGCCCTAGCGCTGCTCTCAGGGCAGGAGTGCTCAAATCGCTGTTATTTTAGTGTACTACGCGCTGCTCTCAGGGCAGGAGTGCTCAATAGATTCAAATCGCTGTTATTTTAGTGTATTACGCGCTGCTCTCAGGGCAGGAGTGCTCAATAGATTCAAATCGCTGTTATTTTAGTGTATTACGCGCTGCTCTCAGGGCAGGAGTGCTCGATAGATTCAAATCGCTGTTATTTAGTGTATTACTCGCTGCTCTCAGGGCAGGAGTCAATAGATTCAAATCGCTGTTATTTTAGTGTACTACGCGCTGCTCTCAGGGCAGGAGTACAAATCGCTGTTATTTTAGTGTATTACGCGCTGCTCTCAGGGCAGAAGTGCTCAATAGATTCAAATCGCTGTTATTTTAGTGTATTACTCTCTGCTCTCAGGGCAGGAGTACAAATCGCTGTTATTTTAGTGTATTACGCGCTGCTCTCAGGGCAGGAGTACTCAATAGATTCAAATCTCCTCCTATTTTAGTGTATTACATGCTGCTCTCAGGGCAGGAGTACAAATCGCTGTTATTTTAGTGTACTACGCGCTGCTCTCAGGGCAGGAGTACTCAATAGATTTAAATCGCTGTTATTTTAGTGTATTACTCGCTGCTCTCAGGGCAGGAGTACAAATCGCTGTTATTTTAGTGTATTACTTGCTGCTCTCAGGGCAGGAGTACTCAATAGATTCAAATCGCTGTTATGTTAGTGTACTACGCGCTGCTCTAAGGGCAGGAGTACAAATCGCTGTTATTTTAGTGTACTACGCGCTGCTCTCAGGGCAGGAGTACAAATCGCTGTTATTTTAGTGTATTACTCGCTGCGCTCAGGACAGGAGTACAAATCGCTGTTATTTTAGTGTATTACTCTCTGCTCTCAGGGCAGGAGTACAAATCGCTGTTATTTTAGTGTATTACGCGCTGCTCTCAGGGCAGGAGTACTCAATAGATTCAAATCTCCTCCTATTTTAGTGTATTACATGCTGCTCTCAGGGCAGGAGTACAAATCGCTGTTATTTTAGTGTACTACGCGCTGCTCTCAGGGCAGGAGTACTCAATAGATTCAAATCGCTGTTATTTTAGTGTATTACTCGCTGCTCTCAGGGCAGGAGTACAAATCGCTGTTATTTTAGTGTATTACTTGCTGCTCTCAGGGCAAGAGTACAAATCGCTGTTATTTTAGTGTATTACTCGCTGCTCTCAGGGCAGGAGTACAAATTGCAGTTATTTTAGTGTACTACGCGCTGCTCTCAGGGCAGGAGTGCTCAATAGATTCAAATCGCTGTCATTTTAGTGTATTACGCGCTGCTCTCAGGGCAGGAGTTCAAATCGCTGTTATTTTAGTGTACTACGCGCTGCTCTCAGGGCAGGAGTTAAAATCGCTGTTATTTTAGTGTATTACTCGCTGCTCTCAGGGCAGGAGTACTCAACAGATTCAAATCGCTGTTTAGTGTACTACGCGCTGCTCTCAGGGCAGAAGTACTCAATAGATTCAAATCGCTGTTATTTTAGTGTACTACGCGCTGCTCTCAGGGCAGGGGTTCAAATCGCTGTTATTTTAGTGTATTACGTGCTGCTCTCAGGGCAGGAGTACTCAATAGATTCAAATCGCTGTTTAGTGTACTACGCGCTGCTCTCAGGGCAGGAGTACTCAATAGATTCAAATCGCTGTTATTTTAGTGTACTATGCGCTGCTCTCAGGGCAGGAGTGCTCAATAGATTCAAATCGCTGTTATTTTACTGTATTACACGCTGCTCTCAGGGCAACAGTACAAATCGCTGTTATTTGAGTGTACATGCTGCTCTCAGGGCAGAAGTTCAAATCGCTGTTATTTTAGTGTATTACGCGCTGCTCTCAGGGCAGAGTACTCAATAGATTCAAATCGCTGTTATTTTAGTGTACTACGCGCTGCTCTCAGGGCAGAAGTTCAAATCGCTGTTATTTTAGTGTACTACGCGCTGCTCTCAGGGCAGAAGTTCAAATCGCTGTTATTTTAGTGTACTACATGCTGCTTTCAGGGCAGGAGTACTCAATAGATTCAAATCGCTGTTATTTTAGTGTATTACTCGCTGCTCTCAGGGCAGGAGTACAAATCGCTGTTATTTTAGTGTACTACGCGCTGCTCTCAGGGCAGGAGTTCAAATCGCTGTTATTTTAGTGTATTACGTGCTGCTCTCAGGGCAGGAGTACTCAATAGATTCAAATCGCTGTTTAGTGTACTACGCGCTGCTCTCAGGGCAGGAGTACTCAATAGATTCAAATCGCTGTTATTTTACTGTATTACGCGCTGCTCTCAGGGCAACAGTACAAATCGCTGTTATTTGAGTGTACTACACGCTGCTCTCAGGGCAGAAGTTCAAATCACTGTTATTTTAGTGTACTACGCACTGCTCTCAGGGCAGAAGTTCAAAACGCTGTTATTTTAGTGTATTACGCGCTGCTCTCAGGGCAGGAGTACTCAATAGATTCAAATCGCTGTTATTTTAGTGTACTACGCGCTGCTCTCAGGGCAGAAATTCAAATCACTGTTATTTTAGTGTACTACATGCTGCTCTCAGGGCAGGAGTACTCAATAGATTCAAATCGCTGTTATTTTAGTATACTACGCGCTGCTCTCAGGGCAGAAGTTCAAATCGCTGTTATTTTAGTGTACTACATGCAGCTCTCAGGGCAGGAGTACTCAATAGATATAAATCGCTGTTATTTTAGTGTACTACACGCTGCTCTCAGGGCAGGAGTACTCAATAGATTCAAATCGCTGTTTAGTGTACTACGTGCTGCTCTCAGGGCAGGAGTACAAATCACTGTTATTTTAGTGTGTTACGCGCTGCTCTCAGGGCAGGAGTTCTCAATAGATTCAAATCGCTGTTATTTTAGTGAACTACGCACTGCTCTCAGGGCAGGAGTTCTCAATAGATTCAAATCGCTGTTATTTTAGTGTACTACGTGCTGCTCTCAGGGCAGGAGTGCTCAATAGATTCAAATCGCTGTTATTTTAGTGTACTACGCGCTGCTCTCAGGGCAGGAGTACTCAATAGATTCAAATCACTGTTATTTTAGTGTACTACGCGCTGCTCTCAGGGCAGGAGTACAAATCACTGTTATTTTAGTGTACTACGCGTACTACTAATTGGAGACAGAACCTTTTTTGTACTCCACGCAGATCACAAAAAGCTGAAATCGGTTGAGAAATGTATTTCTTTAGCACTTTATTGTGCTTTTTGTCCAGAAAAGCCGCAGCTCCCGTTTACTTGTATTTGTTTATAGAGCAGTCTTGTTGACGTATCGCAGCAAAGGTCCAAAGCGGCCAATGAGGCGTCTATGTATTTTGTATGTCTATGGGACCAGCGGTTTGAGAATGGATGGATGGATGGATGATTCAGCTGTGGGCGCCATCTTCTGGGAATTCAGTTGGCATGACCGTCACAGTGCATAATGGGTATTCTCTAGCCGTTGAGCGTGATTGGTTGTAGACTTATTATTGCTGTGCATTGTGGGATTGAATGAGTGCACTCGTTAACGTCCACTATGGTTTCAGACACCACTACAAATGGCTGTCCCTTCATATAGTGCCCTATTTAAGGGTATAGGGGGTAGAAGGCTAGTGTTCCAAGCAGACTTTAGCTACGAAGTACATGTAAACAAAAAAAAGGGTAAAAGTGAGCCAGAGGTTTTCCTATTTGAACAGTAATAATTTGATAGGAATACAATGGAACACAAAACCAATGACTACCCAACATTGGATTACATTGACCCAGAGTCAATAGGTGTGTGAGGGGGTTAATCATTTGTATTGACAGTAAAAATTACCCAGCAGCTGAGTTACAGAAAATATACCCAGCACCTGAGTAAAAATATTAAAAATAATAATCCAATAAATAATAATAATAATAATAACCTTTATTTTCTATAGCGCCTTTAAATGTACATCTCAAAGCACTGTGCAAAAACAATTAAAATAGCAAAGATACAACACACAAAGAGACATAATACACAATAAACATAAATAAGACAATAAACATAAAAGACAATAAATCAATTAAAAGCTAACCTAAAAAAAATGAGTTTTAAGCTGAGATTTAAAAATACCAAAAGATTTGGCTTGCCTGATCTCAATCAGTAGAGAATTCCAAAGTTTTGGAGCTAATGAAGAAAAAGCCCTATCTCCCATTAATCTCAAACGAGTTGAGGGAACAATTAAAAGACTAGTTTCCGAAGAACGAAGATCACGTTTTGGAGTATATGGAGTTAAAAGCTCGGTCAAATATTGAGGTGCCAAACCATGCAGTGCCTTGTAAGTAAGCATCAAAATTTTGAAGTCCACCCTGACCCTAATGGGAAGCCAGTGCAAAGACTCCAAAACGGGAGTAATATGGTCTCGTATATTAGTTCTAGTAAGGATTCTGGCAGCCGAATTTTGCAAAACCTGCATTCTGTTTAAGGTAACTTTTGACATGCCAGCTAACAAGGCATTACAGTAATCAATAGGCGAAAACACAAAAGTGTTTATCAATCTCTCAACGACAGCATTGGACGCAATCTGGCAATATTTCTAAGATGGAAAAATACAATTTTAACAGTATTCAAAACATGTCTTTTCACTGTTATGACAAAGAAAATTATCTGTCATCCATTCCTTCATCTTAGAAATACACTCAGAAAGAAAATTAACAGGCACAATTTCATTAGGTCTAAAATGAATGTAGATCTGGGTATCATCTGCATAGAAATGAAATTTTATACCAAGTGATCGCAAAAGCTTGCCAAGAGGATAAACATAAATATTAAAAAGAAGAGGGCCCAAAATTGACCCCTGAGGAACGCCAGACTGCACAACATTAACCTCAGATCTAAATCCACCCATGGCAATGAACTGCGTCCGATCAAATAGGTAGGACTTAAACCAGTTAAGAACAGTATTTGAAACCCCAAAAACAGTTTCAAAACAAGTAATTAAAATTGAGAGATCAACAGTGTCAAAAGCGACACTGAGATCAAGTAAGATCAAAACTGAAAGACAGCCAGAATCTGAGGCAATTAAAAAAGTCATTGGTGACCCTAACCAGAGCTGTTTCTGTACTATGTAATTTACGAAAGCCTGATTGCAGAGGCTCAAAGAGACTATTCTCAGTTAAGTGAGAAATCAACTGAGAAGCAACCACTCGTTCCAAAAGTTTAGCAAAAAAAGGGAGCTTAGATATTTGACGAAAATTAGTGAAGTTCTCAAAATCAATATGACTTTTTAGGCATTGGGGTAATTGCAGCAGTTTTAAAAGTTGCTGGCACAACCCCAGTACACAGAGAGTCGTTTATAATAATCAGAACAAAGGGGTACAAGGAAGCAAAACATGATTTAAACAGACCAAATAAAAAGGTCTGTTTAAACATGATTTAAACAGACCAATAAAAAGATTTAATACAAAAATAACCCAGCATTTTTTAGTGTAATCCTGTTTGTTTGTTTTTTTCCGTCATGTACAATAGATTCGACAATTAAAAAAAAAACAGGCTCCTATTTATGACATCAATTACTTCTTTATTTGTTCAGAAACAGAAGTAATTTAAAATGTTATTGTATTTTCATATTTTTATAGGGTACAGCAAACCGTCCTGGTATTGCGTTGCGGTTTGCTGTACCTGAAGGAGGGAACGGAGGACGTAATCGACGTCGACTGAATGAGATCACGCTAGGGAGCCAATCGTCTTCAAGTATCTTTAGAACGAGCCAATACACATTGGCGTGCGAGATCTGCATCCCACACTCCGCCCCGCGGGTATAAATACGGAATTGGGTGCACGCACCATTTGCTTTTCGCTGAGGAGCCGAGCAGAGCCCGGAGTCAGCGCTGGTCCAGCAATAGTGGCGAAGGGACTACGTCGACCCTTCGAGGGGCTCACGGTGTTAACTGGCTTCTATGTTGAAGAGAGCACATGGGAAGCAACCGGCTCGACACGTAGGCTATAGAATCTAGCGAACGTATTAGGTGTCACCCATCCCGCCGGCTCTACAGACATCTGTCAGCGAGGCACCCTGTGCCAACGCCCAGGAAGCGGCTACACTCCTTGTGGAGTGAGCTCGCAGTCCGGGGGGACAGGGTTCACCTTGGGATTCATACGTCAAGATGATGGCATCCACTATCCAGTGGGCCAACCTCTGCGTGGAGACAGCCTGTCCCTTCCGCTGGCCTTCGTAACAGATGAAGAGCTGATCTGAAGTCCTAAGGATTTGCGTTCTGTCCACATACAGGCGCAGAGTGCGGAAGGGACAGAGAAAAGCCAGGGCTGGGTCTGCCTCCTCTGGGGGCAGCGCTTGCAGGTTCACCACCTGGTCCCGAAAGGGAATGGTAGGAACCTTGGGCACATATCCAGGCCGGGGTCTCAGGACAACGTGAGAGTTGGCCGGCCCGAATTCCAGGCATGATTCGTCAACCAAAAATGCGTGCAGGTCCCCTACCCTCTTGATGGAGGCCAAAGCAAGAAGGAGAACTGTCTTTTGAGAGAGAATGTTTAACTCTGCTGCCTGCAGCGGCTCAAAGAGAGGTCTCTGCAGTGCGGTTAGCACCAGAGATAAGTCCCAAGAGGGTATAGAGGGGAGGCGAGGAGGATTTAATCTCCTTGCTCCCCTCAGGAACTTGACAATCAGATCGTGCCTTCCCAAGGATTTTCCATCCACTGCATCGTGATGTGCGGCAATAGAGGCAACATACATTTTGAGGATGGAGGGAGACAAACCTCGCTCCAACCCATGTTGCAGGAAAGAAAGCACAAAACTGATCGAACATCTTCGGGGGTCTTCTCGGTGAGAAGAACGCCACTCAACGAACAGGTTCCACTTCAGGGCGTAAGCATGCCTCGTAGAGGATGCTCTCGCAGAAGTGATGGTGTCTACAACTGACTGTGGTAGATCATCTAGAACCTCCGCGTCCCGTCCAGGGACCTGCCATACGGTGCCCCGTCCCTGAGAAAGGAGGTCCTCCCTCAGAGGAATGGGCCAGGGAGGGGCTGTCAAGAGAGGCACTAGTTCGGGGAACCAGGTCCGGTTGGGCCAATAAGGGGCAACTAGCAAGACCTGCTCCTCTTCCTCCCTGACTTTGCACAGTAGCTGTGCAATAAGGCTCACTGGGGGAAAAGCATACTTACGGAGGCCCCAGGGCCAGCTGTGGGCCAGCGCATCCGTGCCGAAGGGTCCCCTCGGTCCAGGATTAAAACAACTGGCAATGGGACGAGTCCGGAGAGGCAAACAGATCTATCTGTGCGGCCCCGAAGTGGTCCATTATCAGCTGGACCGCCTGGGGATGGAGTCGCCATTCTCCCGAGGCCACAATCTGTCGTGAGAGCTCGTCGGCAGCACGATGTGCAGGCCAGGGATGCAGGCCAGGGATGTGAGTGGCACGAAGCGACCTCAGATGCTTCTGACTCCATAGGAGGAGGTGGCGGGTGAGTTGTGACATGCGACGGGAATGTAGACCACCTTGGCGGTTGATGTATGCAACGGTCGCAGTATTGTCCATACGGACCAGTATGTACTGTGCCAACGCCCAACGCACTGTACTGTGCTTGCCGAGCAGCGTCATCTTGAGGCGTCTCAAAGCAAGGTGTACCGCTAACAACTCGAGGCAGTTGATACAGGTGGGACCCCGTCCAGATCCCAGCTACTGCATGCCCGTTGTACGTGGCTCCCCAGCCGGTGTTGGAGGCATCTGTGGAGACCACAGCGTGCCTGGACACCTGTTCTAGGGGCACTCCGGCCCGGAGAAACGTAGGGTCTGACCACGGGCTGAAGGTTTGGCGGCAGGCCGGGGTGACTGTCACACGGAGCGTGCCACTCTGCCACGCCCACCTCGAGACTCGGTCCTGAAGCCAGTGCTGAAGTGGTCTCATATGAAGCAAGCCGAGCTGCGTAACTGCGGCTGCCATATGCGCCAGGAGCCTTTAAAAAAGTTTCAGTGGAACCACTGTTCTGCTCTTGACTGAATTCAGGCAGTTCAGCACCGACTGGACACGTTCCTCTGTGAGGTGCGCCATCTGTTGGACTGAGTCCAGCTCCATACCGAGAAAAGAGATCCTCTGCACGGTGGCGAGTTTGCTCTTTTCCCAGTTGACCTGAAGACCCAACTGGCTGACATGCTGAAGCAGCAAATCCCTGTGTTCGCACAACTGCTCCTGAGACTGCGCTAGTATCAGCCAGTCGTCAAGATATTTGAGGATGCGAACCCCACGCTTTCTCATTGGAGCAATGGCTGCCTCCGCGTCCTTCATAAAGACGCGGGGCGACAGGGCCAGCCCGAAGGGTAGGAATTTGTACTGATACGCCCAACCCTCGAACGCGAAACGCAGGAATGGCCTGTGTCGCGGCAGGATGGAGACATGAAAGTACGTGTCCTTCAGGTCGATCGCTACAAACCAATCTTGAAATAAATCACCTCACCCATTTACCACAAAGCCATCAACCTGTCATCATTGCTAAGAGTCTGGATAGATCTTTCTAATTCAGGAACTAATGAAAGAGCCGATACACAAACAAGTTCATTAAAGCAAGATACCCAAATCAAAACCCATCCAAAATATCCTTCCCACTTTGTACACTACAAAATATGTGATCACACCAATAGCAAAATACATGCCAAGGGAGCAAGCAATCTACCCCTGCGCAGACCACACATACACTCTTGCTCACATACCCCTTTGATTTAACCAAAGCATCATAGAGACTTGGCATGGCGATGAGTTTAATGAACCCATCAGCCAGCTGGAGTAAAAGGACAAGAGTCAGTTAAAGAGGAGTGCAGAGAGAGAAAGGGGTGATCCATTCTGTTATATGCATCTCAAGCCAAAGGGCCAGAAAGATAAGAGGGAAGGCAAGCCAAGGGCAAGAGAGAAAGGGCAAGGGCATGACAAAAAAAGAATGCATATTTTGAGAAGCTATAATGAAGATGGGCCAAAAGTTGAGAATAGGAAGAGACAGACTAGGTGAAATAGGGCATACAGAGATGAATAAATGAGAATGAGATGAGTGAATGTGAAAAAAAAAAAAAAAAATTAAAATAAAAGGTAAACTAAAGGGTAAAGCTGAAGTGGAGGTGTTTAGAATGGATGTAGAGAGAAGTGAGAAATGGGATGCATTGTTACATCCAGATGCTTAGACATGTGCACCCACCTGAATCGCTAACTGACTAATGGGGCGTTCAGACTCCAACACATATCACATGCTTTGTCTCTGAGATTTTACCCCAATGATTTTGTTGGCTTTATTATATGTGTAAATTGGACATACTGTTGACTCAAACTTCACAATTAATTCAAATGTTTGGCAAACAGTAATGAGCAGTTGTCTTGTAAAAAGCTGTCAAATAAGTAAATGAGGATGATGTGGCATACAGGCACTAGAGACCCTTGTGGATGTTAATATAGTGCCTGCCTGCCTCTCTCTCTCTCTCTCTCTCTCTCTCTCTCTCTCTCTCTCTCTCTCTCTCTCTCTCTCTCTCTCTCTCTCTCTCTCTCTCTCTCTCTCTCTCTCTCTCTCTCTCTCTCTCTCTCTCTCTCTCTCTCTCTCTCGAACTACGTGTGTTTGTGTGCATGTGTGTGTGGGGGCTCCCTGCTGAGACTACATATGGTAGAAGGGGCTGGCTAGGGCCAAGGTGATGGTCACAATTTCACATGGGACCATAGGTGTCACGACACACACACACAAGACACGTAGATCCAAGTGCAGTATGTTTTAATGGGTAATCCGTACTCACAATCAGTCCAGGCAAAGGTCAAAATCCATACAAAGGCAATCCGAGAAACAAGAAACCGAACCAACATCCGAAGTGTGGGACATAAAACAAGGACTCCGTGACAAACACTAAGACAGACAGGGTATAAATACACAGACACCAATGATCTAGACAAGAACCAGCTGGGACAAATGATGACAGGGAACAGCTGAGTGTAATGAACCGTGATAAGTGCAGATGGGGATTATGGGGAATGTAGTTCCTAATGAGAATGACACCGTGGGGGAAGGAGACCTCAAGTGGACACCAGGGAACATAACACAACACTGTGACATAACCCCCCCTCTACGGAGCGGCTACCAGACGCTCCAAGACTAGACATCAACAACACAAGAGTCCAGGCGGGGGATGGAATGGTGGAGGACCAAGGGGCGGGATGGGGGACCAGGTCCATGGAGGGGAACAGAAACAGGGGGTGAGGGTTTAACCGGGAACCAGGGTGAAACAGAAAGTTCATCGGGCGGCCAGGGTGAAACAGAAAGTTCATCAGGCGGCCAGGGCGAAACAGACAGCCCCTCGGGCGGCCAGGGCGGTGAAGACCCCTCGGGCGGCCAGGGCGGTGAAGACCCCTCGGGCGGCCAGGGCGGTGAAGACCCCTCGGGCGGCCAGGGCGGTGAAGACCCCTCGGGCGGCCAGGGCGGTGAAGACCCCTCGGGCGGCCAGGGCGGTGAAGACCCCTCGGGCGGCCAGGGCGGTGAAGACCCCTCGGGCGGCCGTGGCGGTGAGAACCCTTCGGGCGGCCGTGGCGGTGAGAACCCTTCGGGCGGCCGTGGCGGTGAGAACCCTTCGGGCGGCCGTGGCGGTGAGAACCCTTCGGGCGGCCGTGGCGGTGAAGACCCCTCGGGCGGCCAGGGCGGTGAAGACCCCTCGGGCGGCCAGGGCGGTGAAGACCCCTCGGGCGGCCGTGGCGGTGAAGACCCCTCGGGCGGCCGTGGCGGTGAAGACCCCTCGGGCGGCCGTGGCGGTGAGAACCCTTCGGGCGGCCGTGGCGGTGAGAACCCTTCGGGCGGCCGTGGCGGTGAGAACCCTTCGGGCGGCCGTGGCGGTGACTCCGGCTCAGGAACCGCGGACACCGGCTCAGGAACAGCGGACACCGGCTCAGGAACAGCGGACACCGGCTCAGGAACAGCGGACACCGGCTCAGGAACAGCGGACACCGGCTCAGGAACAGCGGACACCGGCTCAGGTACAGCCACAAGAACTGAAACAGATACAAGAACAGACACAAACACAGACACAAACACTGGGTCCGGAACCGACATGGGGTCCAGCTCTGGAACAGGCACTGGCTCTGCCTCTGGCTCTGGAACAGGGACAGGCAATGGCTCCGCCTCTGGGACAGGCACTGGCTCCGCGTCTGGGACAGGCACTGGCTCCGCCTCTGGGACAGGCACTGGCTCCGGCTCAGCAGATACTGACATGTCCAGGATCCGAGCCATACGTTCCAAATAGTCCATAAGTATACCCCCGGCTGCGAGAATGGGTCTCTCCTGATCCGTCTCTGGCTGGGCAGACGTGACGTGAACAGTCTCTGGCTGGGCAGACGTGACGTGAACAGTCTCTGGCTGGGCAGACGTGACGTGAACAGTCTCTGGCTGGGCAGACGTGACGTGAACAGTCTCTGGCTGGGCAGACGTGACGTGAACAGTCTCTGGCTGGGCAGACGTGACGTGAACAGTCTCTGGCTGGGCAGACGTGACGTGAACAGTCTCTGCCTGGGCAGACGTGACGTGAACAGTCTCTGGCTGGGCAGACGTGACGTGAACAGTCTCTGCCTGGGCAGACGTGACGTGAACAGTCTCAGGATCGGCAGCAGGTTGTTCGGGAATGACCACCGGGGCGGTGGGGAGGTAAGAAGTCCTTCTCCTCCTCCTCCGTCCTTGATGGCGAGGTGCCGACTCAGTACTGGATGAGACCAGCGGCTCCGGATCAGGAACATGGCAAGGCGGAGGACGATGTCGTGGAATTTGTCGACCACCTCCTCCCCTGCAACCTCCCCGAGCTCCGGAGAACTTGGCCAGACGAGTCCCCTCGAACGACTCACCATCTCTAATGGACGTGGTCACTGGAGATCTTTCCGCCGCCGCTTCCTCAGTATGACGGGCCCATAAAGCGAAACATTGAAAGATGTTTAACCGGGGCGCTTCCTCCCCGGTCTGTGAACCTCCTCTCTGTGGTCCCCTTCCTCCCCCATTCATAGGAGGAGGGTTACGGAATCCCGAACTGCTGGATCTATACATTTGTGACGGAGTCCTTCTGTCACGACACACACACAAGACACGTAGATCCAAGTGCAGTATATTTTAATGGGTAATCCGTACTCACAATCAGTCCAGGCAAAGGTCAAAATCCATACAAAGGCAATCCGAGAAACAAGAAACCGAACCAACATCCGAAGTGTGGGACATAAAACAAGGACTCCGTGACAAACACTAAGACAGACAGGGTATAAATACACAGACAACAATGATCTAGACAAGAACCAGCTGGGACAAATGATGACAGGGAACAGCTGAGTGTAATGAACCGTGATAAGTGCAGATGGGGATTATGGGGAATGTAGTTCCTAATGAGAATGACACCGTGGGGGAAGGAGACCTCAAGTGGACACCAGGGAACATAACACAACACTGTGACAATAGGCCCCCTGATCTCACACCTACACCTCCTGTTCGCTACTGGCCAGCTCCACAGTCATTACCACAGCCTGCTGCCCCCGTAAACGCCAAGCCAGGAGCGGCAAATACAGCAAAGGATGTGCCAATCCATTATAACACACATGCACAACACATGGTTATGTGTCTTAAATTACAACTATAGTTGCCATAAAAGACATCCCTTTAGATGCACTGTGGAAGTGCATTAAGGACCTTAGTTTTAATAAGGCCTTGTAACAGCTCCTGATTTTATGTATAGATTTATTTTACTTCCAAATTTAAAGGCACCAATTAAGGTCCTGATATACTTACATACAAAACCGGAGAGCGAACTAGTGTGATATAATTTCAGACAAAATAAAGCCAAAATGGAGTTTTTCAGCTTACCAAAGCCAACATTCCAGAAAAATTCACTCCAGATAAACACCTTCGAACTGCCATTGGTCCATGGCGATTACGTAATAGGTAGGTGTATTCTGGGGTTCCGTCTTCTTTGACGTGTAAATCTTTTCTGGTCCTTCAGTGCAATCTATTGTATAAAGTGCTATTGTCACGTTTGTTTTAGGTTTTGTTTATGTTCATTCTTTCATGTCTTTTAATTTGTAGTTTATCGTAGTCATATGTCCTATTTTGTCATCTGATTCCCTGTTCCCCTCATGTGATCTGTTCATGTGCTTCCTTGTTCATGTGTTTTGTTCTGATTGGTTCATTGTTTGAATGCTTTCAGGTGTGTCTTGTTTATATAGCCCTCATATGTTACATCAGTCTCTTGTCTAGCTTTGTTGTTGTAAGCTGCTGTCAGTGAGTGTACACAAGTCTGTTCATAGTAAAGTCAAATCATATTCAAGTCATGATATAGTACTCAATTTTTCATGTTTCAGTTTGGTTAGTTTTGTATTCTGTTCCATTAAACTGCACATGGGTTCTAAACTCAATCCACTTTCAGTGGATACCGTTACAAATGTGACATGACTTGACTGGAGTGCCAAATTGCAGAGCTGGGGTCCGTTCTTCGTGCGTCGCTAACTCATCCTCATCCAGGCTCATCCTGGACTTTTTGTCATAGCAACAGGTCCGTAAGCTTAAACCTGCTTGGGAGCAGGCTTATTTCATGTAAAGAGGATTAGATTGCGGCTTTATAAGCGGAGGTGATACGGGAAGTCCTTTAGTGCAGCGCGATAGTGTACTTTCTGAGATATATATTTTTTCTCGTGACTCGTGCGTGTCATTTACATCATTAATTTGTTGGAACAACACATTTAATGTTCGACTTGTCGGAGTCGGGCTTTAACTACAACACAAACTGTGTGCATTGCCCTGAGATTATTTGCAAGTCCCTTAGGGAACAAAAACATGGGAATAGGCCTATACTGCAAAATATAATGCGATATACATAATACATTTCCATAAATGGGAAATTAGTGCTTATATTTTTCAATATACTGCAATACATGTATTGACCATGTATTAATACATATAAAATATTTATAAATGAAGACAAAAATAGCATTACATGTAATATTCAAAAAGGTATATCCTTTCTGTACATATATTGCACAACAGTACATGTTCCCATATACATGTGAATGTATGTTGTTCACACACATACACACACATTCATGGAATAAGTTACAACAGATTTCTAGTTCCCAACATGCTTTGCTTCTGACTGTTAAAGGAAAACAAATGTAAAATTAAGAGTTATTTAATGTGTTTTGCTCAGTATTAATATAGGGTTTAATGTTACTAATATAGTGTTTAATGTTATATTATTTTGGAATTTAAAAGGTTTTCTGGAATGTGTGAGTTTTTGGGGTTCCCATTGTGCTGAAGAGTAGAGCCTGTGGTTCGGTTGATGATTGGCCAAACATTTTAAGACTACAATTAATATATTTTAAAAGAAATGGCTGTGCATTCTTCAGCACTGTGATAGTTTCTTGACTAAATACTTTAGTACATGCGGGTGCGCTTGTGCTTTTGTTAACTAGCTTGAAAATATGAAACATTAATAATGTTAATAATCTAAAACTATAAGAATTATATTACACATTATATTTCTCTATATATGTGTTTATGCTGCATGAGTAAATATATCTGATCACATACATCTATATATTATGAAGTGTATTACTGAATATACAATTACATACATTATGATATATTAGTAAATATATTGGCACATGTTTCTTGTTTTATTTAAATGATTCTTTGTAAAAAAAAATTTTTTAAAAGCCAGTGATTAAGTCATATTTTGCCTGCAATAAGAGATATTGTTATAAAAGGTCAGCAATAAGAGATATTGTTATGAAAGGTCAGCAATAGTACTCAGTGTGAAATAGTGTATTAGCACTTACTCTGAAGTTTCTTTTGAAGCATCTCTATCTCTAGTGCCAGTTTTTTCTTTAAGTTGTCAAGTTCTATTTCTCCCCTAATTTTCTTTCCAGATCAAAATACTCTTTTTTTTTCTGTTGAAGAACTATCAACACATGCCTCATGCAACAAATAAAAAGGAAAAGTACAACATGTAAGTGCTTGTAAAGTGCCCACCTCTGTATCAGTTCTTTGTGCTGACTCTTCTGTAGATGTGGACTCCTGCAACTCATACTGCATTCAGAAATAATAGGTACACAAGTATAAATTAAGTACATTTATTTATGCACTTACAGGTACTTCCTCCACTGGACGGTTTCTTCACTGTCCAGTGCAATGGAAACAAATGGGTATTACAAAGTGTTGCACTTTCTTCCCTTTTGATGTAAAAAGAAAAAGTCCACTTACTGCACGTTTCAGCCACCACTTTTTTGGGAACAGAAGTGTTAGTGTATTATGTAAAACTGCACAAAAGAGGAAAACACAATGTCATTACAATGAACCACACTGGGGGAAAAAATTTGATCAATAACTCATGGCAAAATATTTTTACATTAACATACGTTTATCAGTTCATCTCTACTCAAGATTTAACAGTTGATTTGACTGTACCAGTCATTTGGATTATAGGCCTAGTTAATTTAATGCAGCAACTAATTATTTTACAGTTTAGTAAGAGAATTTAAAGCTCATTTACCAGTAAAGAAGGTGTTGCTGCTACTGGTCTCTGCTGTGGGTCTAAGGAAGATGGGACAATGGGTCAGTCTACATTCAACCCAAGGGCCAGCCCTTCTGCCTATGAGTGCAGGACCACCGCCTGTTGTTGTTTTTTGCTCAGCCCTTTTCTTGGTTGCTGTTATAAACAGACAGTTTATCAGTTTAAAATAATCATTTAGTGCTTTTTTAAAAGAGACTAAGAACAGTATAAGTAAATATTACCATTTTGTAGTAATTATTAAATTAATAATAAAAAAAATATATATACTGTAATAAGTGTAGCTCTTGCTCTGCTGCAGAGAAAATCTGTGCACGCATCTTTGGCCAAGGTGAGCAGCCAATAGCAGTATTTTAGCAATGTTTCTACTATAAATACATATCCCCTTTAAACCAACGCATGAACGCACAGTTATCTCATTGAGTCAAAATAAGTCAAATATTGAGTCAAATAACTCAATCCAGTGATACTAATCATAAACAACAGGTGTGTTCGAAGAACCTAATTAGCCAGATCATGATTAGCACGATGATATCATCTTGGATGTGTCATTTGATCTCGGATGTATTTAGCGACATAAGAAGAACGGACCACTGGTGCAAGCATATCCACATTGCTATGATCAAATGCATTCATTAAATACTTTACTCACTGCTATAATTTTTGTTGTGTTTATATTACTGTCGAGGTCGCTGACGGCCGCCTGGGAGTTGGAGGGGCGGCTGCCGTCTGGGAGGGAGCGGGGGAGTCGCCGCCGCTCGCAGTGGGCCGGAGCCTGCTGCCGTCCACCAGAAAAGGGGAGGAGCAGGGAGCGAGGGACTCCTACCGTCTGCCCTAGAGCCCAAGGAGCAGTCGCCGTCCACCGGGCGGCGGAGGAGCGTCGAGCCGTCCACCGAGGGCTACCCAGCGTCATCGCCAGGCACCGCGGAGGAGATCGCCCAGCTGGTGGGGGACCAGTTGACAGCGCGTTGTGGGAACCGGACCAAGTTTTTTTTTTTTTTTGTCCTCTCTCCCCTCTCTCGATCTGTCGCTCCTCATGCTTCCGTCTCCCTTTCCCTCGGCTTGTCGGTCCATACCCCCCAGGGTTCGCCGCCGCCGGGGGGGAGTAGGCACAGGCTCGTGGGTACCCCCCGGCCTGTGAGGGGCGATGGGGGTATGTGGCGAAGGACGGCCGAGGGGCGTGAGAGAACGGCGCGAGGCCGGTGGTGCGATTGCTAATGAGCAACACCTGGGTAGCACACCGGTCTCGCATATCTCACGGAGGAGCGGAAGCATAAAGGGGGAGCGACGACGTTGATGATCGAGAGAGGAACAGGCCTGCTTTTGTTTGTATTTTGTTATATTTTATTTTGGTAGCCAGCAGTCGTCCGTGAGGGGCTGCTGGCAGGTATTTATATTTTATTTTCGGTAGCCAGCAGTTCCGTGAGGGACTGCTGGCAGGTATTTTGTTTGTTTATTTCATTTAAATAAAGTTTTATTTGATTGTTCTCCGGTTCCCGCCTCCTTCTTCCCTGAACATTGCTACAATTACATATTTACATATTCATCTAAATGCCGCTTCCTTGCTAACAGTATATCTATGCAAAGGTATTTCAAACTTATTTTTGCCCCTAAGCGAAGAATGAAAAACAACATTGCCATGAGTTGAGTACTTCCTGTATTTGTAAATATATAATTTTTTGGCAACAAAATTTTAAATTTAAACCTTCAAGTTTAGTGGGTTGAAATTCATTACGGTGTACAAAAAAAATAAACAATTTAAATCCTTAGTTAATTCAGAGTTTTTTAGAATTAGATTTGAGATATATCTCATTGACCTCATATACACTGTATGACACCCAAACACAAGAATCTGGTCACAATTTATAATTAAACTACCTTATCCTATAATTAGATGTCTCTGTAGGTGGTTTAATAACTGCAAAAATATGTCCAAAAGAAAAAAAAAAACAGTAAACAAATTAAACACATGTTGGTGAAGATGAAAAGGGGAACCTGCAGAGAGAGTAAAAGTGAACTTACTAGCTTAGATCATAGGTCGGTGCACCATGGTGACTTTAGTCCAGAGTAAGAGTGATTCAGCTGTTGTTAAGCTGTTTGTGTTCTGTAATTGCTCTTGTCTGACATATATCTCTTGGAGTTCTAGTTGCAGGACAAGAGGTCTCTGTCTGCCCCTTTGACCTGGCGCAATTAGACTGACTCCCTGTGTGCTTCCTGTCAGTATAGCCCTTCCTTTGTTAGATGACATGCCTCTGATACACACATGCACACAGACACAAAGTCACATCAACTTGGACATATGGCTTAAGGCGACTTGTCTATCAAAATACCCCCAACCTCCCTCACCCCATTCTTCTGTTGCCACCACCAGTTCTTTGTCTATACCCTTCACTTTGCCACATCCCCCCATGCATGGTCCATACTGGCAATATGAAGCAAGTTGTAACTAGCCCTTGTCTTCCCACCCCCGGTTTTGTGGCTCAGGGCCACAGCAAGTCAGTGGAGCCTCCTTCATCGTTTTAATCAGCTTGTTAGGAATGGTTGGTCACCACAACACAGATGCCTGATCAACAAACACACATACTTCTGTGATCCCTCTTGGTGATCTGGGAATAGTGTGACACAAGAGCCTCATAACCATCTTACTATTGTGAAGAAAGCTCAGTGCCAAAAAAACATTGACACTGAAAATTGTCAGCTTAAGGTTCAGGTTCCTGTAAAAATGAATTATACAGAACAGAATTTATACTGTAAATATTATGGATGGCGGCAATTTTAAACTAATTTGAGCCTGATTCAGACCCTGAGAATTTTTATTGTTTATAAACAGGAGGATCTTGCAGAATAGATTCCATGCACGGACTTTGCAAGCACGGATTTCACAGGACTTTTCAGAGTGTTATGTTTTTTTCTTTTACATTTTAGATACAATGCTATACACCATTTTATCATGATATTTGTCAGAAAACTATGGTTATACAAACAGTAATCGATCACAAAAACATGGTTAATTTTCCTAAGGTAAACAGCCTTGAGAGCTTAAAAAGCTATAATAAAAACAACACTATATCAACACTAGTCAAGTCAAGTCATCTTTATTTATATAGCGCTTTTCACAACACAGATTGTATCAAAGCAGCTTCACAGTGAATACATGAAAAATAATTACAAGAAGTTTGTTTCTAGAATAAAATTGCGTCATCGTCCACATGAAGTAACGCAGATCAAAAATATTGTTGAATAATTAAATGTCCCCAACTTAGCAAGCCAAAAGCCAAGGCAACAGTGGCAAGGAACCAAAACTCCATCAGGTGATAGAATGCAGAAAAAAACCCTTGGGAGAATCCAGGCTCAGTCGGGGGCCAGTTCTCCTCTGGCCAACGAACGAACAGTGTATGAAACTAGAGGTATTTCGGATTTCATGGAAAGAGAGCTCAATTGCTTACAGAGAGGCCTTAAAAGCTGCTAGATCTGCTTATTTTTCAACCCTATTAGAAGAAAATAAACATAATCCTAGGTATTTATTTGAAACAGTGGCTGAACTAACGAAAAAGAAAGCTTCAACCCCAGAAGTGTCCAAGCAACACAGCAGTAATGACTTTATGAACTTCTTCACTTATAAGATCGATAATATCAGGGACAAAATTATAACTATGCAACCGTCTACCACAGTATCGCATCAGGCAGTGCATTGTAGTCTCCCTGAGGAAAAATTTGATTAATTTCTTGCCATAGGAGAGGAAGAATTTTCTAAACTCGTTAATTCATCTAAATCGACAACTTGTATGTTAGACCCTATACCGACTAAGCTACTGAAAGAGATGCTTCCAGATGTCATAGATACTCTTCTTACTATCATTAATTCATCTTTGTCTCTAGGATATGTACCAAAAACCTTTAAGCTGGCTATGATAAAACCGCTTGTTAAAACACCGCAACTTGATCATACAAAATTAGTCAATTACAGGCCGATCTCGAATCTGCCGTTTCTATCAAAGATATAAGAAAAAGCAGTATCCTCACAACTGTGTTCCTTTCTTGAAAGAAATGATATCTGCGAGGATTTTCAGTCAGGATTCAGACCGTACCATAGTACCGAGACAGCTCTCATCAGAGTCACAAATGATTTGCTCTTATCATCCGATCGCGGTTGTATCTCTCTATTAGTGTTACTTGATCTTAGTGCTGCATTTGATACTATTGACCACAACATTCTTTTAAATAGACTCGAAAATTATGTTGGCATTAGTGGAATTGCATTAGCATGGTTTAAATCATACTTATCTGACCGTTATCAGTTTGTTGCAATTAATGAAGATATGTCTCATCGATCACAAGTTCAGTATGGCGTACCACAAGGCTCAGTACTAGGACTGTTGCTGTTCACTCTGTACATGCTACCATTAGGAGATATCATTAGGGAACATGGAATTAGTTTTCACTGTTATGCCGATGATACTCAGCTGTATATTTCTTCAAAACCTAACGAAACTTACCAATTCACAAAATTAACGGAATGCATAGCTGATATAAAAAAATTGGATGACTAGTAATTTCCTACTACTAAATTCTGAAAACACAGAGATTCTAATTATTGGACAAAACAACTTCCACACGTAATAACCTAGAATACTGTCTAACAATTGATGGCTGCTCTGTTAAGTCTTCGTTGTCAGTTAGGAACCTGGGTGTGCTCTTTGATACCAATCTTTCATTTGAAAGTCACGTGTCTAGTATCTGTAAAACTGCATTTTTCCATCTTAAAAACATATCTAAATTACGCCATATGCTCTCATTAACAAATGCAGAACAATTAGTTCATGCGTTCATGACATCAAGACTAGATTATTGTAATGCTCTACTGGGTGGTTGCACTGCACGCTTAATAAACAAACTACAGCTAGTTCAAAACGCAGCAGCTTTAGTTCTTACCAGAACCAGGAAATATGACCATATTAGCCTGGTTCTGTCAACACTGCATTGGCTCCTTATTAAACATCGTATAAATTTAAAAATATTGTTGATTACTTACAAAGCACTAAATGGTTTAGCTCCGCAGTACTTGAGCGAGCTCTTAACGCATTATAGTCCTTCACGTCTATTGCGATCTCAAAATTCCGGCCAGTTGATAATACCTAGAATATCAAAATCGACTGCTGGCGGTAGATCCTTTTCCTATTTAGCACCAAAACTTTGGAACAGTCTTCCTACCATTGTCCGGGAAGCAGACACACTCTGTCAGTTCAAAGCTAGACTAAAAACACATCTCTTTGACCTAGCATACACATAATACATTATAGACTTCTATAATTCAATGTTAGGCTGCATAGATTAGGTCAGCCGGAACCAGGAACACTTCCCAAAAATCCTGATGTACTCGTTACATCATAAGAAGAATGGCATCTACGCTAACTTTAGTGTCTTTGTTTATCCGAGGTTTTCCTGCAGCCTGCTGGATCCAGGCCGTATCCAGATCTGACGAAGGAGATTCGCCTGGACCCGATGATAATGCAGTGCTGAAGTGTCAACTATCCTCTCCCTATGGAGGATCCCTTTCCCACTCTACAGATAAAGCGTTGTTGAAAATCCGGTTCGCGTACCCCGAAGTGATAAAATAAAACAAAATTCTTTATCAAATGTATAGGCAAGACAAGTAGTTTGTTTAGGCATGGTTTGTAGGGAAATTACAAACCTGCGCACATATATTCAAACGAATATAACTATAGAATCAATTTTTAATGCGCATGTGAACGCATGTGAACGCCATCAGGTCACAGGTTCGCGTTTAAAGTCTGTTTAGAGAGAACGCCGTGGTCTTAGTGGCCCCTAATGTAATAACAAATGATAATTTTGCTGGAAGTGAATCAATCAAAACTAACTTTAGCTGGAAATAACATTATTCAAAAATCGCTATAAAGCCAAAACAATCTCTGTTACCGTAAATTGTATGTTTATCTCTGTAAAGCTGCTTTGAAACAATTTCCATTGTTAAAAGCGCTATATAAATGAAGATGACTTGACTTGACTTGACTTGATTATGATTCAGGCAACATTACAGGTCAAAAGTCAAATTGGATCAGAACATTCACAATATTATCCACTAATGTTGGCTAGCAGGCAAGCATAGCAACAACAATGTTGAAATAATAAGACAACAAACATAAATAATAAGACAAGATTATCCACAGATTGTCCCCGCAAAATGGAAACTGCTCCATTTCAGGTGAAGCTTTGTCCATAGCTGGCATTGCTGGTTCTGCAAGCTGTTCTCTGTAAAATGTGCAGCGCACAGATAAAAGTCGGGATTATAATGTTCAGGAATAGCCTATTGTTTAAAATAAATTTTAATCAAGTTCGTCAGCCTTGTTTGACCTTGAGTTGTGGTAAAAACAGCATCTCTTTGACATAGCAGCAGCTCTGCTCAACCAGGCCTAGTCTGCTTTTTTGGCTATTCCGTGGTTGGGTATTATTTAAATGAGGAACATTATGACTTCATAAGGTCCGGAAAAATCGCTTTGTAGTCCAAATGGAGCCGTTCGTTGTACTGTAGTTCTTGGGAAGTGGATTCTGTTAAGTAAAATATCTCCCTTTGGAGTGGACTTTGTACGGAAGCGTATTGCATTCACTTGAGGAAAAAAATCTACTCTGTTTTTCTGAATTAACGAGTTAATTATCTCAGAATTACGAGATCATTTTTCATGGAAAAAAGTTTTTGCTCTGTTTTTCTGAATTAACGAGTTCCCTTTCGAGAGGTCTCTCCTATTGCGTAAGTAGCTTAAGCTATGGGAAAACTCCTTTTCTCGAGAAATATTGAAGTCTTTATTTAAAACGCATTGCAGCTGCACAGCATACAGCAGTGAGCGAGGCAGCTCGGTCATTGGCTGTGCTGCGGCAACTGCACGAACCTATGACGGGGCGACTCTGAACACGCTTCCAATGAGCGTGCTTCGCGCCCGCGCGCGTCAGAGCCCGCCAAGATGGGTGTGGCCAAGGGCTATATATTGGGCGCCCCGTCGTCTGAGTTCTTTAGATGTAATCTCCTTCAGCAAAGACCATTCTCTTCGCTGGATCCTCCGGATTTTTGGAGTCTTTTCGCCGTCGACAAGCCTACAGCAGGACTGCTACGAGGACGCCGGCGCCTTCAGCCGCCTTCGAACGCCTTCTGCTAAGCCATCCGGCGCGCATCACCTCATATCCTTTGTAAGCTAATCAAGTGTTCGCTCCCGCGACACTTTTTCTAAAAGAGCAAATTAAGGCGTTGTTTCAAATGCCTTCCTGCGCCTCGTGTCGAGGCCTTCTTCCGGACGGGGATCGTCACATTATCTGCACTCGCTGCCTGGGTCCGGACCACGCAGAGGCTGCCCTTACTCGAGGCGGATGCCCCGAGTGTGACTCCCTGGGCCTCACCGAGCTGCGCTCTCACTTCGCCGCTTTCGCCACGAAAGAGCCTACCACCACCGTGCTACAGTCCCCTCTAGTTGAGCCGCGCAAGAAGAAGCGCCGCTCACAGAGAAGCGCCGCTCACAAAGCGGCGAAGTGAGCGCGCAGCTCGGTTGGACTTCACCACCACCCGAGGACTCACCGCCGCCAGTTCAGTTCACGCAGGCGGACCAGCACCCCTCCAGCAGAGCGATGGGTCTCGTCTCGTTTGGCGCGTCAGGGGATGACGACGAAAAGGATGACAGCCTTTCCTTTGATGCTGCATCCGACGACTGGCCGGGCTCGTCCTTCGACCCCGCGCCATCGACGTTAGCGGGCACGAGTGTGGGCTCCAGCATGGACTCGGAGATCGTCCGCATCCTGTCCAAGGCCGTGGAAGACCTCGGGCTCGATTGGTCTTCCCCGGAAGAACCCGCCCGCTAACCTGACTGTCCAGCTAGGATTGTTGCACATGCGTCCTCTCCAACGCTGGCTAACCTGACTGTCCTTGAGCGCCATCTGTGGCTGACGCTAACAGAGATGAAGGATGCAGATAAGGCGTCATTCCTCGACGCGCCTATCTCCCAAAGCAGCCTGTTCGGACCAGCGGTGAAAGAATTCGCTGAGCGCTTCGCCGAAGCCCGGAAGGATTCGCAGGCTATGCGTCACTTCCTGCCCAAGCACTCCAGCTCATCGCAGAGCCGCCAAAAGCCGCCTCAGCAGCAGCGAGTCAAGACGGCACCTCCCGTCTCTCAGCCCAGACCTGAAACTGACTTCCGACGCCGCTCGCGCTCCGCCAACAGGAAGCAACCGCCCGAGCGGCGGGGACCTCGGCCCAAGATTGTGCTGAACCCGGAGCCTCGTAAGTCTTCCTAGCTATAGGGAGAAAAAGAGAGAGCGCGTGTCTCGCAAAAGCCGGACCACTCTCTCCAAAACGTTTAAAGCATTACCCAGTCCCCTTACAGGCGGCTGGAAATGTCTGTACAGCAGCCAATGGGCCAGCCGCACAGCTCGCTCACCTGCAAGCAAACGCCGTTTTAACGGCGACACACAGAAATCACATAAAGAGCCATTTTCTGCCTGTGTCATTAAGGGGTCACGTGTCCACACTAAAGTGCGTATTCCCACATATCAAAACTGTCAAAGCAGTGCCAAATGCTTCCCCAGCTCAGGCTGGACGCCCCATAGATGTAGATCGTGTGCCCACTGTCATGTATGCACCACTACACATAAGCACTGTTCCCACAGTTATAAACACTTCCCCAGTAAAAGCGGGAAATTCTATCAAGGTAGTGGGTGTGCCCGCTGTCATGCACGCACCCCTACTCACAAACACTGTTTACATGGCCAAAAACCTCCCGCCACGAGCGGGAAGTTTTATGAAAGTGGCGCGCGTGCCTACCACAGTCTATGCACCCCCACCCATAAGCACTGTCCATACAGTCTTAAACATTTCTCCAACTCACGCTGTGAGCATTACGGATGTGGCGAGCGTGTCTGTAATCTCACACGCACCCCTGCACTCGGCACTCAACAAAGCTGCTCAGCGCGCACCCGCGCCTCTGAGAGCTGTAAGCTCAGTATTAGCACAGGGCGATTAGCCGGCGGGAGCCATACGTCACTGCGACATGCCCCCAGCCAGCATTCAGCCCATATCTGTGCGAGCGAAAGCTTGGGAAAATATCCCTGACATGCCGAAATGGGTTTTGAACATAATAAAACACGGTTACTCGCTTCAATTCGCTCGCAGACCACCCCGCTTCTCAGCGGTGGTCGAGACGAAAGTGAGAAAAGATGTTTCACATGTTCTACGCACCGAGGTGCTCAAACTGATAGAGAAGGGCGCTATAGAAACGGTTCCTCCCTCTATGAGCGAGGCGGGTTTTTACAGCCGCTATTTTCTCGTCCCGAAGAAGGATGGTGGTCTCCGCCCCATCCTAGATCTCAGACATCTGAACAAAGCTTTAATGATTCGCTCGTTCAGAATGTTAACAACCAAACATATCCTCGCGCAAGTTCGCCCGGGGGATTGGTTTCTATCAGTGGATCTGAAAGACGCTTACTTTCACATTCCGATAGCGCCTCATCACAGGCCATTTCTGAGATTCGCTTTCGAGGGACAGTCATACCAGTACACAGTACTACCATTCGGCCTATCACTGGCACCCCGTACATTCACGAAATGTATGAATGCAGCACTTTCCCCCCTGAGACAGCGGGGAGTGCGAATACTGAATTATCTCGGCTAGTCCTAGCACAATCAGAGAGTCAGTTAATGACACACAGGTCTTGGATTATCAGCCATCTAGAATACCTGGGTCTAAGAATCAATTTTGCAAAGAGCATGCTATCCCCCAGCCAGAATATTTCTTTTCTGGGAATAGTGCTAGACTCAGTGCAGATGACGGCACGCCTCTCATCAGGGCACGCGCTCACTATTCGGCGCCTTGCAACATCGTTCAGAGCGGGCGCGCGTGCCCCCGTCAAGCGATTTCAAAGGATGCTCGGTCTCATGGCCTCGGCATCAGCTGTACTCCAGCTAGGATTGTTGCACATGCGTCCTCTCCAACGCTGGCTCAAAAGCCGTGTCCCCACTCACGCGTGGCGCTCGGGCCACTTTTTAATCAGAGCGAATCACGGCTGCATAAAAGCCCTGACGCCCTGGAAAGCTGTCGACTGGTATCAGTCCGGTGTGAGTTTGGGCGTGAACACAAGGAGAAAAATGATCACGACAGATGCCTCCAAAATAGGTTGGGGGGCCCTTTACGAGGGCAGGCCTGTCTCCGGCTTGTGGTCAAACCCGGAGAAGCGCCTACATATAAACTGTCTGGAATTGAAAGCGGTCGCTTTGGCTCTCAGAGCCCTGCTTCCGTACCTGAAAGACGAGCACGTCCTGGTCCGAACGGACAACATGACGGTAGTCTCATATATAAATCGCCAGGGTGGACTCAGGTCGAGCTCCCTGCACTCGATGGCCAGGGAACTCATCCTATGGTCCCAGTGCAACCTGCGCTCGCTGAGAGCAGCGCATGTGCCAGGTGTCCTGAACCAGGGAGCGGACATGCTGTCCAGAGACAAAGTTCTCCCAGGAGAATGGTCTCTCCACCCCCTGACGATTCAGTGGTTATGGCAAACCTTTGGCAGAGCAGAGGTCGACCTCTTTGCCTCCAAGGAAAATGCGCACTGCCCTCTCTTCTTTTCAAAGAGCACAGATGCGCTCGCCCAACTGTGCACTTTAAACAGCTCTCGCTCAAAACTGCTCTCTTGCTGGCTCTCGCCTCAGTCAAGAGAGTGGGCGACCTGCACGTGCTGTCATCAAGCGCTGCCTGCCTGGGATTTGGACCTAACGACAGCAGAGTTGTCCTTAGGCCAAAACAAGGGTATATTCCTAAGGTGCTCTCTACACCCTTCAGAGCACAGGTGATATCTCTGGCCGCGCTATCGTCTCCAGCAGACGAAAGCGACGCTGATTTACTCTGCCCAGTCAGGGCGCTCAGAGTATATTTGGAACGTTCTGCCCTGTTCAGACAGACAGAGCAATTATTTGTATGCTTTGGCGGCCGCACCAAAGGTCTCGCTGTTTCAAAGCAGAGAATATCGCGCTGGATAGTTGATGCTATAGCGCTGGCTTATGAAGCCAAGGGCCTTCAGTGCCCCTTGGGCATCAGAGCTCACTCTACGAGAGGCATGGCCTCCTCGTGGGCGTGGTCGAGTGGGATACCCATTTAAGATATTTGTGCGGCAACAGGCTGGGCCTCACCGTCAACATTTATCAGGTTTTATAACCTACAGGTCCCCTCATTGCATTCCAACATACTGTCGGTCTAACTATGTATAGGCTGGAGTGTGTATATGCTGAGCATTATCTCCTCCCTTATAGGGTCCGTCTCTGACTGACTTAGAGGGTTTTTTATGCATATCAGTAGATAAAAATGTGCTTGTGTGTTTTTCCACTGGACGCCCATTGGGCCGTTCTACATTGTCCCTTATAAAGCCCGCCTTCGGCCAGCTCGTTGGATAATTACTTTGCTTAAAGGCTCAGGCATCTGCCTCTGGCTTAATAGAGCGAAGTCAGCACGCACGGCGTTTTACATGGTGTTCCCATAGCGTAAGCTACTTACGCAATAGGAGGAACCTCTCGAAAGGGAACGACTCGGTTACTAACGTAACCTCGGTTCCCTGAGAGGAGGGAACGAGTATTGCGTAAGCTGCCGTGCTTGCGCTTGGTCAGTTCGCTTCAGTCGATTGAACCTAAAGAACTCAGACGACGGGGCGCCCAATATATAGCCCTTGGCCACGCCCATCTTGGCGGGCTCGAAGCACGCTCATTGGAAGCGTGTTCAGAGTCGCCCCGTCATAGGTTCGTGCAGTTGCCGCAGCACAGTCAATGACCGAGCTGCCTCGCTCACTGCTGTATGCTATATTTCTCGAGAAAAGGAGTTTTCCCATAGCGTAAGCTACTTACGCAATACTCGTTCCCTCCTCTCAGGGAACCGAGGTTACGTTAGTAACCGAGTCATTAATTATCTCAGAATTACAAGATAATTTTTCATGGAAAAAAAGTTTTTGCTGTTTTTCTGAATTAACGAGTTAATTATCTCAGAATTATGAGATAATTTTTCATGGAAAAAAGTTTTTGCTCTGTTTTTCTGAATTAATGACTTTATTATCTCAAAATTATCAGTAACTCATTAATTCAGAAAAACAGAGTGAAACAAATGTTTTTCAAGAAAAAAATATCTCATTATTCTGAGATATTAACTCGTTAATTCAGAAACAGACTTTGAGCTTTGTAACCTTGCAGATCTTTTACAGTTAAAACAGCAACATTACAGTTAAGTAATTAAGTTAAAAAAGTGAAAAATCATAATAGGACCCCTTTAAAACCAATTAATGCACAGGCAGTTCCTGTCAGTTTAATCACCGTTCTATATTAATGCGCTGCTTTCATTGAAACACAGAGACACATATCACAAATCGCGCATGCACTCTCAGAAACATTCAGGAGCACAGAAATTATTAACGCTGCCCCCCGACTTTTATTATTAAAATTGCTTCGCTACTGAATCTCTAAATTTCTCAATAAGAGGGGGTAACATCTTTCGCTGTTTTTGGCCTAACCTATTGTCAAATAGGAATACATATATAGACACACAAATATACAGCATAATTAATCTTAGGGTTAATCTCAACATTTAGCTACTACTACATTTTTATGATTTGATAAAAAAAATGTATTATCATTATTCAATGCACTGTGAACTAACATGAACATGATTTTTTTTATCAACTAACATTAACAAAGATTAATACATGCTGTAAAATATATACGTCATTGCTATATTAGGTGCGTGTGAGTGTGTGGGTGGTAAATATAGGATAAAAATATATTTTTTTCTTTTGTGTTTTACCTAGAGGACATGGGTGGAGAGGAGCAAGAGAGGAAGGTATGATGCGAAGGGGCGGTGTAGACAATACCACCCCGCAAATATATTCCAACCCTCTGTCATTCTGAACAGCTTTTACTTAGAACTATTCTCTCATCCTCTGATCCGTTATAGCCTGAACAGGCGACATAGCTCTAGCGAAATAGAAGAGAAGACAGGATTTAACGGAGATGGTTTTCGATTAAAGGGCTGTTTTATTGCCAGTTCATTCTCAAGTAATCGCAGTCTCGCTCAAGAGGACTGACAACATTTCATACTTTTTCTACAATTTTATCGACAGAGCAATCTCTATTGTCTAGAGTCTGGGGTCACGATGCATCACTCCCAGATTTTTATCTCAAGATCGAAGGCATCATCCATTATTTTTACTAACGAAAAACAGTGAAAGGCAGAATTGCTCAGCATCACAATTTTAACTGGAACAGATATCACTTTGTTATTTGAGGATCTCAGAGTAAATGAAGAAATATAGTATAACTCGGCTGGAAGATGCTCAATGAACGAAATTACATAAAGACGCGAGGATAGAGTAAAGAGTTGGACAGCTTGTAAAGGACAAGATTCTTCTTTCTGGAGCTGTCAAGTGCATAACACGGTTTGTTCATTTATTCGTGTAAATTATACTTAACTGACGTATTATATTTATATTTGTATTATCTCAGAGGTATAGGTCACATTTATTATAGCTTATAAAGATGTAAATCTGTAATTTCAATTTGTTAGTGAAATGTTTAGAACTACAATTATTTTGAATAAGCTACAATTATTTTGAAAACTGTTCCGCGCAAAAGCACTATCAATTGTTTTTACAACTGTTGCTTTACACCTTTTCTTATATTTAAGTTATACGTTTTAGAGTTAGCCTATATAGCCTAGTTCACACACCAGTAATTAAAGTTTTCCATTGCCTTTTCACATTACGCATATATATTTTTTTTTAACTAGCAAACACCTAAAACAACTAATTTAAATAAATGAAACATGTATTGTTGTAAATATTTAGGATATAACTTTTACAACTATCGTAGCAGTCCATTATCAATTGTGTGAGCGAGAATTTATGTTGATCTAAAAGCAAAGTTCCCACAACAGATGTTAACCTTTTGAACCATTTAATATTCTGGTTCCGTTTTGTCCTGTCAGGCAGCACGCGCCAAGCGTTATAGTGCGACAGATGGATGACTTTAATTGTAGGCTAGAACATGACTCCAGAATTATCATATTTGTACTTAATGTTGGAGCCCTATATTGGAAGGTTCTGAAAACATATTTAAATAGACAACAAAAGAGGTTGTGCATTTGCGAGGTCTATTTTAAACATATTTGTGTGTGGGTGTGTGTGTGTGTGTGTGTTATTAGAAATGCAAAAACTTATATTTTAACAATTAAATAATTATTTTGGCCTCTTTTAAAAATAACTAATCAAGTTTCACATCCTTAAAATTGAAATGTGCATTTTTTCCAATAGCTAGGCTATAGTAGTGGTATAAAATGTTTTAAAATGTACCACATATTTGCATTAAAATGCATAGCATATTTGCTATGCACCTTCTGCAAATAGGCTACAGTGTCACAGCCATTGAATTTGTGTGAGAGCTGTTGTGAAAATAGTATTGTTGTTCCAGCAAATATCTTAGTAGCTACCATTGAGTGTGCAAATAAGAGAAAAACATTGGGGAAGGCAGATAAAGAATCTTGAAAAAATAACAACGCAAAACTGTGTAAAAATATTGACCTAATTGTAATTATGTATTTGTGTTTCAGGACTTTGTGAAACTGATAAATAAGAATAAACTGGTTGAAACTGAAAATGATGCTGAGTCCAGAACAAACTGATTCAGATCTGCCGTGGAGCCAGTCAGACGCTGAAACTATGCTGAACGAAATCAAGGTTGGTTGCATCACGGATGAGCCCATGGAGGGAGAGGGCAAGGCGAAGTCTCTGGCCCCGCAAACCCTCAGCAGGGAAGAAAAGAGGAGGCGCAGACGCGCCACAGCCAAATACCGTTCAGCCCATGCCACCCGTGAGAGAATCCGGGTTGAAGCCTTCAATGTTGCCTTTGCCGAACTGAGGAAGCTTTTACCTACCCTGCCCCCTGACAAAAAGCTGTCCAAGATTGAAATTCTGAGACTAGCTATTTGTTATATTTCATATCTAAATCATGTGTTGGATGTTTAGCATAAGGTCCCTATTTATGAACATACTTCAAGGATACGCGGGGGCCTATTTTTGGTAAACAACACAGTATTCTAATTTCGCAGTTTGTGGTCTGACATTTTGGCTTTTTGCGCTACCTACATTGTAAGTGCAATTGGAAGAGATTGAAACCACGTAAGATGGCTACCACCCAAGTGTTCATTAGACAGGTATTAATGAATTTAATGAGATATTGTAGCTTAGAGCGGAAATAATACCCCCTTTAACCAAAATGGTGATTGCTCAAAGAGTTGTGAACCATTTAAGACTGTGGTCCCTGCTTTAAGCTACACAGAATAAATGATGCAATAAGGTCGAGAGGGACTTAAAACAAATTGAATAACTTATGTTATTATCTGTGTATATGGATTTTTTTTCTAACGGAAAAAGTACAGAGATAACCCATTGCATCACTCTGTATAACAGTGAGGGAAAAAACAGCCCCTCTCCTCTAGCTGCTCTGTAGATCTTGTTAGTAGTTGTTCAATCAGGAGGAAATGACGTATAAGTGCCACTTGAATTATGACATCGAGATTATACCACTCATATTTAAATATTTATTTGTTATTTATTATACTTGTTGATATGATTCATGTCATTTAAATTTTCTTTTGAAAGATTGTTGTTTAGAATAATGTACGTTGGTTGTAGGCAATGTTGCTAAAAGAAAAGTTACTGTGGGTTAGACTGTCATTCAGTAATGATGAGAAAAATGTTAAGCATCAACTTGCACCTTTAGTGTTTATTTATTTGAGAAATCTATATATTTTGTAATGCAATAGTTAGATAAATCTGCTGTTTTTCCTCATGAGTTTGTCATGAATTAGAACAACGAATTTATTACAACGAAATCTATGGAACGATATTCCGGACATTATTCAAAAGGAATTGCAAATTGAATTTGCAATTGCGTTTTCAATTTGTGGACGCATAAAATGTGACATAATCCAAACGCAATTGCAAATCGCGCATTACCGTTTGCATTTTCGTTTAAGCGAACGCACACTGACTGCCAAATTTCAAATGGAAAAGCAAAGTCCGTTTGCAACTGTGTTTCCCATATCTGACGAGTTTTGGCCCTGTCATATTTAAATAGCAATTTCAATTACCACGTCTGCTTTTTCACTTTCTCAGTGTTGCGTATGTAGCCAGCCAAAACTCAAAGGGAATCGCAATTCCCTTAGTATTTGCATTTCCGATGCCTACACGTAAATCTGTCAATCAGTGTCGAGGGTGGGGTTATGCTACGGGGCGTGTTTGTGTTGGGAAGTGACGTCACTCACAGTCGACGCCGACGGTCATGAGGTGATTAGGGTGCTTCTCAATATCCCTCCTCGTCTCCTCGCTCCTCCGTCCTCCATCCTATGACCCGGAAACCAATCGAGCTCAGCCATCTTAAAGGACATCTCAATTCTCTAATTGCACCGCGAGGAGGCGAGGATCGAGGAGCGAGGAGGCTTCCAGAGGAGCTATGAGCGAGGATACACAGGTGTACCCTTTGCGGAAGAGTTTTATCGACTTAACGTGACGCACGTATCAATTCTCCTCCCCCTTCACGTCGGTCACAATCATTTGGATTTATACTTTACTTTTGTAGTTTACATAAACCACACAACTCACATATTTCAACAAGGTATCTTGCTTTATTATTATTTATTATGAATTTCTTAAATAAACAAACTTTAACAACATAAGGGCAGATCCTTTGAGCACTGCCGATGACGCAGTGAAGTGACGCTCGAGTGATCAAGTATTCCAATGTATAAAAAAGCTTTCATTCAATTCCTCCGTCCTCATTTTTTTTCCTTGCAGCCTTCCCTCGCGTCATACAGGGGGTGGAGCTGAGACGCGAGGAAAGGAAGCGAGGAAAGGAAACGAGGATGCACAAATAAGAAATGAGAAGCACCCCTGGAATTCATAGCAGCTTTCTTTGGCCAAGGCCCGCCCATAAGGCCGTTTGACCGACATGTCAAACAACCAATTACAGTTCGTTTCGTTCAGCGTCAAGTTTCGGGGCGTGGAAATGTCCCCACAACAACAGACCTGCGTGCAACAAGTCAGTCAGCATAGAAAATCAAAGAAGGAGAAGAAAACTTCAAGAGTCTATGCCGTGAACCTCGCATACTTTTGAGAATCCTACGTTTAGCTGATCTTGATAAATGCTCATTGTCACTCATGTAAACACAACAGTTTTTCTTCCGCAATCACACGTCTGCGCTTTGTTTCCCGGCGGACCGAAAATAAACGCGACACTCGCGCCCCCCGGAAATCCGATAAAATTCAACCAATCAGATGATGACTTCGACATTCCTGAAGTGTTTCCAGTTAAGTGTACCATATGCATCAGACGTTTAGCCAACGTTCCGTGGGCGTGACGTCTGAGGCTGAGACTATGAGGTGATGCCCTGAACAGACGCCTTCATCATCTGATCAAGACATTTTTTTTATTGAATACAAAATTATACATACAACCAAGGCAAACGTATTCATCTACAGTGTCTAATAAGAACGAATAAAAGGCTCAACACAGTTTAAAGGAACACTCCACCGTTTTTTGAAATTGGAGTTATTCACTGTCTCCCCTACATTTAGATATGTGGGCAAATACATTTTTGTCTCAGTGCATGCATTGTCTTAGCCTGGCAGTGTTCTGTTCAACATAGTTTTCTATGTCTGTGGCAGCAAAGATAAAGTTGAGATGCAGACTCGCCACCTTCGCAGTAGTGAACGCGCCTATAGAGAGAAATGCACACTTCATATGAATTAGCCTACATAAGCAGAGAGCAGACACTTTCTTTTAGTTTTTAATTATTTGGTTTAAAAGTAGACATTTCAATCGTTCTATACTTCTCAGGTATGCGAGACAAGTAGGCCTATCTTAAACGCTGAGTTTCGGTTCATTTATGAGACGCTCCAGTTCACGCGCCGGCGCCTCCGTGTCCTAATTACCGGTATATTGTCTACTATATTTGCTTCTTATTTATTAATACAGTCAATTTGTTGATGAAACATTGATTAAAATGAAGATATGTATTTGCCCACATATCTAAATGTAGGGGAGACAGTGAATAACTCCAATTTCAAAAAACGGTGGAGTGTTCCTTTAAACTGTGTTGAGCCTTTTATTCGTTCTTATTAGACACTGTAGATGAATACATTTGCCTTGGTTGTATGTATAATTTTGTATTCAATAAAAAAATGTCTTGATCAGATGATGAAGGCGTCTGTTCAGGGCAACACCTCTTGACCGTCAACTGTGAGTGACGTCACTTCCCAACACAAACACGCCCCATAGCATAACCCCACCCTCGACACTGATTGACAGATTTCCGTGTAGGCATCGGAAATGCAAATACTAAGGGAATTGCGATTCCATTTGAGTTTTGGCTGGCTACATACGCTACACTGAGAAAGTGAAAAAGCAGACGTGGTAATTGAAATTGCTATTTAAATATGACAGGGTCAAATCTCGTAAGATATGGGAAACACAGTTGCAAACGGACTTTGCTTTTCCATTTGAAATTTGGCAGTCAGTGTGCGTTCGCTTAAACGAAAATGCAAACGGTAATGCGCGATTTGCAATTGCGTTTGGATTATGTCACATTATATGCGTCCACAAATTGAAAATGCAATTGCAAATACAATTTGCAATTCCTTTTGAATAATGTCCGGAATATCGTTCCATAGTAATATTTTCTGAATAACAAGTATTCAATGGTCCACTTATCTCGATTGAATTGTAGGCCTATGATTTATGAGACAATAGACTGGCAATTCGTTGTATGACCAAAAATTACATAATAAGTCTTACATTTTCTTTCACGTGTGTTCACGTGCTGATGTCTGAGATGTTTATATTCAAAACCATACTAAAATTACACAATAAGTTACATTACGTTATAGTAAGTTATTTTTTAGTGAAAACATATCTGCTATCCAAAGATCTTTCTTGACTTTTCAGGGCCGTGCCCTTTATTGCTTTATGCACATATTTTGTAGTAAAGTCGCTGTGACAGTGTTTTTTTTTTAAGGTAGCCTGTTTTGTTTTTCATATGTTGTTGTTTATTCGTTTCTTTTTTAAATAAAATTACAATCAGAACATGTTGATTTTTTAATCACAAATGACAAATATTTACTAAAATAAAATAGTGTCTATTTGTTAAATTTAATAAGATTAAATACAGATAAATCTACCAAGATATGTAAATTCAGTGGAAAACGGATGAAGAGTGGTCAGTCACGTTAAGCACTGGAGTGTGGGTTTTGCATTACGTGTGTTTGCCCCTTGTTCTCCCTCTTGGCTGAAAGGCCGTTTCCCCAGAGAGGGGGCAGGTGTTACTCCAGACGAGCCAAGACAACCAAATTACTGGCCGTCTGGCACCTCCCGTGGGAAACACACACACACACACACACACACACACACACACACACACACACACACACACACACACACACACACACTCACACACACACACACACACACACACACACACACACACACACACACACACACACACACACACACACACACACACACACACACACACACACACACACTTTCCATGTTTGGGGATACTCCATATAAATAATGATTTTTATACTGTACAAACTGTATATTCTATCCCTAAGCCTAAATTGTCTGCATTTTCAAAAAACAACACAAAAAATAATTTACAAGCAGTTTTCCTCATGGTGACCAAAAATGTCCCCACAAGGACAAGGATTTCGGATATAGCCATCTTTGTGGACACACACAAAGACAGAGAGAGAGAGAGAGAGAGAGAGAGAGAGAGAGAGAGAGAGAGAGAGAGAGAGAGAGAGAGAGAGAGAGAGAGAGAGAGAGAGAGAGAGAGAGAGAGAGAGAGAGAGAGAGAGAGAGAGAGAGAGAGAGAAATGTATACATATACATTTATACATATACCTTTAAACATAACAACAATTCAATATGCCATTATTATAAGTTAAAACAAGCATATTTTAATACTGACAAGTGTGCTAAAACATGAAACTGAAACAATTAGGCCTATATGGTTTATCTGTAACTTTTTTAATTTAAAAAAAATTTTTTTTGAAAATATATACATCATTATCTTACAAAAAAAAATATTTTCAATGTTGTTCAGTGAATGAACAAAGAGTTTCACAGTTTGTAGAGTTTTCTGTAGGTCTTTTGCTGTTATCCAGGCTTTGTGTGCCTTTATTTAAAGAGCAGGATACTTGTGGAACCCACACTTCCAATCTCATCTCTTTAATTGCCTCCAATTAGCTTTTGGAGAAGTCATAACTTACTTTTTAGGTTAACTTATTTTTTTCAGCCAATAATCACCCAATGTCTTCAAAATTTTTTTGAAAAGTACAACTGTTTGCGTGTTATTAGGTTAGTCAGAATGTATTTTTCTATAATTTTGACATCCATGAAGATCAGACCGTATTTTTGCAATAATCAATGCAGAAATCTAGTTATTTTCAAAGGGTTCACAAACTTATTTTTGCCACTATATATATATATATATATATATATAACAATACTCACATCTAGAAAGAATCAGCACCCCAGACTCCCTACATATCAAATATGAACAAACCCAACCGTTGGTTTATATTTTTTTAATTAAATATTTAGTCACACTTTAGATTAGGGTCCCATTCTCACTATTAACTAACTATTAACAAAGATTTTTGCCTCAATAAACTCCTAATTACTTATTTATAGTTAGTAAGGTAGTTGCTATGTTTAGGTATTTGGTAGGATTAAGAGATGTAGAATATGGTCATGCAGAATAAGGCATTAATTTGTGTTTTATAATTACTAATAAACAGCCAATATCCTATTAATATGCATGCTAATAAGCAACTAGTTAATAGTGAGAATTGGACCCTAATTAAAATGTACCCAAATATTTAAACCCAACAGTTGGGTTTGTCCATATTTGACCCAAACATGGGTTGAAACAACCCAGCATTTTTTAGAGTGTATAGTACAGTGGTTATATACTGGGAATATATGTTTGAATTATCACTCATTCAAAACCTCAGTTCTCTCAGACTCTGACCACCCTGTTTCTCACCCTTATATTTGTACTACACTAAACAGTCAGTGGTTTTAGAAGCATCACTTTCCTTAATCAAATATATTGGTATAGTATCTATTTAATTCACATTTTCTCTTCACTTGCTGAAGATAACAAAACATTTTACACTTACACAACAGCACTCACATTCATACACTGGCTCAGTGATTGCATGATAGTGCTTAATGCAACTTTGTAATGTCTTGAGACCACCAGAAAGGATTTACAAGAGCATCTCTTGTAATCCAAGGCTTAACATGCTTTTTCCAGATGATAATTAACTTTATGTTTATTGTTGGCTGATGTCTCTAAAAAGATTTGACAGTACAAGTTGTAGTGCATTGTAAAATAATTACGATCATATAGCAAACATAACACCCGTTTCATTATAATTATGGAAAAAGAACAGAGCAGCGTATTTCTGGAAGCCGCAGCAACCCTGCACCTATTATGCACAAGAGTTGTCAAATCAAGTCAGTGAGTATGATTTTTTGCTGGGGAAAGAAAAATAACAACAATGAAAATATTTTATCCCCTGACATTTTACTAATTGATATTGATAATTACCTGTTAATTTTTCATGTATCCTAGTGTTAATCTCAGAAGCAAATAATGAAGAGAGTTGTCATACTTTCCAATACATGCCAGAAAAATCAAGATCAAACACTAGTGATTAGCTTTCTGTCAAACTTGTTGTTAATGCTATTCTGGGTGGATTGATTGGGTTTAATTTTGCCAATGATGTTTTAAATTTGACTGAAATTGTTCAAATTAAATGAATGAAATGCGAAACACTCCAAATATATTGCATGGAGAAATGCATCACCCACTGATAATTTATATATATATATATATATATATATATATATATATATTATGAGTTTAACTTTTTAAGAGTGGTTATATGGCCTATCCGTTCAGTTAATTTTTTCCCATGCTGCAACTCAAAACATACCCTAATCTAAAACTGCCAGCTGTAGTAATGTTTTGAGTGGGTAACAGATTGTGAATGTAGCCGACACGTGTGTTTGTTTATGAGAAAAGGACATATTGCCTCTCTGTTCACCATGGATTATGTAATGGCAAAGACCTACAAGTGACCATATGTCAGGAAGTGTGTCCTGTTTGTGGGTTCTCACACCATCATAATTCAGGTACACTTTTCTAGAATGGGACAATATACATAGGACACACATTCCCATTTGTTCTAAGTGAAGCTTCTGACTAGAGAAACACAAGAAGAAGCAACCATATGTCCACAGGTCTTAGCACTTAAAAAGCAGAAGGGAGTGTCTGCGTCTTTTATCCTCCTCCATTATAATTGTGTTCTTTCTTCAATGCCTTAAGCCCATCTCCCAATACACCTTCAACCTACCCCTTTTCACTCATTCCATTGATATCCATCAGAGGTGTGTGTTGTAGAGTGAGTGTATATGTGTGTTGCACTAGCAGTGAGGTACAAAGGCAGATCCATGTGTTGAAATGTGGCCCCCAGGATGGCCACATTATGCTTGCCCACTTCACCAGCAGGGACCCAGGCTGGAGCTGGCTCATGGCCCTTTGTCTCCAAACAGATGGAAAACACTAGAGTAGAGAGAGTGAGAGAGAATGAGAGAAGAGAAGAAAGGGAATACAGAAAAAAGAAGTCAGTCTGTTCTCATTACCTTGCATATTGAGAGTGACACGCTCACAATACGTCAGTGTCGGATTGGCTCTGTCTTATTCAAGCTCATGCTCAGGCCATCTGTACACACAACATGCATGCATTAACACATTGCATGCATTAACACATAGAGCAGTAAACTCCATATGTAAGTTAAAATGTTACAAACTTTTTTTCTATTTCAGATAAATGCTGTTCTTTTGAACTTTCTATTCATCAAAGAATCCTGAATTTTTTTTCCTGAAAAACTGTTTTCAACATTGATAATAATAATAATAAATGTTTCTTGAGCAGCAGATCGTTATTTTAGAATGATTTCTGAAGGATCATGTACCTTGAGTAATGATGCTGAAAATTCAGCTTAGCCAACACAGGAATAAATAACAAATTACAATATATTCTAAAAATATTCTAAAAAAATGTGTGTGTGTGTGTGTGTGTGTGTGTGTGTGTGTGTAAGGGATCAGAATCTGGGCCATTAAGATATACTTCCAGCGAAATCGAAGAATGAGCTGACATGACGTAATTTCTAACAAATTCAGGCCAAAACGAAGTATTGTGTTAGCCTTCATTCCCAAACGGACACATATACAATCAGTTAGGATTTGTAAATGCCTCATGTCTGGTGCAACATTTGTTAAAATTTTAAAGGAACTATTTAATTGACTGGCGCTCATCTCTTGCTATATAATACAACACTCCCACCTTGTGGGCTATTACCTTAATTACACGACTAAACCTGCAGCGACACAGGGAGCAGAATCCATACACAACATAATGTACAAATGTCATTAGTACATGTTATTTCGGCCTTCACCTTTTTTGACTGGCTCTGCCTTAATTCTGAAGCATTATTCTTGACTGTCACAAGTTTATTTGTTCTTGTTCTTTTGTTCTTTACTCTTGTCTTTTCAAAATGTATAATAAATAAAATCAGACCAGCAGTTTGTGGTTCTCTGTATTTATTGATCATTACTCTCCAGTTGGTCCGTTAAAAAAAGATATATATATATATATATATATATATAAGAAATTGTTGTTTAATTTACTTAAATACATATGTTCTCATATCCATATATTTTGTTCTAATGTCTCAAGTAATAATCTCAAGGTTTACACAAGTCTTTTGTAGTGTGGTTTTGGTGAAGTGGTTTTGGTGTACTAAAACCAGCATTCTCAGGGGTGCTTCTCAATTCTTATTTGTGCATCCTCGTTTCCTTTCCTCGCTTCCTTTCCTCGCGTCTCAGCTCCACCCCCTGTAGGGTGCGAGGGAAGGCTGCAAGGAAAGAAAATGAGGACGGAGGAATCGAATGAAAGCTTTTTTATACATTGGAATACTTGATCACTTCATAGCGTCATCAGCTGTGCTCAAAGGATCTGCCCTTATCCTGTTGAAATATGTGAGATGTGTGGTTTATATAAACTACAAGGGTAAAGTATAAATTCTAATTATTGTGACCGATGTGAAAGGGGAAGGAGAATTTATACATGCGTCACGTTTAGTCAATAAAGCTCTTCCGCAAAGGATACACCTGTGTATCCTCACTCATAACTCCTCAGGAAGCCTCCTCACTCCTCGATCCTCGGGGTGCAATTAGAGAATTGAAATTGAATTGATATGTCCTTCAAGATGGCTGAGCTCGATCGGTTTCCGGGTCATAGGATGGAGGATGGAGGAGCGAGGAGACGAGGAGACGAGGAGGGAGAAGCACCCCAGGTGTGTTTACCTTACTTCTCACCGCTGATTCCTGATGGTTCAGCAGACAATTACTCGGAGTCGCCCCCCTGTCGTTTCAAAGAATAGTACAACGGCGAGCGCGTCAAGTATAAATGCCTCGCCTGTTTGGGGAGGAGCGTGCAAGGTCAGCGGAGGCTTGCGCTGCAGAATCAGGCGAAAGTATATTCAGGCTTACAGGCTTACGGCAAAACTCTCCTCAAAAAGCCTCCGCTTTGTAGTCTGTCTGTAGCGAGTGTGCTTAATCTGTTTTTTGTTTTTTCAACACACTGACAATACAATCATCAGAGATGCACATGATTACATTTGGAAATAGGCAAGCTTTGCTTCCAAATGTCCCAAGTAAAGATATTTTCCTAAGTATATTTGATCAACTTTTATAAACCCAGCCAGTATATTCACAATGAAAGCATCCAAACCGCAATATTTAAAGGCGCAACATAAAACCCATAAAAAAGGGTCAAATTTTTGTTTAGATGTGAACAGATATGCTGCACACAATTGAAAACACTAAAGGTACTTATTAAGCTTTTTCATAAGTGGAAATTAGTTATTTTTGCATTTTTAGAGCTATTTCTGTCTTCCCGTTTGAAAAGCAAATTCAGAGCAACGTCACGGATTCTGACGTCAATGCGTAATACCGGCAAGATCCAGAGTGGTGATTGGCTGCTGCGGCTCCAGTGGGGGTTGGACGAACGAGCTGACACCGTTTCTGAGCACTTCTCTGCATTTATTCATGATACTGAACTCTTTTAACCCAATCACTGCGTTGTATAACGCATGAGAACGCATTGCATCGGAGAATTCAAACATGGGGCCTTTCCAAATACCAACACTTGCGGTCTTTTTACTTGACCACTTGTCTACTTACATGACGTATTTCCTGTATTTGGCCCAAGTGTTCAAGAAGCCGTGAAGACTGCAAGTGTGTGTAGAACTTTTGATTACTCGATGGGACACATTTTTAGTGTTGCAAAAAATGCAAGTGTTTACAGAGCTTTATTTTGATTTCAATACTTTGCATTTTACCTGAATAGTAAACTTCTAAATCTCTGGTCAGTGTAACAGAAGACACCATTTAAAATTGTGATGCTTCTAATTAAGTGATAAAAAGCAGTTGTACAAATACACCATGTTCTTTGAAGGTATTATTATAGAAAAACTGAGCACCTGCGACAGTGGAATATGAAGTTGTAAAGAATAGTCACACATGCGTATCAGTAAATTTGAAGTCCCAGAGAAAAGGTTTTTTCAGGAATTGCAAACTTTTCTCTCTCTCTTTCTTTCTAAAAAAACACAACAGTTACACCTTTTTAAATTCTTCATTGGAGGTGCAAATCACAAATTAAGAAACTCATATGCTCACTTTTAAGCATTTGTTGCTGCAGTGAATGTGGCACAAAACACATTCACACACTCGTATAAAAAATGTGAAGTCATAGACAAATTTTGCAAATCTGCATATCAGTATGTGAACTGATATGCGAGATCCAGCCCGATCTCAAGGCAATTCGTACATATTTTGCGAGTTACCAAATTTGTATGAATTCGTACGAAAGACCTACCCCTGACCCCGCCCCTAAACCTACCCATCACGTGGGTTTAGACAAATCGTACAAATTCGTACGAGTAAGGTCGTATGAATTAGTACGAATTAGCCACCTTTTAATCACTCGTACGAATTCGTACGAATTGGTCGTGAGATAGCGTTCGCGAGATCTCACATATACAGGTGAAACTCGAAAAATTAGAATATCGTGCAAAAGTTCATTTATTTCAGTAATTCAACTTAAAAGGTGAAACTAATATATTATATAGACTCATTACATGCAAAGTGAGATATTTCAAATTGAAATTCCAAATTAGAATACTGTGAAAAGGTTTTCATAAGCTGTAAGCCATAATCATCACAATTATAACAAATAAAGGCTTGAAATATCTCACTTTGCATGTAATGAGTCTTTATAATATATTAGTTTCACCTTTTAAGTTGAATTACTGAAATAAATGAACCTTTGCACGATATTCTAATTTTTCGAGTTTCACCTGTATGACATATCAGTATGTGTGATCCCACTTGCGCACTTGCACTCTATCCAGTGAGCCATCTCTCCCCCGAAGCAGCATCATCTTTTAAGGCACCGGCATTACCCACTAAGCCTTTAAGAAACACCTTGGCTTTGGTGGGTAAAGCGTATTCGGCGGCGGGTCAAGCTGCGTCATGCCTGCATACGATGTCAATCTTGCAGGCATACCAGGCTGATCTGCTAAGGGACGTGAGTGAGAGTGAGGAGGTCAGTACTGACTTAGTTCGCGAACTGCGTCAGGCTGCTGATTTATCCCTGCGTGCCACCAGAGAATCGGCCAAGCTAGTGGGTCGTTCTATGGCAGCTCTGGTGGCCGCAGAAAGACATCTTTGGTTAAATCAGACGAACATAAAAGAGAAAGAAAAGGCTTTTCTTTTAGACGCTCCTCTCTCTCCCCTGAGTTTGTTTGGTGATGCGGTGAATTCGGTTATCGACAAATTCCAGGAAGAGAAAAAACAAACAGCAGCTTTTAAAAAGTTTCTTCCTTTAAAAGTTCACGTCCCTGGGGCTGCTGGGCGGGAGCAGCCCCGGCCGTCTACGAGCTCGTCACATAGGGCGCAGCAGAAGCAGAGTGTCGCGTCTCGTGCTCCCCCTGCTGGACAGTGGGCTCAGCCGCGGCACTCTCAGCCGAAGCCTTCTAGCAATAGAACTGATCTGAGGACAGTTATATTGGCTAAGAAGGCTTCGGCTAAGAAGAAGTCCTGACGCCAAGGCGTTCAGGATACTGAGGGAGGTCCCCACCGAGGCGGAAAGGTGTTCACCTCTTTTTACGGTGCCCGTTCTTCCTCAGGGGCCCGTCCTGCCAACCCCGCCTTCATGCCGGGGCGTAGGTGGTCCCAGCGAGCGCTTTCCCGAGGGACGCTCGCTCCCTCTGAGGAGGGTCTCAGAGCAGTTAAACCAGTCGTTCCCTGCCGGTGCGCCGTTACAGGGCGCTGTGTTTGCTGCTCAAGTTACACCAGAGGCCAGTCTCGAGAGACTGGTACCCTTAGTAGATTTTCTGGCAGAGTGGAAAAGCCTTCCAAGAATATCTCATCGGGTCCTGCAGACAGTAGAAAAGGGTTATGCTATCCAGTTCTGGTGTCGTCCACCAAAATTCAGAGGGGTTCTGCACACAGTTGTGGGCCCCGAGCAGGCTCTGGTAATGGAACAAGAGGTGAAAACGCTCCTTCAAAAGGAGGCTATAGAATGGGTTCCTCCTCCCAGTTTGGAGTCAGGTTATTACAGCCGATATTTCATCGTTCCGAAGAAGGATGGGGGGTTGCGTCCAATTTTAGACCTGCGCCTGTTGAATCGCTCGGTAGGGAAGCTAAAATTCAAGATGCTCACTATCAAGCAGATCGTGTCTCAAATCAGGTCCGAGGACTGGTTTGTCACGATAGATCTAAAGGATGCATACTTCCACATTTCCATCCTTCCTCAACACAGGAAGTTCCTGAGGTTCGCCTTCGGTGGCGAGGCGTACCAATACAGGGTTCTTCCGTTCGGCCTAGCCTTATCTCCCCGCACTTTCACGAAATGCATGGATGCAGCACTAGTGCCTCTGAGGCTTCAGGGCATTCGTATTCTCAATTATATCGACGATTGGTTGATTTTAGCTCAGACGGAGCAGATGGCGGTTCGGCATCGAGATGTCGTCCTCGCTCATATGAGAAAGTTGGGGTTGAGGCTGAACGCAAAGAAAAGTGTACTATTTCCGTCTCAGAAGACCACTTTTCTGGGTGTCGTTTGGGATTCGGTTTCGATGCGGGCGCGACTCTCTCCGACCCGCATCGCTTCGATTCTCTCAGCTGTGAAACAAGTAAAGCTAGGCCAGCTACTCACTGTGAAACAGTTTCAGAGACTGTTGGGTCTGATGGCAGCAGCGTCCAACGTTATAGCTTGCGGCCTGTTGTACATGAGACCGCTACAGTGGTGGCTCAGGACCAAGGGATTCTCCCCGAGGGGAAATCCGCTCCGCACGATCAAAGTCACGCGGCGCTGCCTTCGTGCTCTGGTCATGTGGAAAGAAACTTGGTTCCTATCCAAAGGTCCTGTGCTGGGGGCTCTTTGTCGTCGCGTAACGCTAACGACGGATGCTTCCCTCACAGGGTGGGGGGCGGTCATGAGTGGTCGTCCAGCCCAAGGTCTGTGGCAGGACCATCATCTTTCATGGCATATAAACTGTCTAGAGATGTTGGCGGTGTTTCAGGCTCTGAAGCACTTCCTAGCAGACCTGAGAGGTCATCATGTGTTAGTTCAGTCAGACAACACGTCGGTGGTTTCTTATATCAATCATCAGGGGGGCCTGCGGTCTCGCCGGCTTTACAAGTTGGCCCGTCAGATCCTCCTGTGGTCCCAGGGGAAGCTACTATCACTGAGAGCAATGTATCTTCCTGGGTATTTAAATGTGGTAGCGGACTCCCTGTCGAGGCAGGGGCCGAGGCCGGGGGAATGGAGATTCCACCCCGAGGTGGTGGAGCTCCTTTGGTTGAGTTTCGGTCGCGCCGAGGTTGACCTATTCGCTTCCAAGGAGACCACGCATTGTCATCTGTGGTTCTCCATCAGTCTTCCAGCCCCTCTGGGGTTGGACGCTATGGTGCAGCCATGGCCGAGGTCACGCCTGTACGCCTTTCCCCCGATTGCTCTGCTACCAGGAGTTCTGGAGAGGGTTCGCCGGGACGGGGTCAGTCTACTATTAGTAGCCCCGTTTTGGCCGGCCCGAGTATGGTTCGCGGACCTGATTTCTCTCCTGGACGGCTCTCCTTTGGAGCTCCCGCTCAGGAGGGATCTACTCTCTCAGGCGGGCGGCACGATATGTCACCCCCGCCCAGAATTGTGGAAACTGTGGGCTTGGCCTCTGAGGGGGCCCAGCTCATAGAGTCTGGTCTCTCAACCGAGGTTGTTGAGACCATTCTTCACTCCAGAGCTCCATCCACGAGGAAGCTTTATGCCTTGAAGTGGAAACTTTTCACTTCTTGGTGTGGAGAACACCTGCAGGACCCAGTTAACTGCCCAGTGGGTGCAGTGCTGGAATTCCTGCAGGAGCGCTTCTCCACAGGGTTATCACCCTCCACAGTAAAGGTGTATGTGGCGGCACTAGCTGCTTACATTGTCCCTTTCAGTGGAGTTTCTCTTGGGAGACACCCGCTTATAACTCGTTTCCTCCGTGGCACTTTGAGGCTGAGGCCAGCAGTTCGTACGATGGTGCCGACCTGGGATCTGGCCATTGTATTGGAAGGTCTTTCCCTAGCTCCTTTTGAACCTATCGAAGAAGTTCCTAAGAAGTTTCTCACTTTTAAAACTACCTTTCTACTTGCTATCTCCTCATTAAAAAGAATCGGAGATTTGCAGGCTCTGTTGGTTTCACCCTCGTGCCTGGAATTTTCGCCTGGCATGGTTAAGGCTTTTCTGCATCCTAGACCAGGGTACGTTCCCAAGGTCCCTACTAATGTTGTTAGACCTACGGTTCTGCAGGCTTTCTGTCCTCCTCCATTTATGTCATCGGACCAGGAGAAACTTAATTTACTCTGCCCTGTTAGGGCGTTAGACGCTTATGTCCACAGAGCTGCCCTGTGGAGGAAATCAGAACAACTATTTGTATGTTTCGGGCCACCCAGGAAAGGGTGTCCTGCGTCTAAACAGAGAATGAGCAAGTGGGTGGTTGAGGCTATCTCACTTGCTTATGAGTCGGCTGGTCAGCCTTCACCTTTGGCTGTTCGAGCCCACTCTACTAGGAGTATGGCTGCTTCCAAAGCTCTATTGTCGGGGGTTTCCCTGAGTGATGTTTGTGATGCGGCTGGATGGTCTTCACCGCATACTTTTGTTAAGTTCTATGACCTAGACTTAAGTTCTAACCCTGGGGCACAGGTGCTCTCGTCCTCTGTGCGCTAGTTCTCACATGGCGGTCATTTGGTCCTATGGCGACGTGGGTATTCGCGTTCCCGCAGCGTTTGACGCAGCTCGAAGTTCCCTTGAAAGGGAACGTCTCGGTTAAGTATGTAACCCTAGTTCCCTGATAGGGAACGAGACGCTGCGTCATTCCGCCATACTCCCGGCACTCCCGTTAGCGCTTCCTTCAGGCCTATCAGAAGCTACTGCGCTTATGTTTTTGGGGTGCTTTATAGTTTCCTGGTCGATGACGTCACCCGCCTATGACGTTTCATCTCTCCATTGGGCTGATTCCATACGTGCTTCATGACGCACAACGCAGGGGCGTTCCCGCAGCGTTTGACGCAGCGTCTCGTTCCCTATCAGGGAAATGGAAGCTTTAGCGTTAAGTTCTGCCGGGAAGACTCAATTGCTACGTCACTTATTACCTTCTCATCTATCCAATCGTGTCTAATACTTGCGGTATAAAAGACCAGTACTTACACATGTCTGAGTTCGCAGATGCTGACGCTTTCATTCATGCTCTCGTTTAGTCGCCAGCCAACATGTTTCAGGACACGCATATTGTTCTATTATTGAGTTCCGACGATGGATATGTCCCGCGCCGTATCTCCTGCTACACGTCGAGGTTCCCGCGATCAGTGCCGCATCTCCCCGTATGCACAGTGGTCTTCGGAGAGTTTTTGATCAGCCAAGGCCTCTCATGAGAAGTTCTGCTCTCTAGGCCTAAAACACCCTGGGTAACCAATCAGTTTCCATTTTCACGTCATCAAACGCCTCAACAGCGTCAGCTCAGTCAGGATAATCCGGCAGGAAGAGAACTATGTCATTCTCATCAACTTGTCCAGCAAAAGAACCTCGCTGTCTGCACGGGTGCATTATCCCGCAGATCACGATCCAGCGACATGAATCAACAACTCTGCAAATCACGAGAGGCGATCTTCTCTCGCTGGTTCAAGTTCAAGCTCCACTTCCAAGGCTTTCAAGTCGGTTTTTCAAGTTTGGTAGGCGCTTCCACCAGCCACTGACTGTTAATATGTCCCCTCTATCATGATTAAACTTCATCCAGGTAAGTATTTCTCTGTTGCTTCCTACACCAGCGGCAGAGTTCAAATTGGTGTCCACGGTGACGTGGCGTACGTGTTCATAATTACTAACGTTACTGATCTGCAGACTGCAATGGGGCCGGTTAGCTCGCCTTAAAGGGGAAATGTTCATAGCAAGTGTAAGCAAGTTTCGCGTCACCGCCACAGTACAGTGATCTAATAATATCAGCGCTGTCAAAACACCCGCAATGTTGGAACTGCACTATGTATTATTTTTACAATGGAGATGAACGTTCCTGTAAACTGTGCAATTGTAGAACAAATATATATATATATATATATATCAGCGTTGTCGATACCACGCTCTCATGGGCAGTTTGCAAATACCCACTAACAACTGAGTAACTGATTAAAAAAAAAAAAAAAAAAAAAAAAAAAAACCTGAGCTAAAGAGTGCAAGTTGTTCATTTGGCTGTTATGCATTCGGTAATGGATATATCTACAATGGCAGTTAATTACATACTTACATAAGTGTTGTAATTTCACAAACAACTATTTTCAACATATTTAGGCCTACTTTAAATCATATTATAAGTCCCTTAATGAAAATTAGATCTACAATATTGGAGATGTGTACAATTGCTGTAATATTTAACCTTTCCTGGTGACTACTTAATCCACTGATATGTGTGATAGAAATATTTTATGTGATGGGTATTTCCACATTAATGTACAGACAAATGCAGACTAAGGATGCTCCTGTCAAAGGCCACATATCCTTAGCAAAAACTGCTAACTCAGTAGAACTAACAGTCATATTAGTTTTACCAAGTCAAACCAATCAACAGAACTAATCAGTGAAGGAGGCTCGAGTGGCTTGTGTTTGCTCAACTGTTTGATTTACTTGCTCATGTATCTTCTATTCAAGAGTCTCAACTGTGTTGTGGCCAGCGATCTCCCAGCCATGAATGGGGCTATGTCTGCAAGAGCAACTTGGGAGCCATGTCAGGCATATGCTGCGCATCTGAGAAAAGGATTCTACGCTTTAAAAAAAACAAAAAACAGATCAAGTATCATTTAGGTAATGATAGTAGCTTCTTGACAGGACGCCGTCACCTTACTTCAGGTAAGTACCGTATTAAGAAGTCAGATTTAGCCGGTTTAAAAAAAAAAAAAAAAACACACTAGACAAAGGGTGCATGTCCAATCTCAGATTCGGATATCTAGGTCAGTAAAGGCTAGATGAATCTTCTAAGCTCACTCAAGGTTCGTCCGCTCTTCACAAAATCATCCTATAGCGATCGTTAGCGTCCTTAGGGATTAAGTCGCAAAATATATTATATCGTTGTGCTACAAAGCATAGTTGTCATCAAGGCAGATCTTATTGTTAGGCGATCATGCCATTTCTGAGACGTTAATTTGGCTATCAATCGTCTTCAATTTCATAATTAAGGTTGCGCTTATTCCTTCCAATGCAAAGCCATAGCTACGCGCTTTCACTCTTCGTTACAGGCTTTCAGACGGCTTTTGGCCTTCAGCAACCCGGATCCATCACCCTGCCCTCCTCTAACAGAGTTTGTTAAATTAGTAATGTTTGCTTCTCTTTCAGATTCCTGTTTTCACATCCTGATCACGGCCGATTGTTCCTTCCTCGTCTACAATTACGAATCGTAATTTAATATTTCTTCCATCCATAGTTTGCTCGCAGGCATTCAAATTCACGCAAGTATTAATACTAATTATCCAAGTCTGTTCACCGTTCCTTCTCTTTGTTTGCTACTTAAGGCATAGCCAAGACCTGTAGTAAACCTCCGATAAACGCCTGCCAATCACATTGTAAAAAAAAAAAAAAAAAAAGTGTATAATTGTGCCCCTTTTCGCAGGATATGTGGTGGGTCTCTGGTGTGTATGCGGGTTTGGCTCGGAATGCCCCACAGATAATTTTGAATAGCATGTTGGAATGGTCATTTCGAGGTGATTAAGCATATCATTTTGTCTATCCCTTTGGATGTGGCAGGGCTGCTACTCCCGGCACAGGGGTCGGAGTTTCAACAGTTCGTTTGCAGCTTCAATTACCTCTCACCAACAATTTAACTTTTTACTTTGTTCCACCAGAATCATTCAAGATGGAGCGACTCAAGAAGTGTCAACATATAGACAACATTCCGGATGGTCGTTGATAAATTATGTAGCTCATCGTAGCTATCTCTAGTCACTAATTAGTTTATTCTGTCTCGATATTCTTTAAATCATGTTCTGTGGGCAGGATTCATGTAAATTTAGGTTGTGATGCACTAACCAGGAGGAATTTCATTAGCTCCTCTCAGCGCTGTTGTAGTCTTTAAAAAGCTATTCTTAAATTAATTTCTCCCATTGTTTGAACTTGACTGTTGTAACCTTGAAGATGTTGGTTATGCTTATACGGCAACATTTCACACTAAGTAAGTTAGAAAAGCAAAATCCATCCAACCCCCTTTTTATTACTTCCTGTCCGCATGGTCTCTTTTCTATTGGTATTCAGATTGGAGCTGTCTGTTACAGCGTCATGGCTCATGCATCCAGGGGATTCACTTCAGGAGCTAAATACTCCGATTTCCCCATGGTCTTTTTCTGATTTGCGTTTCTCACCTAATTTCTTTACTCTCTTTCTTAAGAACTCTAAGAATGACTCTCAAGGCTCTGTTTCACATTATCAATTTATTAATTAGTAATAAATTCTGTCCCTTCTCATCTAAGATTAATTTCTTAAATTCCCCTCCAATTATCCTAACTAACGGAGCACTTCTTTCTAAGCTAGTTCAGGACTCATCAGTTCTGTCCTCAAAAGCTGCAGTCTATCTCCCTCCCAGTATACTGGTTATTCCTTCAGGATCGGGGCAGCCACTACAGCAGCTGATCATGGCATTTCTACTTCAGCTATTAAGATCCTGGGCAGATGGTCTTCCTCTGCATTAGTCTATATAAGACCCGATTCAAAATCATCCTCGAAGCTCAGCAAGCTCTTCACTAAACTGTTCAGGTAAATAACCTTTGCAACTACTGGTGGTGGTGCCATGATATTCCATTCTCACAATTGGTCTTAAATCCTGCTTGCATTTACAAATGGTCAATGAGTCATTGTCTATATGTGGCCAAGTGGCCTTGTCTTAATGTGGCCTTGTCTCTATGTGGCAGTAGTAGCCGTTGTGGTCTTGTTCCATGTGGTCTTTATGGTCTTTAAAAAAAAAAAAAAAAAAAAAAAAAAAAAAAAAATCATGCAAGTGTATGATATACATGTTCAGTGTGGTCTACTGTGACCGTGTAGCCTAATGTGGCCTTGTCCCGTGGTCTTGTGGCCAGTTATGGCATGGTTCTGTGTGGCCTAGTGGCTGTGTCTCGTTGGCCTTGTATCCGTGTGGCATTAGCAGCCTTGTGGCCCAGCGGGCCTTGTCTCTGTGCGGGTCTCAAGGCCTTGTGGCATAATGTTGCCTTGTCCTATGTGTGGCCTACATGGTCTTGTGGCCCTTATGGCCTCGGTTCTGTGTGGCCTAGTGGCCGTTGTCCCTGTGTGACCTCGTCTCAGTGTGGGCTTACGATATTGCGGCCCTTGCGGCCTCATTCTATGTTCAGTGTGGTCTACTGTGACCGTGTAGCCTAATGTGGCCTTGTCCCGTGGTCTTGTGGCCAGTTATGGCATTGGTTCTATGTGGCCTAAGGCCTTGTCTATGAGTGGTTCTGTCTCTGTATGGCTTTAGCAGCCTTGTGGCCCAGCGGGCCTTGTCTCTGTGTGGGTCCAGAGGCCTTGTGGCACAAAGTTGCCTTGTCCTGTATGTAAAAAATGGCCAGTGGTCTGTGGCCCTTAGTGGCGCGGTTCAATGTGGCCTAGTGGCCGTTGTCTGTGTGGCTTGCTCTGTGTGGTCCATAGTGGCCTTGTGGCACAAGTTGCCTTGTCCTGTATGTAAAAAATGGCCAGTGGTCTGTGGCCTTTAGTGGCGCGGTTCAATGTGGCCAAGCGGCCGTTGTCTGTGTGGCCAAGCGGCCTTGAGGCATTGTTGCCTCGCTAAAAAATGGCCATGTGGTCTTGTGGTCCTTGCGGCCTGGTTTTGTGTGGCCTTGCGGCCTTGTCCAGTCTACCTCGTTCTATGTGCGGCATTAGAGGCCGTCGTGGCTCATTGCGGCCTTGTCTCTGTGGTCTAGCAAGGCCATGTGGCCGGGCGGCCTTGTGTCTGTGGTCTATCATGGCCGTGTGGTCCAATGTGGCCAGTTTGCGGTCTAAGGAGGCCTGCTCTGTGTACGGCCCTAGGCGGCCTGCTCTGTGTGGTCCAATGAGGCCTGGCCCAATGTGGCATTGTCTGTGTGGTCCATCGCGGCCTTGTCTCTGTGTGGTCCAATGAGGCCTGGCCAATGTGGCTCTGTTTTGTGTGGTCCATCGAGGCCTTGTCTCTGTGTGGTCCAATGAGGCCTGCTCTGTGTACGGCCCTAGGCGGCCTGCTCTGTGTGGTCCAATGAGGCCTGGCCCAATGTGGCATTGTCTGTGTGGTCCATCGCGGCCTTGTCTCTGTGTGGTCCAATGAGGCCTGGCCAATGTGGCTCTGTTTTGTGTGGTCCATCGAGGCCTTGTCTCTGTGTGGTCCAATGAGGCCTGGCCAATGTGGCTCTGTTTTGTGTGGTCCATCGAGGCCTTGTCTCTGTGCGGTCTGTTACGGCTTGTCCCATATGGCCGGTTCTGTATGCCCAAGGTGGCCTTTTCTCTGTGGTCCTATAACAGCTTTGTTCCATGACCTGTCCCTATGTCCTAAGTTAGCTCGTTCTCAGCTAAGTCACTATTCCACAACACTTGCTTCCCTCCAACTCATTCTCAGGGAAACTGGTTCGATCAGACGTAAGTGCGTCTCAAAACATAAGTCACCTGGATGAAAGCGTCAGCATGGATAAATGCTAATGTACATTTCAGCAGCAGAACATTAATGCATAAATGCTTTATTCACGTCTTCGCATAGTACCTTCAGGCTCACTATGAAGTCGTCTCTCACTAATTAGTTATTGGCTACGAGGCTTTCCACATTTCATGTTCATGCCATTATTAACTCCCTTTTCTTTCTATTTTAGGCTCTACAGGATACACGACTGGTGGGTATACTTTTCTTTACCGTTCTTTGGGGGTGGGCTCCGTCCTGGTGGAATTATCTTCCACCTATTTTTGGGGGTCGGCTGCGCCCCTGCCTTCGTCTTCAGGCAGGAAATGCAGAGTCCGGACCCTCGGATTGCGAGCTATGGACGGGGCCTACGCCAAAGAACTTTATTGCTTGCTGGGCTATCAATAAATGTATTTATTGTTACAGTATTTATTCTCCCGAGTCTTTCTGGTAGAAATGGAAGCTTTAGCGTTAAGTTCTGCCGGGAAGACTCAATTGCTACGTCACTTATTACCTTCTCATCTATCCAATCGTGTCTAATACTTGCGGTATAAAAGACCAGTACTTACACATGTCTGAGTTCGCAGATGCTGACGCTTTCATTCACCTCCATCCTCCCCACCACCACCAGGATGGTCCCTTCCCCTCCATCCTCCCCACCACCACCAGGATGGTCCCTTCCTATACCTCACAGGGGGTCGGCTGCGCCCCTGCCTTCGTCTTCAGGCAGGAAATGCAGAGTCCGGACCCTCGGATTGCGAGCTATGGACGGGGCCTACGCCAAAGAACTTTATTGCTTGCTGGGCTATCAATAAATGTATTTATTGTTACAGTATTTATTCTCCCGAGTCTTTCTGGTAGAACTAGGGTTACATACGTAACCGAGAAGTTTTAGCTAGAAATGCACAGTAGCTAAATATGTATTATGAATACTACTATTTGACATTCAATATTCTAGGCTATATTAGAAGTCACTTTTATGGATGATGGGATTTTTTCATTAAAACTTCATAGTTTTTTTAGAAGGCTATGACCATCGTGATGATGAGTTTTACCTGACCATAATCTTCCAAATACCAGAGCCTAACTGAAATCGACTTATTAAACAGGTAATAAGTGCTAGTTAGCAGTAGTTGTTAGGGGGTACATTGTGTCAAAAATTTATTTATGGTTTTGACAGCTGTTTATGACAGGATATGCCCATGGGGAGGGGTTTATGACTATCAGGTGGTTTGTGACCTTTTGGCCAGTGTGTTTCCGGAGTGTTTATGATGTGTGTTTATGACACAGCAATCTGCTTTGTGTAACTGTTAGGAATGTTTTTTCAGGGGAATGTCTTTTATTATTGAGGATAATAGTCACAGAACGCTGAAATTATGAACAGAGGATCGACGGATATGATTTTCGGATGGATCAGCAATGTTTGTGGGAGAGAATGAAACGAATGAGTTTAAAGAAATAGCATTTTATGACAAATAAAGCTTATAAAATAAAACTTCATTTTATTAAGTATTTAAAAGTAAGTTTTTTAAGTTAAACTTAATGAGGAGGTATTTATGCGTCTATCTGGATAGTCACAGAATCTTAAATCTTTCTGAGCAGATGAAATGTCACAAATAGTTTTAATAAATGAAAAGCATTGTGCTTGAATAAAACACATAAATATTAGATAAATGAAATAAGATGTTCAATTTATGAAGTATTTTAAAGTGTTGAACTTAACGAATTAGATGTTCAATTATCAAGTATAAGTATTTTAATCTAATACACCACAATATACTGTATTACACCAATAAATAAAATAGTGAATAATAGTTCGTATTATTTGAAATAAGATGTTAAATTATCAAGTATTTTCATCTAATACATCCGCGATATAGAGTCATCTTGTGGACACCACATTATACTGTCTTACACCGATAAATAAAATAGTGAATAAGAGTTCATATTATTTGAAATAAGATGTTAAATTATCAAGTATAAGCATTTTAATATAATACACCACAATATGCTGTCTTAAACAGTTAAATAAAACATATAAATTAGTGAATAATAGTTCTTTATTTAAAATAAGATGTTAAATTATCAAGTATAAGCATTTTAATATAATACACCACAATATGCTGTCTTACTGTAATGATTCCTGTCTGTGTTTCCCTTGTCTTGTGTGAACTTTAGTTCCCTTTCAGTCGCTCACGTTCGACGTGACGACGTTAGGGGATCACTTCAGGGAGCCCTATCAACTTCGAGTATCTAAAGAACAAGCCAATGAACGTTGGCGTGCGTGAACGCGTCACGTGCCCCCGCCCCGCACCGCGGTTATAAAACAGGAAGCGGGCGCGCGCACACACTGTCCTTCACTTCGGAGCCGAGTTTCTGTGAGACTTCTGTCTAAAAGAATTCAGCGCTTTGAAGACTTCAAAGGAGATCTCTCTGCCTGCAGTGTTGGTGTGACGGCTCGATCAGCGGTGGCCGCGAGCAGTGCAGCTCTCAACTGCTGTTTTCACAGCACTATTGTTTTTGTCTGTGTGTGTGTCGTTCTGTGTGTGTGTATTCACACTGTGCCTACCCCTGGGCGCCTCAGCACTGTGAGAGTATTTTTCCAACCTTTTTTATTTTACTAAAAGAGCAACACAAGCGGACCCTGCGTCTTTTTCAAGATGTCATTCCGCTTCTGCGTTTCTGGATGCCGTCGTTCCCTGGCGCCAGCAGATGGCCACAATAGTTGCATCTCGTGTTTGGGCATTCAACACGCTGAAGCAGCTTTTGTGGATAGTTCATGTTCCCATTGCGGGAATATGACTATTGCAGCACTTAGATCGAGACTCGCTTACCTCAAGGGAGGTGCAGTCCCCTCGCCTATGCCCCGATCTAGTGCTTATTCTGCCCAGCAGAATAGGCCTACTTCGGCGCATGGCCAGGGTGATCTGAGGATCACCGTGAGGGCTTCCCCGTCGAGGCAATCTCCGCGGGCCCCTCACGCCTCTCAAGTGCTGTTGCCATTGGCGCCCCTTTGCGAACAGCTCGGTCCTTCTCCGGAACGACCGGTCGTTTCCTTTGGGGCACCAGCTGACGATCAGATGTCGATCGCAGCATTGGAGGGGGAGCTTCAGTCCTCTGGAGATGACGACTCGGCTGCGTTGCCCCCTTCGGGGTGTGTAGCGTTGTCCGAGCCTGATCCAGAATGGGCGGCTATGCTTTCCCGGGCCGCCGAGAAGGTCGGGCTTGCGTGGAATCCTCCACCACGTCCCGAACCTTCTCGGTTGGACGATTGGTTTCTCGGGGCGGGCCGTGCTGGTTCTCAGTGCGCCGCCCCGGTACCTTTCTTTCCGGAGGTGCATGAGGAGCTTTCTAGGACGTGGAAGGCACCATATAGTGCCCAAAGCCGTTCTAGTGGCTCCTCCCCCCTCGCCACCCTCGACGGCGGGGCAGCTAAGGGGTATGTGGATATCCCCCCAGTGGAGTGGGCTGTCGCGATGCAATTGTGTCCGGCGTCCGCCTCCTCCTGGCAGGGTAATCCACGCCTCCCGTCCAAGGCCTGTAAATTCTCGTCCGGTCTAACGGCGAGGGCTTACAAGGCCTGTGGACAGGCTGCTTCCGCCCTCCATGCCATGGCGCTCTTGCAGGTCCACCAGGCCCAGGCGCTCATGGACATGAAGGAGGGTGGTTCTGACCCAGAGCTCCTCCGGGAGCTCCGTGTGGCAACTGACGTCGCCCGGAGGGGCGAGTAGACGGAGGGGCTGCGGCCGGCGGACGGGTGGGAGCAGCAGCGGTCCGCCGGGGCAGCCCCTCCGTCTACTTGTCGCCGAGGTCGCCCTCCTGCAGCGTCCTCCGCTCCCGCTAAGCCCCAGCAGCAGCCACCATCCAGGCCTCAGCGTGGAGCAAGCCGCAGGAAGCCGACCCCGCCCGTCCAGGCCGCTGCCAATCCAGGAGGCAAGCGTCGGTGCAAACGACCCTGAGACGGGCGGCCCAGAGGTGGATCAAGTTGCTCTTCAGGAGGTGGCGAACGTGCCACTCCTTCCCCCGGTGGAGGGCCGGGCGGAGAATCCTTTGTTTCCTTTTCTTTTTGTTCCGCCTTTTCAAAGAAAGAGCAATTTCTGAAACCTCTGGGCCCCAAGAGGGCGCGCTTGGCAGTCGACGACGCTATGCCTTGTCACTCCCGAGCCCCTCTTTCATCGCCAGCGGGCAGCAGTGGCTGTGTTCTGGACGCAGTGTCGCCTCCGCACACTCACTCTGCCCTCCGACGGAAGCAGGTACGTTTTGCACCACACGTTCAGACCGCTATGCCGCCCGAGTCGGGTCACTGCATTCCGCCACACTGCCCCACTCCGGGTACGTCTGTGGTGCCGTTGATCCCGCTTGCTCCGTCTCTGGGAGCTTGGTTAACGCTTCCCAGCCCGTCTCGCTGGCTCATCCGTACCATCAGACTCGGCTATGCGATTCAGTTCGCCCGGCGCCCCCCTGTTTTCAAGGGCATCCTGTTCACCCGTGTTCAGGCGGACAGTGCCCCTGTTCTCAGGGTGGAGATTGCAGTCCTACTGGCGAAGGACACGATCGAGCCAGTCCCTCCAGCCGATATGAAAGACCGGCTTCTACAGCCCGCACTTCATTGTACCCAAGAAAGGAGGTGGGTTACGGCCAATCTTGGACCTGCGCGTCCTGAATCGGTCCCTTCACAGGCTACCCTTCAAGATGCTTACGCAGAAACGCATTTTCAAATGCATCCGTCCCCAAGATTGGTTTGCAGCGATCGACCTGAAGGACGCGTACTTTCATGTCTCGATTCTCCCTCGACACAGACTGTTTCTTCGCTTTGCGTTCGAGGGACGGGCATATCAGTACAAAGTCTTACCCTTCGGGCTGGCCCTGTCGCCCCGTGTCTTCACGAAAGTCGCGGAGGCGGCCATTGCTCCCATGTGCTAGCGTGGTGTTCGCATTCTCAACTACCTCGACGACTGGCTTATTCTCGCCCAGTCGAGAGAGCAGTTGTGCGAACACAGGGACATGGTGTTCTGTCACCTCAGCCACCTAGGGCTTCGGGTCAACTGGGAGAAGAGCAAACTCACCCCCGGGCAGAGGATCTCTTTTCTCGGTATGGAGTTGGACTCGATCAACATGACAGCTCGCCTCACCGAGGCCCGCGTCCAGTCAGTGTTGAACTGCGTGAGCACGCTCAGACGCTGGACAGCGGCACCACTGAAACTATTTCAGAGGCTCCTGGGGCATAGGGCATCTGCAGCCGCGGTTACGCCGCTCGGATTGCTTCATATGAGACCGCTCCAACACTGGCTCCACGATCGAGTCCCGAGATGGGCGTGGCAGAGCGGCTTGTGCCGGGTTCCAGTGACCCCGCACTGTCACTAAACTCTCAGCTTGTGGTCGGACCCTTCGTTCCTGCGGGCAGGTGTTCCCCTAGAACAAGTGTCCAGGCACTCTGTGGTCTCCACGGATGCCTCTATCACCGGCTGGGGGGCCACGTACAACGGGCATGCAGCTTCAGGTCTATGGACGGGGCCTCAACTGCATTGGCACATCAACTGCCTCGAGTTGTTAGCAGTACATCTTGCGTTGGGCCACTTCAAAACGTCGCTACAAGGCAAGCATGTACTGGTCCGTACAGACAACACTGCGACCGTTGCGTACATCAACCGTCAGGGTGGTCTACGCTCCCGCCGCATGTCACAACTCGCCCGCCATCTCCTCCTTTGGAGTCAGAAGCATCTGAGGTCGCTTCGTGCCGTTTACATTCCGGGCCTGCTCAACCGTGCAGCCGACGAGCTCTCACGGCAGCTGGTGCTACCGGGAGAATGGCGACTCCATCCCCAGGTGGTCCAGCTGATTTTCAGGCGCTTCGGGACCGCACAGATAGATCTGTTTGCCGCCCCGGACACGTCTCACTGCCAGTTGTTCTATTCCCTGACCGAGGGGACCCTCGGCACGGATGCTCTGGCACACAGCTGGCCCCAGGGTCTTCGCAAGTATGCGTTTCCCCCAGTGAGCCTTCTGGCACAGACCTTGTGCAAAGTCAGGGAGGACGAGGAGCAGGTCTTGTTAGTTGCGCCGTATTGGCCCAACCGGACCTGGTTCCCGGAACTAGTGCTCCTTGCGACAGCCCCTCCCTGGCCCATCCCTCTGAGAGAGGACCTGCTCTCTCAGAGACGGGGCACCCTGTGGCACCCGCGTCCAGACCTCTGGAAACTCCATGTCTGGTTCCTGGGCAGGACGCGGAGGTTCTAGGTGACCTACCCCCAGCGGTAGTTGACACCATCACTTCCGCTAGAGCCCCCTCCACAAGGCGCCTCTATGCATTGAAGTGGAATCTATTCGTTGATTGGTGTTCTTCTCATGAGGAGAACCCCCGAACTTGCTCGATCAGAGCCGTGCTTTCCTTCCTGCAAGATGGGTTGGAGCGAAGGCTGTCTCCCTCCACCCTTAAAGTGTATGTTGCCGTCACTATCTCGGCTCCTCAGCGAAAAACAGTGTGTGCGCGCGCCCGCTTCCTTTTTTTTACCCGCGCTGCGGGGCGGGGGTGCGTGACGCTTACACGCACGCCAACGTTCATTGGCTTGTTCTTTAGATACTCGAAGTTGATAGGGCTCCCTGAAGTGATCCCCTAACGTTTTCCCCTTCAGGGAACGAGGGTTACATCAGTAACCGAGACGTTATTTCCTGTTCTGTGTCATGTTTTGCAGTCCTTTGTAGTTTTTCTAGTTTATTAGTATCCCCAGGTGTTTCTGATTAACCACGCCCTCTTGTAGCTTGTTAAGTCTCTGTATTTAAACCCTGTGTCTTGTTACAGTGTTTGTGGGTTCTTGATGTTGTTAGATGTTGGTTGTGGCGTTCTCTATGTCTGAGTTTTTGAGTCTGTCTAGTCTTTAGTTTATTTAATAAAAGTACTACTGCTGCATTTGGATCCTGCTTCCTTCTATGTTCCAACCTGCCATGTTACAGAAGAACCCACCACTAACGTGGATCCAGCAGCAATGACCTCCAGGAATCCAGTAGCACGGATTATGTGTCTCCGTCAGGGAGACCGGCCCATTGAGGAGTATGTACAGGATTTTATCGATCTGGCAAATGTTACTCCTATTGACCCTCTGTGCCTCATGATATTTTTTAGAGGGGGACTATCAGAGCCACTGGGGTCAACCATGCCACTGCACCCTCCCCACTGCACTTTAGGATTTTATATAGGCTTGGCCCTGCAACTGAGTGATTCGAGATATGCTGTGGGGATCACGGAAGAGAAACGTGGTACTCCCACAATTAGCCCTCATTCCGCAGCCTTGTCACGTCACGTCTGCCGATCCAGAGGCTGTTTACGTCACTTCTGCTGAGCCAGAGACGCTTCACGTCACTTCTGCCGAGCCAGAGACGCTTCACGTCACTTCTGCCGAGCCAGAGACGCTTCACGTCACTTCTACAGAGCCAGTGTCTACGGACAAGATGGCCGCCTCCGAGCCAGTGTCTACGGACAAAATGGCCGCCTCTGAGCCAGTGTCTACGGACAAGATGGCCGTCGTCACAGAGTCTGTTCCTGAGCCTGAGCCGGTGTCTGTTCCTGAGCCGGTGTCTTTTCCTGTGCCGGAGCCGGTGTCTTTTCCTGTGCCGGAGCCGGTGTCTTTTCCTGTGCCGGAGCCAGTGTCTGTTCCTGTGCCAGAGCCAGTGTCTGTTCCTGTGTCTGTTTCTAAGCAGGTATCAGTTCCTAGTCCTGAGCCAGGGTCTGTTCCAGAGCAACCGATGACTGTTCCTGGGTGGATGCCTTCTCCTGTTCCGTGGCCGCCCGAAGGGAGGTCTCCGCTATGGCCGCCCGAACGGGAGATCTCCGCTATGGCCGCCCGAAGGGAGGTCTCCGCCATGGCCGCCTGAATTGTCGTCTCCACCCTGGCCGCCTGAAGGGTCGTCTCTGCCCTGGTCGCCTGCACAGCCTGCTCCGTCCTGGTCGCCTGCACAGCCTGCTCCGTCCTGGTCGCCTGCACAGCCTGCTCCGCCCTGGTCGCCTGCACAGCCTGCTCCGCCTGCTCCGCCCTGGCCTCTCGTCCTGTCGCAGTCTCCAGGCCCTCTTCCGTTCCATGGGCCTGGCCCTCCATCCCGCCCCGGGATCCGCCTCCGACCCACCACCCTCCTGGACTATTGTTTTCTGAGGAGCGTCTGGAATCTACTCCTTAAGTGGGGGGCTATGTAATGATTCCTGTCTGTGTTTCCCTTGTCTTGTGTGAACTTTAGTTATTTCCTGTTCTGTGTCATGTTTTGCAGCCTTTGTAGTTTTTCTAGTTTATTAGTATCCCCAGGTGTTTCTGATTAACCACGCCCTCTTGTCATCTTGTTTAGCTTGTTAGTCTCTGTATTTAAACCCGGGCTGCGTCCGAAATCGCATACTCAATAAGTAGGTACTTAATTTCAATGAGTACTTACTTAACGAGCGCTAAAAGAGTAGGTACTTTATAGCCAAATCTCGTTGAGTATGAATCGATCCGGACATCATCCGCCATGTTGACGTTATCATGTGACCTATGACGCGTTATCACAAGCGCAACAACTTAAAAGATGAACGACACGTTTAATTCATCTATCTGTAAATATCTTGATATTGATGAAACTTGCTCATTTTGTGGTATTGTTGAAGAAACAGCTGCCAATTTATTTTGTGAATACATTTAGGGTTGATTTAAGTTGTTATATTTTAAACCCTACTAATGTGACCCACAGTTTTATCCTTATAACGATATTTTTTTTTTAAGAAAAGCCAAAATCGTCATCTCTTGAATATGTTGTTAATTTCTTTATTTTATACCCAAAACGTTTCTCCTTTAAGTTTTCCTCTTTTCTTGATGAATTTACCTCTCGTTTCATCCCTCAGACTTATAACAAAACAATTTTTAATGTATTATGAAGAACTATTTAAAGATATTTAGCCTTGTTATTGTTCTTTTTTCCTCTGTATAAATATCATATTATGATGTACACAAACCAATGATCTTTATGTTTTCTGTTTTGTCATTATGATTGTTCATTGTTAGATACAACTATGGTATCTTTCCATGATCTTTATGTAATAAGTTTATAAGTTTAAATTATATGAGCGACAGGTGCACTAACACTTCATAACATCAGTTACTCGACAGCACAACCTAGAACAGTTTTCCTCTGCGTTTGTAATGTCTGCACAAGGAGACGGGCGGCTGCTCGAAGATCTCCTTTGGAGAAAACTGTTGACTTTATACTCGAAAAAGTATCGCTCCTTAAAAATTAATATTACCTCAGAATGAATTGCATTGTTAGCCCACCCCAAAACTTAAACAAAATAATATTAAATGCTGACCAATACTTAATTATATTACTTTTTTATATACTAAAAATTATATAATTTAATAAAACAAGCAAAATGTAATTTGTTTTTTCATATGAGTTATGCATGAATACACGTGAACATCTCAATTGTCAGTAAAGCAATGAATTAATGCATACATTAAATAATTATATTTGATATACTGACAACAATAAGAAACATGAATAAATTAGTAAAAGAACAAATAAAAGTAACCATCACACAATAAACAAATGCATATACAATTCAACAACACATGAAACAAATCTTTATTCAAACTACAAGCATGTATTACAGGCGCTGAACCCCACATCCTACTGCCATCTCAACACAGCGGTTCCCATTCTGCGGCTTTATTCTGATGAATTCACCAGAGGTGACCGTGCCTTCGTGCCGGAGCTTGTTGCTGCGCTGCGCTTCACAATCTGAGGCGATAAGGGCAGATGGAGAGATGGAGTGTCTCATCCATGGCACCGTTTCCAGGATTCAGCTCTGGGCTCCTCATCCTCAGTGCTCACACCAGTCTGAATAAAAACATGTTTAGTTACTTTATAGATTTGTTTATTTACCTTATTTACAGCACATTTGTCTAATGTCAACAGTGTTGACAACAGTGAATTAACGTTATCCTATAATAATGCCACACATACATCACTCAGATGTCTTTTTCATGTTGTGATGTGCTCATCTGCAATATGTCAATACTTACAATATTTTCCTTTCAGATGTAAATAGACATTTTAAATAAGCGTGTTTAAGATGTATGGTTATGTAAATCCACTTTAGAGACGTTACGTGTGCTTAGAGCTCCCCTGTTAGCTAGCTATACAAAACGTTTTTACAGCAAAATCACAACTATACTATACTGTCTAACTACTTTACACCTTCAACAGTTAAAACGTTTACTCTATAGTAGTTTAACACATAAGGAACCATGTTTACTCACATTTGAAAACCCCCGGCGTCGCTGATCTCCGTGATGTTTGATAATGACGTATGCTCTCGCGTGGCCTCCTGGGATAGAAGAGTATCCATCGGTTGAGCACTCAAAAATCGGGCCGGAAGCAGTAAGCCATCCGCAAACTTCTCCCCTACTCTTTTATGAATACTGATGTTTCGAACGTACTGCTTCCTTCACGTACTGTTTTCGCCTACTATATAGTAGGAAAGTAGGCATATTCGAACGCACTTAAGTCCGAATCTCGCAATAATTAATACGTCACCCAGGTAATTCTCGCCTACTCTTTTGGATTCATACAAACTTTTTCGCTCGCCTACTCTTTTTCCCATACTATATAGTAGGGAAGTATGCGGTTTCGGACGCAGCCCCTGTGTCTTGTTACAGTGTTTGTGGGTTCTTGGTGTTGTTAGATGTTGGTTGTGGCGTTCTCTATGTCTGAGTTTTTGAGTCTGTCTAATCTTTAGTTTATTTACTACTGCTGCATTTGGATCCTGCTTCCTTCTATGTTCCAACCTGCCACGTTACACTTACACAGTTAAATAAATCATATCAATTAGTGAATAATAGTTCCCTTTCGAATGGAACTCAACAATACGTCATTCAACGCTATGGGGAACGCCTCAGGCGTGACAGGTGTCTGAAATCACTATCAAATCACGTCAATCACATTGACCGGCGACAGCCCGTGAATCATTAGCGTGAATGATTAACGTGCGACCTGGAAGTATATAAGGGCGCCTTGCAAACATGACAAATCATCTCATCGTCTTCAGGGACTGTTTTGTCTGTAACTGCTTTGAAAATCAGGTAATTATGAAATGCTTTCAGAAGTGTGCAGACCCGTGCCCAAGATATTTGTAGCCGGGTGACACACGTGAACTGTGCATTTTTTGTCTGGGAAGGAAGACGCGCACAGGCGCTTCTCGAGGGAACTGCCTGTACAAATTGTGATCGCGCCTGTCCCTCTTCTCGAGAGAAGAGGGTTCAGCATCTGGATGTCACAGCTGAAGCTCGCCGATCGCCTTGAGAGGGGTGTAATCCTCTCAGACGATGCGGCGGCTGATGAGAAGCTGCAATTGGATGAAGTTTAAAAAAAAAAAAAAAAGGGAAAACTTAGTCCGGCAGCAAGCGCTCTCCCGGACAAACAGGAGATGGCTGATGAGGGTGGAAATAATAAAATATTTTCCTGTATCTTCTCAGCCACCCTGCCCCGTGTATGCTGAGCTGGTTGTTATTATAGATCGCGCCGCAGGCAGGCTGCAAAACAGCTGCCGTGGCTGCTCGTTGGGGGAGAAATCGCTCGCGATGAGAGCGGTTTTTCCCCGGTCATAGAACCACCAGCTCAGGTGAGCCTTTCATTTCTTCCCGATCTCATACTGAGATCAAGAGGACATGGAAGAACCCATACTCTGCCTGTATCCACCAACATCAGCGGGCTAGTTCGCTGATGTTGAGAGGATAGGAGAGCGTGGGTATGCGTGGATGGGAAGAGGGATCTGAGGGAGGTGATCCGGCACAAACGCACGTTGCGTTGGTCTTGGATCATCTTTCCTGAGGGCGTGATTATATCTTTGCCTTTTCCTCTCTTCCCCGACTCCCCAGGCGCTTCTTACATCAGGCCTGAGGCTGGGCTCATGGTTAGAACAATGTTCTGATGGCCCGCCTCGGCTTGGTTAGTGAGAGTGCCTCTTTCAGGTATGTAAAGGTGGTAGACCCCATTTTCATGAAGAACTGTCTGGTGAGTCTTCACTTTGCACGCCGCAGGTGAGCTGCTGGTCTTTCAAAGAGTATTTTTTGTGATTAAAAAATAATATGTTTCTCTTTACAGACCTCGTTCCCTGTATAGAGTTATGGGACCATGTCAAGGTAATAAGGTAAGAGAACTTTTTTGGATTATCAGGGCCCTGAAGTTCCCCGTTAGGTGGCCAGAATGATAACTATGTTAGCCTTCGGGCTATTAGCCACCTCAGGGTAGAGTAGTTGGTCTCTCTCTGATAGTATGTTTTACTTAGAGTGTTGACTGACGCTAGAGCTTCAGATAGATCTTATGTCCGGCCCATGGGACCGTTTGACTTTTCTGAGTATTTCGCCCCTTGAGCTCTGTTGAGTTTTCATTAGGTTGAGCGTTCTGCAGCCCTTTGTATGGAATAATACAGACTATATTCTTTAGTAGGCTGTGGCTCCTCTGAGCCCTCAGATAGATCTATGCTTACAGGTTGGCCCTCACCAGGGCCGCCTCTGTAGCTGGCCTAGGCTGTGCCAGGGATATTAGAGGCGTTCTGCTAAAATTAGCATTTCTTCCTCTGACCCTTCACTTTGTGAATGTAGGTTTTGGCATCCCTGTATAATCAGCCTCCTCCCATGGGAGTCGTTAGGCCAAGGCCCACCCCCTTCTCTGCATTCTGGGGTGACTAGAGTAATGCAGCGTGGTGCAGAGGATGGTTTATAAGGACATGGTAGGCCTCAGTTAGGCCTCCGTGGTATATAAGTCCTTTTGAGCAGGGTTAGGCCGTCTTTCGCTTCACGAAGAAGACTGAGTTTCCTGCCCGACCCTGCCGTGCAGAACTGGCCTACGGATTTAGGCCGCCAGTGTAGGCTTCACTAATACCTTGCTGAGCTACTGCTCAGGCTGTGGGTTGTAGGTGGTTGGCTTTCATTCAAGCCCCACTCCCCTAGGTTGGGCACAGATGTTTTTCTGTTACCCCTAGAGCCGCTGGCAGGCCCGCACCCTGGTAAACTCAGGGTGAGGTGTGAGTATTCCCCTGTGATTCAGGGTAGGTCTGAGCACTTCACTCCCAGTTCTGTTTTTATCCTACCTCGCACTACTATGGCTCGGGTCGAGTATGAAGTAAGCCTTCACTTCTTCTTTGGTCGAAGTTCGCTCCCCTGAAGCCAGAGCATTGCCCTGTGCTGACGCCCATGCATAGATGGTAGGCCCCTGACTAACTGGGGCCTCCACTGAGGCAGAGTGGCGTATGTTGTACTCCCCTTGTTCTAAGGGTATTAGCTCTCTATGCTGAGTACACTGCCATGGGCAATGTGATTAAGCACCAGGATGCTGTAGGCGCTGTGTCAACAGCTTATCTGCCAACGAGGGCTGCGCCATCAGGTAGTAGGTCTCAGCAGGCCTCCTTGTATGAGCAGCCCCCAAGAGGGCGCTATAGGCCACTTCTCGAGAGAAATGGTTGGCCTTGGTGGTTCGGGCAGTTGACTCACCGGTGGGTAGTAGGCCTTAAACAGGCCTCCTCGGAGGTGAGTCCCAACATTGTGGGACATGCTTTAATGCCGCTACAGGTAGCTAGCTGTACTAGGCCTCCTGTGGGTGGGCCCAGTAGTTACATTGGTGTAGTATGGTTCCCAACAGTGTTCCGTTGTTGCAGATTTGACTTGCTATCAGCTAGTAGGCCCAACCGGGCCTCCCTGATAGGCGAGTCCCGAGCTGGCTGGCCTTAGCAGGCCGCCTTGGAACTGTCACCCGGACTCAGCTACCAGTTGCTATCAGGTAGTAGGCCCCTCAGGCCTCCCTGAAGGTGAATTCCCGCTTAAGATGGTTATCAGGTAGTAGGCCTCACCCGGCCTCCCTGAAGACGAGTTCCCACATGCTGTGATTATCAGGTAGTAGGCCTCACCAGGCCTCCCTGAGGGTGAGTTCCCCACGTACTATTGTTATCGGGTAGTAGGCCTCTCTAGGCCTCCCTGAAGGTGAGCTCCCCACATACTGTGGTTGTAAGGTAGCAGGCCTCACCAGGCCTCCCTGAAGGTGAGCTCCCCACATACTGTGGTTGTAAGGTAGCAGGCCTCACCGGGCCTCCCTGAAGGTGAGCTCCCCACATACTGTGGTTGTAGGGTAGCAGGCCTCACCGGGCCTCCCTGAAGGTGAGTTCCCACATACTGTGGTTATCAGGTAGTAGGCCTCTCTAGGCCTCCCTGTGGGTGACCACATACTGTTGCTATCAGGTAGTAGGCCTTACCAGGCCTCCCTGAAGGTGAGTTCCCACAGACTGTAGCAATCAGGTAGTAGGCCTCACCAGGCCTCCCTGAAGGTGAGCTCCCCACATACTGTGGTTGTAAGGTAGCAGGCCTCACCAGGCCTCCCTGAAGGTGAGCTCCCCACATACTGTGGTTGTAAGGTAGCAGGCCTCACCAGGCCTCCCTGAAGGTGAGCTCCCCACATACTGTGGTTATCAGGTAATAGGCCACTCTGGGCCTCCCTGAAGGTGAGCTCCCCACATACTGTGGTTATCAGGTAGTAGGCCTCTCCGGGCCTCCCTGTAATGTTTCTCTAATGGTGCTGGGTTTTTGAAGCTAGTGGCCTCTTGCTATCAGTTTCAGCTAGCCTTAATAGGCAGCTGCTGAGGGCGAGCTTGCGCCCTGGCTCGCTAAAGTGTTTATTCTCTGCTATTTGTTCCCTCCTGGAACCTTTCCTGCCTACAGCCTGGTTTGCCTACCAGGCAGACCTTGTGCTCCCCTCACTGAGGGTCTCTATGAGCATGCGGCTTCCTGGGCTTCCTGAGTCTGGTCAGACGGTCGTAGGCCTCTCGTGAGGCCTCCCGGTTAGATCAGCCATTAGGCCTTCACAGGCCTCCTCAGTGTTTGCAAACACTGGGTTGATCCATGGATCGAGTAGAGAAACTCCCCTCGCTAGCAAGGGTCATAAAGCACTATGCTGAGTCATACTCTCCGGGATATCCTGTCTCTGAGATCCGGGCCGAGTGGTTCACTGCCAGCGTCGCAGTCCCTCGGGTTGGATACCTTACTTAAGGCTTTTTTCCAGAGGCTCTGTCTTCGGACAGACAGGAAGTGGCCAGACTAAGTGTCTATGTATCTGACGCCAGGTCAGGCCGTCCTGGTGGCATATCGGGGTGAGTACGTTCCCCTGAATAGTGACTGGCTGGGGTTCCTTCGGATTCCCTAGCCACATTCCCTAGAAGGGGCCCCTTCTAATTGAAGTTGTGGTCCTAGGCCTTTGAGCAGGCCCAGGTAGGCTTTCATTTAACTATGTTTATGGAGGTTTTCCTGTTAGGCTTATAGCTTGGGCTATGACCGTAGGGAATGCTGTCACTGACAGCCCAGTGTGACCTGAGGGTGAGTGGTTCTAGCATTTCATTTGAATTTGCTGGTTCGGACAGTTGTCACTGCCTGAGGGCATGCACTCCCCTCAGCATGGCGGAGTGGGTATTTCGTTCCCCATAGCGTCGAATGACGTATTGTTGAGTTCCCTTCGAAAGGGAACGTCTCAGGTTACAAATGTAACCTTTGTTCCCTGAGAACAGGGAACGAGACAATACGTCTCCCTGCCATGCCTCGGGGCTTGCCTGCCGTACAGTCCCTTCAGACGATAAGGTGATTTGTCATGTTTGCAAGGCGCCCTTATATACTTCCAGGTCGCACGTTAATCATTCACGCTAATGATTCACGGGCTGTCGCCGGTCAATGTGATTGACGTGATTTGATAGTGATTTCAGACACCTGTCACGCCTGAGGCGTTCCCCATAGCGTCGAATGACGTATTGTCTCGTTCCCTGTTCTCAGGGAACAAAGGTTACATTTGTAACCTGAGACGTTCTTTATTTGAAATAAGATGTTAAATTATCAAGTATAAGCATATGTCTTACACAGTTAAATACAACATATAAAATAGTGAATAATAGTTTATATAATTTGAAATAAGATGTTAAATTATCAAGTATAAGCATGTGTCTTACAGAGTTAAATACAACATATAAAATAGTGAATAATAGTTTATATTATTTGAAATAAGATGTTAAATTATCAAGTATAAGCATATGTCTTACACAGTTAAATACAACATATAAAATAGTGAATAATAGTTCATATTATTTGAAATAAGATGTTAAATTATCAAGTATAAGCATTTTAATCTAATACACCACAATATACTGACTTGCATAGATAAATAAAACATAAAATAGTGAATAATAGTTGATAATATTTTAAATAAGATGTTAAATTATCAAGTATAAGTATTTTAATCTAATACACCGTGAAATACTACCTTACACATATAAATAAAACATAAAATAGTGAATAATAGTTCATTTTATTTGAAATAAGATGCTAAATTATCCACGATATACTGTCTTACAGTGTTAAATAAAACATATAATATAGTGAATAATAGTACGTATTATTGAAATAAGATGTTAAATTATCAAGTATAAGCATTTTAATCTAATATACCACAATATACTGTTTTACACCAATAAATAAAATAATGAATAATAGTTGATATTATATGAAATAAGATGTTAAATTATCAAGTATTTTAATCTAATACACCACGAAATACTACCTTACACAGATAAATAAAACATAAATTAGTGAGTAATAGTTCATATTATTTTAAATAAGATGTTAAATTATCCACAATATACTATCTTACACAGTTAAATAAAACGTATAAAATAGTGAATAATAGTTGATATTATATGAAATAAGCGGTTAAATTATCAAGTATTTTAATTTAATACACCACGAAATACTGCCTGACACAGATGAATAAAACATAAAATAGTGAATAATAGTTTGTATTATTTGAAATAAGATGTTAAATTATCAAGTATTTTAAAATTAGTTTTAAACATGTTTGAAGTGTACCTACCATTGGTGAAATTAGGAGGTCTTTTTGGCTCTGGTTAAAATCACAGATCCTCGAATTTCTGAGCAGAAGAGATGTTTGCTCTCCGTTTGCTAAATTGAAAATGAAGATCGCTTCCATCATGGCCGGGGCACGGGCCATCCCCTTCCTCTCGGTGTAGCTGCTATGTGTTAGCATTTACAGTTTGTTTCAGGAAACATCAAGCAATTAAAAGATAGGCCGGTCACCTGGTGTTTTACAATCAAAGACCACAACTGTCTCCTACCATAAAATATCCTGGGCTGAGTTTCCCGAAACCTTCTTAGCGCTACGTCGTTCTTAAGTTACACCTTAAGCTGTACCTTATCGTTAATACGTGTTTCCCTAAACGTTCTTAGTTAAGTATACCTTCTGTAAGTCATACGTTCGGAAGGTTGGTCTGGAGCACTCTTAGCTATACCTTATCACTGTTGGCAGTTCACTCCGCTAGTGGGCACCACTGCAAAAAGCTTCTTTACATCTTAGTCTATACGAATATTATTTTAAATTTAATACACCCAGTGTTCAATTAGGCTAATTCAAGTGTTATCATGCAAATAATAAAATTGGCATCACACTGATTGTTATTAGCTTTTTAATTATATTATCCAAAGGTACATCAGCTGGCAAACCATTAGAAAGTAAAGGCTTATTCATCTATTTAAAGAGAATGACTGTGGTGGGGAATTTGGTCAAACTATGGCAGCGATACAGCGAATAGTTGATACGGCGCCGTCCGCGAAGCCATTTAGTGTATGTGCACTATTATATTCGCGAAAACTTTAGTCCCCTGGCTACCATGTCAGAAGATACAATTCAAAAGAAATTTTGCCTGCCACGACAGCAAATTCAGCAGCTTTTAGATCTTATTAGTCCGGATGTGTCAAGACAAACTCGACGGAACCACCCCCTCAGCTCCGAAATTCAGCTGCTTGCGGCTCTCCGTTTTTATGCAGTGGGGAGTTTTCTGGAGGTGGTTGGGGATGGATATGGACTGAGTAAGACCTCGGTGTGGCGGTGCGTTCGTTCAGTCACAAACATCCTGCTCCGTCATGCCACAGATTATATCCGCATGCCTTCCGCCAGGCACGAAGTGATGGAGGCGCATCAAAGATTCCATGCCATTGCCGGTATACCACAAATAATAGGGCTTGTCGACGGGACACTTATCCCCATAGCCAACCCATCAGCGCTCAACCAGGCCTTCATCTGTCGTAAGGGATTCGCGGCCATCAATGTCCAGGTGGTGGTGGACCACAGGGGGATGTTTGCAGACGTGGTGGCAAAGTGGCCTGGTAGCGCACACGACAGCTTTGTATGGGCCAATTCAGTAGTGGGTCAAGACGCAGAAAGAGGGTTTTTTGGGCAGAGCTTTTTTATAGGAGACAGCGGCTACCCCCTCAGAACCTATCTTCTAAATCCAGTCACCAACCCCACCACGCGGGCCGAGGAGAATTACAACATTGCACACATCCATACCCGCAACTTGGTGGAGCGCTCGATTGGGCACTGGAAGATGAACTTCCGGTGCCAGCATAAATCAGCTGGAGGGTTGCGTCTGAAGCCAGAAAGATGTTGTGCAGTTGCAGTAGTTACAGCAATGCTACACAACATTGCAGTCAGTGGAGGTGCAGCTTTGCTAGAAGAGGAGGAGGAAGAAGAGGAGGAGGAGGAAGGTGTCCATAACCCACCCCAACTTAGAGATGCCCTACGATGCTGGTGTACAAACGAGGCAGCAAATCATTCACAATGTTTTTGGTTAATGTATTTGTGCACCCTATTTTTCATAATCAACATAAAACTTTCCCATTTTTGTGGATATACACAGTTTCTCCCTGTCATTTTTTTATTTATTTTTTTGCTGTTGTGCACAGCCGAGTTTATTTTTCCTCCACAGTAGAGGATGGTTAAAGTAATGTATCATTCACTATTATGTGCCATTGATCATTACACAGTGAATTCTTTACAATAAAGATGCTCTGCAGACCCAACATCGATGACAGCAAGTTTGTTTAATCAAATTGGTGTTTATTCAAACAAAAGCACTGAAAATATATATTTGAAAATAAACATATATAAAGTCTGCTTTCCTGAAGCCCGCAGTCACTGGGTTGTTGATAGTTCATCTGTAATGTAATCAAATAGTTTGAACAAAAAGATAACAGACAACACTAGTAGTTCCGAGCATCATAATCGGGAACAGAAATGGTTGGCCTTTGAAATTTAGCTTCGGACAAAGCATATTGCTTCTCCAAAGTCTGGAGCTTCGCCTTCTTCACCTCCAGCGTGGTCCGGGCGAGGTTGTTGGCCTCCTGTAACCCCTGCTCGATCCCTCGGAGCACTTCCAGCTTCTCCTTTTCGAGCTTCACCAGCTCTTCACTGCAGTCGCATCGGATAGAACTCAGTGGAGGCACATGAAGGTGCAGACCGGCCGCCGGTCGCGGAGATGCCCTGTCGCTGCTGCTGGGGGGAGAGGGCGTGAGGGTGCGAGTTGGCAAGGATGGCCTGCTTTGAGAGCATGGAGTGGTATCCACACCTGCTCTCAGATCTATACCCCCTGAGATACCTTCTGAGGCCGCTTCTCCAATGATTGCCAGGGCCTTTTCCTCGTCGGGGCTGAGTGCAGGCACAGAGCTGGGCCCACCACCTGTTCTTGCCCGGTCTCTCCGGATTGCAGCACCTCTTGCCTTGGCAGCACTGGCAAAATCGTGCCACTTTTTATGAACAACTTCCCACTCTCTCTGTGGGCTTGAACTTGATGCTGCCATTTTCATGGCAATGCGTTCCCAGGTATCTTTTTTCGTTTTGTTGGACACAGTTGTCCGAAAACTCGAAAAAAGCACATCTTTGTGGAGTGCCACCTCGTCTAAAAGGATGTCCATTTCAGTTGGATTAATGCTGGGGGCTCTCCTCTTTCTTTCTTTTTTCTCCGCCATAGCTATTGATTAAATGTTTCGCGTGTTGCGCTTTTATTGAGTAGGTCATCCAATCACAGAAATTTTTTATTTACACCAATAATGTGATGCAGCTGCTGGGCAATCAACCCTGGTTGTGGAGTAAATAAATAAATTATAGCAAATATATTATGATAATATACTGTAAGTGGCCCTTTCTAATGCAATGAAAGCATACGGACAGTTACTGTAGTGGGTTAGACGCATGACACGTTTGAGCATGAGGTTGTGCGTTCGCGCACTCTTTCCGAAATTATATAAACTATCCAGGGTTTAATTTAGTTTGCAATTTGTAATTCAAATAAATGCAATTTCCACTATTTCTGAAGTGCTTCTTTTAAAAAGAACACCGCTTTCTCACATAACGCAGTGAAGCAGCCCCTGCACGAGAGAATAATTGATTCTCGAGCCATCGATATCAACAAATTCAGCACCATCGCCACGGACAGCACCGGGTAACGTCGCACGTAAGAAGGTATATCTTAAGCGGCTTCCTAAGTCATGGTTCGAGGAACACACCTAGAAATGGGATACCTTCAGTTAAGTTATACCTTAAGAGTCTTCGTAGCGCGCTAATAGACAACGTTATCGGGAAACTCAGCCCTGATCTGAAGCATTCCTGTCTGTGGAGGTGTGTATTTAGTGTTGCAAGAATCATTTGAATAGATTATAACAGTTGTAGTTTTTATTATCGACTGATTAAAAGCATCAGACAATTGTCTCCTAACACTGTGGAACTGATGCCATGTAGTCTGGTACCAAGTAGAGATCATTTTGACACCGTCCTCTCACCCCATCCATTCATCCTTCCTTCCTTCCTGGGGTGCTGTCCCCCATACTGTTTTTCCTGGAGAAAGCATGAAAGAAATAGGCACCCCAATAATGACACCTCAATCCTGACACCTTTTGAAGAGCAGATTTCTTTTTCTAACATTTAAACTTAGAACACATTATTAGAACACCCTTTGAATTTATGAATACACATACACAAGAGCTTAATGATTTTTAAATATTTTTGGGCATTTATTTAAGTAGTTGAGACTAAATCGTTACATTGGCATACAATCAAAATGAATAGCTTTGAATACTTGTAGCAGCCATTTTGTAAAATGATTTTTTTCATGAAAATTGTCACTGGTTTTACTTTTCTCATGGTGACCCCCATTTATAGATATCAAACCACATCTTGTCAATCGTAGTATACTAACTAAATTAAGTAGTTTAATCCATAAGTATTCTAGGTTATTTTTTAAATATAATTTACATAATATTATAGTTATGTATACATTATTGTATTTTAAATGGGGGATAAACTTGTCATTGACATTAAATTAAAGCATTTTCCCTCTGTACACGACTGCGGGGCCGAGCACTTCGGCGGTGCCTGAAATTCTATATAATTAATTAAAATCAAAAATTGACATATTGACGACTCAAGAAGGCGTAATTGTTCAAACAACATATTGTTTTTATTTTAAAATGTAAAGCAGCTGTGACCCTAAAGTGTTTTTCAATTGTGATATGTCTGTAAAGATAGGGACAGAAAATAGACATTTCCATAGAATGACAAAGAAATGATTTTGCATAAATTTTAACCTAAGGTAATATTTTACTTAACAGCATCTGCTCAAAAACTTTACAATTTTAATGCACAAACTGTGCTTAGTCGTCTTAGATCTAATTTATACAAAGATATGCATGCAGTATTTTGTCCACCGACACACACCAGCAAGCTGTATTCCTGTTACCGTAACTGTTTAACCTTTTGCACTATCAAAACATTTCAAATTGCAACATTCGACAATATAAGGCTTATTACGGTAATTTCAGGCTTTCCTCCAGCAAATGACGACAGCTTTCTGGCAGAGCGGGGTCGCGGAAGGATTTGAATGTTGAACAGAGAGAGATACGGAGCGCAACAGGATAGCCGCTTAGCGTGTTTTGGACAGCATAAATAATAAAAGATGAAACGAACAAAAACATCGTGATTCAAGCGGTAGACAACAAGTGAGGCGTTTGGGATGATTTTTGATAAAACTTGGGAGGTGGATGGCCGAATACTCTTTCACGTATCTTAGCATGTGTGGTCGTGCGTAACGTTACTGTATGTAAAGTTATGTATGTAGGCTATTTGTATATGAGTGCTTGTATGAAAAAAAAAGTATCCTAAATGAAAACTGTGCAACCCCATGTCACACACAAAAATACTTGTATCATTATAGTTATTTTTTCAACTTAAAAGTGTTAGCTTTTATTTTATTTTTTTCTAAATAAAAATCAGTAATTTATTCAAGTTTCTATTATTTGTCTATTTAAATTAAAAAATTAAATAAATGTACAAACACACCACACACACTAATGGCCAATAACTGTAATTTATTTAAAGTCATCTTTTTCTGAAAAGATAATTCCTAGCGCTTGAAGATAGCACAATGGTTTATAATTTTACAGTCAAAACAAAATATGTGAAAATCACCTATTTTAGCACTTCAGTTTCTAAAGGGGGTAAGTTGTATCTATTAGAAATTTGCACACATTTTCAGAGACAAGATGTGTACTTTCACAAAGCCATTGGTTATTTTTGAACAAGAGAATAATGATACCAAATACGTCTGACACAATGTTTTGAGAAAAGCAGTGTTTAAAATACAGATGATTTTTCTTCTGACAAACATACATTTTAAATTATATCCCGTGGTGTTTAACATCAAGAAGTATTTTGTATGCAAAGACGAATTAATTAAAAAACTACAACAATACAAATAGTTTAAGTCGACATAAAACGATAACAAACAAAACACTCCCAGATCCTTCCATAGTTGTAGTAAACATTTACAATATGTAAATAGATTCTCACAGATTTGATAAGAGCGCCTGCAACACATTATTGTAATGCAATCACATTTGAGGACTAACGTTACCCGCCCCTTGTAAAGGCTATGGATAAAATTCAAGCATAATCTTTATGCAACAATCACGCGTGCACAGTTTACTACAACAGTGTGTACGGGGTATAAGAAAAGAGGGTTAAAAAACTCTGTTTATAATAAACACACAAAAGTGTGCAAATGACGGTTTTATTACTCCGATAGATTTAGTCATCTTGTTCAGACAGCAGATGATACTGTTTCACATTATGTATGTAGGACTGTATGTTTTTGGGTGAAGACTTTTCTTAAAGAGCTGTCAACATTCTGCGTTTTATAGGAATAAATGACAATTAATTTAAGTAATAGTCTTTCTGTTTGAGAATATTTGACTAAGCTGATACTTTGTTTAGGTCAACTTTCCCTCTATCTATGATGTGGAATCACACACAGTATTAACACAAAAAAGTAAGTCCATGCTGTTTTACACTTAAACTATACGGCAGAGTCACATCTGACTATTGCCCTGAGAGATGCATATTCATTAAAGCATGAGGTTGCTAAACAAAGTTCCACACTTCGGTAAAACCTGCAGATAAAATTGCACAAAAGCAAATTCTAGAGGTCAAATTGCAGAAACCCTCTCTTCCGATCTATTGCAAAAGTTTGTAACCATGATTGTATATTATTTTTCCACACTAGCGGATGACACTGTATACCTCTTGTTTCTTTGTACAGTTTTTGACAAAGACTCTTTGAGCAGTGTCAAACATGTTCATATAGGAATTAATGAACAAATACATCATAAGAAAATTACAAAAATTTAAACTGATATTATTTAGGTCTGTCTACGAAGAGGTCACAAGACACATAATAGGCCCAACATGAAAAGTGAGGCTTGATGTTTTTCTGTTACATATATACGACTGTTACACTTAAAACAAACCTATCGATTAGCTATACACACTGTAAAAAATAAAATCGTAAAAAAACGGTCAATGACTGGCAGCTACGGCTGCCAAACAAAAACCGTAAAAATAAAGTAAAATATCCTAATTTAAATTGAGTGCAAAAAACTTTTCCAAACTTTGTCCTTAAATGTTTTACAGACAAACACTGTTATTTTACAGTTATTTCCTGAATTATTATGATCAAATACCTTCACTGTGAAAAAAAAGGTAAAATGACTGTCAGGAATGGCTGCCATTTAAAAACCATAAAATGAATGTAAAATATCCTAATTTAAATAAATACTATTGCAGAAATCTTCATTAAGCTTTTTAACAGAAACACTGTTCTTTCACATATATATTTACTGAATTTTTTACTAAAAACATAGTAAAAATTGTAAAAAGTAACAACACTGTAAAAAGTAAATATCTTGCTATAAACTACACGCATGATTTACTGATTATATGTCATCAGCAACTACACAGTTACTGTCTGTTAAATAAAGCAACACACAACATTTCATCAGTGTTTCTCTGCTCATCCTGGACTGAAGCTCAGGCTCTACTCTTCAACACAATGGTGACAGACACAAAACACACCATACAGAAACACTTTACATCCCAGCAGAACATTAAACACTAACAGATCTCTCAAGATCTCAGCATCTTCACTTATTACAATCCAGACTTCTTTCATACTAACATTCCTATTGAGAAATAACAGAGGTTTAGAAGTTGATATTTTATTGAAAATAATAAAGTTTGATGTCACCATGATAGAGGTCAGTGTTTGCTTTAGTTGGGCTCTTGACCCTTCATATATTAACATTAGTTTTTCTCTTAACTGTGTCTTGTAAGACGGCAAGCTGTAGTCTCGCGCTGCAGTCCCGTGCTGTAGCCGGAAAAGGTAAACAATGTCCAGGTGGGAGGAGCCATTTCTTCTTCACTTGTAAGCAACTCTGATCATAACTCGTCGCACATGATCAACGCTCCTCCCACCTGGACATTGTTTACCTTTTCCGGCTACAGCACGGGACTGCAGCGCGAGACTACAGCTTGCCGTCTAAAAGACTATTTAGGTGAGTTGAAACAATGGCTAAGTTGCTAAACGCATCTTGTTCACATGTAGGGTCCCTGTTCATGTTGGACAGACATTTTAATTGCATTTTGTGTCTGTTAAGAGGCTCAAAAACGCTCTTTATGTCGATGCCCCCATAGCTGCCGTTTTAGCTGGGTGGGAGCTCTGGGCATTCTCGGTCGCAGCTCCGCGTAGCAAGCACCAATCCGGTTCGTTTTTTTTCCTATAGTCAGTACTCACAAAGGTCTAACGATCAAGATTCACTTAAAAATTGCCCGGAGTTCTCCTTTAACTGTGCAGTTGACAATCTACTTATCACCGATCTTTTTTTAATTTCTTTTAGTGTTACACTTCAGCTCTTCTCTACCAAACCAACCCGGTCTATCTCCTTTAGGAATATCAAGGACATTAATCCTGATACTCTCTCCTCCTGCATTGATAATATTCCCCTGCTGGTCAATAACTCCTTACCGGATGACCTGGTTACTCACTATAATGATCAATTAGCTTTTATTTTAAACTCTCTTGCTCCAGTTAAAACTCGTTCGGTTTCTTTCACTCAGTCTGCTCCCTGGTTCACTCCTCAACTCCGGACTCTGAAAACTAAATCTAGACTGCCCGAGCGCCTTTACAGGAAAACTGGTCTCACTATCCATAAAGAAATGCATAAAGCTCATATATCTTATTACAAGGACTCAATCGCATACTAAATCACATTATTACTCTGGTCTAATTAACTCCAATAGAGGTGTAAGGGGTATACAGTCAAAGACCCAGAACCAGATATGAAGAATGAAGACCCGGAGTCAGAATTATAAAAAATTAAAGAAAAGTTTTACTGAAGATAGTTTTCATTTTCATCAGCAGAAGTCAGCTTCAAGACTCACACAGGAGTTCGTAGGCCGCCCCGCTTACAGTTACAAAGATCACAGCAGTTATACCATTTCCAAGGTCTAAGCTACGTCATTGCTTACAGGTTGAATGATTCTCATTGGCTAAGAAACATGAAATCCTAAACAATTTAACACATGTGAGGAGATAGGGGTGCCTATCGCCATTAGTCAAGATAGTTGTCGTCCACTCATTAGATTTAGGTCTGTGGTGGCCTCGCAGGTTAGAGAAGGGCGCCGGGGTGTCTGGTCCGAACGTCCAGAACCTACATAGAATGTCATACGCACACACACACAAATAACAGACACTAGCAAATAACAGCTCCCATCAAGGCTGAAGAGAGTCTGAGCTCCTTATTATCAGTTAAGTATACCAAAACATAATGCTAAAACATTCACTCGTTTGGGAGAAAAACAGATAACTGACATTTACTCCCAAGGAAGGAAATATACTGGAAAGAATACATTTTAATACAACAATTAAAGTTCGATAGTAACGCTCAATATAGCTTGACCATCTGTCCAGCGAAGGATCATATGTGTCCACGCTGTCTTTAGGACCCTCTAACCTTTCTACTGATCCCAGAGAAAGAGACAAACGGCCTTGTGGGTTACGTGGCCTTCGTGTCCTGCGTGTACTACGTGCAATCTCAAAGTAAGATTGGAATGCACCTAAAATAAACTGGTTATTTACATCACATGCATTTAAGAAAATATAATTTCACAAGCACAAAGAATATAAAAATTATTATGTGATAATGAATATATTTGATTATTGACTTTTATAAAGGAAGTGTATAACCATTCAAAAGGATATGATTATAGATGTATTAGAAGAGGCTAGGGATTTTGACCAACCCTTCAGAGGCAACACTAATCACTGTATTCCATACTTAATAAGATTCACCAGCCACCTGATTCTTTTCCTTCGCACATGTATTCTACTGCCACTTGTAATGACCTCTTGATATTTTTTAATGATAAGATTCGTAACATCCATTGTCACATTGATCCTAACATCCTTCCGTTTTCCTCATATGATCCTCCCCAACCATTACAATTATTATCCATTTTTCAACTTCCCAGTCTTTCTGAGATCGCTGAAACAATTCGTAAGTCAAAGCCTTCTACCTGTCTGTTAGATCCCCTTCCCACTAATTTGGTTAAATCTTGCCTCCCCTCCCTGCTCCCCCTTATTTCCAGCATTACACATGCATCTCTTACCACTGGTATTGTTCCTTCACTCTTCAAAACTGCTGCTGTCACTCCGATACTTAAAAAGCCTGGTTCAGATCCAAATATTTTCAATAATTTTCGTCCCATTTCTAATTTACCCTTCATTTCTAAAACTTTAGAAAAAATAGTTGCTGCTCAACTCCACACTTACCTCACCCACAACTCGCTCTATGAACCTTTTCAGTCTGGATTTCGTCCACTACATAGCACAGAAACTGCACTCCTCAAAATAACTAATGATCTTCTCATTGCAGCTGATTCTGGTCTGTTATCCATCCTGGTTCTCCTTGATCTGAGTGCGGCCTTTGACACAATTTCTCATTCCATCCTCCTCCATAGGTTATCCTCCATTGGCATTGTTAACACTCCTTTACATTGGTTTCAGTCCTACCTATCTGGCCGCACTCAGTTCATCACTATCAAATCCTTTAGTTCCCAGCCGTCTCCAGTTACCTCAGGCGTGCCACAGGGCTCTGTCCTGGGGCCCCTCCTCTTCATCACATACATTCTACCACTTGGCAATATTTTCCGTAGATTTAATATTCAATTTCACTGTTTCGCGGATGACACCCAGCTCTACCTTTCCAGTAAACCAAATTCCATATTTCCTCCCTCTTCCCTCATCTCCTGCATACAAGAAATAAAATCCTGGTTAAGTTCTAATTTCTTAAAATTGAACAAAGATAAAACAGAACTTCTTGTCATTGGCACTAAAAATACACTCTCTAAATTTGACAGTTTTTCTCTCCTTATTGATGATACCGCAGTTTTCCCCTCCCCTCAGGTCAAGAGTCTGGGTGTCATCCTCAACAGTACACTATCTTTTCAATCTCACATAAATAGCATCACACGGTCAGCTTATTTCCATCTCCGTAATATCAACCGTCTCCGCCCCTCCCTTACCATTGACTCTGCTTCCATTCTTGTTCACAGCCTGGTTACTTCGCGTATTGACTACTGTAATTCTCTTCTTTTTGGTCTCCCTCATAAAATCCTACTTAAGCTCCAGTTGGTCCAGAATTCGGCAGCACGTGTTATAATCAAACCTCCCTTTTCTCACCATATTACTCCTATTCTTCAACAATTACATTGGCTACCGGTTCAACGTAGAATTGAGTTCAAAATTCTCGTGCTTACTTACAAGGCCATCCATAATCTTGCTCCTCCTTACATCTCTGACCTCCTCCATGTTATTACAATGTCCCGTACTCTCCGATCCTCTTCTTCCACTCATCTCTCTGTTCCTTCTGTCCGCCTCAGTACTATGGGGAGCAGAGCCTTCTGCTGCTCTGCACCCAAACTGTGGAACTCTCTTCCATCTCACATTAGGAACATAAACTCGCTCACAGAATTCAAATCCATACTCAAGGCTTACCTGTTCAAATTATCTTATTTACTGTGAAACATCCATTGTCCTGTTTACTTGTATTTGTGCTATGTTTTATGTTTTATTTTATTCTCCTGATTAATTTGACATATTCTGGTGTTTTTACTTTGTACAGCAACCTTGAGTGTCCAGAAAGGCGCTTTTAAATAAAATGCATTATTATTATTATTATTATTATCGAAAAGACCATTGTGTTACAGCAAAACCACTATTTGTAGAATGATATTGTAACGTATAGAGTTCCTGCATCTGTTTTCGTGTTACTCGACATTATCGCAGAGTTTCTTGCTATATGTTTATTTGTTTTTGTCTAACCGTGATCCAATTTTCAAAGAATCTTACAGACGTAATATGTTTATTCAGAATTTAAACTACTTTTTAAAAGTCGACGTGTAAGGTTATATACAATCGGTACATTGTGTTTTAATTTCACTATAGAGTATAATAAACGCTTCAGGGACTGAACTTTTAGCATTTCAATCTTTGGTAAAAGTTTACTTAAAGTCTGCACAAAAATAAATTACATCCTAACTATCCTTTCTAAATGCACGCTACGGATCGTTTTCAAACAGCACAGCAGTAATGACTTTATGAACTTCTTTACTTACAATATTAGAGAGACAATTATAACTATGCAACCGTCTACTACAGTATCGCATCAGACAGTGCGTTGTAGGAAAAATTCCATTCATTCGTTGATATAGGAGAGGAAGAATTGTCTAAACTCCATAAATCATCTCATGTATGTTAGACCCTATACCGACTAAGCTACTGAAAGAGATGCTTCCAGAGGTCATAGATCCTCTTCTTAATATCATTAAAGGGACACTTCACCCATTTGCATTAAGCTTTGTATTTTTAGAAACTCAGTCATATTTTTTAATGGTCATGGTTTATTCCCTTATTTTCCCCTGAGATGGGAGAAATAACGATTTAAGTGTTCCACTTCCTGCTTTTTATGACGTAAAAATCGTCATTTTGCATAATAAAAAGTCCCTCATCCTCTCACGTCCCTCGCCCTCGTTCTGCTCGCCACAGCCAACTAATTAGAAATTTTGTGTGAAATGAACTTCAAACTCTGGTGGCAGCTAACGTTAGCCTTGTAGACGGAAGAGTGATTTCTCTGATGTTTGCGCTGTTCTGGATTAGTGGGAGTGGCTTGCGGAGCTGTCCAATGTGGTGCATTGTGGGAGTTGTTGTCTTACATACAAATGCGCCCTAAAGTTATTTTCTGTCTTTTCTCGGTCAAGAGGGCACCAAATTCAAAATTTCTTTTACATTTCGACTACATATATGACCTACTTTCAATAAAGATTAATGTTGAAATGGGTGAAGTGCTCCTTTAATTCATCTTTGTCATTAGGATACGTACCGAAAATTAAAATTACCGGCTGTTATTAAACCTCTTATTAAAAAAACGCAACTTGATCCTAGAGAATTAGTCAATTACAGGCCGATCTCGAATCTACCTTTTATGTCAAAGATACTAGAAAACTGGTAAATGGTAAATGGACTGCATTTATATAGCGCTTTCACAGACCCAGTGGCCACCAAAGCGCTTTACAATTTGCCTCACATTCACCCATTCACTCACTCATTCATACACCGACGGGCGACGGTGTATGAATGAGAAAAGGCAGTATTTTCACAACTATGTTCCTTTTTAGAAAGAAATGGTATCTGTGAGGATTTCCAGTCAGGATTTAGACCGTACCATGGTACTGAGACTGCTCTCATTAGAGATACAAATGATTTTCTCTTATCATCCGATCGTGGTTGTATCTCTCTATTAGTGTTACTCGATCTTAGTGCAGCATTTGATACCATCGACCACAATATTCTTTTAAAGAGACTTGAAAATTATGTTGGCATTAGTGGAATTGCATTAGCATGGTTCAAATCATATTTATCTGACCATTATCAGTTTGTAGCAGTAAACGAAGAGATGTCTTATCGATCAAAAGTTCAGTATGGCGTACCACAAGACTCAGTACTAGGACCTTTGCTGTTCACTCTCTACATGCTACCCTTGGGAGATATCATTAGGAAGCATCCCTTACGAAAATTAACCATTTTTTGTAGTAACTGGTCTTTGTAGTAACCATGGGTTAACTATGGTTCCCTTTCGAGAGGTCTCTCCTATTGCGTAGGTAGCTTACGCTATGGGAAAACTCCTTTTCTCGAGAAATATTGAAGTCTTTATGTAAAACGCATTGCAGCTGCACAGCAGACAGCAATGGGCGAGGCAGCTCGGTCATTGGCTGTGCTGCAGCAACTTACTCGAACCAATGACGGGGCGACTCTGAACACGCGACCAATGAGCGTGCTTCGCGCCCGCGCGCATCAGAGCCCGCCAAGATGGGCGTGGCCAAGAGCTATATATTGGGCGCCCCGTCATGAGAGTTCTTCAGATTTTATCTCCTTCAGCGAACACCTTCTTCGCTGGATCCTCCGGATTATTGGAGTCTTCGCCGCCGTTGAAAAGCACACCAGCGGGATTGCTACGAGGACGTCGGCGCCTTCAGCCGCCTTCGAACGCCATCCTACTGAGCCATCCGTCGCGCTACTCACGCAAGTATCGTTTACAGCTGTTCGCCCTGCGACGTTGTAAAAGAGCAAATTTCTGAGGCGTTGTTGCAAATGCCTTCCTGCACGTCGTGCAGAGGCCCTCTCCCGGACGGGGATCATCACATCATCTGCGCTCGCTGCCTGGGCCGGGACCATGCAGAAGCTGCTTTGACCAAGGGCGGATGCCCCGAATGTGATGACCTGGGTCTCTCCGAACTGCGCGCTCGCCTCGCCGCTTTCGCCGCGAGCGAGCCCACCGCCGCCATTCCTCTGTTCGAGCCGCGCAAGAAGAAGCGCCGCTCACAGAGGCTTCCTAAAGAACCTGAGCTCAGTGACGTCACGCCGAGCCGGTCTCCGCGTGCTTCACCGCCGCTCTTGGATTCCCCACCGCCGGTTCAGTTCACTCAGTCAGACCAACACCCCTCCAACAGAGCGGTGGGCCTTGTGACATTCGGCGCGTCCGAGGACGACGGGGGAGGAGATGACAGCTTGTCCATCGACGCTGCATCTGACGACTGGGCGGGCTCCACTTTCGACCCCGCGCCGTCGACGCTAGCCAGCACGAGTGGGGGCTCTACTATGGACACGGAGATTGTTCGCGTCCTCTCGAAAGCCGTGGAAGACCTCGGGCTCGACTGGTCTTCTCCCGAAGAACCAACCCGAAGCCGACTGGACGAGTGGTTTTTGCAGGGGCGCCGATAGGCCCCTCGGCAGAGGCCTTCTCCTTTCTTCCCGGAAGTCCATGACGAACTTACCAAGTCATGGAAAGCCCCGCACTCTGCACGTCTAAAGCCTTCCTTTTCTTCGTCGCTCTCCTCCGTGGATGGCGCGAAAGAAAGAGGCTACGAGGGAACGCCGCCCCTCGAGGAGGCCGTGGCCAATCATCTCTGCCCGCCCTCCACCACCGGATGGAAAGCCAAAGCTTCCCACCCCTCGAAGCCCTGCCGCACTACCTCTGCTCTCGCCGGTCGCGCTTATGCCGCCGCCGGCCAGGCTGCGTCAGCGCTTCATGCAATGGCGGTACTTCAAGTGTTCCAAGCCAAGCTTCTTCGTTCCCTGGACGAGTCTGGCCCCGAACCCGAAGCCTTCAAGGACCTACGCAGCGCAACTGACGTAGCCCTGCGAGCTACGAAGGCCACCGCCCAGTCTATCGGCCGCGCTATGGCCAATTTGACTGTTCTCGAGCACCATCTGTGGCTGACACTGACCGATATGAAGGACGCAGATAAGCGTTTGGACCTGCGGTTAAAAGTTTCGCCGAGCGCTTCACTGAAGCTCAGAATGCTTCACAGGCTATGCGCCACTTCCTACCCAAGCGCTCCAGCTCGTCACAGAGCAGGCAGAGACCGTCTCAGCCGCAGCGAACCAGAACAGCGCCCACCGCCTCTCAGCCCGCGCCACAGACTGACGCTCGACGCCGCTCGCGCTCCCACAGCCGCAAGCCGCCTCCTGAGCGACGGGGACCTCGGCCCAAGATTGCGCTGAACCCCGAGCCTCGTAAGCCTTCCTAGCCATAGGAAGAAAAAGAGAGAGTGCGTGTCTCGCAAAAGCCGGACCACTCTCTCTACAAGGTCACACACAGACATTACCCAGTCCCCTTACAGGCGGCTGGAAATGCTTATACAGCAGCCAAGGGGCCAGTCACAGAGCTCGCTCACCTGCAAATAAACGCCGTTTTTACGGCGACACACAGAAATCACAAAAAGAGTCATTTTCTGCCTGTGTCACTAAGGGTTCACATGTCCACAAAGTGTGCATTCCCAAATACTGTCAAAACAGTGCCAAATACTGTCCCAGCTCAGGCTGGACGCCCCATAAATGTAGATCACGTGCCTGCAGTCATGTACGCACCACTACACACAAGCACTGTTCACACGGTTATAAATTCATCCCCAGTAAAAGCGGGAAACATTATAAAAGTGACGCGTGTGCCTACCACTGTTTATGCACCCCCACCTATAAGCACTGTCCCTACAGTGTCAAACCCAGCCCCAGCTCAGGCTGCGAGCGTTACAGACACAGCCCGCGCTGTTGTAATCACACACGCGCCCCTACACTCAGCTGCTCAGCGCGCGCCCGCGCCTCTGAGAGCTACGAGCTCAGGCGATTCGCTGGTCGGGTCCCTACGTCACAGCGGCCCACCCCTAGCCTGTATTCAGCCCATATCTGTGCATGCAGCGGCATGGGAAAGCATTCCAGATATGCCGAAATGGGTGTTGAACATAATAAAACACGGATACTCGCTCCAGTTCGCTCGCAGACCACCACGTTTTGCGACTGTGGTCGAGACGAAAGTGAGAAAAGAGTGTTCACATGTTCTACGCACCGAGGTGCGCAAATTAATAGAAAAGGGCGCTGTGGAAACTGTTCCTCCCTCGATGAGCGAGGCAGGTTTTTACAGTCGCTATTTTCTCATCCCGAAAAAGGATGGCGGTCTCCGCCCCATCCTAGATCTCAGACATCTGAACAGAGCACTAATGGTTCGCTCGTTCAGAATGTTGACAACCAAGCATATCCTCGCGCAAGTACGCCCAGGAGATTGGTTTCTCTCGGTGGATCTGAAAGATGCTTACTTTCACATTCCAATAGCGCCTCATCACAGGCCTTTTCTGAGATTCGCTTTCGAGGGACAGTCCTACCAGTACACAGTACTTCCGTTCGGCCTGTCTCTAGCTCCCCGTACATTCACGAAATGTATGGATGCAGCACTTTCCCCCCTGAGACGGCGGGGAGTGCGAATACTGAATTATCTCGACGATTGGCTGGTCCTAGCACAATCAGAGAGTCAGTTAATAACACACAGATCTTGGATTATCAGCCATTTGGAATGCCTGGGTCTAAGAATCAATTTTGCAAAGAGTATGCTATCTCCCAGCCAGAAAATTTCTTTCCTGGGAATAGTTCTAGACTCGATGCAGATGACAGCTCGTCTCTCATCAGAGCGCGCGCTCAGGATGCTCGGTCTCATGGCCTCAGCATCGGCCGTACTCCAGCTAGGATTGTTGCACATGCGCCCTCTCCAACGCTGGCTCAAGAGCCGCGTCCCTACTCACGCGTGGCGTTCGGGCCACTTTTTAATCAGAGCGAACCACGGCTGTATAAAAGCCCTGACGCACTGGAAGGCCGCCGACTGGTATCAGGCCGGCGTGAGTCTGGGTATGAACACAAGGAGAAGTGATCACGACAGATGCCTCCAAAATAGGTTGGGGGGCCCTTTACGAGGGCAGGCCTGTCTCCGGCTTTTGGTCAAACCCGGAAAAGCGCCTACACATAAACTGTCTGGAGATGAAAGCGGTCGCTTTGGCTCTCAGAGCCCTGCTTCCACATCTAAAAAACGAACACGTCCTGGTCCGAACGGACAACATGACGGTAGTGTCGTACATAAATTGCCAAGGTGGACTCAGGTCGAGCTCCATGCATTCGATGGCCAGGAGACTCATCTTATGGTCCCAGCACAACTTGCGCTCGCTGAGAGCAGCGCATGTGCCAGGCATTCTGAACCAGGGGGCGGACATGCTATCCAGAGACAAAATTCTCCCAGGAGAATGGGCTCTCAACCCTCTGACGATTCAGTGGTTATGGAAAATCTTTGGCGAGGCAGAGGTCGACCTCTTCGCCTCCAAGGAGAATGCGCACTGCCCTCTTTTCTTCACAAAAAGCACAAACGCGCTCACCCAGAGCTGGCCGAGCCGCCCCTTATATGCTTTTCCCCCGATCGCGATGCTACCACAGGTCATCACTCGGGTCAGAGAGGAGAAAAACGCAGTGCTTCTGATAGCCCCACTGTGGAAGAACCAAACATGGTTTCCAGAATTGATTCCGCTGAGGCCAGATCTCCTCAGCCAGGCCAACGGGATGATATTTCACCCCCGCCCCGATCTGTGGGCCCTTCATGCATGGCCCCTCAACGGGTTCCCAGGAACCTCACGAGCGGTGCGTTAAAAACCATCGCTGAGGCGCGGGCACCCTCTACGAGACGCTTATATGCCCAGAAATGGAAAGTGTTCAGTGACTGGTGTAATACCAAGGGCTTGAACCCTGAAACATGCGAGATTGCGAACGTACTCTACAAGAGCTTTTGGAGGCGGGCCGCACACCCTCCACGCTCAAAGTGTATGTGGCGGCCATTACAGCATCACACGACCCTGTAATGGAGCGTCCATTGGGAAGAAACGACCTAATTATTCGTTTCCTGAGGGGCGCTAGGAGGATGAATCCCCCACGCCCCCCCTCAGTGCCGATCTGGGACCTGGCTACGGTCCTGGACGCTCTTAAAGGGGCCCCGTTCGAACCACTTCGAACCGTGCAACTTAAACAGCTCTCGCTCAAAACTGCGCTCTTGCTGGCACTCGCCTCAGTCAAGAGAGTGGGCGACCTGCACGCGCTCTCAACAAGCGCTGCCTGCCTAGAGTTCGGACCTAACGACTGCAGGGTTGTCCTTAGGCCAAAACATAGGTATATCCCTAAAGTGCTTACCACTCCCTTCAGAGCCCACACTGAAAAAAATGATACTTTGGATTAACTTAAAAAAATTGATGTAATTTGTTACAGCTAATTTTTTTAGATTTTCTCGAATTGTATTTATGATTTAGTTAAAAGCGTAAATTTTGATTTAATGTCAAACCAAAATTTTTATTTTTTCCAACACAACGTTTTACCTTAACCAAAAGTAATAATATAATTTGTTACAAAGAACGCGTGTAATTTTTTTGCTTTGATACAACCTAGTGTTTTTATTTTAGAAAAACTTAACATTTACAATTACATCCAAGTGAAGTTTTTACTTTGAAATAAACTAATTAAATAGATGTAATTAATTTCTCTCAAATATTTTTTTTTGATTTGGCTGACACTATAATTTTTTACTTGATGTTAATCAAAATTTTGCTTTGGTTCAAATTATTTTTTTTTATTTTGGAAAAACTAATATTTTCACTTTCAATAAAATAAATTGAATTTTTACTTTGGAAAAAACTAATAAAATTGATGTAATTTTGTTACAAGTAATTAGATTCGTTTTTTTCAAGTTGAATTTTTTACTCAGAACAAACTATCAATTTTAATTATAACAAAGTCAATGTATTTATGTCAATATTATAATGTGTCAATAAAAAAGCTAAAGTTGCTCCCATATTCAAGTTTTGTTGTACTTCAGATAAAACTGAAAATACCTTGTTTCGGTCTGTAGCTCACTTTCCTTTAAATAAAGACACAAAAATGAATTTCAAAATGACTGAAATTTAATTCTGCAAGCATTACATATCTTTTAAAACATGTTCGCAGACCATGTAACATCCACAGCATTCACAGTAAATCTGGTTTGACCTTTTTTTTGCAACAGCAATTAAGTGCAATACAGTTTCTCCCAGTTTCTACACTGTACAAACTTGGCTAGATTAACAAAAAAATAAAATTTTAAAAAAGTGCTTAAGAGTCCCACATCAATATTGAGCACATTACCAATCAATGAAGCAGTAAAATATGTAAAAGTTGAGAAATGTAATGCAATAGCCTTTAATAACTGTAAAACTGTTTAAACATTTTAATGTTAACGATGTGCCCAAATATCTATGCCACAAAACAACTTCACAATAAATTGAGTTTAAAGGATTAGGTCACTTTTGATAAAACTTTTGCAGATAATTTACTCTCCCCCATGTCATCCAAGATGTCCATGTCTTTCTTTCTTCAGTCGAAAAGAAATTAAGGTTTTTGATGGAAAACATTCCAGGATTTTTCTCCATATAATGGACTTCAATGGGACCCAAACGGTTCAAGGTCCAAATGACCGTTTCAGTGCGGCTTCAAATGGCTTTAAACGACACCAGACGATGAATAAGGGTCTTATCTAGCGAAACAATCTGTCATTTAAAAAATAAATAAAAAAGTTAAAGTTTTATAAGCACAAATACTCGCCTTGCTCTGTTCTGTGATGCGTGTTCGTGACTCTCTTGTTCGAACTCGTTCATCAAAATGAATGAATCTTTTTTGTTCACAGAGCAAGGCGAGCATTTGTGCTTATAAAACTTTAACTTTTTTATTTATTTTTTAAATGACAGATCGTTTCGCTAGATAAGACCCTTATTCATCGTCTGGTGTCGTTGTTTAAAGCCCTTTGAAGCTGCACTGAAACTGTCATTTGGACCTTGAACCGTTTGATACCCATTAAAGTCCATTATATGGAGAAAAATCCTGGAATGTTTTCCATCAAAAACCTTAATTTCTTTTCGACTGAAGAGAGAAAGACATGGACATCTTGGATGACATGGGGGTGAGTAAATTATCAGCAAAAGTTTTTTTTAAAGTGAACTAATCCTTTAACATCAGTTTAAAGTTTTTTTCATTGAACAGTGATTCATTAACCTGCAATGTATTTGAGTACAAGCTCTAGAACAGAACCAAATACAACGCATGAAACGCATCCAAATGTATTTCTCTTGGCAACTTTACTTTCACAGCTTAACACTGAGGCTGAGAACTTTGCGCGTCATTTTCTTTGGTTCAATCTCCATAAATAACTTTTGAAGTGCATCAAAGGTGTGTTCCAGCTCACCTGGATAGCTCAAGTTCAGCACATAAATTAGGCCAAATAACATGGCACATGCATGTGCAACTGATGGCAACCTGTTCAGGACTTTCACACCTTCAATGACTATACCAATGTCATGTGGTGGTTGGAGAGAATCACCCTCTTCCCTGATGACGAACACAGCCATTGTGGAACTTGCAAGCTCTGTTTCAGCTTCATCCCTCTGGACAACCTGATAAAAGACGAGCTACAAGTTATTCTAATGAAACCGGTTTCCAATGTACCGACATAAATTACACAGACAGTTCCCAAAATCAAATAAAAAAAATGTTGATGATTAGATTAAGCTGGTTTATATTATATACACAAGACTCAGGATTCACAGTCTGATTTCCAAAGACAAGCAAGTTTTCGAGTAGGATGATTATAAATTGCAAGTAAAACGCCCTGCTGACAACTTGGTTTTGGTCTCTAGCGAATTCAAAATGTAATGAACTGATGAAAAAAAAAAAAAAAGAAGCATTTTCTCATCAAAATATGACCAAATTAGCACTTTCCCAGTAACATTTTCTTTTGCTTACACATGGGCAAGGTGGCAATGTGTCCGATGCATCCTGCAAATTTTTTTTTGTTTGTTTTTTTTTTTTACCTGACTGGTGATAATGATAGGGCACTGAGCATTTTATTTCAAAAATAGGACCAACATGTTTTGTGGACTGACATTTTTACAATAGTAAAATTATTTACTTCCACATCAAATTACACAACTTCTTTTTTATATACTACATAATTTGGACATAACTAACACAAGTTCAATAATATGTTGGTGTTATATTAATGTTACATCCAGGCTTTCAGTGCCTGACTGCTGCTGCTCTGATACAGTAGATATAATGGATACATTTTGTACCAACCAGTCCACAAAGTGTCAAATCAGAATTGTCCATGAGTTTCTGTGGGCTAGCCGAGTAAGTGATTTAACAATTGGAATAAAACACTGCTAAGCATCTATCCCGTTGCCATGTGGCAGAAAAAGAGCAGCAGCACGTGGCAAGCAAATTTAAAGTTTATCTGTGCGTATGTGCTTTATTATTATAAAAGCTTATGGATTCATGCAAAACTACTCACCAGATACTCCTTAATCAGTTGGTCCAGGTCTTCTCCGAAGTAGAGAATTAGACACTTCAGCAGACACTCTCTTTTTATATTGACTTCAAGGCTCTAGATGAGTACACACACATACAAATATATATTTTTACATTTTAAAACGGAAACATGGACAATATTATCAAAAGAAAATTAACATTTAAAAAAAAATGAAAACAACACAAGACTAAGATGGGGACAAAGTTACAGTAATTGTGATCACATTAAGGTCTTTATCTGAGGTCTTTAAAGGAGAACTCCGGCGCAAAATGAACCTTTGGTCTAATAAAACATTGGTATCTAGTCAACCGTTCTCTGAGATTTGTTTTCATGATACTCGAATGTAAAGAGTTTTATTTCTAAAAACTGTTTAGCTTATAACGCTAGTAATGGGGGCATCTGATATAAGTAAAAAGAAATCGCTAGTTTATACCACTAACAAGACTCAAAATAGCCCCACACTAACACAGTAACATAATGAGGGTCCCTACGTTTAAAACGAAGCATTGAGAACTTTGTAAGTGTACAGACCGTTTAATAGGAAGATATTTTATAAAGACAGTCCACTTCGTGTATACAGACAGGAGCCATCTTTGGAAAACAGACTCGACTAGTCAAACCACGAACGCCATTCATACAGTTCAGAAGTTCACTGAACTTCATACAGTTCAGCTCACTTAGCACGTCGTTCGTGGTTTGACTAGTCGAGTCTGTTTTCCAAAGATGGCTCCTGTCTGTATACACGAAGTGGACTGTCTTTATAAAATATCTTCTTATTAAACGGTCTCTACACTTACAAAGTTCTCAATGCTTCGTTTTAAACGTAGGGAGCGTTATAAGCTAAACAGTTTTTAGAGATAAAACTCTTTACATTCGATTATCATGAAAACAAATCTCAGAGAACGGTTGACTAGGTACCAATGTTTTATTAGACCAAAGGTTCATTTTGCGCCGGAGTTCTCCTTTAAGTATAAAGGTAGCATGAAAAGACATAACTGTGATGTTTTGCAGGAACAATAAAAGGAGCTTTATCCTGCTTTTTTTAAAGTCTTTCACAGTCAACTATAGGTACATATACAAATTATAAAATGTTACCTTTGGCACAACATAGTTCGCATTTGCACTATAATATTACTTAATTTCTGGCGCTATGGCTTCATGGAAGTGCTGCCCATTTCAGGAAGTTTGTATCAAGCAAACTTGACATTAAACATTTCATTAATAGTCTTGCATTTTGACCCAGCGTCAAATCATAAATTTAACCTCTTAAAGGTTCTCTAAGCGATGTCGGGTGACGTCACTTCTTGTTGACGTTTAAAGTATTGTCAAACAAAACGGAGGCTAGCTAGACCCTCCCTCCTCCTCATCCGCGCACTAACCCCCCAAACCCCGCCCCCAAGTCCTTCTTGTCGGTGATTGGCTGGAACTGTTTGTCATGTTTCGGGGAGCGGGTCGCCGCAGTTTGTTTTTGTTGCTGTTTGTGGAGCCTGGGCTGTCTACAGAGATCGTGTTTCTTTACAGTGTGTTCAGGGGACAGGCAGCCAGCGGATAGTGAGGAGATGTTTGCTGTATGTGAAAAAAAAATTTTGGCCTAAAAAACGTGTGACATCGCTTAGAGCACCTTTAAGCCCCACATAAATTTGACACATAAACAACATACAACTTTTACGAGGGAAATAAAACCATGAGAGCGTCACTCGATTGGAGTGCACTTACCATATCAAGTAAAATGGCACTTAATTTTAATTTTTAAAACTAATTTCAACCCACAATTGTAACTTTCTAATTCAGAATACAAGTTACAAGGCAAACAAAGAATTAAAGGATAGGCATCCAAATGTATCTAGATCTATCTATATATAAACAACATACCCGAGTACATACCATATCAAGAACTTTAAGTATCTTCTGGGTCTTCTCTCTGATAACTCCTCCCTTCCTTCTCATGAGCTCGATCAGCTTGCTGTGGTGCTTGTCCAAAGAAGCCAGGAATCTTGTCTGAAGTGGAACAGTTGTAATCCTGAGAAATTCAGCGTTGATCTTAAAAATATGAAAAAACAAAACAGAAGAATGATTACATGACAGCTACATGTGATACACATTCTGAAATACAAAATTATTATTATTTTTTTAAATGCATGTCATTTTGAACAAGATTGTAATATTTCATAGCAGATTTCTTATAATAGGCAATTAGTATCCTCTACTTTACAGGCCATTACTTATAGTTCAAAATATTACACGCCTCATCCTCTGTGAACAATGCAGGCCCCATCTTTCTATCAACTCTTCAACTCCCAATTCCTTTTCCACAATTTCTTGTCTTCGCAGTGAAAAGGTTTTGGCCATTTTGTCCTTTACCACTGCACGATTGTCTCGTTTCTTTACTTCTGTTAAAAGTGAGTATCTCTCATTTTCCAGTTTTTCTCGAGTCTCTCCAGTTGGAATGTCGGGTATGTGGTTAGCTTCTCCTCTCTTTGGTCTCTTTACCTTTTTTGCTGGCAAGGCATCCTCTGGGGCTTTGGACTTCAATGAATTTACAAGTAACTCAGAACACCCAGTGCCCTTTAGCTGAGTTCGGTAGTTACCCATTTTTGTCTTAAACCGTTGCTTCCAACCATAGCAGCCATTGTACGAACCAGGTTCGGAAAGGCATGGATGCTTCTTGATTAGAACTTCTGCAACTTCACTAAAGTCAGCATCTGATGGGTAAGCTTTGAACTTGAATATTTCTTCAGCTACCTTTTCCAGAATATCGGACTTTGTTTTTGTACTGCTTAAACCTCGTCTTGTTTGACCTATACTCTGCATTTCCTTTTTCTAACTGCAGTTCAGTGTCATACGAAAACTTGGGGATTGGAAACTCTCTAGGCCACATTTCACGTCTTGTAGACACTGAGCTTGATGGTGAGGAAAGGATCTCCGTGTCATCTGAATGGAAGCTTGAAGATTGAGCATCCTCCAAGACAGTGACATTGAATCTTTGGCTGCAATCATCAGTTATTGGGATGACCTTAATAGTTGTCAAATCCTCTAGTTCAGCTGTAGATGTCAAATTTACAAGTGCATCTCCAAAGTCTTTGTCTTGGTACTGTAGTCTGAATTCCCCATTCAAGCCACACAGTTGCCTGACTTCATCCGTGAGTTGCTCCACTGTTTTTGGTATTCCATCTGGCAGAATTAGCTTCCTGGTGTCATCGGGCTTCAGAATAATTCGCAACTTGACTGGCATCTTCACTGCTTTGTCACCCAATACAGAACAATCTAAAAACAACAAGAACAAAAGGCGAATATTATTACAAATAATGGATTACACTCATGTTAAGCTTTACAAGCCTGTGTCAGGTTTAAGTGCTACACTGACATAATTTTTCTTTCACATGGTAAGCTACTATTCTGGCCACATCTGTCCTGGGGTAGACTAACAGATGCAAGGCTGCCAATCTGCACCATAAACCCCTCCGACCAACATTTCACTCACACACACACTATATTCACACAGGCTGTAAGTGTCTTGCTCAAGGACATCTTATACTGGTCAGCATTAAACTAATATATTTATACATTTTTAAAAGACAATCAGTAAAAATATATATTCCATTCACACACCTATACAACCTTATGCATGGATGTATCTCTTCAGTGAGATGAGGCGCCGTCCACCAACCATGTAATAATTTAGAGGGTAGTGATCTGTCAGTTCATCCAGGCCAACAAGCTTTAGCACTCTAGTAGTAGACGTGACCAAGTCATAAGCTCGAAAATGTTCCAGGTACCAGGCATCCAAGTTTTTTACAATGAAAAGCAGGGTCTCTTGTTCAACAATCATATGAACAATTTCACAAAACTCTGGAAGTCCAGCCAGCGATCCATGGGATAACACCATTCCAATCCTGTAGTTTAAACCATTGTAGAAAACGTTTTTTGCAAGGTTCACAGTCTCCGTTTGTGGGTACTTCTGTTTCACTGCCCATGTTATATCTTCGTTAATAACATCAATGGGTAGTGTTGATACCTCACTGACCTCTAAGGATGGTTTAGGAAACCTACAGATGTGCAGATTATGTGCAGACTGAAATTGGTGTCTTTGTGCTAATGAATACAAAACATTTTTGTAACAATTTGTATGACGTATTACTCTTTTGAAGAAACTATGTTTAGCTTCAAATCTCATAGTCCATAGTGCAACAAGAGGGCCAAACTGACGGATGAGTCGTGGATAATGCTCCAAGAAATGGTGTTTAGATAGAATTCTTTCATGAGGGAATACTTCTTGAAATACTGTCCTGTGTTCTGATATCTTAAAGTCTAGATAACAAATTGAGTCCTCAGTGTGAAAAGGTGCAACAGCAAGTTCTACAATGTCCTTCAATTCACAGAGTACTTGCCACGCTGGTTCATTGGCAGGAACTTTGTTTCCGATTAAGAGAGGGAGAAATCTTAAAAGGTTCCAATTCTCGTGCGCGTTTCCTCCTATTGTTGATGTTATTGCTTCATTCAAATTGGATAATGCAAAATATTTTTTGGAAATTAACACATTAAGACAAAGAGCAATCTCAACCGGTATAATCCCTTCAAACAAGTCATGGACAATATCAGGGGGAAAGCTTTGTGTCAAATTGAAATATGACAGATTTTCTGACAGCACACACTTCCTTTTTACACCAAAATAATTAGCCAATATTTTTTCTTCAATTTCTTTAAGATGAGAAGCATGAATTTCTCATGCAAAATGCTCCCGAGTTCACTTCTTTTGTTTGAATATCCAATCTTTCTGCAGTACAAAATCTACAAGAGTATCTGCCAGAAAAGTTTTCCACAAATCCTGCAATACTGTGTGCTCCAAGATTGTCTGCTAAAACACAATGCACAAAGCCTTTCACATTTTTCCCCAATTTGGCAATAAACAGTCCTTCTTGTTCTAATATAATAAGATCCTGTACTAAGGGCTTCAATACATTTTCATAACCATAACATTTAACATCGTCGCTATGAATAAGTGCAGCTAAATATATATTAGACAGTGAGGAGTGACAGCTAGCAGGTAAGTTACCCAATGTCCAATATACCCCACAGACCTTATACTTCTTTCTGGAGGTACCGAGGGGATTACAGATTTCAAAGTCATCTATGTACAAAAAAAGTGAAATAGCACACTCTTTTGACAATTGAAAATTTTCTTCGTAATTACTCCCATCATAAAATGACTTGTACTGTCTTTGACCACACTGAATTTGATGGGGAGATTTTAAATTAATGGCAATATCCAAAAATGTTTCACAACTTAAAATCTGCTGTAAGGATTTTAGTAAAGGGATGTATTGAAATGATTTTTTGTTTTGGGGGTCAAGCACAATTTCCACAGGTTCAACAATATCAAAATGTTTTTTATAGTATGCCTTTCTCTTCCAAGCAGTAGAAAGAGGGCCTGGACTTCCAAGAGAGGCTGTAATTGAATGTGATTTACAAAGAGCAAATACTAGATCTTTTACAACTGTTTCATCTACATGACTGTTACCATTCTGCAAGTGCTGAACTATACTTTGATGGATAAGAGGGACAGAAGCAGTGCTTATCAAATGGACAAACTCTTGCAAAAGTTCATCAACAGCAACACTAGAAACAAGATAAATATGTTCAAGCTTCAACAAGAGAGAGGCTAGTTTGAGCTCAACGTTATGTTTCAAGTCAATTAAATGTTCCCCATCCAAAGCTGTATCATTGAAATCTTCGATACTGAAATCATCTGCGGGCTCAGGAAGAAAGCTATCAATGTGGATATGATCAGAATCACTTGTTTCAGCAGAACATGTAGTTTTTTCAAGAATTCCAGGTTGTAAGTCATTCACTGAACAGCCCTTATGATTTCTGCTTTTGTGTGTTCGAAATGAAGCATAAATATTTGTTTTGTACAAACAGTCCTTAAAGACACAAACTACTGTTTCACTGTTCAGAAGATGCTGCGAAATATGTTTAAAGTAGTCTTTTAACGTTGAGATTTGATTGCAGTTGCAAGTTGTCATGATCCTGGTTCCCTTCTCTTGTTTTATTGGTCTCTGTCTCCCTCTTCTGGTCATTCTCTGTATCTGTTCCCTTTTGTTCGCTCTCACTCTTCATCTACTTATCTTCCCCAGCTGTTTCTCATCTTCTCATTATCGCACCTGTTCTCTATCATATCATTAGCTTCTCTCTATTTCTAGTCTCTTGTGTTCCACTCTAGTTTGTCGGATTATTGTTGACCGTCACGTTTGTTACCGCAGTTGATCTCCTGTTATTTGTTATGTCCTGTCTAGTCCAGTTGTCAGTTATCCACCTGCTACTTTACCAGATCAGCGGTTACCTGTGTTGAGTCCAGAAGAGGTGTGAGGGATCTGCGCTTCTCCAGTTCTCCTTTGCTCACCCTTCTCCAGTCCACGAGACCTGCTGCGAGCGCTTCTCTGTTTCTTCACGAATATTTTGAGACATTTCTGTTGATCGGCCGTTTCGGCTCTGCCTTGTTTTTTATTAAAGACTGTTAACCTGCTTTTCGTCTCCTGAAGTTTCCTCACGCAGCAGTCTTCGTGACAGAATAATCCGACCACCATGAATCCAGCTGATGGGCAACCCATTCAGAACGTGCTTGAGATCCAGGGAGCCATGCTGGGGAGACACGAAGAGGAACTCGCCGCCGCTCGCCAGGCTGTTGAGACGCTGGCTTCCCAGATGTCTGACTTGTCTGGGCAGTTTCATCGTCTTCGAACAGATCCGGTCCGGTCCTCTGATTCCTCCGCTTCCGAGCCACGTGTGAATAATCCCCCCTGCTATGCGGGTGAGCCTACCGAGTGCATGTCTTTTCTAACCCAATGTGAAGTTGTGTTTTCGCTTCAGCCACACACTTATTCTGAACAACGGACTCGCATAGCCTACATCATCTCACTTCTCAAGGGACGGGCTCGTGAGTGGGGTACAGCGGTCTGGAATTCCGAAGCCATCTGCCTCGACAGTTATTCCCTTTTTAAGGACGAGATGTTACGAGTGTTCGACCGTTCGGTGCGGGGACCGGAGGCTTCTCGTCAGTTATCCACTCTGCGTCAGGGAAGACGCTCTGTCGCCGACTTCTCGGTGGAATTCCGCACGCTCTCTACCTCTTGTGGCTGGAATGAGCCCGCGCTGGTAGCGCGCTTTGTCGAAGGGTTAAACGCCGAGATCAGGGATGAGGTTCTGGCTCGTGAGATACCATCTTCCCTCAACCCCCTCATTGATTTGGCTCTACGTGTGGAGGAACGTTTTGAGTTGCGTCGACGAGCACGTCCAGCGGCCCCGCCTTCTCTCTCATCGTCTATCGGCTTCCCTTCTACTGCACCTGCGGCGGACCAGGAACCCATGCAGCTGGGTGGAATCCGGATCTCTGCTTCAGAACGCCAGCGTCGAATTATGAACCGTCTGTGTCTTTATTGCGCAGCTAACAACCATTTCGTCACCTCCTGTCCTTTAAAAGACAAAGCTCCCCAGTAAAGCGAGGGTTACTGGTGAGCGCATCTTCTCTAAGCCCTCCGCCGCCTTCTCGGACTATTTTTTCTGTTCATCTCCGCTGGTCCGACTCTTCTATAGACTGTCAGGCTCTTATTGACTCTGGTTCCGAGGGAAATTTTGTGGACGAGGCCTGGGCTCTTAGGCATGGCGTTCCCCTCATTGATCTTCAGGAGCCCACCACTATTTACACCTTGGATAGACGGGTTCTCGCCAGGGTTCACCACTCTACTGCCCCCTTGAGTCTCACCGTGTCCGGTAACCACCGCGAGACCATTTCTTTTCTGGTGTTTCATTCCCCTAATATACCTGTGGTGCTGGGTCATCCGTGGCTGGTAGAACATAACCCTCAGATTAACTGGTCCAAGAACACAATCTTGTCATGGAATCTCTCGTGTCATGCTAAGTGTTTGGTGTCTGCTGTGTTTCCTGTGTCTTCTGTCTCTGTTTTTCAGGAGGAGCCAGGTGATTTGTCAGGAGTTCCCGAGGAGTATCACGATTTGCGAGCGGTTTTCAGTCGATCCCGGGCGGCATCCCTTCCACCTCATCGCCCGTATGACTGCAGCATTGAGCTTCTTCCTGGAACTACTCCTCCTCGGGGAAGGCTTTATTCTCTCTCTGTCCCGGAGCGTCAGGCGTTAGAGAAGTATCTCTCTGAATCCTTAGACGCTGGCACCATAGTTTCCTCTTCCTCTCCGGCTGGTGCAGGTTTCTTTTTTGTGAAGAAGAAGGACGGCTCGTTACGTCCCTGCATCGATTACAGAGGTTTGAATGACATAACTATCAAGAACCGCTACCCCTTGCCACTTATGTCATCAGCCTTTGAAATCTTGCAGGGAGCTAACTTCACAAAACTGGATCTTCGCAACGCGTATCACCTAGTCCGCATCAAGGAGGGTGATGAATGGAAGACCGCTTTTAATACCCCGCTGGGCCACTTTGAGTACCGGGTTTTACCGTTCGGCCTGGTCAACGCTCCTGCCGTATTTCAAGCTTTGGTCAATGACGTTCTGCGAGACATGCTAAACGTTTTTGTCTTCGTCTACCTTGATGACATTTTGATTTTCTCTCCGTCTTTACAGGTTCATGTGCAGCATGTACGTCGAGTCCTCCAACGACTTTTAGAGAACAAATTGTTCATCAAAGCCGAGAAATGCACGTTTCATGCTCAGTCTGTTACATTTCTCGGCTCCGTCATCTCGGCACAGGGCATCAGTATGGACCCAGCTAAAGTTCGCGCGGTCACCGATTGGCCAACACCCGACTCTCGTATTGCGCTCCAACGTTTTTTAGGGTTCGCTAACTTTTACCGTAAGTTTATAAAGAACTTTAGTCAGGTGGCCGCTCCACTAACCACTTTAACTTCTGTCAAGTCTCGTTTTGTCTGGAGCAACGCGGCTCAGACCGCCTTTGATCATCTTAAGACATTGTTTACGACCGCGTCGGTTCTCGTCACCCCTGACACTTCTAAGCCTTTCATTGTCGAGGTTGATGCCTCAGAGGTAGGAGTAGGAGCCATCCTCTCGCAGCAGTCTTCTGCTGACGAGAGGATCCATCCTTGCGCTTTCTTTTCGCATCGTCTCTCTCCGTCTGAACGAAACTATGACGTGGGTAATCGCGAACTTCTCGCCGTCCGTTTAGCCCTGGGAGAATGGCGTCACTGGCTAGAGGGGTCTTCCTTTCCGTTCGTGGTCTGGACAGACCACCGAAATCTTGAGTACATCCGATCCGCTAAGAGACTCAACGCTCGTCAGGCTCGTTGGTCTCTATTCTTTGCTCGTTTCGATTTCTCCCTCTCCTACCGCCCTGGTTCTAAGAATTTAAAGCCTGACGCGCTGTCTCGTCAATTCTCCTCCCCCGAGTCGTCACCCATCGAGTCTATCCTTCCTCAGGAACGAGTGGTAGGGGCTGTTACTTGGGGAATAGAACGAACCGTCAAGCGCGCGCTTTCTCACGCAATAACTCCCCGTGGCTGCCCTAAGGGTTCTTTATTTGTTCCCCCCTCCGCTCGTCGTGCCGTTCTTCAGTGGGGCCACTCCTCCAAGCTTTTCGCTCATCCTGGGGTTAGGGGCACTATTGCGTCTGTGTCTCAGAAATTTTGGTGGCCCACTCGGGAACGTGATATCCGTCGTTTCATTGCGGCATGTCCTGTCTGTGCTCAGACTAAGGTTAGTAATAGACCTCCCGCTGGTCTCCTTAGACCGTTGCCTGTTCCGTCACGTCCGTGGGCTCAGATTGGCCTTGATTTTATTACAGGACTTCCTCCTTCGGGTGGAAAGACTGTAATTCTTACTGTCGTCGATCGATTTTCGAAAGCGGCTCGCTTTGTCCCTCTTCCAAAGCTTCCCTCCGCCAAGGAGACCGCCCAAATTGTTGTCGATCACATTTTTAAGATCCACGGTCTCCCTGAGAATATCGTATCCGATAGAGGGCCACAGTTCGCTTCCCTGTTTTGGAAAGAGTTCTGTCGCCTCATCGGAGCCACGGTCAGCCTTTCCTCGGGTTTTCACCCCCAGACCAATGGACAAGCTGAACGCGCTAATCAGACCATTGGCCGTATTCTGCGAAGCCTCGCGTACCGCAACCCTGCCTCCTGGTCTGAGCAACTTCCATGGGCAGAGTACGCGTTCAATTCCGCTCCCTCGTCCGCCACCGGCCTGTCTCCTTTTCAGAGCTGTTTAGGGTACCAACCCTCTCTCTTTCCTTCCTCGAGTCCGGAATCTAATGTTCCATCTGTAAATGCGTTTATCCAACGCTGCAAACGAACCTGGAGGACGGTGAGATCCGCTCTTTTAAAGTCTCGCTCCATCACCCGTCGGTCCGCTAACAGACGTCGTATCAAGAGTCCCCGTTATGTCATTGGTCAAAGAGTGTGGCTTTCCACCGCCAATCTTCCTCTCCAGTATCCGTCTCGTAAACTGGCTCCCAAATTTATTGGGCCCTATCGCATAATTCAGGTCCTTAGCCCTGTCTCTGTGAGGCTCAGATTGCCATCCAATCTCCGCCGTGTTCACCCCGTGTTTCATGTCTCTTCTCTCAAGCCCGTTGTTCGCCCACCCCCCCGCCCTGTTAACCCTCCGGTTCGTGTCGAGGGCTCCCCAGTCTACCGGGTCCGTAAGATCCTTGATGTCCGTCCTCGTGGTCGTGGCCATCAGTTTTTGGTCGACTGGGAGGGTTATGGTATTGAGGAGAGAAGCTGGATTCCCGCCCGGGATGTCCTGGACCGCTCGCTCATCGACGATTTCTTTCGCTCTCGTCAGTCTTCCTCTTTGAGTGCGCCAGGGGGCGCACTTTGAGGAGGGGGTACTGTCATGATCCTGGTTCCCTTCTCTTGTTTTATTGGTCTCTGTCTCCCTCTTCTGGTCATTCTCTGTATCTGTTCCCTTTTGTTCGCTCTCACTCTTCATCTACTTATCTTCCCCAGCTGTTTCTCATCTTCTCATTATCGCACCTGTTCTCTATCATATCATTAGCTTCTCTCTATTTCTAGTCTCTTGTGTTCCACTCTAGTTTGTCGGATTATTGTTGACCGTCACGTTTGTTACCGCAGTTGATCTCCTGTTATTTGTTATGTCCTGTCTAGTCCAGTTGTCAGTTATCCACCTGCTACTTTACCAGATCAGCGGTTACCTGTGTTGAGTCCAGAAGAGGTGTGAGGGATCTGCGCTTCTCCAGTTCTCCTTTGCTCACCCTTCTCCAGTCCACGAGACCTGCTGCGAGCGCTTCTCTGTTTCTTCACGAATATTTTGAGACATTTCTGTTGATCGGCCGTTTCGGCTCTGCCTTGTTTTTTATTAAAGACTGTTAACCTGCTTTTCGTCTCCTGAAGTTTCCTCACGCAGCAGTCTTCGTGACACGAGTGAGGCATTTAAATGTGGTCGCTTCAGTTTGTGAAGGCTGATGAAATCTGGACAAATGAGTGCCTTCCAAGTCTTGCAGGTGCATGGACAACTAAAATAGATGCAAGGATAAGAATAGCGACGTCCATAGTGTCTGTGCTCAAGCTTATAATGTTTAAGAAGTTCAGATCTTCGTAAAACAGAAGTACCACAGTCTTTGCATTTCCACATTCACCAGAAAACTAAGAAAGAAACATACAAAAAGAACCATGTTAGGCATTTTCTGCTTAAGGAACAGGCCACCGTTTTTCCATACTGAGATATGTTCTTACCTGAGCTTAGACAAATTGATGCGTACCAGTCTGGTCTTTGTGCGTACGCTCAGTCACGCACAAAGACCAAAGATGTTTTTAGCATTTAGCCTTTCCCAGCATATTACTATGGACCCAAACGGGGGTGAAGTTAGAAGCTACCAAGCTCTTCCACGTTTTTCCTATTTAAATACGGTTACGCGAGTAGTTACATGATCCAAGTACAGTTACACAAAATTAAACATACCGATTTTCTAAGCGGATAAAAAGGGGTAACTATATACTATAGTAATATCTTCAATATCTGAATTCTGAAGATAGAATTCTGCGTGGACGTCGAAGTGCTCGTAAGGTGTTATTACGCCTATAGTACTATAGTACAAAATAGTACCCCTTTTTAATATCCGCTTAGAAAATCGACATGTTTAATTTTGTGTAACTATACTTGGATTGTGTAACTACTCACGTAACCGTATTTAAATAGGGAAAACGTAGAAGAGCTTGGTCGCTTCTAACTTCACCCCCGTTTGGGTCTATAGAGGAGACTAAATCCTAACATCTTTGGTCTTTTTGTGAGACTGATCGCCCCCACAAAGACCAGACTGGTAGGGCTGGACCCAGATATTCGAATATTCAGTTGGTATTCGATTTGAAAATGTGACATTCGAATATTCTTTTTTTTTTTTTTTGCACACCTGGCATCCCCCTCGAAACGGTTCTCATTCGCGCTTGAATATGTTTTACAATGTAAAATCTGGTGAAATATAATACTTAACATATAAGTTCGTTATATCTACTTAATAAATATATTTGCTTCTTCTTGGACTACTAAACGTGTTCCTGCAACGGGAGCATTCTCTGACTAGAGCGCAGAACAGCGGAGTATGGATGGACAGAAGTGCATGCCTGAGCTTGTGTTTTGGGTTAAGCTGCGTTGCTTTGATATTGTGGAACATAGAATAATAGAAACATGAAATGTATTATCCTTTTTACCCTTATCAATCTAAATTAATCTACAGCTTAGGAGACTTTGAGATTTTACTGGGACGTCACGTTTATTTTTCGTTTTTCTTTATTTAAATTTCGTTTTTCTTTATTTAAATTTCGTTTTTCTATATTTAAATCTACCCTACTTTGTCAGTGAGAAAAATATTAGAAGACTACCTTATTAAAAATATTGCTTAAGTTAAAAGACCTGTGTGTGTTTTATATCACTAGTGCAGTGTCCATTCTCGGAGCATATAAGCTCTGCTCGCGTGAGGCGCGTGCGCATCTCGCTCGCGCTGTTCTGTAGTTTATTAAAAGTTTATTAATTCTGAACCTGTCGCGTCTCGCCTGTCTATCTATATTGCACCAAATACGACACTGCACTCCTTGTGAAGTCGTTTGGATGAACGGTTCTCGAAATAATCAAAATGCAAACGGATAGACAGACATATAGAGATTCCGAAGCTTCGAATATTCAATGTTCATTACTACCGAAGCTTCGAAGCTCAAAAAATGGTATTCGGACCAGCCCTACAGACTGGTACGCATCAATTAGTCTAAGCTCAGGTAAGAACATCTCAGTATGGAAAAACGGTGGCTTGTTCCTTTAATGCTATTTTCATAATGCAAGATCATTCTTTTGCATATTATTTTAAATATTTATGCCTATTGGTGGTTACTTCTTCAGCAGGAATACGACATTTATTAAACTGTCTAGATATTAATTTAATTTTATGGTTATAGTGTGCATAAACATGTTACTTGTGTGATGGTGGACTTCTCTATCAGTTTAGTCATTCATATTTGTGGTGTCCTTGGGCAATGACTACACTGTAGCGCTTTGAGAAGCTTGTGACACTGGTTTGTAAAGCGAAATACAAGTGTAAGGCACAATTATTATCATATTCATACAAATAATGTTCACTGCCTGGTGTGCATGTGTGGATCACCTACCAAATTCTGCAGCGGTTAATGATTCCAGAAAGAGGGCACCTGTAAATACAAAGGAAATGGCATGAATTTATAGGAGACAGTGATTATTATTTCCAAACTATAACTTATGCATGTAGTGTTTCTCTTTAATCAGTTATTGGTCTCACCATTGCTACAAATAAAATACATTCAAGTAAGTAGTAAATGGTAAGTTAACATTAGGAAGGTTTTTTAAGAGAAAATATAGCCATTGTGGCAAAACGGACACTAAATTTATAAATGTGTATGGCAACACTGTCGCCCTCTTCTATCTCTAATCTGAGCAGGTTCACAGGGTGCACGAATTTACAATGGGCTCAAAAAAATCCAACACGACGTTACTCGAGCTCGTTCAACGTTCTGTCCGATCTCGACCCAGACCATAAACTGCCGCCACCCCTCCCCCTTAAACGTAAAATAATTATGTCAATCGTTTGGGCTATAACATTTTCGTTTGTGTCGTTTTCGTTTTTGAGATAATCTTTTTTTTGCATGCAGTGCGTGTTGCCGTGCGCCACAGACACGTGCGCGCGCCTCAGAGGAGGCCGAGTGTAAACGCCTCAAGGCTCTAAAGTTTGTAATAGTTTAAAAACCGAACCAGCACAAGCGAAAATCTTTACAACACAAAACAGCACAGATGTAGATCAATCGGTTGACACCATTTTAACTGTTTTAGAGCTTTAAAACGGGCTGCATGTCCGACCCATGGCGTTCACTGGTCGGGTTCAAAAGCGCGTGCTCCTTCACCCGTCTCAACGAACTCACAAGTACGGAGTCATAACGTCATAACGAATACAGTTTAACGTTAGGCTATTGGTGAAAAGTACGCGTAAAGTCTGTCCCTGAAGCACCCTACTCTCATCCCGCCTAAACTTTGGCTCGGCTGCAGCTCTATGTCTGAAGGGCTAGCAGTGACCCTGCTACCGATTAAACATGTCCAGACACTGGCGGGGCTCTTCAGTTGAATTAAGCGCGATCTAGACACGATTATGAAATTTGGTAATTTTTTAACTAACGTTACGCGACCACATAATGCGATTAGCAAAAATCCGAGATGACAATTTTAACCAGTTCATATTTCTTAAAGTCCATCACAGACCACCCCGACGTCTGCAAAGTAGTTCCCGGTTCTTTGACTTAATGTTAATTTCCTCAAAAACAAATATGTTCCGGTTCTTTGACTTAATGTTGATTTCCTCAAAAACAAATATGTTGACACCAAGCAAAACACATCCGAGTTCTTACCTTGTTTAATTGAGTTTTCTCGCAGACTCGCACATGGAGATGGTCCTTTGCTTGCGAAGCGAGGTAATGGCGGACAGCAGAAATTTTCAACGACTGAGCTGTACCGAGACGTAATGACGTCACATGATCACATGACACCCCAAACTTTGGTTTAACCTTAAACTACCATTCAAGTAAAAGTAATGTTTTAAAGTTTGTCTAGAGGGCGTAACACTTACTTTGAGGCAAAGTGAAAACAGAAGGTATAAACTGAAAATCACAATTTTCCATTGGACCAATGTAAATATATATTTTGAATCAATTGCACTGATGTTTCACTTTTTTCAGTGCAGGTTATCACCCTAAGCAGACGAACGCGACGCTAATCTACTCTGCCCCGTTAGGGCTCTCAGAGTGTATTTGGAGCGTTCTGCCCTATTCAGACAGACAGAACAACTGTTTGTATGCTTTGGCGGCCGTACGAAAGGTTTCGCCGTTTCAAAGCAGAGAATCTCTCGCTGGATAGTTGAGGCTATAGCGCTGGCTTATGAAGCTAAGGGACTTCAGTGCCCCTAGGGTGTCAGAGCTCACTCCACCAGGAGTATGGCTTCTTCCTGGGCATGGTCGAGCGGGATACCGATCGAAGATATCTGTGCGGTGGCAGGCTGGGCCTCACCGTCCACATTTATCAGGTTTTACAACCTACAGGTCCCGTCATTGCATTCCAATGTACTATCAGCATGATGCTAGTAGAACTATGAGTTCATATCTAGATTGTGTATGTGCTTGTGTTACACTGAGCGCCTTCTGAGCCGCTCTGTATTTTTTCCCCACATTTAAAGCTCGCCTCTGACGCCTAGTTGGGTGATAACTTTGCTTTTCAGCTCAGGCACCTGCCTCTGGCTGTCATAAGGCGAAGTCAGCACGCACGGCGTTTTGCATGGTGTTCCCATAGCATAAGCTACTTACGCAATAGGAGAGACCTCTCGAAAGGGAACGACTCGGTTACTAACATAACCTCGGTTCCCTGAGAGGAGGGAACGAGTATTGCGTAAGCTGCCGTGCTTGTGCTTGTGCTTGGTTAGTTCGCTTCAGTCGATTTAACCTGAAGAACTCTCATGACGGGGCGCCCAATATATAGCTCTTGGCCACGCCAATCTTGGCGGGCTCTGATGCGCGCGGGCGCGAAGCACGCTCATTGGTCGCGTGTTCAGAGTCGCCCCGTCATTGGTTCGAGCAAGTTGCCGCAGCACAGCCAATGACCGAGCTGCCTCGCTCATTGCTGTCTGCTGTGCAGCTGCAATGCGTTTTACATAAAGACTTCAATATTTCTCGAGAAAAGGAGTTTTCCCATAGCGTAAGCTACTTACGCAATACTCGTTCCCTCCTCTCAGGGAACCGAGGTTACGTTAGTAACCTAGTCGTTTTTGTAGTAAAATCATAGTAACTACAAATGAACCATGGTTTTACTACAATAACCATGGTTTAACCATGTTTTTTTTTTGTAGTAACCATGGTTTAACTATGTTTTTTGTAGTAAAACCATAGTAACTACAAAATAAACCATGGTTTTAGTAGTATAGCCATAGTAACTACAAAATTAACTTGATTAATTAGTTAATAATGAATTAATTTTGTTAAAATTCACTCTCAGAAAAAAAGGTACACGATGGTACAAATAATGTACCTCAAAGAGCAGTTTTATACCTTTTCAAAAATAGTACCTTTAATGGTACAGGAAAGACCTCTGACAATACTGTTTAGTACCTTTTAATGGTACATAATTGTTCTCACATCAAGGGTACAGTGATAGGCCAAATTACGGTTTCATTCATGATTTGTTGCTGTGTTGAGTATTTGGCATAGCAACAAGATGCTGATTGGTCGAAATCACTTCAGCCGTTATAGATTTTTTTCTGAACTGACAGCAGAAGCAGGCTACACGACTGCAGCACGGTCCAGGGTTTATTTTAAATATCAAACTTGAAGAAGACCAAATTTACAGGTGAGTTCTGATAATGTATGTTTATATTTAGTTCACAAGTCGAAAATATAAATTTTTCAGCCATTTAAAGTGTAAATTGCAGGTTAACCACCACAACCAATTAATGTGTAAATTAAAGTGCTCAATGTGTATATATGTAAAAATTTCTGTCTTAAAATGCGTTAAAATAACATTTATTGGGGTTTCTTCAAAGGTAGCATGCTTTTTACCGTAACTGGGTGATGACGTCATAAAAGGGAGCGCGGGGGGGGTAATGCACTCACTCTGTGTGTGCCGGTTGAGGGAGAATAAAACGATTCGCGGGACTCCCGCAAACTAGAAATATCTATGAATAAAACATAAAAACGAATACATGTTTATTCATCTGTTGCAGAAAAGTAATAAGAACAACTAAAACAAAATAGAAACGGTTTACAGGCAGAGTTTCTATTTCTAACATGTCTGCAGCGTTGAGCGATGTAGCCAATCACAGACATATGTGTTGATTTCTTGAACGCAATAATGGCCAATCAGAAGCATTTACGATAGACTTCCCTCACCGCTCAAAACGGACTTTTTGTTCAGTGCTGAATTCTGTATGCTGGCAAATCCTCTGATTATAACAAACATAGTGTATATATTATGATAATATATATGATAATAACAGAGATGTGTGAGATCGCGATGAACTGATGTCAGCTTTTTAGGAATTATTATGGGAGCGCACTTTGCGCGCAGTCATGCCAGACCATGCACGCAGTAGCCCGCTTATGTTATAACAGTGATCAGGAGCATGTATGCTGATGTGTATGGTGGCGACACATAGTCTAACTTGAAAGTATTTGGAGGTACAGAAAAAAAGTCTTTTTGCGGGTGGGAGCGGGACAAAACATAAATGTTGCGGGCGGGAGAAAGTAATATAGAAAGTAGTTGATAACGTTATAACGACCCACGTATTAAAAAATAGTCGGGTTTAAACCGGGCTCGGGCTCATAATTACAGTTAATGTGTCGGGCAGGGCCGGACCGGGCTCGGACACAGCGGGCTCGGGTAGGGTCTTGCTTGATTTTTTTGGGCCCGATCTAAGCTCTACCTCGGGTCACTTACAGGCACGAATCAGCCGTTTGTCCTTGGGGAACTTGTGGAGCCTCTCCCCCGTTTTTTATGTATTCGTACATCCCGCACAAACACAATAGTTAACCATTTTTGCTAGCTAGGTCTCCAATAACGTAACTCCAGGCCTGGAGCATAGACAGTAAAAGCTTGGAGTACCTTTTATGACGTCACGCCCAGCCTAGTGGAAGGGAGGGGGCGTGCTTAAAACCACTGTAAAACGCACCAACTTTTCATATTATATTCAGCATTTTGGTATAAAAAACATAAAAAAACAATGGTGGGTGGTTCTTATCTTTATGTTTAGTAAGCACATTGCATTATCTTCGTGAAAAATTTTACCTGCAATTTACACTTTAACGTTAATTTAGTAAATTAAATTAGCTTTGCATCAAATCCCCTTTAGCCATTTGACTTGTATACACTTTTTAATCTTTTTAATGCAATTATTGACTAGTATTAAGTCATCGCGTGTACATATTATGGAGTTTATTCTCCATTGTCCACTATAACTGTTAACTTTGCTATTAGGCATAGCAACGTGAAACTGATTGCCCAAGGTCGCTGCAGCCGTTACTGCCATTTTCAAATCTCGGAGAGCGGGAAGCAGATTACGAGCACGAGTGACGAGCACCACCACAACCATGGCTTCGCCCTCTTTATCTTCAGAAGAACTTTAGAGGCTGGACTCCCGAATGAGCCTGGTTTCTCCCAATGTTTTTTCTCCATTCTGTCACCTGATGGAGTTTTGGTTCCTTGCCACTGTTGCCTTGGCTTTTGGCTTGCTTAGTTGGGGACATTTAATATTCAACAATATTACTGATCTGCCTTACTTCAGGTGGACGATGACACAATTTTCTTCTAGAAACAAATTTGTTGTATTATTTTCATGTTCTCACTGTGAAGCTGCTTTGATACAATCTGTATAAATAAAGGTGACTTGACTTGACTATAGATTACAGTTTTTTGCCCGTTGCTTGAACACCTTTTCCAAAACTTAGCTCATTGTGTCAAAACTCTACACACAAGCAAATAAGACACAACACTGGGAAATAAACCATTCACATCTATGTCAAATTGAAACTCTGCTATCAAAACCTAACAATCCTTTGTCAAAATGTCATTCTGATGACAAAATGATACCCACTTGCATCATATGAATACACTTTCAGATCAGCAGCAACACACTAGTCTACTTTATACAAAACACAGTCTTTTGTTTTCACTGTTTTTATTCAGTTCCACAGAGGGCATGTTTTCACAACAACCAAAAAATGAAATACTGAATTCAAAATCATTACATTACTGTAGTATATTTTACAGTACAGTAAATTCAGTTAAATCAAACATAAAACAAACAATACACTACTGTAAACACAGAAAAACACAATTGTGCGCAAGTGGGCTTATGGATCCTGCCGTCTGTTGGGGTCTGGCCACATGATCTCATCAACATCACAAGCAATGTCTTCTCTCGCTAAGCATCGGGGAAAATATCCCCTTGTGTGCCGAATCCATCCCTGGATTGACCTCACCTCAATGTCTCCGCAGGCCTGTTCCATTGGCTGCAGAAGAGGCATACGGGCATGTGGTTGGCGGTCATATACACCCCATCTCCAAGCGGAAAAGAATTCCTCTATAGGATTTAGAAATGGCGAGTAAGGGGGCAAGTACACAACTTCAAATTGATCATGGTTGGTGAACCAGTTCTGGACCAGAGCAGCCCGATGGAAACTAACATTATCCCAGACAACAACAAACCTGGGCTGCTCTGGTCCATCCTGTACAACTGCATCATGAAGTGCATCTAGAAATGTGATTATGTGTTGCGCATTATAGGGACCCAGTTTGGCATGATGGTTCAGTAGCCCTCGAAGACTTATGGCAGCACACAATGTGATATTTCCCCCTTTGGCCAATTATATTACGTCCCCGTCGTCTGTTTTTGCTAAGGTTGAATCCAGCCTCGTCAATGTAAATACATTCATGCGGCTGGGCAGCTCCATCCATGTCCAAGATTCTCTGTAACAAAAAATACATATTGTGGATGGCTTTACTCAAAGCGCACACCAACACTACTACACATACAGAACCGACCCACCCCACCACACAGGTACCTGTGTAGCTTTCTGAATGTATCTATGTGGTACTAATCCAGTGGTACATATTCATCTGTTACTGGACTGCACCCATTCTGTATTGTAAATGTAAAGGACTGAAACACTTACCTGTACATATTCATGTCGAAGTTCTTTGACCTTGACACTGTTCCTCTCAAATGGGACCCTGCACAATTGCTTCATGGTCATGTTGTGCTTTACCAAGATAAGTCTGATAGTGGTAATGCTTACTCGATTTATGTTGTTGAATACTTGCCTATCTGCAAGTATTTGTTGCTGTAGCTGGTGCATTGATACGGATTGCATTGTTTGCTCTGACTAGGTTCACTATGGCAAGTTCCTGCTGTTGGGTGAACAGGCGTTGGCGTCCACCCCCAGTAGGTCTTCTAGCCATTCTGTAGAAGAATGCAACCACAAATTGTTCTCGTTTGCTTCTTTTTTACAGTACTGTGTATACTCTAGATACAGTCTAAGTAGAGTAGAGAGTTGAAGACATACCTGTTTTCTAGTCGGAATGTCCTTATTATGGATGAAACTGTGAAACGGCTTAGATTAGGGTGGACTCTCTGCCCAGCTTCCCTCATAGTCAGGCCATGGTTTATGACATGGTCAACCAAAGTTGCTCTTATGTCATCCGAAATAATGGTCCTTGCATGGCCTCTTCGACCACGTCCTCCTCTCTCTCTCTGGGGCTGTTTACACCTGGCCCCTTCATGCGTTTTCTGTGATCGGATAGCTATCCGATCGTGAAAAGACCAGGTGTAAATGCCCTCCGAAACGCATTCGAGACGGATTTGAATCCGATCGCTCAAACCACTTCAGGAGGAGGTCTGGGCCGCATTCCAGACGAAACTGGACAAGTGTAAATGCATCTGGTTCTTGAAACCACATATGTAAATTTTACTCCTCCCAAAAATGCTAAACAAATAAACGTGTGAGAGCGTGTTATAGGCTATATGTCATGTTATAGTCAGATATGATGACGCTACTGCGACACACATCACCTCAGATGAGCAGCTGAGCATCTATTCATCAAGCCTAACGTGCCGAAAATTATCGCAAATCAAAGTGAAAGTAAGTCGCAGACGCTGAACACACATCTTCATTAAAAGTAAAGAAACGAAATGATCTTACCAGTTCTGTTAACGCTCTCTCTTATTGCTGTCTTTGATTTTGAAATTAGCTAATGATCAATAAAATGCAGCAATATCTGTTGCTTTCGGTGACGTGCACTCTATTAAATCTGCAGCGGGAATTGAAGATCGGATTTATATCCATTTTGCAAAAACACATTTATGTGACCAGGTGTAAATGGAATCGTTTTGATAAATCAGATAGCTATCCGATCTGAGAAAACACATGAAGTGGCCAGGTGTAAACAGCCCCTCTGTCTTCCTCTTCCTCTGCCTATAGCTCTCCCTGCCTCCATGCTTGCAAAGTTCTCAAAATGGCTTAACTTAACTTTTTGTAGCTGGCTGATTGGTGTTCAGTTTTGTAAGTATTTTCAGGTGTGTGTCTAGGTCTTTTCAATTAACCAATGTGTGTTGTATTTTGAATAGATGTGTTTTCCCAATGGTACCCTGAGATTTCATTTTTGAACTAAGTGTCTTATGTATGAAATAGTGTGTAGTGTCTAGGAGCAAGTGTGTTGCAGAAAGGAGCCAGTGTGTTACAGAATTGCAACTAAAGTGCAAAGCAGCGCTTTTGTTTATTAAAGCTGCCGTCGGCAACATTTTTTTATCATATTCAGTGAAATCGACACTATGATCCGACAGAACAACATAAATAAAGTGGTTTTAGAAAAAAGCCCGAGCTTCTAACTCCACCTGGAGCGTGTTATTTGTTTTGCAAAAATCCACAGCTCCCGGATCATCGGGTCCAATCAGCGCAGGGGGGTGTGAGATCTGACTGTCAACCACAGATCGGGCACACGCCACCCCTCGCGCACGTTACAATCACATGCACACGCCTGAAGTTCGCGGAAGTTCGCACAGTAACGAAGAGTGATGGCGGAAAATCAAGTAAAGCTCATTTAGAGTATAAATGACGTTAGCAATTGCAATCTACCGGTATATTAGCCAGGACAGCATACCTCCAAATAATCCATGGTGTTGATGGATGCTGATGAGATGGGCGCGTTCACTGAAAATCTGGTGCACACGCACTGACGAGCATGAACTCGGTGGGAGGGTATTCGTTGATAGTGGGGGAGGGCCATGAGAGTTGTAAACATTAAAAATTTTGCCTAAGTCCACTCAATCTGCCAGACTTGCCGACTGCAGCTTTAAGGTATGGTTACACTTTGTTTAAGGTATAGTAACAACAACTTGAAGTTATGTTACTTTGGTTTAAGCATGTGTCTATAGTGTTCAAGCAATGGGCAAAAACTGTAATATCTTCCCTCATGTTCTTTTCCTCTATCTTTTTATGTATTTATTTAGTTTAGTTTTCAGCTCATTGTTCTTTTCTCAGTAGTATTCTTATGACATTGAACATATTGTTAATACATTTTGTATATTGTATACAAATTTGTATGTCATAAACATGTCATCTCTGTATGTTTTACAAAAAATAAAAAAAATAAAAATAAAATAAAGTAGACTTTGAGCTGTAAGCACGTCCCAACTGGGTTCGTCACTTATTGGGGTCCCCTGGAAACATTTCCGTTGTGGTCTGTGCTATTTGCAGCACGTTTCTGTATTTGGTTGTTGTGAGTATTTGGAGCACACATGTGTTGTGAAACTGATGAAGAGGTTTTCTTAATTTGCAGGTGTTTTTCTATTTGCATGTGTTTTCAGTTGCAGCGCGTTGATCTCTCTCGGCCACCCTAATACATACATACATACATATTATAACTGTCCCAGCTGCTTAGAACTGATGAGTTACAGAAAATAAAGGGGGGATCATATTTGCAAAATACCCAGGGAAGGATATAATGTATATCAAGAATCAAACAAAGAAAAATGGAAAAAAAACAGCCAAAAGATCAGAAACTCTTTCCAAACATATATGATTATAGACAATATTTACATAAACATATGCCAAACAATAACACCAGCCAAGCAAACAATCCCAAATAGTAACCGTAGGCGATCATAAGAGGATCCTGGAGAATGAGTTAAAGGAGCACTTCACCCATTTCAACATTAATCTTTATTGAAAGTGGGTCATATATGTAGTCGAAATGTAAAAGAAATTTTAAATTTGGTGCCCTCTTGACCGAGAAAAGACAGAAAATAACTTTTGGGCGCATTTGTATGTAAGACAACAACTCCCACAATGCACCACATTGCACAGCTCCGCAAGCCACTCCCACTAATCCAGAACAGCAGCGCAAACATCACAAATCACTCTTCCGTCTACAAGGCTAACGTTAGCTGCCACCAGAGTTAGAAATTCATTTCACACAAAATGTATAGTTAGTTGGCTGTGGCGAGCAGGACGAGGGTGAGGGATGTGAGAGGACGGCGCGAGGCCGGTGGCGCGAGTGATAATGAACGACACCTGTGAGACGCACCGGTCTCTCTCGGATCTCTCACCGAGGAGCGGACGCATAAAACGAGGAGCGACGACAGTCCAGATCGAGAGAGGAACAGGCCTGATTTTATGTTGTGTTTTGTTTCTGTTGTGTGTGGCCAACAGTGAGGGGCTGCTGGCTTATACTTTTGTTTTATATTTGTTTATTTTACTATTAAAATGTTTATATGTTTGCCGGTTCCCGCCTCATTCTTCCCACAACAACGAACCCCGTTACATTGGCAAACTCATTAGTGAATTACTCCTCGTTTGTATTTCTTTCTATATATATGGTGAATTATTGCATAATACCTGGATGTTCAGTCAGAACATATGCGGTGCGAAACTAGGATGGTTCACATCACAACACAAACGTCCGTGTGCTCGTCTGATTCAGAGATTTCGTCCAGGAGAAATTGCCATCGTTGAAATTCTCTGCAGCAGACGGACTCTATCCGTGTCCGTAGCGCACAGCGAGAGCACAGGCACCAGCAGTCCGCCCAGCTTGAGCCCAACCCGTTCTCATCAATCTGCGTATAAATAACACGACTTTACACTCTCAAATTGCGTGTAATGCATACGCCAAAGTCCAATTTTGCGTGCATATGATACGCCAATCCTACCCATTAACTTCGGTGGAAAGCAGATGCGTCTAAATACCACGCATCACCTTCAACGGCAATGACGTCACCAATGACGTCACCAGCGAGGCTCAGTTCGCCCAGTTCACCTGATGCGCACATCCTCAATCAGGTAAGGAAGGGCAACAGTCCTTTTTTGTAATTAGATCACGGTGTTAACTGTATTATTTTAATTATTACAGTGTTTCTGCATTACGTTAAATAGGGCCATGTGTCAAAATTGCAGCGAATGCGTTTAAATGAGTTAGTGAACTGAACAGTGGGCCGCTCTATCTGCTTCTACTGTAAACAGACCTGTTGCAGTTTGAAATTAATAAAACCGTTTTCAATCATGTTGTGACATGGGTCTTCAGCTTTTAGACATGGCTGATGACAGCACTACAAATCAGCAGACTGAATTAGTGTTTGCTAACGGTTTTAGCTAAAGTGGTAACGTTAGCCTACGGGACCCCCCAGGGGTCAATAATGTGGACTAATCAGTGCGTATGGAATAATTCAGGCACGCGCAGACATTAGGCTTGTTTGAGATGCGCCTTGCCTCGCCTGAAATGTAGTCGAGAGTAGGCGGCTGCAGTGAGAGGAGGAGTGAAAAAAGCGCAGGCAAGCCGGACAGATCGCTCTTCTCGCAGTGGATCTGACACCTGTGAGATCAAAGGCGGATATCGCGGGATTCACACTCGTGCACGGTGTTGCTAATAAACTGGATGTATTTTAAGTTTTGTTGCTTGAATATGAAAATAAATATAATGAACAAGACACCCAAAGTACTTATTTAATTCCATTTTAAATAGGCCTATATGTTTATGAATCATTTTTTTTCTTTACAGATATGTGTTTTTATTTTTATTTTTATTTTTAAAAATTACATCACATAGATCGCACTGTCAGAGAGTTTGGGGATATCCACACATAATCTATACACATAAAACTTGATATCAGAGTTTTAAAATCAAACATTTTAAAAGAGAACAATACATCACGGTTGTTTAAACCAATGAGCATTAAGCTGTGCCGTCAGCAAGTCGTTTCCCATCATGCTTTTGATCAGCGCAGTCGGTGGAGAGCAACTGCGCGCGACTGCAGAATCCGACACGTGCGCCTTGCGGTCGCGAGAGTTTTTTGACACACGTCAGCATGACATCAGAGCAAGGCGGACCGCACTCGGACACATTTCTAACCGGCATGCATCTCGCGCTGATCACCGGTGATCGGTTCTGCGCAGATTTTGCTCATCTCAAACAAGCCTATTACTAGTTGCTTGCAGATGCATGATACTGTTAGCCTCGTGAGACCATCCTGATCTCGCGAGCTTTCAAGGTTTCACTCGCAGATCAGTCTGGATCAGTGTTGCCAACTTAGCGCCTTTGTTGCTATTTTTAGCGACTTTTCAGACCCCTTCAGCGACATGTTTTCAAAAAAGCGACTAGCGACAATTTTAGCGACTTTTTGGACAAACCTCAGTAACCTCCAAATGTTGCCAGTACTGTCCTGCGAGCGCGAGGTCTTGCTTTCTCCCTGTCGTCACTCTCTAGCTGCGTCTCCCCTGTTCAGTGAATGGCTGAGAGGAGCGCACGGCCGCTGACAGACGCGAATGAGCAGTGTTTTTCCACGGACTTATCACTTATCTGCTTTTCTTTTGTTTTATATTTAAATAATTTAGTTTGACCATTTTCATTTTATTTATTTTCTTGTGCTTATTACTTGTAACACTCACTATCACATAGCTCATCCGGTTCCCTAACTCTCTCAATTCAGATAATGTTCCACATAGGCCTATAAAAAAATGTAATCATTCACTATATTATAGCTACTCGTTCTATTGTCTGACAACAACAAAATAGGAAATGAGAACAGCTTTATTTGACATTCGGCTATATTATATTAAATAGAGCATTAATTTAGAGAGAAAACGCACTAGGCTGACAGAACGCAAGTACGACGCGATGACGTAATTAATATGCTAATTGACGTATGACGTCATCTAGCGACATTTAGCGACTTTTAGGGAAGGCGTTAGCTACTTTCCTTTGAAAATAGTTGGCAACACTGGTCTGGATACTTTCCGTTAAAGAAAATTTGGGAGCAGTTCACCAAACGAACGTCCAATCAGCGTTGGCTTTGAGGCGGGTTGAGGTGTGACGCAACGAGAAGCGCGACAGTTCAGTCTAAAGAACATGTCGGCTTCAGCGGATGAAACTAGCATCAGCGTGGCTATCGAGCAAGTTTTATCGGAATTACAGAGTATTTCTTCACTGAAAGAAGAGCAAAACACTGCTCTGGAGGCTTTTCTCAGAGGAAAAGATACGCTCTGTTAGTACGTCATATGCTTCGTTGATCTGATTGGTTGATTTGGCCCGTCTATCACCAACATAGGCCAATCAGCTAACCAGTATTTTCGCCCCTTACCAAAACTACTTCAACGGAAGGTTTCCAGATGGATATGCGGAGCAAATCCATCTGGCGGAGTCAGGTTATGATACTGTAGGGTTGGATTAGACTCCTATCCCCAAGATATTTGATTTCTAATGTCATCATATATAGTGCATTTTACCTAAATTGCACATTGTTGGTTTGATTGCTTCTATTGCTCTCTTGATTTGTAAGTGGCATTGGATAAAAGCATCTGCTAAATGATTAAATGTAAAGGAAAATTAAGCCAGATTTAGACTAGACCCTTTGTCTCCTGCTGAAAAACTGTAGCTGCTTACAAAAAAAAAAAAAAAAAACATGAATCTGTAGTTGATGATAATAGCTAATATGTTAGGTGACATCATTGTAGCCTTGGTAAAATAAACAATTGAATACAGAAATATCATTATAGTTACAACCAAAGGTTGTTATGAAAATCTGCATTATCCTGCAAATAGTCAGACTCCACTATCCTCTACCGGAAAATGTAACATTTTAACCTTTACCCTCATATCACTGATGTGATCCAAACTTTCCATTCAATTATAATAGTCAGCAAGTTTGAGTTGCAGGCAGATCTCAGATCTAACTGACACCTTTATTTTTTGTTTAAGTACAATGTCAAGAGGAAATAAGAACAAACTAGAAGCTGTTCTTCAGCTCGGGGATGCATTTGTTGAAGAGATACAGGCAAGTTTCATTCTTGTTATACACAAATTGATAATACCTAGAATATCAAAATCGACTGCTGGCGGTAGATCCTTTTCCTACTTAGCACCAAAACTCTGGAACAGTCTTCCTACCATTGTCCGGGAAGCAGACACACTCTGTCAGTTCAAAGCTAGACAAAAAACACATCTCTTTGGCCTAGCATACACATAACACATTATCGAGTTCTATAATTCAATGTTAGGCTGCATAGATTAGGTCAGCCGGAACTGGGAACACTTCCCTTAAATCCAGATGTACTCGTTACATCATAAGAAGGATGGCATCTACGCTAATATTAGTGTCTTTGTTTATCCCGAGGTTTACCGCAGCCTGCCGGATCCAGGTCGTGTCCAGATCTGATGAAGGACCTTTGCCTGAACCCGATGACAACGCAGTGCTGAAGTGTCAACTAGCCTCTCCCTATGGAGGATCCAAACCAAACCAATCTCTGTTACCTTAAATTATATTAAGTTTATCTCTGTAAAGCTGCTTTGAAACAATCTACATTGTTAAAAGCACTATATAAATGAGGATGACTTGACTTGACAAATGTGTAATTAATTAACTCCAGTTTCACCCATCTACTTTTCATTACATGTGCATAAAGAAACGTAACACAGAGTTACAAACTCAGAAGGCTGAAGTCACAGGACAGTCTAAAGTGACCTGGTGGAAGAGGGACCGTGATGGGCAGCGTGTGACCACCAGCAAACGAAGGAAAAAAGGTTCATCTGCTGGTTAGTGTACATCTTATCAAATTTATGTCAAATACTTTAAATGGAGAGTGATGATGTGTGATTTAGAGAAGGTGCTGGTTTGATAATGCTGTTGTTACTCAATATTCTATGCTTGCACATTCATAATGTAAATTACATTATAATGCCAAATACATTTAGGTTTGATAGTTTCCATGTTGCAAGTTTGCCAAAGGTTTCAGTTTTTTTTTTTTTTGTACATCTGGCAAAGAGTTTGAAAGAATTATACTCTAATAAGAATTCTAATGTGGTTTGTTATTTTTACTTCCAAAAAGTTGGTACCGGTACTTCTCCATGTGCTAGTTCCACCATCACAACTTCATGTACTAGCTACCAAGATCCTGGTAAGTAGAAAAACAACTTTAAAAACACGTTTAATAATATGGTATGCTTCAAATGAAAACAAGGAGTTACGTTAAAAGGGAGCCTCATTATACCTGCACTTTTGCTATGTTTAGTAACTAGTCATCTAACGATGTTCCTTTTCTAAATGCCTCAAATATTAAACTTACCACAATTTGGTGCATCGAGCCAAATTGTCAACATGACAGAAATAGGAACACTTTAGACAATAGCATCACTGTTTCTCAGCAAAAACACATGGTGGTTGTTTCACGAGTTTACATGTTAATGAAATCAGATGTAATATTATAATGCGTATTTGGCTTGCTGTCCGGGGGGAGGGCTCCGAGCTCAGAATTCGGCCCGACCCCAGAGTACTCCCCCCATAACTTTAGAGATCATAGGTAACTATGAGCGGACCCAGCCGAATGTGGGGTGAAGGGGTGGTGGTGGGATGCTGAGAAATTAGTCATGAGACAGGAGGTAAGGGAAGGCTTTATTTATACTGGCTTCTTCTTGCGCTGATTGGATGATTACCTGAACATGCTCCTCCCGAACTTTGTTTACATAAAACTTCATTTCACGAGTTTACATGTTAATGAAATCAGATGTAATATTATAATGCGTATTTGGCTTGCTGTCCGGGGGGAGGGCTCCGAGCTCAGAATTCGGCCCGACCCCAGAGTACTCCCCAAAATGCCAGATAAACGAAGGACAGCGAGCGTAGAATTTAACCCCCCAAAAAGTGAAGGGTATGTATTTACCAAGGAACGAGCTTGCCTGTTCGACTGGGAAGGCTCTCGCAACGACCGACGGGAACTTGGATGCTCACGGCATCGGACGGATAAGCCCATTCTGCAGTTGAACTGACAGCTCGCTGACGCAAGAATTATGCGAGCGTGAATTTGTGGACGAGTTTAACCGTTCACCCGGGAGGGCTCTCGCAGCGTCCGACGGGAACTTATATGCTCACGGCATCGGACGGGTAAGCCTCGCCAGGTTGGACGGAGGGCGGCCGCTGGACTCGGTCGGGAGGGCTCGACCGGCGCTTCGAAGGGGGGCTGGGGCACGGGAAAGACCCCTCACGTCCCGACGAATGGGGAGCCCGCCTGGCGACACGAGCGCGGTCGTCCGGCGACGACTAAAACGGGCAGACTCTCACTGCAATTCGAACGGGAGGTTCAACCAGCGTTTGGAAGGGGGACGGAACCCGGCCTTCGAACGGGTGAGTCATCGCTGCGTGCGAACGGGGGAGTCTGCATATGATTGAAAAACGTACACTATGAATATTAAGCGAGCGTGCAAGCGGCGAGCCCAGATGTAATCGGAAGGTTTGGTGTAAACGGATGTAACTGAAATGAGGCGCAGCAGGTGATAATTATCATTAATTAATTAGTTAGGGCTTGGTGAGCATTTCTGATGAAAAACCGGCTAGACCTAATATAGGTTTTGAAGGCATTCGATGACCAGCGACCGAGGGTTTTGATTTGTTGTTGGGAGAGACCTTTTTGAGCGGCTGTGGTAGCTGCTCCGATGCGGAATGAGTGGCTAGAGAAATGCTCTGCTGAGACGCCGGATTTGATGAGGACTGCTTTAAGATGCTTTTGGAACCAGAATCTCGTCGCTGGATGATTGGAGTCGTTAGTGAAAAGAGGGTCGAGTGGGGATTTGGACGAGGAACGTTTATACTGCAGGTAATTAAAAAGCGCATGGTACGGTTGGATGGGAGTTTGTAGATTGAAAATATAAACGAAGTGACCTCTTTTATCTCTGTCCGTTTTGCTTTGTTTAATGAAAAATGATATGGTTTCATTATCTACGATCTGGAGGTCTGAAATGGAGGGATGGATATTTGGGTCGAATAAGGAAGTAATGGTCAGTTCGGAACAGCGGAGGAAACCGAAGAATGCTAGGATGAACATAGCTTCTAATGTATATGCGGTGTTGATGGAGTGGTATCCAAGACGGAGTGATGAGATGCATCTGGTGAGTATATCGATTGTGATTGGTTGTCTGGTATCTGGGCGCGTGGGGCGGGATCTTTGGATTCCTTTAACTAGAAGGGACGTTTGGGAGTTATTTATTGCAGGTGTAGGTTTACCGTGGATTAATTTATGGAAGAATTGAATGCCGCTTAGATAGCTTTTAATGGATCCGGCTTGGAGACCTTTAATACTATGAAGATGAGATATGAATGAAGTAACTGTTAAAAGAGAAAATTCGGGAAACGACAGGTTGTGAGAGAGGTGGAATGATTTGAACGATTTCCATGCGGTGTAATAAGTTTGCAGGGTTCTGGGAGAGACGGCTTGGAGGATGGATTCGATGGACGTGTCCAGGAGGGATTTTAGCGGATGGTTTATGGGAAGATCAGCTGAAAATAAGGAGGTACTGGAGTTGGAGTGGGGTCTGCTTCTGGTGCCAGCATCCTGAACTTCTGAAAAGAGAAACGGGAGAGAGAGTCAGCAATTTGATTTTGAGCCCCTGGAACGTGACTTGCAGTTATTAAGAACTGGTCGCATGCGGAGATCCATATGAGGCGTCTGAGGAGTGGCATAAGCGCAGGTGAGCGAGAACGACCTTTGTTGATACAGTGTACAGTTGCTTCGTTGTCGCAATGGATTTGGATGCTTTTGGTTGACCATTCTTTCCCCCATAGGGAAGCTGCGACGACGATTGGGTAGAGCTCGAAAAGGGCAGAGGAGGCTGAAGCCTGGGGTGTGTCCAGGAGCTGAGGGGGCCAGGGAGACGCGAACCAGCGTCCTTGGTAATAGCCGCCGAAGCCGATCGAGGGAGCTGCGTCTGTGAACAGTTTGATATCGAGGGGGAGAGAGATAAAGTCGTCGTAAAAAAAAGTTAAGCCGTTCCACTGATTGAGGAAATTAATCCATAATTTTAGCTCGTTTTTTGACTCGTCAGAAAGGATGATCCGATCTTCCAGCCCATGAACAGATGAAGAGAGGGCTAGGAGATGCGCGATAAAGGGTCGGCCCTGTGGAATAATGCGCATCGCATAATTTAGGTGGCCCAGCAGCGAGAGAAGTTCGCGTTTTGAACAATCTGTGCTGTCTGTAAAATTGGATGCGATTAAAATGATGCGATCGATTTTTTCCTTAGGCAGTGAGGCCTGGAATTTTGCTGAGTCCAGATTGATGCCCAAGAACTCGATGGATGTAGTTGGACCCGATGTTTTCTCGTGGGCTAACGGAATCCCTAGTTCGGCGAAAACTTTTTTCACTATGAGGAGGTGAGCCTCGGGGATGATGTCGTGAGGTGAAATTATTAGGAAATCGTCGAGCAGATGGAGAAGTTGAGGAATTGCATAATTATTGGAAAGGATCCAACATATGGCTTCAGAGAGAGTGTCAAAGATTTTTGGGCTGCTTTTGCAGCCGAAAGTTAAGCGCACGGCGAAATAATACTTTTTCTGCCAGTTTACGCCGAATAAGTGCCATGAATCGGGGTGGATTGGCATTACTTTAAAAGCAGAGGAGATATCTACTTTTGCAAGCCATGCGCCTCGTCCAGCTATTTTAATCATGGTTATGGCTTGTTCGATATCGTGATAGTTAAGAGAATACTCTTCGAGGGGGATGAGACTATTGATGCTCGGATATGGAGAATTATGGGGGGCTGAAAGGTCGATTATCAGCCGCTTTTTTCCGGAGAATTTCCTGGTAGCCACGCCTATGGGGCTGATGCGAAATTTGTCGAACGGGGGGGCCTCGAATGGACCGATCATGAAACCGGATTCAATTTCTTTTTTAATTAGCTTATCTACTACTCCGGGCTCTGCTAAGGCGGACTGAAGGTTAGCGCAGATAATATTTTGCGTGGGATGGCTTTCTACACCGGGTTTAAAGCCTTGATTAAGACCTGTCAGTAAATAATTTGTGAAGTTGGCATCTGGGTGGTGTGATAATTCTTCGGCTAGACGGAAAACATTCACAGGAGTCGAGAGATAGTTTTTAGCATTTTTATTGACAGATTTTTTGACTGGGCATATCACGCGGGCGTGTGCGCCGCCGCAGAAATCGCAGACGTGGAGAAAACGACAGCGTTGTCTTGGGCATCTCCCTTCGTTGAAGTTCCTACAAACTTGTCTATCGGGTGCCGAGTATGGTGCTCTGATTGAAAAATCTTCTCTTGCGTGACGCGGAACGTAACTTGTGGATTTTATGGCATTCTGCTCTGGGCCGGGAGGGATCGACGGGTTAATTTGTGGGCATGCCGTGGTGGCATGGATTGTGGATCTGCAGATTGCGCAGGAGATATTTCTGCACCCAAGGAAGACTCGGTTATGGAGATCGGTGTCCAACGCTCCCCAATAGGGACACTGATTCCATTGGGAAACGCGGACGGCGCATTTTGCGGAAAACAGCTTGTGGTACGTATAAAAATGACTACCCCCGTAAGACAACGCGAGCTCCGCTATGATAGACAGATAGTCGTTCAGCTCGCGCCGTCTATGGGGAAAAGACGAGCATATGATTTCTGTATAACGGCTGAAGGCAATACAGAATTCGGCTAGTGACAATGAACGTGATGTAACCTGTGAGTTATTTTTTAGAGTGACTGAAATGTCGCCGCAGTCTACTTGGCGATTGGACTCAGCCGGAGGAAACAAGGACAGGAGAGAACCCAAATCAACATCTGCACCTGCAAGGATTTGAGCTCTGATGTTGTTCGTCACTGGAGGAGGTTCAGATGCTACTGCATTCGGAGGGGCTGGTTGAGGAGTGGCTGAGAAGAGAGAGAAAGGAGAACGCACTTGGAGAGGGTTAAAGGGATGGGAAATCGGGGCTGTGGCCGTTTGCGGAGGCATCCTCACGCGGAGATCGGCCCCCGGGTTAGGTGGAGGAGGAGGAATAGGAGGAGCATAGTGTGGAAGGGGAAAGAAATGCGCCGGTGATTGACCGGCTAACGGAGGCATCCTCACGTTAGGGTAAGCACCTGACGCTTGGGAAGGAGGAAAACTGAAAGAAGTAGAAGGGAAGAAAAACGTTTGGGGATCGTGTAAGAAAGTGGAGCTGCCGGGATCTAGAGTGTGAGGTACCACGATGGGAGGGGCTGAGGAAGGGATTTGACCTGGAGGAGATTGGCGCCCATCCGTGACTGGTTCCGGGGCGCGGCCCATGCTAGCGGAAGGTCTGTGACGCCGTGGCGCGGGGGCGGAGCCTAGCGCTGCAAGTGAGGAAGGAGGTACTGCGGGACGAGCGATCGGGGCCCGGCGAGCCTTGCTCGTTCGAGCCGAAGGAATTGGAGCTGAAACAGAAGGGTGAGAAGATTGTAAGGTGACATATAAATTAAATAATTCTGCTTTTTTCATCCTGCGGGAGAAATTTGTATCAGAATTAATTAGGGCTTGTCTTAGCCCCTTAACTGTCCACTTCCCTATGGGAGGGATGTTAGGGGAAGCTGGCAGGTGGGAAGGCGCGGAGGAAGACGATGATGAAGATGATGAGTTCCTCGCTGGCGGTGGTGAGGGGAGTCTTCGACGCCTTGGAGTATGTGGAGAGGATCTGGAGGGCCGACGTCCCCTGGTTGAGGATGGAGGCTCGATGTTGTCGTTGGCTGCTGGAGAAGGAAGGGTTGCTGGATCTGCGTTTTGCGGTTGAGATGACTCCGAGATGAAAGATTCATCGTCGGAGGGGAAGAGCTCTAACTCGGACATGACTGCACGGAGGCGGAGTCAGATGCTGAGAAATTAGTCATGAGACAGGAGGTAAGGGAAGGCTTTATTTATACTGGCTTCTTCTTGCGCTGATTGGATGATTACCTGAACATGCTCCTCCCGAACTTTGTTTACATAAAACTTCATTTAGTTTCACAATTAAGTGGGCAACACTACTGACAGCCAGCACCTACACAGAATCTTAAGGGTCATGGATTTGATTGCCCATTTCCAACTGTCCTTTCACCCTCTGCCTTCTCTGCTATCACTGGACTGTCCCTGTATTAAAAGCAATGGAAATACCTCAAAAGAAGTCAGTGGTAGTGGAATTGAAATGTTGGATTTCTAGTATGTTTTTCGTTTTCTCTCTCTCTCTCTGAAGATTTTAATATGCAGAGGCTTGAGGACCTTCTATGGGATTCAAACAGCATTGATGGGCAAGATTTTGCTCAGCAGCCATCTTTGTCCAGTTGGTGTCAAAGACAAAAAGGGGTCCAACAATGTTGGCAACAGGCGAGGCCACAAAACATTCACAACTTGTTGTCAGCTGAGAACATTGTCCAGATGAAGTGCAACCACTGTCACGTGGCAGAAGCCATCATCCGTTGCAGGGAATGTTTGCCCTCAGAGTGGTTTTGTGCAGAGTGTGATCAATTGGTACATAAACGCCACACTCTGCACAGTAGGCAGACCACCATGTATGGCTTTTATAAATACATTCCCCCAACAGAGTTTGTGAAACTCCATGATGATAAGTACATCATCTGTGAACAAGGTTGGTGTCTCTTTTTCAGTTGATTTGCTTTTTTTTTTTTATCAACACACAACATTATTAAATTATTCATTATGTTTTACAAGTACTTGCTAACAATCCAAACATTCTTTAATGTCATCCTGATTGTCATTTGCTCTTGCAGATTGTTTGCTGCCAACAGCCTATCCTCAAAATATATGCTCCTGTGACACTGGTGATGTTGCAATCTCTGTTGGTAGATCCATCATACTGGTTTGCATAAATGGTAGGATTGGGTTAAAAAATATTGTTTATCTAACATATTACTTTAGTTCGTTATTTATTTGTCTTTCATGTGATCTCAGGCCGTTATAATCTTCACGTTCCGGTGCTAACATGCAAACATTGCAATAAGCAATGGGCTCCAGAAGTCAGTGACTTTGTAAGGAATGGTTACTGGCCCGCTACCATGCAAGCACAGACACTTTTCCACCAAGATCTGTTCCATTCCTTTGAAGCTATGAAGACAACAGCTCCAGGAATGTCAGTGAAAGCCTTCACAGCAATGTTGGACCAGAGAACAAAGCGGTTTGGAAGAGTGAGTACAATTTGAAGCTGAAAGACAAATGCATTTGTTATTATAAGTAGCTGTAAGGCTGGACAGTATGGCAAAAAGGGTGTTCAAGTCCAAACAGGGTGCAAATTCAAATATACCCACATATGAAGTGGCTGTAATATTTCAGGTTACTGAAATGAACTGAACTGAAGACCATATTAGACCGCATTGCCAATTGCATCCTTTCTTGGGTTTGAAAAGGTACATTGACAAAACATAAATGGGGTGACCTTGTAGTTCATTGTCATTTAAAGCTGTTCTATAAATTGTTTTTCAGACTGGCAAAGTGAATACAGATGCTTTTCAGAGGAGCTTTCTGCAATATGTGTACTGCAACTCTGAAGAGGACCAACTTCTGGAAAAGGAGCCATTTGTCTGTCCAGCCTGTAGTCCTGAAATGGTGGCTGTTTCAGTGGATGGCAACAGAAAACTCTACAGGTTCCAGAAAGCAAACCAGTGAGTTTTGTGTACACATTAAAACCAGCCAATGTAGTTAATGTATCTACTTGCTATTAACATTATCATAATAATATAGTTCTCATTTTGTTATTTAAAACTAAGCTGTTGAATATAATATCCATGTCGTATAGTATAGTATCCATATAATATCTATTATTATAATTTATTATTATTATGTAAGACTTCTTACTACAGTGATTATCCAGAATACATTTTGTTGTAGGAGTGAAGAGCCAGGGTTCTTTGATGGAGTGTTTTTATCCCAAGACTCTGAGGTGTCCAGTTTTGTTGAGGAAGTCCGGGAGGCTGTCAAGAGTGTAAGTTTTCAATCAGGCTGAGCAGCGGGTATCTCTGGCTTATTTTATAACTAATTGGAAGTAACAACACTGTAGCCTTATTAGGTGTTCGAATGAGGGAATCTTTGATCAGGTGTTGAGATGGCACGTGATGAGTGAAGTTGCAGAGCTGGATGAAAAAAATACAACTAGATTCTAATCCAGAGAGCACAGTATATCTATAGTATTGGTTGCTGCACATACAGTATGTCTGACACAATTTCTGACAAAGTTAGACTATTGCAATTATCCTCCTGCATGCGAAATGGCAAATCATTTCAACTGGTTTGTTATACTCCAGGGAGTTGCAGATGGAAGATGGGTCAGGCAATCAAAGACAAAATCTAATCAGACTGTAATTGTTGGTGTGTTTGAGCTTGCAGCCCTGCTATTTAACTTTTTACTTTGGTAGACAGCAGGAAGAGCGATGTGTGGGGAATCCCACTGGACAGCAGCAAGAGAGACATCAAGGCAGGCCAACAAGTTGGATGAAGAAGGTGTAGAAATTGCTGTGTGCAGGCATGGATTCCTCCTCAAAGGTTGCTATTGGTCTTGATAAATTGCAATGAAAAATATTTGTAGATGAAACATCTGAAGCCTATTCTTCAGTGTGCAATGTGCTCTCTACTTAATTTTTCTTTTTTTCCAAAAGGTCTGAATATGTATAGAGGAGAAATCTTTGCATATCCAATGTTTCTCCAAAAAGAGTTCCAGGGTGCTGCATTTTTGGCCATGGATGTGACGTGCCGTTATGTGCCATACCTGGAGAAGGTGTCAGAGGCCCTGACTCATCTTCAACCTCTTCAGAAAATGAGACATTGCTTGTCCGTAATGCATGCCAAAGCCCACAATACAAAATGCGAGGTGATGCTTTTAACTACTTTTACATTTCAGAGTGATGTAGCCAACAATTAACGTAAAGTACCACAATGTATGATGTTGTGACCCAAACAACAACCCAGGAGTGTGTTTTGAGTTGTACATGAGCCCCTATGTGCTGTCCTCTACAGCTGGTGACCTTGGGATATGCATCAATATTGATCACCCTGTTGTCCACCCTGTTTAACAAGTCCACTGCTTCCTGTAGATTCTGTGGAATGCAAGGAACCAGGAAGGTGCTGGAACCACTCTTGGTGAAGAAGTAGAGCAAGTCAATAGTTTTCTCTCCAGATGTGCCCTGACCACAAAGTATATGTCCAAGTCAGGTTTGTAGGCTTCTTTGCCCCCTGTTCCCCTGCAATTGTACACATTGACATTTTACAATTTATTGTGATTTTTCTATTGTTCTTTACAGTAAGAACTGATATGCTTACTGTCCATGCTATTGGGTGGAATCAACGTAAAGAGAATGGCCTCCACATTGCCTTGTCTTCCAGATTCAAAAAGGTATGTTCCTGTATTGAAAAAGGATGGACTATTTTAAACCGTTAAATTTGAACTTAAAGTCCACCCAAAATGCATCACTTCAGCTATATGTAGTCGAATATGTCATTATATTAAATCAGACAGGAACATATACTTTTTGGTATTTTATGAAATGACTGTGTGTTGCTGTTTTGCAGACAGTAGAAAACACCCTAGATGCAACAGAGAGCCTGAAGAAGATGCAGGACCAGTTGCATTGCAGTGATGACATGCTAAAGCAGTGGGTTGTTGATGTCAAGCAGTGGGCCAGTAGCGGTAAGGGCAATGTTGTTTTATACATAAACACTGTTGGAGTAATTTGGTTGTAATGCATGTAGCTGTAGCTTAATGTTAAATTATGATGTGGGGATGGGCACTTTTTGTGTCACAAGTCTTCAAGTAGTATTTTGACTTAAAGAAAGTAAACAAATTTAGCAATGAAAACAGAATGATTGGTGCATGTTCACGCAAATCAGACCAAAATGGAACAATATTATTTGAGGTAGGAAATGACAGACCAAACACAATGTACCAGTAAAGCCCAATTTATACTTCTCCGTCAAACTCCTGCCGTAGCTACGTCGTAGGCTGTGTGTAGTGCGCGTACGGTTCGGCGTACCCTGACGCGCACCTCTCCAAAAATTTAACAACGCGTCAATTCTACGCAGACGCAAGCGCTGTGATTGGTCTGCTAGAACCTAATAACCTAAACCCTGATAGGACATAATCCCCCATCAATGACTTTCATAAAGAATGACTGTGGACTATGGACTCTCATAAACACAGACTCTTGAAAAGTGATGATAATAAAGATATCACACAGATTAGATGCCTATGACTCTTGGCCTATGTTGCTTGGTCCCTAATTGTTGCTGAAACATGCAGTCAGTGTCCAGTACGGTATGAGAAAAACATACGAGATAGATATTTCTGTCCAAATTAAACATTGTCCTAAACAATGTTTTAGCTGCTGCTGCTGTACTATGTGCAATTAAGAAAACTTAAGTGTGTTTGAAACATTTCTCTTTCTTCTTAACTTGAATTTAGGAAATGCAGCAGCCAGTTCTGTTAATGCTTGTGGTTTGCAGATCTCCATCGAAGCACTCTTTGTGAGCATTTGTCAGAAGAAGCACTACCTTTATAGACAGAATGGTATGTATTAGTTAATGTAAGTTATGCAGATGGAAGTTATATTGTTTCTGTTCATTAAATGCCATGGCAGCTCTTTTGTAATACCATTGTTTTTGCTCTTATTACAGATCGCAACAAAAGGCGTCAGAAGATTACTCAGAAGATTGCCCAAGAAAAGAAGCGCTTGCTAGATGAGATCCAGAGATACAACCAACAACCTGATGGTGATCCTGTGGACACACACTCAGTTGTGCAGAAACTTTCCAACAAAGCTGCAGAGAGCATGATCTGGCCTTGGCAGGAACAGAACACAGGTGTTGTATTAATATTTAACTTTGTTTATTTAAAATGTATCATCATCAAATTAGTTTATTAATGTATGATGTTTTCATTCCTTCAGACGGTATAGACATTCTCGTCAAGAAGAAGCTTTTTGACCAACTAATGCTGGTCTCACGACTGACAGAAGAAAAGCAGATCCTTGTGAAGGAGATGATGCAGCACTGTCAGTACCTTAAGGACTCGGTTGCAAAGGTCCAGACACTGATAGCCACCATTTCAGATTGCATAAAAACAGGAAGTAAGTGTAAATCAAACAATATGGCTTTATGCACTTTAATATTCATAGATCAAACTATTTTCAAGTGAAAAGCAATCATGCTAGTATTGGCTCAAGAACTAAGGACACATGGCCTTCAAAGATTATTTTATCCAATTATTATTTTCCAATTTGACTTTGTATTTAACATTTGTTCTAACATAAATAAGCTCTCTGATAAAATGTTTAGTGTGACGGTAATTCCATTACTCTTCATGTGTGGACTTATAGGCTATCCCAATGGATTCACAGAGGAGGCGTCCAGGGGCCTCATCAGTCTACTTAAGAGAAGACTGCATAACCTCAGATTTAAGCAGCAGACTGTAGCATGCTCATACAGAGGCATTCTCGAACCAACTCCTAGGCTGGTGGAAGAAGATGAAGGGGAAATGGAGGAAATGGACTGGCAACGTGACCTCAGCTCTGAGGATGAGGATGATGATGAGGAAGATAATGAGGCTGAGGTGGGGACTCAAGTCACTTGACTTGGGACTCAAGTCACAGTTGTAATCCCTTTTGCTTTGACCTGTACTTTGATGACTTGAAAAGATCTTCTGTCAAGACTTTAGAAACCCTGTTTTTGTAAGTGAGTTAGATTGAAAGTGACAAAGTGACTCCTCACTTGTTTGTTCCTGCAGTTATCCGTATTTTGCTACATATGCTCTCAGATTATACTTTTTTTTTATGTTACTGGAATTGTAATAATCATGGTTATGTTTGCAACTGATAATGTCTGTAAATATTTGCTGATACCTGTATATATGTGTATGGAAACAGAAATACAAATTTGATTTGTCATCAGACTGAGTTGACTTTGGCTCATCACACATCAACCCTTACAAAAAGAGAGAACTGGGAGCTTTCAGATTCAACCTGAACTACCAACATTTTGGAACATTAGAGGTCACTGACACCAGGTCACATATTAAGATAGATGTATGAAACTTACATACTGTACACTGATAGTTACTGGCAGTGTAATATACTTCAATACTGACAATGTAAAACCATTGTAGTTATTGTCTAAATATATATCATCCAATAGTTAACCAAATGTTAAACAGATGATCGGTTAGCAGGGTTGGGTCAGATTGCTTTGAATATAAACAACATGGCAAAATTAATAATCATCAGTTATGCAATTTACCTTTTAGCAACAACCCAACTTGGAATATCATTTTAAGAAGCTCAGTGATCTGAGGCCATGCAGAGTAAATGTTATGACCATATCCATCTGATTATCAACTCATCCCATGGTAGGAACAAGCCACATATAAGATGTGGAGACTGTTCATATCAGTGTCATCTTCAGAGATACATGTAGGAAACTTTATAAACAGGGATATTGAGGCTACTACATTATATAATCCAGACCATGTAGGACCATTCAGGTGGTTTGGAGGAGCTAAAGCATGCCAGAAGGGGCATATAAAATCCCAATATATGCCTCTGTGTCAATGGTACCTTCTCACCCATGCCATGGGCACTGATGCACACATATCCTAACTTTTCTGGAAATGGGGTTTGTAGTTTCTCACAGTGACAGGTTTTGGTATGAGGAAAATGTAAATAGAAACCTATTTGCCCTTTTTTGTAGAGATCAAAAAAAATCTTTACACAGAAATAAATACAGAGGATGCAACAGGGCCAATATGTGTAATGCACTCTTGTTTTTAAATACCAATTATAATGTTACAAGTACAAGAGGAGACGACTACCCATCATAGACCATGATCTTTTATTTTTATACCATCATAGCAGCATTAGCATAAATAGATATGCATATAAGCCGTGTGTGTGTACTTTTACTATCTTTGTGAGGACCAGTTTGAGTTTTAGACCATCGGAGTAAGGACCTTTTGACCGGTCCTCACTTTCTGAGAGCCTGTAAAGGTCAGTTTGAGGGTCAAGAGCTGGTTTTAGGGATCAGGTTATATTGAGAATTTGGGCGTGTTTAGGGTCAGGGTTCAGGTCAGACACTTAGTTGTGATGGGTAGGGTTAGAGTAAGGACCTAGAGATTGCATTGTGTCAATGAATGTCCTCACAAAGATAGATACAAACGTGTGTGCGTGCGTGTATGTGTGTGCCTGCATGTAAATCTGTTTACACAGTCAGAAACAAACAAAAAGCTTTATTTTATATAGGCTATTGAGCCTGCGTGCTCCCTGAAACTAGACCTGAGATGGCTTGTGTCCGTGAAATGAGAAAATTAAAACTTTGTTTTATAGCTGAACCAAATACATTGTTGGAAAGGCCGTGACCTGGAGAGTAACATATGTTAGTATGAAGATTCTACATGGCTCCTGCTTTGAAACACTGACCTTTGAAACTTCACCTCGGTGCATGTTTGAAGGCTTATAATTCAGCAGCAAAAGGGGCTACAGATATGGGACCAACTGTTATAGAGAGCTCTTGACCTGAGTATAGTCAACAACTGGGGGCAGTTAACCAAATATGGATAACATATGGGTTAATTTAATTTGACCCCATTTAACAATTAGATATTTAAAATCTGATTGCATAGATGTGTTTACCATCCCACTAAACCCCCCACTATACTCCCAACTCACTATTTACAACCTCCAATTGTAAGAAAAACACTAATGTTTTAGAAACTACAATTCCCTTATATCCACACCATGCAGCTTGATACAAATCAGCACTACAGTTGTAGTTCTTCTGGTTTGCAAAGTAGGGTTGTAAAATAGGGTTGTAAAAAGATATATCTACTGAATATATTACATATCTAGTACAGCCAAACTAGTAATTACACTGCATCTAGATGATCTATGTTAACAAATAGTAGATATGTTGGTTTATTTCAGATATTTTAGCCAAAACAGGAGTATAACGCGCAAACTCCGCCCCACAACACAATCATGCACTTCCGTAACCTTATGCTACCAATTTTTTTTTTCTTCTCATTTTCCAAGGAGCAATTATTACAAGTGATAGCCTTAACATGAACATAACGTATTGTTGAGTTATCAATTTGTTTTTCTGTGGAGAAATGTTGAAGATATCGTTAAAAAAGTGGGTGTCTGTGAAGAAAATACTTCCGGGTGGAAGCGATAGCAATTAGCAACATCAATAGCAACCACCATAGCAACGAACTAAAGATAATATGCATTCACTGAACGAAAATTATGAAAACAAAATGCAACTGGTTATTTTTAACACCAAAGCTGGCTATATACCTTGAGTACTATAAGGATTAAAATTGTACCCTTTGTTGTGCACATATATTGCACATACCTGTTCCCATAAATGTGAATGTATTATACACACATATATACACCCATTCACGGAATGAGTTACAATCAGTGGTTACAACAGACTTCTAGTTCCCAGCATGCTTTGCCTCTATGTTAAAAGACAGTAAATGTTAAAAATAAGTGTTATTTCATGTTTTGCTCAATATGAATATAAGGGATATCTATTTGTGTGTAATGTTCTATTATTTTGGTATTTAAAAGTTTTTGGGGTTACTATTGTACATGCAGTTGTGCTTGTGCTTTATAACTAGCTTGAATATGTGGGGCCAGAATGAGGTGAAAATGAAACTTTATCATAGGACAAAATGAAAGATATTTATACACCCTCAAGTACTCCCGTAACAATGTTAATTCCATGTTTTCAGAGAAGGAGAAACAACAACAAAACTCACAACAGAACTTTTATTGTGAAATATTGTAAAGTGCCAGACAATGCAAATTAGTTTTTCTGGGTGGAAGGTTGTGAAAAGGCGAACTGCACAATAAAACGATTGGCCTTTTGGATGAGAAAAGTATTGGATGCGATGAGGTCCTTCCCAACACCCAGCTCTAATGAACAAAAAATGAAACAAATTTATAAACACATACTTTTAATTTACAACATATATGTAATCAATTCTGTGCAATACAACTTTATTGTTGTCCACATGGCCCAGTTTAATGGACACAACATTTGTTTCACAACATTTGTTTTCTTTGCACCATCAGTGACAACAGTATTTTTTAGCAGACCTTCCTTTATGACACAGTCATTCCAATGTTCTCCTGCAGTTCCCAAGATGGGGTCCAGGCCTTTTGGCTGAAAGAAATGGCAAAATAAAACGTACAGAAATTATCTATTTAATTGCTGAAATAGGTTCAATATAAGGATAGCCTCTGACATGGTTTATAAACCCTGTTAGGCTTCTACATATTTCCCTGACAGAATGGGGTGGAGAAAGCAGAAGAGAATGTATATTTATATCCAAATTATATTATTGTCACTTTGTAATGACATTTTCATGTATGTTGTAGTTGTGTAGCTTAATCTCTCTGTAGGCAAAAACAGATGCCACATGTGGAGAGATCTTAGTTCATCCAAAATTAAGCAGCCCGCCTGACTTCCCAAAAAGAAATGTAACACTGGTCTAGGCGCTTTACCATGAATTGGGAGTTATTTAAGTTTATGTGTTAATCAGACAGGCTTCTTAATTAGGTTAACTGTCACTTTAAGGACAACCCATAAGTCAGTTAAACAAGAAAGCTGATGTTACCATGACGGACACGGGAGCCAATGGACCAGGACTTCTTTACAGCCCTTGGGAAGAGGGTAAAAGACAAACCAAAGTCATACTTTTATTTCATAATTAAATATTTCATTTATTTTTCCTCCTAGCCTCTAAAAATCAATCGCCATATAATTACCAAAACATCAAAGTTTTGGTTTAATATTTAGAACGCTCTAACAGCAAATTATTTAACATGTTAACTACTTTTTATTTAGACTTGTTTTTATTTATGCACCTACAGTCGAACAGAAAGTTCTCCGTATAGCTACTCACCTTTTTTTCACGTGTCTTGGACACATATTGCACTGGAAAAATCTCCAATCTGCTGTGATACTGGCAAGCTGTAAAGAAAAATGAACAAATTAAGTTAGTACAAACCATTGCAATGTAACCGTATAAACCCAGAGAGAGGGTATTGTATGCATTTCTCTTTGAAATATAAGACCAGAAGTAAATGCACATCATAATTTCCCTGGATTATTCCGAAGCCCCAAAAACTCCAATGTAAAATGAGTCAATTAGGCAAGTAAAAGACATTTTCAACTAATATAACGTTAATAGTTTTATATTTGTTATCAGGCCTGTAATGTACTAAACTAGCAATAAGAAGATATTATATTGTGGGCCAAAAAGCTATTAGATTAGGATTAGTTACGAGTTTAGGAATTATTATTTAATTATTTTTGAATTAAAAATACTTCATAGCATTTTTCCTACCATCATTATTGTTTTGGCTTCTTTTCCTTTTCCTTTTTCGCTGAAATTTTGACAGCTGACTTCCTGTATAGAGAAACAAAAAGCATGTGTAAATTGCAATAGAGGTGTGTGGTGTCTGCCTTGCAAACCAAGTGAATACTTTCGAGTACACCGCAATGCAGGACAATCTGTTGACACTTTCTCTGATGACTTCACCATTGGGCATTGCCACATTGCTTTATGGCACACCGGATGCCAAACTGCTGCCATACAAATAACTCCACGTTATAAGAAAAAGTAGAAAGAGAGCAACTTGTGAAATACCATCTGACTTCTGAGTCTAGTGTGGTGTGCTACTTCTTTTTGTACATGGGCACATTCTTTACCATTCTGTATCTCATATTCTACATAGTCAAGATTGCCCTTAATGCTCTGCCTCTTCTATTCTGTATTGACACTTACCTGTTTGCTGCTACTACTTTCTTCTTCGCCTCAATCTCTTTTTCCCCCATTTCTTCTGCCTGTTCTCTCTGCTTGTCTGTCTCCATCAGTCCCAACTCTTCGAAGTCTTCCTGTCCCTCCATCTCTCGTCTCTCCACTTGGTCTTCCTGTACCTCTATCTCTCCTCTCTCACTCTCTCCTCTCTCTTCCTGTACCTCTATCTCTCCTCTCTCTTCCTGTACCTCTATCTCTCCTCTCTTCACTCTCTCATTCTCTACTCTGTCTTCCTGTGCCTCTATCTCTCCTCTCTTCACTCTCTCACTCTCTACTCTGTCTTCCTGTGCCTCTATCTCCATCTCCTGCATGTCCCTCCTCTCAGTTTCTCCTATTTCACGTTGCCCCCCGTGTCCTCTCTGGTCTTCACCATCTATTTCTCTTTCTGCCTCATCTTCTTCTCCTGTCCTCTCTTGCTGCCCCACCTCCTCTCTTTCAAGATCACATGCTGTGATAAAAAATAAAACAAAAGACATTTAAGATGCAGTATGAGGTTCAAAATGTGAGTAACCAAAGAAATATAAAAAGTTTAAGACAAAAGATAAGTAGAACAAAATTACCCACCACCAGCAATCTAGATTGTGTGAAAAATTCTCTGTACTGACATTTAAAACCGATCCAACTGGATAGCTACACAATACAGGATCAATCTTAATAGAGTCATGAATGTACTGATGTTGTGATGTGACCTACCTTCTAACAAACCTTCAAATAGGCACAATATCTTTTCCATGACCGCATGCACTACCACTGGCAGCTCAAAGGGGCACTGGAGCTGGGCCATCCACTTTTTTTTCTGTGGTCTGTACGTTCCCCACAGCAGGAGGGGAAAGTACCCAAGGGCCTTCAGTTTCTCCACCTTAACATAGAAAAACAATAAGCAAACACACAGAGATTTCTAAGACAGGGTTACAAAGGCAAGAAAGACGTTATTATTATTATACACATACAAGCTGTCTTTAAAAAAGTTAGTATGGGTTTTTATAAGGGTGAATGTCCTTTCTGGAGTAACTGAGGCATATGCAAATGTTTCTTTTCCTGTAAGAAATCAAACTTTCTCTCTAAAAGATTCTGTACTGCCCCTGCATCAGCAAGTGACTTAACCTACTCTACTGCAGGACCACACTGTAAAAAAATATCCAAATTTTACAGGAAATAACTGATTTGTCCTGTAGTTGCTGATGGCATGATATATATATATATATATAGTTAACCGCAAGAGATTTACATTTTATAGAGAACGTTACACAATAATCACCTTGGAAGTACCTGTAAAATAGGCCTAATTGTTTTTTGTAAAACACTTATGAATTAGGATATTTTTTATATAATTTAACAGTTTTTGTTTGGCAAACGCTTCTGCCAGTCATTGACCATTTCTTTTTTAACGATCTTTAACCAATATTTTCATTAATGGTAAACGTTTGGCACCCTGTGCTGCCATGCATTTCACAGGTTTGTTTTACAGTGCAGTGAACCAAAAGAAAAACATCTTAGTGTAAAGTTGCCTTGGATACTGGGGCTGAATGAATACAAGTTGTAGGCAGGGCTAAATTCTGTGTATTGTTTTAATATTTATGTATGGACGAGCTCATTATTATCTGAAATATTGCAAATGCAGTTGGGTTGATGACATCATTCATGACACATAACTGCATGACATTACCATAGTTGCTGCTTTTTTGCACAATGTAAATACAATTCTATATTTCTGTAATGTTGACAGGAACCTGAAATGCCTGACCAAAAGAGAAAGACAAAATGTTTATTACCAGAAGGGCACTGTTGTCAAAAATCTTTGCCTGATTGCGGGACTTTTTAACTTTTTGTGCCCATTCCTTGGCTCTGGTCCGGAACCCTTTCATACTGGTTGAAAATATTTGAAAATAATGAAAATATTTTAAAGAATGTTGGTAATCAAACAGTTGAAGCACCCATTGACTTCCATAGTATTTTTTTTTCCTACAATGGAAGTCAATGGGTGCTCCAACTGTCTGGATACCAGCATTCTTTAAAATATCTTCTTTTGTGTTCAGCAGAAGAAAGAAACTCATACAGGTTTGGAACAACTTTGAGGGTGAGTAAATTATGACAATTTTTATTTTTGGGTGAACTATCCCTTTAAGTTGTCATTATTGTATGCGCTAGTGGAGATGTTGTCATTTTCCACAGTTGAGATTCACCGCAATACAAAGTACTGTCAGTAATAGACAGATTCAATGTCAAATATGTAGCATTGTAAGAGGATGTTATTTAAAGGAACCAATAGTCAAAAATTCAATAACAACAGGTACCTTCCCATCGGGTGGGAAATGTAACATTGTGAAACATTTACAAATTTGTAGTGTAACAAAACAAAACTCTTTCTGTCTTTTGTATGATTAACTTAATGTCTCCACTGCAAACTCCTGTTTTATTGTCACTCTATTGCATGGGCAACAAATACTGAGATATTTAATGCCAATAAAGTTTATTTTAATTTGGACTTAATGGCCCTCATTTATCATTCTTGCATAGAAACGGGCGTATATGTTGGCGTAAGATTATGCTTACACTCCTCTCACCGCCTGATTTATGAAGCTGTGCGTACCTTTGAAATCCAGGTGTACGCAATACCTGCCCTTGATAAATCCCGCGGCTGAAAATGATCGTCATTAGAATAACACGCCCAAGTCTCCGCTTCCCCCACGCCCTCATTTTACGCCATGGACACACGGAAGACGGCAAAGAAGAGAAACTTCTCTGACGTGGAGCCGAAATGACCTATCACAATGCAATATTTTACAGCACGTCTTCTGAATTAGCATTCAATTTCGAATCACGTTACATGTATTGGGGTGTACAATAGTGATGATGATGATGTGATGTGGAGTAGGCCTACCATTCATTCACATTAATAATTGCAAGACAATTTGTAATATGCTTCTTATTATTAGTATGACTTGTATTATTAATGACGCTTATTGTTATTTAGAAGAAGAATGTCATTATTATTATTTGTATTATTATTATTATTTAAAAGAAGAAGAATGTATTTTTTATTATTTTGTCAGTCTGAATTATTTGTTGGTCATTGAAAGCCTTTCATTACCGAAGCCAGTCCGTGCGCACCTGCCGGGCCTAACCATGAAACGTCAGGGTAAAGCGCACAGGCTCGCAACTGAAGGAATACATATGCTTACAAATCAAATGCTTTGGTAAAGTCACACAAATTAAACATTGAAGTCCATGTTGCACAAAAATAAACACTGAAGTAAATAATTACTATGTTTTTGTTTTTTTGTTTTACAGTGGGTCATAATATATCATATCTTTTAGTTTGTCAGTGCATTTTATGGTGTTAGGAATTGTTTTTCTGCGCATTTCCGCACTAACTCAAAACGTGCGTACATGTACACCACCTTCTGAGCTGGCGTAGGATTTGAGCGTGCCATACGCCAACGTCCATATTGATAAATTTCAAAGTCACCGTGGTTTTGGGTGTACGCCAGGTGTACGCTGGAAATTTGGTGTACGCACTTTTGATAAATGAGGGCCAATGACTCTGGCTTTAATGCATGAAAATGGGGGTTAGCAGTTAGACAATTAGTTAGACAGTTCAATAGCCTATTGTACATTATTTACCTTGGTGCATCTTCTATTGGCACAATTTATCTTTTCCAGGCAATGGGTGCACTGTCGAAGAGTTGATCCACCTGGCATTTTCACTACAAACAAAACAAAAATAAATTATAATTATCGGCATGCCACGTAACAAAATATTTCATTTTGTGGGAGGACCTAATGTGAGCATATCCTATGCCTTTCCAATGTCACTATAAAGATAAAAAACGACATACATTTTTCTTTATTGTCGTCCACCATGGATAAATTGTGTTGGACCTAGGGATGGGTGACATAGAACACATCAGACAAACTGCATATAACTTAAGTAATCCAATTGATGTTAATGATATTGAACTGCAAGGTAAAGTAAGTGTGTCATATCAAAGTAAGTATGAGTAGCAATTTACACAACACACATTAGAGGGTAATATCTTAATTTAAGATATTAAAATACCAACTTATTTTATGGTAATGACAAGTAACTTTTGTAATATTAATGTGTACATTTTTGGTAAAAATGTGTAATTATAAGCATTATAACAGTACTACATCAATGTAGGAATTGTGCACTCATTGAATAATTGAATGTAATACTTTGGAAGCATTGGCTTACTACTAGTCCTTTCCTTCTCTAATTAATAGAACTTCCATATTCTTGAGGACAGATGAGGTTGGGTGACAGTACTGTAACCCAATAACTATTGTAAAATAATGGGAATGACACAATGGGAATGGCAGAATAAAGTCAGGCTTGATACCTTAATATTCTTTTGTTTTTCTGCTGGAGACAAAGACTCTAATCTAAATCGTGCTCAAATTTTCTTTAGGTAAAATGCACTATATGTGATGCCATTAGAAATCAAATATCCCGGGAATTGAAGCCTAATCCAACCCTACTGTATCATGCCTCTGCAAGCAACTAGTAATGCCTGCCTGAATTATTCCAATGTGCCTGTTATTCTAGCAGATCTCAGATCGGCTGGTATAGTGAATGTAACGTTAGGCCGTATGATCCGAAATACTGATCTGGTGTCAGCATCCACGTGTAATATAACGTTAGAGCGATAACAGGGACACCACACCAAAGTTAGCCTACATATAACGTTAACATTTATAGATGCAGCATGGAGTATATAACGTTACATACCATTTCTACAGGCACGATTTATAACGTTAGCCAATAAACGGTTTGTCCTGTTGCCCAGAATTTGGGAATAAATCCGGTTTAGGAGTCCATGCGCACTAATTAGTCCACATTATTGACCCCTGGGGGGTCCCGTAGGCTTACGTTACCACTTTAGCTAAAAACGTTAGCAAACACTAATTCAGTCTGCTGATTTGTAGTGCTGTCATCAGCCATGTCTAAAAGCTGAAGACCCATGTCAAAACATGATTAAAAACAGTTTTTTATTTATTTCAAACTGCAACAGGCATACAGTAGAAGTTAGCTTAGGCTAATGTCAATGGTAGGATACCAGCTGTGCTAACGGAGCAGCTCACGGTTCCACTAACAACTAATTTTAACGCATTACGCTGCCATTTTGACACATGGGCATGGCCCCATGTAACAGAAACACTGAAATAATTAAAATAATACAGTTAACACAGTGATCTCATTACAAAAACAAACCAAAAAGATTGCTGCCCTTCCTTACCTGTTTGAAGGTGTAACGGTACGCGCATCAGGTGTACTGGGCGAACTGAGCCTCGCTGGTGACGTCATTGCCGTTGAAGGTGATGCGTGGTATTTAGACGCATCTGCTCTCCACCGAAGTTAATGGGAAGGATTGGCGTATCATATGCACGCAAAATTGGACTTTGGCGTATGCATTACACGCAATTTGAGAGTGTAAAGTCGTGTTATTTATACGCAGATTGAGGAGAACGGGTTGGCTTGAGCCAGTCCGGGCTCCTTGTCCGCGACAGGCAGCCGCCTCCTGTTCCTCCATCAGCTTCAGCTGCTCTTCAATATATTGCGGCTCGTAAAAATAGCCACGAACACCGGATTCGAGTAGCAGAATTTCAAAATCCTCTTCTTCCATATCATGTTTAGTTTCTTCCGTCATTGTCGTAGCTTCCTATCTCCACAGCGCTTGTTAGCTTAGCTGGTAACACTTTAGAATACGGTTCCTTCGTTAATGAATAACTACACAAGAACCAATGAGTAACACAATATTAACAATCTAGTACTATTAACTAACAATAAACTCTGATTAACAAACTAGTAAGTAATAGCGCACAGATGAAAGTGGTAGTTCAATATTAACTAATCAATAACTACTATTTTTTAACCCTTCCCAGAGAACTACTGAAAAAGTTTATTAAATATCTAGTAACTACTATTAACTAAAAAGAAACTCTGATTAACGAATTAGTAAGTAATAGCGCACAGATGAAAGTGGTACTTCACTATTAACTAATCAATAGCTACTATTTTTTTAACTAACTAGTAATGACTCAAGTGTTACTACATACTTCTATGGGAATTACTAATTATTTGGATCCGTATTCTAAAGTGAAGATCATGGTAACTAACTAGTAATTAATCAAGTGTTACTACATACTTGTTTCATGCGTTTTGTTAAAATCAGCAATTTTTTTCAGTCATGATGAATCATTTGAAGCTTTTGAGGTTTTTTGGTGAAGTTTTAAATAGTAATTCCCATAGAAGTATGTTGTAACACTTGAGTCATTACTAGTTAGTTACCATGATCTTCACTTTAGAATACGGATCCAAATAATTAGTCATTCCTTTAGAAGTATGTAGTAACACTTGAGTCATTACTAGTTAGTTACCATAATAATCATTTACAGTAGCAGTTAAAATGTTAATGCAGTGCTAGTCATTTGTCCTGCATTGTTTATTGATTAGTTTTGCATGAATTATGAAACTTTTTCAGTAGTTCTCTGGGAAGCATTAAAAAAATAGTAGTTATTGATTAGTTAATAGTGAAGTACCACTTTCATCTGTGTGCTATTACTTACTAGTTTGTTAATCAGAGTTTATTGTTAGTTAATAGTAGTTACTAGATTGTTAATATTGTGTTACTCATTGGTTCTTGTGTAGTTATTCATTAACGAAGGAACCGTATTCTAAAGTGTTACCGCTTAGCTTCCAAACAAGATGGCTGATATTACTTTCTGTATCTGCAAGTGAAGTCCCACCCACTGATCTGTAATAGGTCTGTAGCGTGAGTGGGTCCCACACCCTGAATAAATGATGAGCTTGTGTTTGTAGTCTCTACACTTTTCAATGAAATGTGACTTTTGAAGATTTAGTTGATCAGGTTTTTTTTGTAAATATATTGTTTGTTTATGGAAGAGGAGGTGATTTGTTTATGGAAGAGGAGGTGACGTAAAAAATCGTCATTTTGCGTCACAATAAGCAGGAAGTAAAACACTTAAATCCTTATTTCTCCCATCTCAGGGAAAAATAAAGGAAAAATCCACGACCATTATAATATATGACTGGGTTTCTAACAATACAAAGCTTAATGCAAATGGGTGAAGTGTCCCTTTAATGGTAGGTACACGAGACGTCAAAAGTCAATTTCCTCAGGATGAGATCAGACTTGTTTGTAGCTTTTAAGAGATCATATAGATGTCTTTCCAACAGAAAAGTTATTTTCATTCCTTGGCTAATGGCATTACTGCCTCCAAAGGGAATCAAGGAAATAGGTCCTCTGGTAAGTAATCCAGGAGTAACATAACAGCACAAAAATCCTCTAAAACAAAAAGAAATACAACAAATCACCTCCTCTTCCATAAACAAACAATATATTTACAAAAAAAACCTGATCAACTAAATCAAAGATATTCAAAAAATCAAAACATGAAATAACATCACTTACATTTGGGCAGCAAACAAACAGTTTCCCAAACCAGGATTTTCAAGAATAGCAGCAAACAGCATGTTGCAAATCACACTGGATATAATACTTCTTCTACTACTTTCCCTTTGTATAACAAACATGCGGTGCTACTAGTGACCCCTAGTGGCTAGGATGAACATAGCCCCCAGAAGAGATAGTATGCCTTGGGTGATCTAGGCCTGTCTGCTAAGCCAAGTCTTAGAAATTTGGGAGTTATCCTGGACAAAGATATGTCATTAGTGCAGCACTGCAGCTGACAAGAAACTGCTTCTTTCAATTAAGGAAAATCTCGAAACTTAGAAATATGGTTTCACGCAATGATTTGGAGCTTATCATTCATGCCTTTGTGTCTTCGCGTTTAGACTATACACAAGTTTATGAGCCGTTTCCGCTCTACATCCTAAACTCCTCCCGTCGATGCAACCCACTTCCGTTCTGGCGGTCTGGGTTTGTTTTGCTAGCTAGCTTCGACAAAGCGCTGATATCGCAGTGACATAACAATTACAACATGAAGAAAGGTGGTTCGGGAACGATGTGTGTGATAGTTGGTTGTAAACACTCGAGAAAGCACCTGAACGAGTGGTTAGATAGAGAGTTCTACGACCGCAAACCAGCTACGAAGAGGTCCATGCGCTCCATTGTTTACACACAAACACACTCACACAGTATCGCGCCCGCGCCTCTCTCTCACACACAGTTCGATCGCCTAATTATTATCATCATGGCTCACACACACACACACACACACACACACACACACACACACACACACACACACACACACACACACACACACACACACACACTTTGCACTCTAGCTAAGAAGCCTATGATATAGTTCGGATCGTCAGGAGGACATTCACTGACAGCGCGTTCTCTTTTGTCTTGTCGCGCATGAGTGGTTAAAGCATTTGCGTGAATAAGAGAATGGTCATAACCCTAGCAAAAGGATGACAGAAAGAACAGATGTTGCGTTTGCATTAAATATTTTAACACGTTAAAGCTGGACAAAAATGAATCGGGAAAATATTTTTCTCACGGCCGCACGCCGGAGATCCGGCACGGTGGCGAAAAGTGATTGCATTATTTATTGCAATAAGTAGAGGCTTCAATCGTTTTGTTGTAAGTAGAATAGGCTACTGCATTTTAAGGGGTTAGTTTCGACATTTAAAGGTATTTTAACCGGTAAAATGGTTGGTTGGTACACAGCAGGTAAAACAATGCAGAGTCATAAGGATAATTGCAAAAGAGATCATGTCTTTATTTATAGCTCAGCAGTAAGTCATGTTATAGGTTACAGTCCGTTTTCCAAATACAAACACGTATTCCATCCGCAACAACATGCTTCTTTTATTTCCTATAATCATGTAAATGTCTTCCCTGATTAAGCTATAAACTGCAAACACTTATTTAGCCACAATTGTTGTTATTATGTTAAAAGAAACATTAAAGTAACACACAGATACATTTGCTATTACCACGGACATAAACTGATAGTTATTTGCACGTTATGTCTGTTTTATCTAGCTGTGTATGACATGACACAACCGACTTTGTTGCTGTGCAGATATTGATATGCCTCGACGGCTTTCAGATTGTCCAATTGCTTTTCCATCTATTGCCATGGATTGCACGAAGTAGGAGCAAATCTCGCTGTACGTTATGCTGGGCCACGTCGTCATGTTAGTGTTCTGCACTGAATTCGGGTGGGGGATAGTAACGCCATCTCCAGTCGTGGAACCGTCGCTGTGTACACCGGCAGACGCTGTGTGCAAACCTCTTCCGGCGGAAATGAAGTGCATTTAAGTAGAGTTATGGCGGCGCCCATGATTTGGCGCGTAAACTTGTGTATTGTAATAGTTTATTTTCATGCCTAAACCAGAAGGAGCTCTCTCGACTGCAATTAATACAAAACTCTGCAGCCAGAATTCTAACACATACAAATAGGAGGTCTCACATATCCCCTATCCTAAAAGAACTTCACTGGCTACCAGTGTCTTATAGAATACATTTTAAAATTTAGGTTTTAGTTTTTAGAGCTTTGCATGGTCAGGCACCCCCCTATATTAGTGACCTGATTCAGCGTCATACCCCTGTGCGTGCTCTGAGGTCTGTGGATCAGAACCTGTTGACTGTTCCACGCACTCGCTATCGTACTAGAGGTGGCCGATCTTTTCAGGCTGTTGCCTCTAGGTTGTGGAATGACCTCCCACCGTCTATGCGCTCTCTTGACTCTGTTGATGCCTTCAAATGCAGACTAAAGACTCATTTATTTGTTCAGGCTTTTAATTAGCTGCTTGTGGGTTGATATGATCATGTACTGTCTATGCTTTTATTGTGTGTATTTTATGATATAATTGTTTTTGTTGTGAAGCACTTTGTGGTCTTATACCTGTGAAAGGTGCTATATAAATAAACTTTTACTTACTTACTTAACAGGCTGTAACTGTTACAATATACACACACACACACACACACACACACACACGCACACACACAACGCTTTAGAAATAAAGTTGACGTTGTTCTGACTAGGCTTGTATGCATATTCAGTGTGTGTGTGTGTGTGTGTGTGTGTATATATATATATATATATATATATTAGGGGTGTAACGGTTCACAAAATTCACGGTTCGGTTCGATACGATACACTTGTGTCACGGTTCGGTACGGTTCGTTACGTTTTCGATACAGCAAAAAGAAAGAAATGCCAGAGAAATGTCCTTGATTTATTTTTTCTAATTATATTTTTATTAAAACTATATGGAAAAGGTTTGCTAAAAACATCTGTGATTCTTATATGTTCCAACAGAATATTGTAAGGGACATATATGCTGCAAAATCCACATATATAAATTGCATAATATTAATGTATTTTTAATCATATGTCATATACTATATGTCCTACGTACAAAAGCCATAGATTTTCTTGATGTAAAAACGTAGGAAAATAATGCTAATTTAATATTCATGTCCAGCATATATCTTAAAGTATTAAAGTATTAGCTCACTTTCAAACTCACCCTGATGTCATCCAAGATATCCATGTCTCTCTTTCTTAAATTTTTTATACACAGAATGGACTTCAATGGCAACCAACTATTCAAATGTTCAAAGAAGTTTCAAAGGTTTCAAATGTATATATACATATTTATTTATTTTTTAGAAAATGACCGATCGTTTCACTAGATAAGACCCTTATTTCTCAACTGGGATCGTGTCGAGACTTTGAAGCTACATTGAGACGGACATTTGAACCTTCTTTGAACATTTGAATATTTGGTTACCATTGAAGTCCATTCTGTGTAGAAAAATCCTGGAATGTTTTCCTCAAAAACCTTAATTTTTTTCGACTGAAGAAAGAAAGACATGGATATCTTTTATGACATCAGGGTGAGTAAATTATCAAAATTATTATTATTTTTTTTTTTTTGAAAGTGAACTAATAAAACACAGTGCAGTTTACCAATCAGTGTAAGGCTGCAGTTCACTCATGCTCTTGCTCTTATCTTGTGGAGCCCTAAGAGGAGCCCTATGCCTAGTCAATCATGGTCATACTGTATAATCAACATTAGATGAAACACAATATTTAAAACTACACACCCACAAGCACACATTTTAATTACAAAAATTATTTATTAGAGTGTATTCTACAAGATACAGTTGAATATTTTACATATCAATAGTTTTTTATTTTAAATTCTGCATCACCAGATTTCATTTTCATTTGTGACAATTTCTCTAAACTTTATCACAGTACTAAGATAGTATACTATTCTTAACCTACAAACATAAAACTTTCCTTAATGTCGAAGTGATTCTTATGCATATCACCACCAGAGTTCATGTCACATATACAAAAATATATTCCAGCCAATTTTCAACTTTTTATTCACTGTTCTAGAAACATATTTGACTCAACTTTGTTAATTTGCCTCACTGTTCTAGAAACATATTTGACTCAACTTTGTTAATTTGCCTCTGATCTAAATAACAATGTGATGAGTTACATCCGGGAAATTTACGCGCTGAGCGCTATATGGGGAGGCTGCAGACCTGGAGCCGGCAGATATACGCCCCTGGCAGTTTTGCGCCCCTGACAGTTTTACGCCCCTGTTGTTCCTGATGCGTCCAGTAGGGGGATACACTGCGAAATAACATAATTAAATCGACGAGTGCACATTAATAACTCGTCCATAGACTTGACAATTTTTTAGTTTTTCGTTCATTTAAATATAAACGCTACAGTGTAGATCTGCACGGATTAAAATGTCTGTAGATATTCAGTTTGGCTTCACTCTCTTCACTCAGCCTACAAAAGACTATGAGTTTTTGTGAATTGAAAAATTAAAAATACACTTAGTTGGATCAATTATGACAAGTATATGACCTGCTGCAGTTATAGGCCTATTCACAGGTTTTTATGGGAGACTGAGTGAAATATATTATGAATTTATATAAAATTACATTTAGATATTAACCAAATTTAGCCCATTAGACAGTACCATGTAATCATATGGATCCTCGACTAAATATCTGCTGTAGCTACTATTCTCTATTGGTCGTCATACAGCTACAAAACAGTGTCCTAGCATTTTATGAAGACAAACACAATTTATCCCTTTTCTAAAATTCCAAGGGCCATTTAAAAGAAAGACACAATATTGTTGTTCACAATTTTTTTTTTATTAACACCATTTATTATTTATGATGACTCCCCTATCGTTTGCCCCTCTTCTTTAACTATTTTTTAAAAGGACATACATGGTGATTTTATCGTGTGTGTGTGTGTGTGTGTGTGTAATTGATGTCAGGTGAGTGTGGATTGCATCAATTTGCTCCTGATCTTCAAAGTACAACGGCACAAGCACTTGTTGGTCGAACAATAGTGGAAAAAGTGTCAAGCCACTTTGATTTCCACTTTGATTTCTTTTGGCCACCGATGATGGACTGTGCAGAGAAAATTGAAAATGACAGTAAATTTGGTAAAGACAGAGTATGATAAAACCCACATTAAGTGCACGAACCCTACATTTTAGTCCAGACCAGTAAGCTATTTTAAGAAAAAAATGTATATTAAGATATAAATTATATAATTAGATCATTTCATAAGAAACAACTCAAACCAGAATTTACATTCAAACCAATATGGGAAAAGTTTTTAATGTGGGTTTTATTGTGTGATGTTGGAAATAATCAAAATATTTGAGTGAGTGTGCAGTAACTCTTTACTTGGAGAGAGAGATTTACATCCATGTATACATATATGCCTAATATAAATGTGTCTTTTGTGTGTTCACACCATAGACTGTAAAAAAACAAGTTCATATATTTCCAATATACTATAATGTTGCCCCAGAAACCATGTGGAGTAGGCTATGTTTTAATGCAAGGAGTTAACAGGGTCTTACAAGAAGAGGCCATCTTACGCAAGCTAAAGACTGCAGGCAACAAACGAAAATTAAAAAGAAATTGAATTTTAAAGTGAGTAGAGAAGACTAGGGTTTCTTAAAGGTTTCTAAAACAAATAATATAATTGAGTCTGTTATAAAGAACCTTTAATTTTTTATATTGACAAAATATAAAATCGGTCGGTAACACTTTATTTTAAGGTGCTTGTAATAAGCAGTAATTAACAGTTAATAAGACACTTATAAGACCTTATAAGATGCATATAAGATGCATATTATCATTAACTAATGATAATAAATAAATTAAATTAAAAAATACATTTCTCAAGTATCAATACATTGCACTTTTAGAACAGCCGAACAAACATAAATGGTAACACAAACTCCCAGGCCCCTAAAAATTGACCTTCCCAAGAGGGAGTAGTTTCCCTGATCTCTTCAGGGCCTGGACCTTTAATTAACCCTTATATGAAGTAGTTAATGCTTATATGCATCTTATAAGGTCTTATAAGTGTCTTATAAGGTCTTATAAGTGTCTTATTAACTGTTAATTACTGCTTATTACAAGCACCTTAAAATAAAGTGTTACCAATCGGTCTTTGTCAGACACGTGGGTTTGTTGTGTGTGACGTCACCGCAGGCGCCATTTTTGAGGTATCGCTACTGACTGTGAGCATTGAAGAGATTACAAGAGTAGAGATAACAAGTAAATAACTCGCAAAACTGGAGAAACACAAGAAAACAGAGGAAATGCCGTACCACAATAAACTCGATAAATATGGCAGGTACCGTTATTTGGAGAAATTGTCATCCATTCAGAACATAGATCCATATATGAGCTGACTGCAGTAAATTGGAGTGCTGATCCCGCATTGCTTTCTCATCCTCATACTGGTACATTGTCAACTATCTTGTTTATGGTATAAGCGCATATACCAGTGAACAATTTAAAAACTATAAATCTCTTAAAACCCACGGACATTTTACCAATGGCTGAGTACAGGATTTATTTACATTCCCACCGAAGGACACAGTAGTAACAGCAAAGATAGGTTTGCTGTATTGATGATGATGATAATGTCATGTTAAGGATGGTTTAGTTTTAAAAAATAATGAAAAACACAATTCTCCAACAACAGAATACCCCTGCATCGATACCTTACAAATGGCGGCTACGCCCCATAATGCACTTCGTGTATCACGAGTGTGACGTCACCTGACAAAGACCGATTGTATTGTTTGTGTAGCCTAATTCAATCTCTTTCGATGTCCCCCTTGTTTTTTGTTTTTTTTTCTCTTCTCACTGTTAATGTCTTGTATCCTTTCATTTACAATGCAAAATAAACTAATTAATAATAATTTAAAAAAAGATTATTTAGCATAACTCAATTCGTGTCGCTGTACAGCCTCCCCCTACTGGACGCATCAGGAACAACAGGGGCGTAAAACTGTCAGGGGCGTAAAACTGCCAGGGGCGTATATCTGCCGGCTCCAGGTCTGCAGCCTCCCCCTACTCGCTGAGCGCGACGAAACGAGCTGAGACTTTTTTCACAGACGCCATTTGCTTTGATTCGCGATGCAAGGCATACGATGAGGGAAAACGCATGGATTAAGTGTTTTATCGCATTTATATATGCATTTTATAACGTCTTATTGTTTTATAACAATGTGTATGTGCTGTGCACGGCTAAACCGCTCTCAGGGGGGCATTTCCGTTGACGCGCGATGCAGATCATGGATGGGTTTGCTTTTTAACAGGAAAACGGCGAAAGTAAGTGTTTTATCTAATTTACAATATGTATTTTATAATATATTGATTTATAGCGATATTTAAATGCTTTGCGCGCTTAAACGAGCCGAAACTTTTCTCAAAGGCGACAATCTTCTTTGACTCAATACGGAGCTGACGACGAGGAGGTTTGCTTGTAACGTTAACAGGAAAAACACCGAAAGTAAGTGTTTTTAACCTAATTTACAACATGTATTTCATGGCGTTATATTGTTTTGTAACGATATGTATGTGATGTGCGCGCCTAAACCTTTCTCACAGACTAGGCCCACAGACGACTAGGCCTGCATCTTCTTTGAGTCGTGACCAAGCGGCAACCTCCATGTCTCTCTCTTGAAACCAACACGGAAGTGAATTAAACTGCAATTCATCTAGTGACCACTTGAGGCAGGCTGCAGAAGTGAGTCAAATCTGCGTCTCCCCCATTTTAAAATGCCCAACTTTACAGCAGAAAAAAACATGTTTACAGCCTGGAGCAAAAAGTGGTTTGGGTTTTTATAGCTTATTTTGCCCTTCATGACAACTGTGAGGGGGGTGAATTTTTTTACAACTCATCCGTTTAAATTATATTAAGCCTGCATAATTAAGGGCGTGGCCACTTGAGTGACAGGCGGATTGCGGCCGTTTGTCTGCTGTCTGTTAGCGTCACTCTCAGCAGCTGCTGTACTTGCCATCTCTGCCGTGTTTGTGCTTTTTTCGGGATTATTTCATACAATTTAATACACGCATTATACCTTCTCCCACGCCGTTGGATTCCGTTGTTGTCGTCGAGTATGGAGCATAGACTGGTATGGAGAGAACAACCAGCGCTGTATTTCCAGTTGTTTTCCTCGCATGCATAACGTTAATGAATGTCTGACAATTTCCTTGCTAAAAAAGTCTATATAGAGACCACACTCGTTATGCAGTACTGTTGCTCTCACGGAACAGATGCTTATTTTACTTTTTAGTGTTAAATAAAAAGTACCGTCAGATGAAATCCTGCAGGTGTCAGTGCTTTTTCTCCGTCCATGCAGTAGATGCACCCTTGAATGAGCGCGGATTTCTTGTGCATTTACTTGAACTTCTGAGGTAATATCTTTGGTGTAACCCATTTGAGAAATTGAGAGGCGGCCAAAATCAGATTTTAAAATGGATTGAATAATGCTCTTTACGAACTTGACATGGGATGCCATGCTGACTGACATGTAACTTATGTGCATGAATCACTGTCACACGCAAGCTCAGAGCAATATTGTAAGTTACTGCATGATAATACATTTTTATAGCAGAATAATAATACATCACGATACACAGTCTCACTTTTAGTTATGTCTTTTAACTATTATAATATTTCAAAGGGCAAAAACATGAACTTTAACTATTGACTTTACTTCTTCAAACGAGGCCAGTAGCATATAGCATTAGCACCTCAGCTCCACCCACGGCCCGCCTCTTTGCCCATTTTCTGTAATCCGGTAGTGACGAGAGGTGAGGCGCTGCCAAGATGGCGACGGCCGGTGTCCTGACATTCCATCCTACCCGTCAGATTGTCCTACCAAGGCTTACTGCGCATGCGCACATCAATTTTGCGTCATTTTTGTCACGCTGAACAACACGCCCATAATATTTTACTACTTGCGTGAGAACTTCTTCATCTGAGGTAAGTTTTTCTCTATTTATGTTAATTTTTATTATACAAAGATATATAGCAGTAATGAGAACTGTTTACGGGCACATTCATACAAAGCCAGCTAGCACCATTGATCATATTAGCATTTTTCATGAAAACATTAGGCTAGATATGGGCGGGGCATATGATTTGATTGTTTGGTGTAAAATATAAACACACAATTATGTCAAAATGTCCGTTTTGTCGAGTGTCCTCATAAGATCAGTCTTAAATTAATTAAATAAAGTATCAAATGATCGTAAAGAGTGTGAGGCGTGTGAGATCGCATCTCTCTCAGCAGCGGCAGGTCTTAAAGTGACAGCTGTTTTCATTCATAAAAATACGCCATTAAACAAATATTTAAAATATATACTCTATATTGTTTTTGCATCAATTTGGAGATCAACTGTGAAATTATTACATTATAAAATATAATAAATGTATATATAATGTTTGTAATTACAATTAATCACATAAAATTTTTTGATTAATCTAGTTTTTTTTTCTTGCATTTTTTGACAGCTATGGAAGATAAGTGGGAAGCACTGTATAATCTTCTGTCAGTGGGATCGTACCCATCAGGGTATGATAAGTCCAAAAGGCAGAACATTAGAAGATATGCACTTAAATTCAACCTAAAGGGTATTTATTTTAACTTTACATTTCAATTATGTTTATTTTATTATTCATTTGTTCCCATCTTGATTTTCTTTTCCAACAATGCCAAATGTCCTTTTGCTTCTGTCATAGTCATGTTTTCTCTTTAATGTAGATGGAGAGCTTTTTTATGGAAGCAAAAGAGTGATAAAAACCAAAGAGGAAGCCAGGATGCTCTTTGAAGAATTCCATTCCTCGCCCATTGGTGGACACACTGGGATTGGTAAAACACGTGCTGCCATCTGTGCCAGATTTTACTGGCATGGCATGTCAGTTGACATTGAAAATTGGGTATGTGTTATTTATTCTATATAGTTATTTTAGTTTATATTTATAGAGATATATATCAACTCACAAATATGTATATATATATATATATATATATACAACCATTTCTGAAAGGTATTGGAATGTGATCAATGTCAAAAAGTTGGAAAGCCTTTGACTGCTGTGCAGACCTTACAGTGCATCAAGGTAAATAAGTGCAGTAACATACAGTATACATATACTAAACCTACTTTATACACACTAAACTTACTTTACATTTGGTGGACTTGATAGGTTTCTGCTGTTTGGGAGCTTGTTGGCATTGATTTAACTGGACCATTACCTGAAACTGCAGATGGTAAATACATCCTCACAGCCACAGACTACTTCTCTAAGTGGGTTGAGGCTTTTCCTTTAAAAACCAAGACAGCAGCTGAAGTTGGAAGACATCTCTGTTCCATCATTTATAGGCATGGTTGTCCCCAGAGAATTCTCTCAGATCAGGGAAGGGAATTTGTAAATGATGTAAGTGTATTTAAAATGATCAGTATTAAAGTGATTTAGGTTTAGCCTCAATGGGTCTCATTCATGAAACACGAGCAGAACGAATTTTTGTGTAAATCGTGTGTAAAGTGGTTCTGGCGTAAATTTTCGGATTCATTAAAATGTTCGTATTTTCCAAATGTTAGTTGGTAAGAAAGAAATCTACTCCTGCTCCCAGCCACGCGTAAATAGTGCGTTTAACATCCGAACATTTTGCTCATTAATAACTAAGGCTGCATTTTAATTCCCCTTAATCGGGTACATATTTACACAGCATTTTGAAAAAATATTATATATAGTAATTACTATACGGTTTTTCTTTTTACTTCTGAGACTGTTTGATTAACAGATGAAACTCCATTAACTGCATCTGTAATATGCTGCCAAGCTTGCTTTTCTTTAGGACCCGATACGCCACTATGTAGCCTACGCTTGAAAATAAAATGAGGTGTTTTGAATGAACTTCTGATAATAAAACTTCGATTTCTGCATCTGAGAAATTTTTCTTTTTCATTCGCTTTTGAGAAGACATGTTGAAATCCTTCGTTTGGTGTCATATGATGCCCATATATAGTTGTCAGTCGGATTTAATGGGCGGGATTTATGGTAATTGAGAATGAACGTGCACGCGCGTCCCATTTACGACTGATTGGAATTCATTAACACACACACATTTCACTATCACATCTGACGTTTACGAAGTATTTGTGAATCAGGAGATGAGTTTTCGGGAAGGTCTCTTTACGTGCAAATCACTCTCATATTTACTCGTATATTTACGAATGTTTCATGAATGAAACCCATTGTCTTTGTTTTTAGATTTTCAAGAGTTGTTATATTTTTGCACATACAGTACATATATTCAACTACTGTATGTTTTAAGGAGCTTTTCACCCATTTATTCACAGTGATTTTTTTCCCCTTTATTTTTTAAGCTTAACCACAGGCTTTGTGAAATGTTGTGCATCAAAAGAAGTGTGACAGCAGCTTATCATCCTCAAACTAATGGCCTGGATGAAAAGACCAACGACAACATTAAACGGTAAGTTTTATTATTGTATGTACCTAGGTCAGGAAAAGTTAAGGCACCCCCGCCCCCCATGACATTTTGACCCATCTTCCGCTTCAAGGCACCAAATAAGTGATAAATGTATTCCTAAAAAGGCTTTCATACTCCAAGTTTATAAGCCTTCTAAAAAACAAAAAACTTTCCCCCTTATGTGTCACTTTAGAGCCCTCAAGAAATTGGTTAACGACCAGCAGAATGACTGGGATGTCTATCTGGATGCCACCTTGTTTTCTTTAAGATCAAAGGTCCACACCACCACAAAACACTCCCCTTTTCTTTTAATGTATGGGAGAGAGGCAGTGTTCCCTGCAGAGATTCCTGTTGAAATGCCAGTGAGTGTGCTTATGGAGTCATTTCAGCAATTTTGTCATACTAGCCTATGTCAGAAGAATTGTGCTTAAAGTAAATTTAGCCTTGAAATAATTTCCAATGGGCACTGTAGTAGAAGATGCAAAACTTTTTTTCTTTTTACAAAACTAATCATACAGTAAATATAGTTTTTATTATTGGTACCCTGACTTGATTAACTGTATTCAATTTTAACATCTGTTATAAAACCTTTGATCTTAAACTGGTAATGATCATATTTTTTGGACTTTGTTCCACAACAGACAATAAGGGTCACTAATATTCCTAACAGTTTGTTATGAATAGTAAACAACCATGTTTTTAGCAAAGGGCCTCTTCTCATGCTACCATGGGCTTTTCATAATATACATGCACATGTGAAAATTTAAATAGTTCACAAATGAATTTATATTGCTTAAATTATATTGCCTTGTTTTTTAGCTTTCCACCATCAGTCTCCCTGTGGAATCAAGTTTTAGTGATTATGTAGTTTCCGATAAAAAAAAGAGAGATGAGGCCAAAAAACAGGCAGAAGAAAACATTGGTAAATCACAGGAGAAACAGAAGGAAGCATATGCTAAAAAGGTCCAGAAGAAGTACAAAGACTTGATTTACAATTTTGGTGATGAGGTTCTTCTGATGAATATGAGGAAGCGTGGAAGAAAAGGAGGAAGGATTGAACCTGACTTCTCAGGACCCTACATCATTGAGAGACTCAGTGGCAAACTTGTCACATTAAACAAACCTGGAGGGATTACTTTAAAAACTAAATATAGCATTGGTCACATTAAACCATACAGAAGAAGCCAAACTGGAAAAGTGCCTGATGACTGTTCTGTTATCTCAATCAGTGGGTCTACAGAGAGTAACAGTTCTTGCAAGATGCCTCCTTGCACTGTTGCACCACTCAGCACTCCGCATTCTGTGACCAAGGTAAATGATTCTGAGAAGCAGGAGTGGTAAAAGTACTCAACAGTTATACTCGAGTAAAAGTATATATACCTAAATAAAAAATTACTCCAGTAAAAGTAGCAAGTCCTCCATTCAAACATCACTTGAGTAAAAGTACAAAAGTATCCGATTTAAAACGTACTTAAGTACCGAAAGTACAAAGTAAATATTCAAATTAACTGTAAATATCAATAGGCAGATCAATAGTTTTGGTAGTGATATGCAATGTTTTATTTGAACAGATGATACGATTAGATACTGCAATTAACAATTTGTTAGCTAGCTGTTTACAAGGCACATTTTAATATGAAATCACCTGGCTAACAATAGTAACATTAAAGTAACACCAGGTTACTTTTGCTCTCGGGGTGGGGTCCCCCTACAGTTGGGAAACAGTATTGTCCTCTAGACCTCTACTACTGTCGTAAACTCTGTCATCCTACATGCACGTGCAATTGTTGACAACCACGATAGCCCTGAACACTGTAGGAGGAGGTCACATGCAGGTGTTCTGCTTGCGTCTTGTCTGAAATGTCTTCATCCCAGGTACAGTGGCATATATTTCAGCATGTCATATGAATATAATTTCATGGGTTTTATTTTTTTCTAACGACAAATGATCGCGATGATCACGTTTACAAGCCAGCGTCATTATAGTAGCCTAGTCTATTGGTTACCGTTTTACTGGATCTATATGATACTTCAATGCAATGTTTGAGTGGTAGATAATAACCATATATCGTCAATATTATAATATCAAGCTACCATAAATGAATCTGCAAATTTTACAAATCGATTTGCATTATAGCTTGAGGCAAGACAAATAAACAAATATCACTGACATGTTAGGTATCCTAAAATATGATTTTGTACATCTTATATATTTACTTGCAAGAATGTAGCCCCTACCAAACTTGTACAAGCCGTTTAGACATAGGCTTTCATTTGACTTTTTGTTTTGTTTTTTGCCAAGTCTGCATCGGTCGGGCACCCCTCCTCCTCCTTCAGCTCACGCCAGCGAGAAAATGCTGGCCCAATTCTGTTCTGCCTTTAACGCGATCACTTTCTCTTTTTCTCTTTTTGCTTTGCTCCGATAAAACCTTTGCTTTCTTGTTTTTCTGTGCTGCTTCGGCCATGACTATAACATTTGGCTCGCACGTCCGATTTTAAGGAAGTGGGGGTGGTGGTGGAAGTGACGTATATGCCGTAAAGCAGTCGAATTTTGTAGTTCTCTTTGTTCGCCGGTTACTACCCGAAACCCGAAGTTTAAAAGTACGATTAAAAACGCTACAGACCCCGTCAGGCTATGGCAGACGTGTCATTCAACCTATTGTAAGTCGATGTACCATCACAAGAGACTTGGAAATATATTATGAAGGTTGAAAAGTTACCTGGTGTTACTTTAAAGCAACACTAAAGAACTTTTCCTCTGCGGTCCCCCTACAGGTTAGAAGCGGCATTATCCGTTACCGCTGTCATAAATAATTTAGCCTACCGCAGTCTACTGTCGCACGCATGCTCGCTGTTTATCCACTGTTTATCCAGCACCGGCTTTAGAGTGAACGTTGTCCAATTGTAACGCTTGCCGTAAAGCAAGTCAAATTTGTAGTTTTCTTATGTCTCATTCGAACTACAGAAACGCGACCCGATCTGGCAAACTTACATAGTGTCTTCTAGCAGATATAGGACCACAAAGCGAAGGCAGAAGTGCCCTTCAGCCTGTTACGACTTGATGAACCGCTGAAACGATTTTGGAAACATTATTTTAAGGTAAAAAATCTTCTTTAGTGTTGCTTTAACGTCAACTCACCTCAATATGTTTTCTCAGATTTGAGGGTGAAGTTTTGAATGCTGAAATTTAATTCACCCGTGGCAGGCAAAGAAGACATTTCAGCCGATATTAATCTCCCTTGACTTCAGTGAATTCGAACATATCATTGATATATGGCCATGAGTGATCCCTGTCGGAAATCTTGGGATCATTGCTGGCAGCGAGAGCTGCACCTTCACCGGTTTCTGCAGTCAATGGCGAACTGACTGCTATGTGAGCGTATGCTAGCAAAGAGCTTGCGCGTTCTTTTTTTCAAAAGAAAAACAAGTTTTTCATTGGTTTGGAAAGCCAGTGTAATAAATACTTGGAGCGGTCATGGGGAAATGTATTGGAGTAAAAAGTAAACTTTGTCTTTAAAATTGTAGTGGAGTAAAAGTGAAAGTAGATGCAAATAAAACATACTCAAGTAAAGTACAGATCCCCGAAAAAAATACTTAAGTAAAGTAACAAAGTATTTTTACTTCATTACTTACCACCACTGCTGAGAAGCTCCAAGATTCAGCGTTACAAAGACCTTCTGTTATTCAAGTTGCTCCTAAAATGCTTGACCAAACAAATGGGTACATCAAGGAGCTAAAATTAACCCCAACAGATGAAGAGCCAGCAATAAAGTTCCCATCAGATGTAAACCAAATCTCAGAGGAACAAGGTTTTATATTTACAGAGATCTCAGTTCATCCTTAGTTGCCAGTTTGGCCTAACTGACCAGTTTGGTCTTCTTGTTATGGTTGCTTGCTTGGAGTGTTTAAATCATGGTGGCCATTTTGACCTGTTGGTCACAGGTCACCGTTATAAACCCAAATTACTTATTATTTTCTCACAAAAATAAAGTTTAGTTTGTTTATATTCATGTTTATTTTTCTTAATTTAGGTTATTGATGCATACCTGCACCTGGTCGTTGAAAAACAACAGGTATGTATAGAATGTCTACTTATTTAGGAACACTAATTTAATTGTATATACTTACAAAAAAATTTTTTTTTCAGAACCACATACACCAGCTTTGTGCAGTTGTTGCACGTTCGTTGTTTGCTGGACAGTTCAGATGCCTAGGAAAGGTAATTTAGCTTTCCAGAAAGTAATAAAGTACATAATATTTACGTGTTTTGGAACCATCACAAACTTGTTATTAAATACTTTTCATAGATGAAGTTTCCCATTGAGGACATTTGGCTGTGCCCTGTGAACGTTGGAGCACATTGGATTCTTGTGGTGCGTGTGTATTTTTCAAAGTACATTGCAAGTGAGATTATAGAAAATGTTTTTTTTTCTTCTTCTTCTTCTTTAGTGATCTTGGGCTATTGTCAAACAGAATACTGGTGGGAGAGTTCGAGTTAACTAACCAACAGAGCAATTCAAGTTGTTTTGTTTTGTTCATGTTCGTGATATTTCTGTCATGTTAGGCAGAAACACAGGAAGCAATCGCGAGTATAATACAATATTTATTTGAAGCACAAAACACACAAGTCCAGGGTGCAGTGAGCCAGGTGGAGATAGGTGACGCAGGGACTTCGATGGTCAATACCGGTGACGTGCAGACAAACGGTGAGACGATCCAAATCCACACGGAAGACGACGAACAGGAAACACCAGGCAGGAACACGAACCAGAAGACAGGGGAACATCAAACAACGATCTGACAAAGGTGAGAGAACAGCGGTGAGTTTAAGAAGCGTGGTGAGATGAACTGCAGCTGGTGATTGTAATGATGAACAGCTGGAGTGGATCAGGTAATGACATACAGACACGCCCCTTGCACACGTGCACTCATACAACAACATAAACACAAGACTAGAAGGAACCAGCGAATACATCTACCGTGACAGTACCCCTCCTCCTAAGAACGCCTCCTGGCGTTCTCAGACTCCCTTACCTGCCGATTGTAATCATCGATAAGGGAGTGATCCAGGATGTCCCTAGCAGGAACCCAACTTCTCTCCTCCGGACCGTAACCTTCCCAGTCCACCAAGTACTGAAATCCGCGTCCCCTCCGCCTAGAGTCCAGAATACGGTTGACCGAATATGTGGTCTCCCCATCTACGAGCCGCGGTGGGGGAGGAACCGGGACAGGCGGATTAATGTGAGAATGAAAAACGGGCTTGATTTTAGATACATGGAACACGGAATGAACCCTCCTGTACGCAGGAGGTAGTTTGAGGCGGACTGCCACCGGACTAATAATCTTGGTGACAGGAAACGGGCCAATAAATTTGGGAGCAAGTTTATTAGAAACGGTGCGAAGAGGAATGTTCTTAGTTGAAAGCCACACTTTTTGACCGACGACGTATACGGGAGGCTTTGACCGGTGGCGATCGGCCTTGGCCTTGGTGCGCGCCCCCACCTGGAGTAGAGTCTCCCGGGCTCTAGTCCAGGTGCGGTGACACCTCTGGACAAAGGCGTGAGCGGAGGGAACCGCAACCTCGGATTCCAGACTGGGAAAAATTGGTGGCTGGTAACCTACACTACACTCAAACGGAGATAGGCCCGTCGCTGACACTGGCAACGTGTTGTGTGCGTACTCCACCATAGACAGTTGTTGACTCCAAGTCGAAGGATTTCTGGAAACCAAACATCGCAACATTCTCTCCAAATCTTGGTTGGCTCTCTCTGTTTGACCATTGCTCTGGGGATGAAACCCAGATGACAGACTAACCGTCGCCCCCAGTAATCTACAAAATTCTTGCCAAAATTTGGACACAAACTGGGGTCCCCGGTCGGAGACCACGTCTATCGGGAGGCCATGTAACCGAAAGACATGATCTACGACCGTAGCCGCTGTCTCCTTAGCTGAAGGTAATTTGGGTAAGGGAATGAAATGTGCTGCCTTCGAGAATCGGTCCACCACAGTTAAAACTACTGTGTTACCCTGGGAGGGTGGGAGGGCGGTAATAAAATCTAGAGCGATATGGGACCAGGGTCTCGAAGGCACCGGCAGCGGTTGAAGTAGCCCATCAGGTGGTCGATTGGAAGACTTACCCGTGGCACAAACAGAGCAAGCCAAAACAAAATCGCGAATGTCACGAGCCATAAGTGGCCACCAGAATCGTTGCTTGACTAGAAATCCAGTGCGATTAATTCCTGGATGACAAGCTACGTTGGAGCTGTGACCCCACTGGATAACGTCAGACCGTAAGCCCTCCGGCACAAATAATCGGTTCGGTGGACACCCGGGCGGAGGCGTTACCCCTTCCAAGGCCTCTTTGACCTTCGCTTCGACCTCCCATGTGAGTGTTGAAACAAATACGGTTTCGGGTAAAATACACTCGGGAGTGGACGGGCGACCGGAAAAATCAAATATACGAGAAAGTGAGTCGGGTTTGATGTTCTTAGAACCCGGACGATATTGGAGAGAAAAATCAAAACGACCGAAAAAAAGTGCCCACCGAGCCTGCCTGGAGTTCAATCTTTTAGCAGTTCTGATATATTCGAGGTTCTTATGATCAGTCCAGACGATAAAAGGTACCCCCGACCCTTCTAACCAGTGACGCCACTCCTCCAACGCCAACTTGACTGCCAACAACTCTCTATTACCAATGTCGTAATTACGTTCGGCTGGAGATAAACGATGGGACAAAAACGCGCAAGGATGCATCTTGTCGTCTACAGGTGAACGCTGAGATAACACCGCCCCTACTCCCACCTCTGATGCGTCGACCTCCACCACGAACTGACATGATGAATCAGGGGTAATTAGAATGGGGGCTGAAACAAAGCGGCCTTTGAGTTTCTTGAACACAGTCTCGGCTGTGTCGGACCACCTGAACGCAGTTCTGGGGGAGGTCAAGGCAGTCAGAGGCGCGACCAGCTGGCTGAAGTTGCGAATGAATCGCCGGTAGAAATTGGCGAACCCCAGAAACCTCTGCAGGGCCTTGCGGGAATCTGGACTTGGCCAATCCACCACAGCCTTAATCTTCTCAGGGTCCATCCGCATCCCCTCAGACGACACGATGTATCCTAAAAAAGGAACAGACTGTGCATGAAAATCGCATTTCTCCGCCTTGACAAAAAGCCCATTCTCTAGCAACCTCTGAAGCACTCGTCGGACGTGCTGCACATGCTCCTGGAGAGATGCAGAAAAAATCAATATGTCATCCAGGTAGACATATATGAATTGATCGATCATATCTCGCAACACGTCATTGACCAGTGCCTGGAAAACTGCTGGGGAGTTGGACAGCCCAAACGGCATGACCAAATATTCAAAGTGCCCCCTAGGGGTGTTAAACGCAGTTTTCCACTCATCACCCTCCCTGATGCGGACCAAATGATAAGCGTTACGTAAGTCCAATTTGGTGAAGATGGATGCTCCCTGCAACCTCTCGAAGGCTGAAGACATCAACGGCAAAGGATAAGTATTCTTTACCGTGATGTTATTCAGCCCTCGGTAATCAATGCAAGGTCGCAGAGAACCATCCTTTTTCCCCACAAAAAAGAACCCCGCCCCCGCTGGAGAAGAGGAAGGGCGAATGAACTTGGTTGCTAGAGAATCAGAAATATATTTCTCCATAGCCTCTCTTTCAGGAATCGAAAGCGAATATAACTTGCCCTTAGGCGGAGACTTACCTGGGAGTAAATCTATTGCACAGTCGTAGGGACGATGCGGAGGGAGAGAAGCAGCACGAGACTTACTGAACACTTCCTTCAGGTCCAGATACTCCGCGGGCACGTTAGACAAATCCCCTGCTTCCTCCTGAAACACAGAAACAGGTACAGACGAACAAGCAGACACGAGACAAGACCTATGACATTCCTGACTCCACTCCAGCACAGATCTATGTATCCAGTCCACTCGGGGGTTGTGTTGAATGAGCCATGGGTGTCCTAGAACAACGGTGCCAGGGGTGAATCCAGAATAAAAAATGAAATAGTTTCCGAGTGATTGCCAGAGGTGATGAGAGTGATTTCTTCAGTGGATAATGAGATGGTGGGAAGTTCTTGTCCGTTGAGTGCATGAACTGCAATCTGCTGTGGGAGGGGTTTGATGGGAATCTGAAATCTGCGTGCAAAATTATGGTCCATGAAATTACCTTCGGCCCCCGAATCCAACAGTGCTTGACAATCGTGCTGGTGGACTGACCATCTTAGTCTTACCGAGAGGAGGGTGGAGGTAGATCTTGTCGTGGATGAGGTCTTCCTGGCGGAGATCCCACCCGATAGTAGCCTCATGTTTACTATCGGGCTGGGCCTTTTACCGGACAGTTGTAGGCGTAGTGTCCGGCTCCTCCGCAGTACAGGCAAAGGCCCCGGGACCTCCGCCTCTCCCTCTCCTCCCGGGAAAGCCGAGCTCGACCCACCTGCATGGGCTCGTGATCGTAGACGGGGCTGACCACGTCCCTGCCGCTGGATCGTAGCCCGTCGGCTGCCTCAAGTGTGCGTGGCTCGACGCTCGACTCTGGACAGCCGAGCGTCCACCCGCAGGGCCAGATCAATGAGTCCGTTGAGGGTAGTGGGAAGATCCAGGGCGTAGATCTCCTTCTGGACGTGGTCAGCCAGCCCATGCAGGAACATGTCCCACTGCGCCTCCTCGTTCCATCCACACTCCGCCGCCAAGGTCCGGAACTCGATGGAAAACTCGGACACTGATCTTCTTCCCTGCCGTAGCTCGACCAATGTTCTGGCCGCCTCTCTTCCAGTGACCGCACGGTCAAAAACCAGTCTCATCTCGGCGGCGAGGGTCTGGAACGAGGCACAGCATGGATTTTGGTTTTCCCACACCGCCGTTCCCCAGAGTGCCGCTCTCCCAGTCAATAGCGTCAGCACAAACGCCACTTTGGCTTGCTCGGTCTGAAAAGTGTGAGGTTGCAGGGAAAAGTGCATAGAACATCGAGTCAAAAAAGCTCTACAAAATGACGGTTCACCTGAGTATGCCTCTGGGGTGGGTAGCCGGGGTTCTGACTGGGAGGGGCTTCCTGATGGTGCGGGAGGAACGGCCGGTGTGGGTGGCGCAGTGGGAGGTCGTAGGCGCTGGATCTGCTGGGTGAGCTCGGACACCTGCGTCACCAGGGCTTGAACTGCACGGCCCGTATCTCCAATCTCCTTCTCTTGCGAGTCCATTCTACGGATGCTGTGATGGATGAACTCTTCGAGTGAGGATGACGAGGCGCTCGCTGCTTCCATACCATGGTCAGATCGTTCTGTCATGTTAGGCAGAAACACAGGAAGCAATCGCGAGTATAATACAATATTTATTTGAAGCACAAAACACACAAGTCCAGGGTGCAGTGAGCCAGGTGGAGATAGGTGACGCAGGGACTTCGATGGTCAATACCGGTGACGTGCAGACAAACGGTGAGACGATCCAAATCCACACGGAAGACGACGAACAGGAAACACCAGGCAGGAACACGAACCAGAAGACAGGGGAACATCAAACAACGATCTGACAAAGGTGAGAGAACAGCGGTGAGTTTAAGAAGCGTGGTGAGATGAACTGCAGCTGGTGATTGTAATGATGAACAGCTGGAGTGGATCAGGTAATGACATACAGACACGCCCCTTGCACACGTGCACTCATACAACAACATAAACACAAGACTAGAAGGAACCAGCGAATACATCTACCGTGACAATTTCACAAATGTTTGTCATGTTATGTTTAAATAAGTTTCATAGGTAAGAAATGTGTTAGGTAATGCAGGGTCAAAGATGACACACTGCAAGTTTTAAAGTTGTGAGCAGAGAAGTACACACAAATAGGCTATATATGACGAAGGCAAAGAGCCTTTGTTATCTTTATCTCCTGTCTATATATATATATATAGACAGGAGATAAAGATAACAAAGGCTCTTATATATATATTTTTTTTTTTTTAGAGTGGGAACATTCCCATGTGAAGATAATGAGGAAATTACATTGTCTTTCATCGCTCTCTTCACCAAGTGCGTTCCAAACGGCTACATAATGTCACGCAAGTGCCCTGCTCACTCCAAAGTCCCCACTTCAAGGGCTCTGCCCTTCGAAGGGAGTAGGGCATAGGGATGCTCACTTCCGTTTGGAATTTTCCCTCAGAATATTGCTACCATTCACTTATATTCTTATGTGTTATATTCACCTGCAAATAACTAAATCACTGTGTTGACACTTTCTCCATAATCTGCGGACATTCTTTAATGCTTTAGGTCAATAATTTAAAGGTTTATTTAAGCAGCTTCCTGTAGTTGTTAGTAGTGATCTAAAAATATTTTAAAACCTTATTTATGATTACATGACATTATATTCCAGATTATCAACATGCCTGAAAAAACACTCCTTGTGATTGACCCAATGGGAAATGAACGTTCTTATGAACATAAAATTCTGCGGAACTGGAGGTAACCTTTTTAGAACTGTTTCATCTTTTTTTTTTTTTTTATGCTATTCCATTCTAAACAGTACAAATGTCTCGACGACATCTAGGAATTTTTTAAAACTGAGATGTGATGAGCAAACAGCCCAGTGGCAATTACGGACCCTGAAGCATGACCTGCAGATGGATTCCAGCAGTTGTGGAGTATTGGTATTGAATGTATGTGTTCATATATTTTCAAGAGTGGCTTCAGGTCTGGATATGTTATAATGAATTTAATTAAGTCATCTGTCAATTAATGTTTCAGTTTGCTGAACAATACCTGCTGACAGGAACGATCAGCAATGTTCAGACTACGCCTGAAGCGGTCAGCTCAGCACGCATGAAAGTAGCCTGCACACTTCTTGGATGTCGAGGTGAGTGCTGTTTTAATTCTGTAATACCGTAGTAGTGTATGTATTGTAATGTACAGTGTGTCATGTAGTACACCTCTGTAGATACTATCTTCACTCTATAATTTTCTTCTCTATCCCCTCTGTATATTTGGATATTCTTACTTGATTACATTTTTCAGAGTAGAAAATAACTTGAAGGATGCAAAAAGTAATGCAAGAATGATTTGATTTAATGTAATTTCAGAACAGGTCTGAGAATTTTTTTTCATGGCGTTTATGTTGACATTTAGTACACTATGATATGATTGTCCAATGAATTCATATTTATCTTTTTTTAATGTTAACAAATGTATAGGTAATGCAGAGGAGTACTGTGTGCTTTGCAGCATGCTGGAAGACGACCCCAACGAAAGCATGATTGAAATGGTACAACTTATAATGCACACACCCAAAAAGCAATAGTTTAACTTTATGTGCCATGTTTTTTTGTAGAATTTTGTTATTTAAATGAAAAGGTAATTTTTCTTTTCATGTTTTCAGATTCTATATTGTTTTAAATGTACTAATTTACATATATATTCATCTCTTTTATTTTCAGGTACAGTGTGAGAGCTGCAATAGATGGGCACATTTTAAATGTTGCAACTTCAGTAGCCTAAATGTGTTTATGTGCAAAAAGTGTGTAGTATAGTTTGAGTGTATGTCCCTTTATCATTTGCATTGATAACAGTCTGCAGCACAGTGTGGTCTTAGTTCATATTTATATTAATAACTTATTGTTTTACTTGTTTTGTATTGTGCCTCTGTGTTGCATGATTTTGAATTTTGAAATGAATTTGATTAATAATCTCCTTTCTGTATATATTCTATCTGCTTGATTATAAATTATCTCAATAACTAATCTTATTTCAATTTACATTATCATCTGGTTTAGAGTAAATTTGTAACATCTGTCCAGGGACTATACAGATTAAAAACTTAGACTGTCAAATCAATCATCCTATCTGTTTATTTTTCCAGGACAATCTGATGAGGTATTTTGCACTGTAAAATCATCCTACCCGTTTATTTCATACTGGCAGGACAATCTGATGAGGTATTTTGCACTGTAAAATCATCCTACCCGTTTATTTCATAGGACAATCTGATGAGGTAACGTTACTTTGCACTATACTGGCAGGACAATCTGATGAGGTATTTTGCACTGTAAAATCATCCTTCCCGTTTATTTCATACTGGTAGGACAATCTGATGAGGTATTTTGCACTGTAAAATCATCCTTCCTGTTTATTTCATACTGGTAAGACAATCTGATGAGGTATTTTGCACTGTAAAATCATCCTTCCCGTTTATTTCATACTGGTAGGACAATCTGATGAGGTATTTTGCACTGTAAAATCATCCTACCCGTTTATTTCATACTGGTAGGACAATCTGATGAGGTATTTTGCACTGTAAAATCATCCTACCCGTTTATTTCATAGGACAATCTGATGAGGTAACGTTACTTTGCACTGTAAAATCACCGTACCATGGCCTAATAAGAATATTCGGCAAAGTTACACTGAAATATTTTATGTAGTCACAGACGCGAAGCAGAAACGCGCAGTAGGATTTTACGATGTGGTAGGATGAACCGATAGATATGGCTATAATTTTGCGCTACGGTAGGAAAAACTGACAAGGTAGGACAGATCGACAGAACACCGGCCCCGCCCACTTTAGGGTTCAAAAACGCTCTTCAGAAACCTACGGGTGACGTCACGGACACTACGTCCATATTTTTTTACAGTCTATGGTCGTGACGCAGTGCTGACACGGATTTTGCTTTTAACAGTAAAAACAAATAGTAAGTGTTTTAACTCATTACAATACGTGTTTTATATTGTTTTATGACAATATTTGTGATGTGCAAATATTAAAAGTATGTATTTATCCTCAAACTATCTTTTACTCTCGTTTACCAGCACATCTAGTATAAGTTAACTGAAAAACAGAACAACAACACAGACTGCAGACCAACAATGCACGTGAAATTGTCACTTTATTTCCTTTTTTGGAGGACCAATTTTCTTAGAATGGGTAACTAATTCTTTCAGATTAAATATTTATGCAAAATGTACTTATCAGAATAACTTTTGATTGATGTTTAGTGTTTATGCTTTCATGTTTAAATGTATTGATTTAGCTATTTGTGTTTGCTAGGAGCATTTCTATGATGCACTGAGTGGCTAAGGCTAAACCAGGCTTGGTGTTTAAAGACTGTACAGACTAGAACCTGATGATGTTAAGATTTAACAGATAACATGAGAGAATCATGGGCACAAACATAAAAAATAATCATAGCTTTGTTGCTATTTGGTATAACTAGATTTTCTGTGTTTCTTAACACTCATTTTGAATTTGTCCAGTCAAATTACTTTACAAAAGTCATTTTTATTTTTATTTTTTACTTAAAATTAGTTTTCAAACCAATTGTTTTCATGATTTAACAGGTAGATGTTTTCTTGCTGTTTAATTTTAGACTCCACTGATTGGGAAATATCTGCCCATCACCTGTCCAACATCACAGCCACAAAAAGGGAACACAGATTCTTCCGGCGGCTGACTATTAGTGAGATTTCTTAAGGTGGGTGTCTTAATTTATTCTTAAAGGGTAACTAAAAAAAGTTGGTCTAGGGTTTAGTTACCCTTTAAAGGGTTAGTTCACCCAAAATGGAAATTCCGTCATTAATTACTCACCCTCATGTCGTTCCAAACATGTAAGAATTCCTTTCATCTTCACAACACAAATGAAGATATTTTTAATGAAATCTGAGAGCTTCCTGCCCCTCCATTGCAACCCAGTCTAACGGCAATTCGTGATATGGTCACGTAATTTAATCTATTGATTCGTGACACGGGCACGTTTATTTCGTTATTTTCGTGATATCAGCACGTTTTTTTAAACTAATGTATTTCAATGGGAAACATCTTTCGTGATCACAGCACGATTATTTCTGCCTGTCAGGTACAGGTACCGGTCAGGTCACTGTGATACAGTACTTATTGTAAATGCACAGTAACCACAACACTTACCATGCTTTTAATGTTTAATACTGTAATGTAACATCCTATATTTGTAAGTTAAATCAGTACTTTTTCCTTGAAATAATCCTATATATTATAAATAATGATATTTTCTTTTCTCTTTCTTCAGCTGAAAAGACCAAAAGAGCCTTTCGGACTCAGTCAGCTCATTATTGTTTGAGGACAAGTAAACCGAGGAGACGGACAGCTGCAAAGGCAAATATTCGCAATGATATGTGTTGGTTTTAACCCTAAATCAAACATTTTATAAAAGCATTTGTTGTTTCTTAAACCTTTTCTTACAAAACCCATAGCCCAATCAGTACGAACATAGTCTCAAAGTCTTAATAATTCACAAGATTTAACAAGTTGTCAAATTCGTACGATACTCGTACATATTTGTATAGTATACTCGTACAAAAACCTGCAGCTTTTCCTCCTAGTGCTGTCATTGGCTACTGCCTCGATTCCTGTACATATTTATCGCGATATTTGTAATTCAGTTGCGCTCCTTCTTGGAAAGTAGTCGGATGTCCCACACACTGTCAGAAAGTTTATATTAATTACATTGTATTCATTAAAATTATTACAAATTGGTCCCTGTCTGTTCATGTTCCAATGATACATGATTTCTCTTCACACCTCATGACCTTCCTCTGTTTGCAAGAGTGGAAAAGCTCATTTGACTTGTCACATGACATCATATATTCGATTATTTTGTAGTAATCAGATCAGTTACACTGCTGATAACTGTCCCATTTGCATGTAAATCATGTTATTTTTAAAAGCGTTCATATGATTATGGCTTGCTATTAAAGACATACTTTTATTCATAGAAATGCCCACATATCAGTGAATTTATTACATAAAAATGCTTTTACCATTTAATTATGCAACTCTCTTAACAGAAAATATCCCAAAGTTATGGATAAACTCACAACATCATCATCAAGTCCTGGGCACATTGGGCAACAAGTGTTCTCCAACGTATTCGATACGTGGCCGAGTTCTCCACATCTTCCCATGGGACACTGACATTCTTCAGGTCTTCGTGAAACATCTGTCTCCATTCCTTGGTCTTCCCGGTCTTCTGCGTCCTTCTGCCGGTGTCCACTTCATCACTGTCTTTGGGTGTTGTTGTTTGGGCGTGTGTGGGATGTGTCCAGCGAGGTGCACCCTTTGCTCTGTCACAGTTTCTGAAAGTCTGCATGTGAAGTCCCACTCCTCCTCAGGATCTCTTTGATATATGCAGAACCAATATTGAAAATAATTATTTATCTTTTTCCATATTGTTAAAGCATTTTGTTTTCTCTTTTCAGCTCCATAAATTGTACTTGATGTCTGCCTAATGCCTTTATCAAAAAAGTGTCAGTGCTCATCAGGTGTTTTGCTAAAGGATATATTCATTGCCATCCATTAGTCATGCAGTGACATGACGCAATAGACAAATGTATATTTCTGCAAGTGTATATAGCAGGTGTTTGTCCGAACAATTGAAGATAGTGAGAGTGTTCAGGAAAACCTTTTGAAAACAGTCAATATTTCTTTTTGGTGCTGAAAGAGTATTACAGAAATGACACACTTGACTACTGGACATTATTCTGTGAGTTTGTTACATTTGTCTTTAAACAGTTTGACATTAAATATTGGAATATGCTTTCAAAATTGTGTGCATTCATTGTACTTTTGTTAAATTTATTTGAATATAATTGATATACCTTTGATATACTATACATACACTGTAAACCATAGAAGCACTTTAGTACATGTAATTAAATTTAATTAAAACACTGAAAAACGTCTCAGGTTACTACTGTAACCATAGTTCCCTGAGAAAGGGAACGAGACGATGCGTCACTTGACGCTTTGGGCACTTGACGCTTTGGGAACGCCCCCAGCGTGAATGCGTCTGAGCATCAATGTCAACTAGTCCAATGGAAAGAATGAGCGTCACGGGCGGGTGACGTCATGACCAGGAAGGCATAAGAGCACATCCGGTGAAACGCGGCATTAGCTTCAAAAGGTCGAAGCAAGCCGATCACAGGGATGCAGGAAGTATGGCAGGGTGAAGCATCGTCTCGTTCCCTTTCTCAGGGAACTATGGTTACAGTAGTAACCTGAGACGTTCCCTTTCGAGGGAACTCGCGATGCGTCACTTGACGCTTTGGGAACGAGAATACCCAAAACGCCAGAATTCCAAGTGCCTGAGTGTCAGTCTGTTGGAACTAAGCACTAAACACCTGAGAACCTGGGGCAGCATCCAGGTCCAAACTGTAAAACCTGACGAATGTGAGCGGTGAGGACCAGCCTGCCGCATCACAAACGTCTTGGAGAGAAACCCCAAATAACAAGGCTTTAGAGGCCGCCATACCCCTCGTTGAGTGAGCTCTGACCACCAAGGGACACGGATGGTCAGAGTACTCGTATGCAAGTGAAATAGCCTCGACTATCCACTTACTAACCGTCTGTTTAGAAGCAGGAAGACCCTTCTTAGGTGATCCAAAGCAAATAAATAACTGGTCGGACTTCCTCATTGAAGATGTCCGATGAACATAAGTATCCAGTGCTCGCACTGGACACAAGAGGTTCAGCCTTTCCTGGTCCGCAGATGTAAAAGGAGGAGGACAGAAAGCCTGCAGCACGATAGGCCTCGGAATCAAGGTCGGCACCTTAGGGACGTATCCCTGTTTCGGATATAAGAATGCCTTGACCATCCCCGGTGCAAACTCAAGGCAAGTGGGGGAAACCGAAAGGGCCTGAAGGTCTCCAACTCTCTTAAGGGACGAAATAGCTAGTAGAAAGATAGTCTTAAGGGTAAGAAATTTCTCTGAAACCGAATCTAAGGGCTCGAATGGAGCCCTAGACAGGCCTTCTAGTACTATTGCCAAATCCCAAGCTGGCACCCTAGTGCGAGTTGCAGGCCTCAGCCTCAATGTGCCACGAAGGAAACGTGTAATCAGGGGGTCTCGACCCAACGATGTACCCCCCACCAGGGCGTGGTAAGCCGCAATGGCCGCCACGTAAACCTTAAGTGTGGAAGGACATAAACCTGACGTAAAGCGCTCCTGCAAGAACTCGAGTACTGTGTTCACAGAACAGTTAACCGGATCCCACTGATGTCGGTGACACCATACAGAAAAAACTTTCCATTTCAGCGCATATAGTTTCCTAGTAGCTGGAGCTCTGGAGCTTAGAATGGTCTCAGCAGCCTCAGCAGAGAGACCACTCTCTATGAGTTGGGCCCCCTCAGAGGCCAAACCCACAGGTTCCAAATCTCTGGTCGAGGGTGAAATATTGTGCCCCCGGCCTGAGACAGAAGGTCTCTCCTGATCGGGATCTCCAAGGGAGGACCGTCTAAGAGATGGATCAGGTCCGCAAACCAGATCCGACTCGGCCAGCGTGGTGCTACAAGCAGTAGGCTTATTCCGTACTGGCGGACTCGTTCCAGAACTCCTGGGAGCAGAGCAACAGGGGGAAATGCGTACAGACGTAGCCTCGGCCACGTCTGCACCATAGCATCCAGCCCCAGGGGGGCTGGGTGAGTAAGGGAGAACCAAAGTGGACAGTGCGTCGTATGCTGAGACGCAAACAGATCCACCTCTGCTTGGCCGTAAAACTCCCAAATTTTGTCCACCGCCTCGGGGTGGAGTCTCCAGTCCCCTGGCCTCAGCTCCTGCCTCAAACAGGATGTCTGCCCCCAAATTCTGGTCCCCAGGAATATACACTGCCCTCAGGGAGAGTACCTTCCCCAGAGACCACAGGAGGATCTGGTGCGCCAGTTTGCAAAGCGGACGCGACCGCAGACCCCCCTGACGGTTCAGATAAGAGACCACTGATGTGTTGTCTGTTCGTACAAGCACATGATGGCCCCTCAGGTCTGGGAGAAATTGTCTCAACGCATTGAAGACAGCCATCATCTCCAGGCAATTGATGTGCCACGAAAGATGATGACTTTTCCACAGACCCTGAACCGAGCAGCCTTCCATTACCGCTCCCCAGCCGGTGAGGGAAGCATCTGTCGAGATCGTAACACGATGGCAAAGAGCTCCCAATACCAGACCCTGGGTTAAGAACCAATGTTTTCTCCATATAATTAAGGCACGAAGGCACCGCCGCGTGACCTTGATCATACGAAGTGGGTTTCCCCTCGGGGAGAACCCTCTGGTCCTTAGCCACCACTGTAAAGGTCTCATGTACAGCAGGCCAAAAGGTATCACGTTGGACGCTGCCGCCAAGAGACCCAACAGTCTCTCGAACTGTTTCACAGTGCGTGACTGGCCTAGCTTTAGCTCTTTGGTGGCTGTCAGGATAGCAGCTACACGAACGGACGATAGAGTGGCCCGCATCGTCACTGAATCCCATACCACACCAAGGAAAGTGGTTCTCTGTACTGGAGAAAGAACACTCTTCTTGGCATTGAGCCTCAACCCCAACATCTGCATATGAGCGAGAACGACACCTCGGTGCCGAACCGCCAACTGCTCTGATTCCGCCAGAATCAGCCAGTCGTCGATGTAGTTCAGAATACGTATGCCCTGAAGCCTGAGAGGGGCTAGAGCTGCATCCACGCATTTCGTGAACGTGCGGTGTGATAAAGCTAGACCGAAAGGAAGAACCCGATATTGGTATTCTTTGCCCCCGAAAGAAAACCTTAGGAACTTCCTGTGCTGAGGGAGGATGGAGATATGGAAGTAGGCGTCCTTCAGATCTATCGTGACAAACCAGTCCTCGGATCTGATTTGAGTCACGATCTGTTTGAGTGTCAGCATCTTGAACTTGAGTTTCTGTACTGAACGATTCAACAGACGAAGATCTAAAATGGGACGCAACCCCCCATCCTTTTTTGGAACAATGAAATAACGGCTGTAAAAACCCGACTCTCTGTCGGGTGAGTACACCTGTTCTATAGCTTCCTTTGCTAACAGGGCCTTTACCTCTTGCTCCATTACCAGAGCCTGCTCGGGATGCACCACTGTGGGCAGCACCCTGTTGTAACGAGGAGGACGAGAACCAAACTGGATTCTGTATCCTTTCTCTACAATCTGCAGGACCCAATGAGAAATATTCGGCAGAAGCTTCCACGCTGCCAGAAAATTTACTAAGGGAACCAGCCTCTCGAGGCTGGTCTCTGGTGTTATCGAGACAGCCAATTCCGGAGCCTGAAACATAATGGCAGGAACTACCTGAACTGGCCGCTCTAAAGCCCCCCTCAGAGGGCGCGAAACCGATGCTGTGCCGCAGCATAGCATCAGCGACTCGCTGGAGACCGCTGCGCCCTGAAGCACCGAGGGTGGCAGGGTTGGCAGAACGGGCTCGTGAGGACCCCGAAATGGAACGGGCACCGTATGATGAGGTGTACACCGCTCTATTTCGGTCGGGGCTGTCCTCACAGGCCTGATGCATGAACATCAGGACCTTTTTTTTTTTTGAGCCGAAGTCTTCTTCGCCTGAAGAACGGTCCTCAGATCCGGCTTCGACTTAGAAGACTTTGGCTGAGAGGGTTGCGTCTGTCTCCAGTTTCCACGTGGAGGTGCATGAGACGCAACACTCTCTTTCTGATGCACACGATATGATGAGCTAGATGGCTGGGGCTGCTCACGCCCAGCAGCCCCAGGGGGCTGGACACGGCGAGGGATAAACTTTTTGAAAGCGTCCGCTTGCTTTTTTGACTCCTGAAATCTCTCGACGACCGTATGGACTGCGTCACCAAAGAGACCAGAAGGTTCAAGCGGAGCATCTAACAAAAAAGCACGATCTTTTTCTTTAATCTCCGAAAGATTCAACCATAAATGTCTCTCAGTAGCTACCAAAGCTGCCATAGACCGCCCAATTGCTCTGGCGGTCTCTTTAGTAGCCCTGAGAGAAAGATCGGTAGCCCGACGAAGTTCTCGAATATCGTCATGACTAACTCCCTCACTATTATCCAGATCCCCCAGCAGGTCAGCTTGATAAGCCTGAAGCACTGCCATAGTATGCAGACATGCTCCAGCTTGACCTGCTGCCGTATAAGCTTTGCCCACTAACACCGACGTGGCTTTGAGCGGTCTAGTGGGCAAAGCCGAGGCTTTCAGAGACGATGCGGGACCAGGGGAGAGATAGCTAGCTAAATTCTGTTCCGCCTGGGGCATCGCCTCATAACCATACTCTTTCAGCCCTCTAATTTTTGAATAAATATTAACCTGAAAAGACGTGATGAGTATGGCTTATTCCATGATTTAGAAATCTCATTATGAAGATCAGGAAAAAATGGAAGCCCTCGTGGTGGAGATGAAGCAGTAGAAGATAAAAAGCGCTCATCTAATTTACTCTTAGGACGAGCGCCCCTCTTATCAGATGGCCATTCAATCTTTAATTTATCTACAGCCCGCGACATAACATCCACCAGCTCATCATATGCTGGGGAAATAAATTGTGAATCTCTTTCCCCCATGTGTGTGTTTTCACTCTCCAAACTCATCGCATCAACCTCCTCCTCCTGATGCAGTGGACCTTTGGCAGGGCCAACTGGGTCACCTCGAGTCTACTGCGGACGTGTTACAGTCCGGGAAAAAATAAACAAAATGATGGCTCAACCCGTAACAATCTTTAGAGTATGGTGGTATTTATTTACAAGTGCCCCAAAAATCCAAAAAAAGAATCCATTAGTGCACATATATGTACAAGTGCATGTTGACGTAAAACAAAGTAACAAAACAACAAAAATAAAACAACAAAACAAATCAAAGATTGAACTAGACGAATATGTACACAAATATGTATCCACAATATACAAAATAAATTATCGCTCACGGCTCTGCAGTAGCATGTTGCCTCGACTTGGAAAACAAGTCCTGTTCTGGAGTCTGGCTGCTGCTTTTGAAGGCCAGACTCCGCCCCTTTTCCTGGGGACAACCATTAATAGGTGCATGTCATAAAGGAATATATTTCACCTTTAAATTGGCATATAACTCCACCTTATAACAAAACAAACTTTACACAAACCAATTTCAATAAACATGATAAAATAATAAACTGGATAACCACACCTCAAATTAGGGCTTGTCTATTATTTTAAACGTTGAGTACCCCACATTTAGACACCTCATGGTTTCACCGGGTTCCGGTCCACTGCGCCTGCGCGGCATAGTCCGATGACGTCATAACCGCTCGCCCTACCTGAGCTCGAGTTTGCTGGCGCAGCTCCCAGCAACCCGGTTACGCCAACATATAACACACGAATTTACTACATAAAACAAACAAATAGTGAAAATGTGTGATATGTCCGGCAGGATTGGATTAACATAAGGAAATATGGAATGTGGATGAATGACTAAGTGCTATCGGGATCGCGTGTGCACCCGCTTCTCCAATAGCGGCATCAACAGGTGAGAAAAGTGTGTGTGGTTGAAGCGTGTATTTGTGTGTGTGTGATTATGTGTGCCAGTGCTGCCGTCTGCAGCAGTGAAGAAGGTCACTTCTTCACATTATTTTCCCCCTCTCCTAGCCGCGCACTGTCCGGGAACCTGGACAGGTAGTCGGCCACCAGGTTCTTCCTTCCAGGGCAATGTCTTATCTTAAAGGTGTATGGCTGGAGAGACAGGTACCACCTCATGATTCGGGCATTGTGATCCCTCATTGAGTGGATCCAGGTCAACGCCCGATGGTCCGTCTCCAAATCGAATTCTCTGCCCAGGAGGTAGTACCGGAGAGCTTCCAGGGACCACTTGATAGCGAGACCCTCTTTTTCAATTGTGGAATACCTGGTTTCTCTGGGCAATAGTTTCCTGCTCAGGAACACTACTGGCCTTTCCTCTCCTGCCGCCCCCTGGGCTAGTACCGCCCCAATTCCCTTCTCTGAAGCGTCGACTTGCACCAGGAACCGTTGATCGAAGTTGGGGCTTTGTAGAACTGGGCTGGAACACATCCTCTCTTTAAGAGTGTTAAATGCTTCCTCACAGGCCCCAGTCCATGCCACAGGGTTCTTCCCTGTTTTGCTCAGCAGATCCGTCAATGGTGTCGCAATCGTAGCAAAGTCGGGGATGAATCTACGATACCAGCCCACTAGGCCCAGAAAAGATCTCACCTCTTTTTTTGTCCTAGGTAGGGGACTGCACTGAATCGCTTCCACTTTGTGCACCTGAGGTCGTAGTTCACCATTGCCCAGATGGTATCCCAGGTAACTGGTCTCTTGTCTAACCCACTCGCACTTCGCCACATTCAAGGACAGGCCCGCTGCTTGGATCTTCCCCAGAGTCTGTCGTAGATGTTCCAGGTGGTCTGTCCAAGTCTTGCTGTAGATCACTACATCATCCAAATATGCAGCAGACCATTCTTCACAGCCCTGGAGAACTTGATCCATCAGTCGTTGGAAGGTAGCAGGTGCCCCGTGCAGCCCAAAGGGTAGGACTGTAAACTGATATAGTCCTACCGGTGTCCTGAATGCGGTGTAGGGTTTGGAGTTTGGATCAAGGGGCACCTGCCAGTATCCCTTACACAGGTCCAGGGTGGTGAAGTATCGGGCCTGTCCTATCCGCTCCAGCAGATCATCGATTCTCGGCATCGGGTAGGCATCAAACTTCGATTGGGCATTTAGCTTACAGAAGTCGACACAGATACGCAAGGATCCATCTTTTTTTGGGACAATGACGAGGGGGCTACTCCATTCACTGTTAGAAGCTTCTATCACTCCCAGCTGCTTCATTGTCTCGATTTCCTCTTTCAAGGGCTTGGCAAGTTTTTCAGGTATTCGATACGGTCGCTGTCGTGAAGGGGTTGTATCTGTCAGGTGGATGGTGTGCTGTACCCGTTTTGTCCGTCCAGGCCTCTGACGGAACAGTAATGGAAAGAGATTCAGGAGGTCTTGTACCTCAGCCCTTTGGGATTCATCTAGATGTTGCAACTCCACTGTTGCCTGACATCTCTGAGGTCTCACCTCTAGAGCGAGCTCATCTTCCTCTTCATCCTCCACCTTCCTTATCATCAGCGATGTCTCAGGTGCCTCATTGGGTGCCTCTTTCCATTCTTTCAACAGGTTTACATGGTATGTCTGGTGAGATCTTCTTTTGTCCGGGTGATGAACCTCATAAGTTAGTGGCCCCATCTTCCTCACAATGGTATACGGCCCTTGCCACTTGGCGAGTAACTTGTTCGCTGAGGTGGGTAATAAGAGCAGCACTTTCTGTCCCGGTTGGAACTGACGCAGTCTGGCTTGTTGGTCGTACCATCGTTTCTGCGCCACCTGTGCTTCTTGAAGATTCTCCCTTGCTTGCTCCCTGTAAGTCTCTAGCCGGTCCCTCATCTCCAGGATGTACCTCACAATGCTTCTCTCCTCCGTGTCTGCTGTTGACTTCGTCCAGGTCTTTTTCAAGATGTCCAGTGGTCCTTGGACTTGCCAGCCATACAGGAGTTCGAAGGGTGAAAACCCGGTTGAAGCCTGAGGTACCTCTCTGTATGCGAAGAGAACGAAGGGGAGCCATTTGTCCCAGTCACGGCCAGTGTCTGCGACGAATTTCCGTAGCATGCCCTTCAGCGTCTGATTAAACCGTTCAACTAGCCCATCCGTCTGTGGGTGATATGGACTAGTTCTCAACGCTGTGATGCCCAGTTGCTGATGCAGTTGTCTCATCAGGTGAGAAGTGAAATTCGTTCCCTGGTCCGTGAGGATCTCGTCTGGGATGCCTACCCTGGAAAACATCTGGATGAGAGCATGTACAACTTTTGGTGTGGTAATGGTGCGGAGTGGGAAAGCTTCTGGGTAGCGTGTGGCATAGTCGCAGATGACTAAAATGTATCTGTGTCCCGCACTGCTCTTTTCTAGTGGTCCCACAATATCCATGGCAATGCGGCGGAAAGGGATGGATATGATGGGTAACGGGCGTAATGGGGCCTTATCCCGCTGACGCACAGCACTGGTCTTTTGACATGTCGAACATGTAGTGCAGTATGTCTGAACGTCAGTATACATGGTAGGCCAGTAGAAACGTGAACTAACACGTGTATATGTCTTCTGTCGTGCTAGGTGCCCTGCCCATGGGATTGTGTGCGCCAAATGTAAAACAAGGGTTCGACAAGACAGAGGTACTACCACACGTAAAACATCAGCAGATTGCACATACAATACACCATCATGAATAACATATTGTTCATCAGACACTTTAGACTTAATTTGCCCTTCAGCTTTGGCAAACAAAGGTTTTAATGTTTCATCCTCCCTTTGTAACACAGCAATGTTCTCTGGGACTGGCCAGCCATGAACCTCGAGCCCCTCCGTGGAGAGCTTGGAGACTGGAGTACCCAGGTATTTCAACAATCGCCGCTGTCGACGTGTCTTTTTCGGGCCTTTGGTCCCGCCCTGCAGCAGACTACTATGCAAGTCTGGCAGAGGCTCCAAACCTGCCTTGGCTTGGGCCCTTGTCATTACAGGAAATGAACCAATGGGGGACATGGCACTCACAACCTCAATGTCCTGGTTTCCCTTTTCATTGACCAGTTCACTCAAAATTGGGAGATCTCTCCCCAAAATCATGTCTGCCGGCAAAGAAGCAACAACTGCCACCTTCAAGAGATACATTTGTTCTTGTACCCCCACTAACACTTCTGCTTTGGGATACCGCTTCACATCCCCATGAACACATTGTATGCCAGTGGTATTAGCATAGTCGACTTTAGAAACATGACATGACTTGATTAGTGAAAGTGAGCTACCAGTGTCCAACATTGCTTTTAAAGAACGTCCATTCACTGTAATGTCCAAAAGCATGTTGTTACATTGCCCCACCCCAACAGAGTCAATTTCAGTGTCCTCCTCTCTAGGAGCATAGCAAAATCCTGTCAGTTTTGATTTACGCGCCGGGCACACAGCAGCTTTGTGTCCCGGCTGCTGACATGAAAAGCAGATCAGTTTCTGTGGTGTTATAGTCCTATGTTCCTGTGTAACCTCTTGAGGTTTGTCAGTGTATGAATAACGTGCTTTACCTTTAAACGATTGTATGCGCGGGCCTGCATGATGAGCATTTGTGTACTGTTGGGCTAACTTCGCGGCTGCCAGTCCTGAGTCCGGCTCATGCTCTTTAACCCAGGTACGGCTGTCGTAAGGCAGTACTCGAAGCAGTTGTTCCAAGATGACTAGCTCTCCGATCTCCTCCTTGGAATGTAGATCAGGACGCACCCATCGCTGGAAGAGATTTCGTAGACGGTGGTATGTTTCTGTTGGCGATTCACCTTCTGGTACCGTTGCTGCCCGGAACCGCTGGCGGTAGATCTCAGCTGAGATGTTGAATTTTTGCAGCAGTGCATCCTTCAGGTGGTCGTAGTCGTCTGCGAGGTACTCATCCATAGCGAGGTATGCCTCCAACGCTTGCCCCGTCAGTAATGGCACCAACCGACAGCTCCACTCCTCTCTTGGCCATTGCCATGTTTGGGCCAGTCGCTCGAATCGTCGCAGATAGCTCTCAATGTCGTCCCCCGGCTGTAGGACCGGCACCGGTGTTTCTGCACGGCGTATTGGCGGGCTCCGCTGAGTAGACGCTCTGGTTGAGATGGGAGGTCGTATTGATGCGTCTATGGATACTCCCCTTGGCGCTGGCGTTGGGAGATCCATCCTCATGCTCCTGGTGTCACTCGGAGTCAGTGGTGCAGGCCGAACCGTCTGCAGAATGGATTCTTTTAACCCACGGAGCTCCAACAAATACCTATCCTCCCTTAGCCGTTGTGCGCCCAAGAACTCTTTAACCCTCTGGGGTCCAAGGTGTTTTTGGGGTCCTTGAGATGTTTTGACATACTCTGACATTTGTGCTTTTTTCAGTTGCTTATAAACATATTACTGGCAAAGGTGTAATTACACTCTATTTAGCACAAACAGGGCTACCATAATGTGTTATCAACATGTATGTACATTTTTGTATTTTTGAGAGAATATTGTTTATGCGTGGTTATTGAAAAAACTAAAACTTAAAGTTTCTGAATTAAGGCCACAAAACACATACTAAATATGTGTCCACAAGACTTTTGACTAATGGATGTTGTGGCCTAGAGTTTTTTCTTCAAAATGATCTGAAAATCATCCTGTCTTATCATTCACATAAAACAATAGATTGGTTTAAATTTAAAAATTACACTTTTTGTTTGGAAAGGCAATATGCGCAGGGGTGTGACCTGCTGTGATTCACACCTGAGAAGACAATGGGCCCGCATAATGAGCGCATAATGGGGCTGCATACTAATGACCCTTTCGTTCAGGTGTGTCACTGAGCCACAAGAATGCAATGACAATATATATATATATATATATATATATATATATATATATATGCCTATATAATACAAAATTGGTTCACAGTTCCAATTATTTATTTATTTTTCAAATTGTGCTTGCAAATTGTATAATATCAAATGTAAAAATTTCTAGTAATTGTGCAGTTAATTATCATACTGTTTTTACAGAAAGTTTGGGAATGTATCCCAAATGTGTCACTAATAAAACACAATACAAATAATTTAAAGAGGAGGCTTATATTGAGCTTTTAAGATTTACCTAAGATTTATTTATATGTAGCCTACATATATTTTTGCTATTTTAATAAAAAGGTTACCATTACAACAACAATTAAAATTTTAACTATATTTCAAATGTAAACTTTCTTTGTATTATATACTAAAGTATACATTTTATCATACATATTTCACAGTTGCGGATTAATTAGTTTGAATATAGCTTACAATCGAACAAACACTATAATAACATCTTAGCAACAAGCTTATTTGATGTGGCAGTATTTTACAGTAAAAACGACATCTTGTCTTTCATATGTAACATATCGTTTTTATGATTAGGACATATAAATGTTAATTTGCAGTTTAATACGTTGCTTATACAAAAATATTTTATTTCAACATATTTCAGTTGATTTTTATTCATCTCAGTATTGGAATATAGTTAGGTAAAAGCTGTTCATTCATTCACACACAAAAACGCGATCCAAACAGTCTTTTTGTTTACAGACACTATTCCATATCGCGATTAGCACAAAGCACTTGAAAATAAAGAATGTACCTATTTCCTCGGCTGGATCCTTTGCTCCTCCAAATGAAACTACCTGTAGCCTACTTCTGAGGTAATTTTTTCCAGGATTATTATTAAGATAGTACTATTATTCCTCACAGCATCGTAATATGTGTCTCTTTCGGTGGTTATCCAGCTGATGTGCGGGCGTGGATCGCCTCCTCAGAGCATTTGTGTTTGAATAGAGCGCGCGCTCCGTGGGCGTGGTCAAATTAACTTTAATGAGCTGAGACGGGAACGACTATCATCTCTCGCTTTTCGTACAGATTACATAAAATGAGAAAAAAAATTTTTTATATAAATTACTTCATTTAAAAGAAGATAATTCAGGCTTCATGCCTGTGTGCCTGTATACCTGTTTGACTGAGTATTTGCAGAGTTACAGATGATTTTTCGGACGCGTTTCAGAATGGACTTCACTGACAGAGAGAACGCAGAACGCGCATCATGTTTATTTTTCTTTATTAGGCGAAAAGCACAACACTTTGTTTTTATTGTGAGGTTCCACAAAAAAAATACAAACTTAACAGGATCGAATGATGTACAACACTTATATGTAAGATCAAAATTAACAGAGTAATTTGAGTCTCTTTTGCACTGATAAGGAAAAAAGTGAGCTGGTATCGCCGGCGAGACCGCCGACCCCAGAGAGTTAATGAGGCTCACCATCCCCTCACTGGATGCTGATGGAATACCTCCTCCAGACTGAGATGGACCTGGTTCCCTTAGGGTCCTTGGAAGCTCCACTGCCGACCCCCGAGATTCGTCCTCCGATGACATCTCCAGTGTGTCCCAGGCCACATCCTCTTTAACAGCGGCCTTTGCCTGGGAGCGTAAACCAGGCCTTTTCCCTTTCGGCACTTTCTTACGGGTAGCCATCTCACCGCTGCCACCAAATGTGATGCAGTGGACCTTTGGCAGGGCCAACTGGGTCACCTCGAGTCTACTGCGGACGTGTTACAGTCCGGGAAAAAATAAACAAAATGATGGCTCAACCCGTAACACTCTTTAGAGTATGGTGGTATTTATTTACAAGTGCCCCAAAAATCCAAAAAAAGAATCTATTAGTGCACATATATGTACAAGTGCATGTTGACGTAAAACAAAGTAACAAAACAACAAAAATAAAACAACAAAACAAATCAAAGATTGAACTAGACGAATATGTACACAAATATGTATCCACAATATACAAAATAAATTATCGCTCACGGCTCTGCAGTAGCATGTTGCCTCGACTTGGAAAACAAGTCCTGTTCTGGAGTCTGGCTGCTGCTTTTGAAGGCCAGACTCCGCCCCTTTTCCTGGGGACAACCATTAATAGGTGCATGTCATAAAGGAATATATTTCACCTTTAAATTGGCATATAACTCCACCTTATAACAAAACAAACTTTACACAAACCAATTTCAATAAACATGATAAAATAATAAACTGGATAACCACACCTCAAATTAGGGCTTGTCTATTATTTTAAACGTTGAGTACCCCACATTTAGACACCTCATGGTTTCACCGGGTTCCGGTCCACTGCGCCTGCGCGGCATAGTCCGATGACGTCATAACCGCTCGCCCTACCTGAGCTCGAGTTTGCTGGCGCAGCTCCCAGCAACCCAAGTAGAGGTAACTGCAGGCTGGAGCAATGGGCGTGGCAAGAGGTAGGGGCGTGCCGTAAGGTCTTTACAATTGGACGCGAAAGCTTCCTGATCCGCATAAAAGCGAGCCATAAACTTAATCACTATTGACCAACAAATAATTATACAAGACCAAATACATTTATTTCACTGTAAAAATATCAATAATGATATTGAGAAGATATTCAAAAGTACGTTACCTTCGAAACCTTCTGTATGGCGCGGGTTACATGACGTCATCACCACCGCGACTTTTTTAGGATCAGTCATTAAAAAACATTCATACTGTTTGTGAAAATTGCACTTTTTGTAACACATCGCTTGAAGATATTGAACCTTTATTTTTGTATTGCCCTTTTTCTATTTCTTTTTGGACTGACTTTAAAATAGATATGACAAACAAATTTGTCTTAATTTAGAACCTCATGACATTTTACTTTGTTTCCAAAACCTATATTTTTCTGAAAAACAAAATTATATAATTAAATTATTTTGACAAAGTTTTATTCATAAGACAAAAATAACTCAAAAGAAAACCCTCATATTACCTTTTAAAACACTGATCTCACAGTAACCTATACTTTGAAACCCTTTCAAACATGAGATCACAAAACGTTTTTGAAAATACCTATAACTGCCTTGGTATTATAAACTTTTATTTTTGTATTTATATTTTGTTCATTTTATACTTCAGTTGTTATTGGTATTCTCTGGTTCACACATTTTTAGCTGTATTTACAATGCCTTGTATTCATATTGTTTTTTTATTGCATTATACTTGAAATGTCTGTACTTGAACTAAATAATAAAAGAAAAGAAATTTAATTATTCTTTTAAAGATAAAAATGTCTCCTGACACTATTAGTCATACTAGTTTTGTACTTTCAAGTACATACAAACTAAAAGTAATGTTATTTTTATAATAATGGTACAGGAAATGTTTTTGCTGTATACAGGCATGCATATATACGTGTTTGATCAAACACTCACCATATAATAAAATAAAAAAAAATCACCATATAATAAAAAAAATAAGTAAAAACAGTTTAATAAACTTCTAAGTGGCATTAATCAATTAAGCAAAACAAACACCATTTTATCCAAAAAACATTTATTCAGTTCAGTTGTCATTTTTACAATTAATTTTTTTTATTCATCAAAGGCTTGTGTTCAAAGTCAAAACTCATTCCTCTATTACTCATTCCTCTATTACTCATTCCTCTATTACTCATTCCTCTATTACTCATTCCTCTATTACTCATTCCTCTATTACTCATTCCTCTATTACTCAGAACAGAAGCCATCAAATGCTCTATCTGAATAGAACGCAGTAAAGACCCCCTTCTTTCCATTGCTGCAAATATCCAGTGGTGTTTTCGTAGAGGAATCCACAGGCATCACATCTGGTGAGCTTAAACCCCACCCTATATTCCTCCCTCACATTCGGATTGACTGACTTCCAGTCAACGATACCTACAAGATAAAAGAAAAAAATAATTTTTAATGCAAAAAATCTGAAGACTCACCTCAGAAAAGTCAAAAGCCACCCCCAGAGAAATGTACAGGCCATACTGAAATTCAAAGGCTACTTGTTTAGACCTTTTTTATTTGGTTTCTAAATGAAGAAAAAAAAATATGAAAAAAAAAAATGAAAATGCTGAATGGTTTAGAAATGAACCACCATACAGCAGCTGAGAACATTTGAACAAGAACTGTTCAACTGGAACTTCTGAACATGAACTATTGAGTTATGTAAAAGACCTGTACACTTGACTGTATCTCCCATCACTAAGACCACTTGCGCAGAGTGAATCAAGAAAAAAACACTTGTTTCAGCTTTGGACGCAAAATCTGAAAATGGTTGTTAAAAAACACAAAATATAGAAATCAATTTGACATGGATAAAAATGTCTTGATGACTTACACAAAGCATCCAGTGTGACTTGATCCACGATAGAAATAGAATGCAGTCTTTTGTGGAAGCATCAACCTATCACAAATAAATATAATACAAAATGGTGCACAATGTTTATTTTGCTCTGTGAAATCTTTTTGCCTCCTTTGAAAGAATGCTTACAACATATATGCAACATAAAATGTCAATAGCAATAATACATCGAAACAGTCAATGAAATCTAAAGTATGTATGCTAAACAATAACAAATCATAACTACAATATTACACTGTGGAAAAAAATATATAATTGCTTACAGGGATATGTAACATGGGATCCGCACAAAGTGGGGGAATCAGCGTTCCATTCACTTAGCTGTTAGGGCCCGTTCACATATCGCGTCTTTTGCGCGCTCAAGTTCATTATTTCGAATGGAGGCGCACGGTTTGCGCGCTCATAATGGAAGCGACGCGGTCGCGGTGCGACGCGCTCGTTTTTTCCAGGCGCGTCCGCGCCGCATCGAGATAAAAACATCTCAACTTTTCAGAATGCCGCAAGCGCACGATAAGCGCACAGTAGGTCACGTGACAAGAACCAACCGGAGCGCAACCGCCCTAGCGTTTTGAAAAAAAAGAATGCGGCGCGCCCAGCGTTTTCTACGCGTTTTTAGGCGCGATATGTGAACGCAGCCTTAGACGTCTCGACTTGGATGCCCTAATAACAGAAACATACACATTTCTTCATAATAGCTTTTTGCATTTTATTCACGCTACAAGGCAAAGCAATGACATTTTACCTGCAATTTGCTAAGGTCTTCAATTTTCAAAATCTATAAGAATCATAAACATCAAACACAATTTAAAATAGTAAAATTAATATATAAAGCAAAACATGTTTGTCATAAGTTTCCAATTATGATACGTAACATAACCGTTAACGTTATTATCTAACCTTAACAAGTTATCTGTAACAGATGTAACAGTAACAGGCATGCATAGCATATCACAACTGAACTCATACTTACGTTCATGGCGAACCGCGCGAAGTCTGTGGCTTTGCAAATGACTGTGGATCTTGTTATAATTACAAGGTCTAAAAACACTGAGAGGACAGAACGGACATCGATATAAATCGCCGACTCTGATGTCTTCGACGCAAATGCAGTCGTTAATGTTTCTCACTGTAACATGTGTCTGTCAACAACAATTAAATAATTACCAAAGCTGAAAGATGTAAAGCAAAGAGAACAACAAATTATATGGCATATGTGAATTACCTCTGCCATCTTCTCTCCGTCTAAAGGAAATGATGTTTTTTTTTCAGCTAAAGGAAATGACGTTTAACTATGGTTACTGCTGATTGGCCAACGCAGTTGCCAGGAGGAAACTCCTTTGACCAATGAGAAACCTCTTGCCACGCCCCTACCTCTTGCCACGCCCATTACTCCAGGCTGCAGCTACCCCTGTCTCCAGCAACCCGGTTACGCCAACATATAACACACGAATTTACTACATAAAACAAACAAATAGTGAAAATGTGTGATATGTCCGGCAGGATTGGATTAACATAAGGAAATATGGAATGTGGATGAATGACTAAGTGCTATCGGGATCGCGTGTGCACCCGCTTCTCCAATAGCGGCATCAACAGGTGAGAAAAGTGTGTGTGGTTGAAGCGTGTATTTGTGTGTGTGTGATTATGTGTGCCAGTGCTGCCGTCTGCAGCAGTGAAGAAGGTCACTTCTTCACACCATTCAATCTTTAATTTATCTACAGCCCGCGACATAACATCCACCAGCTCATCATATGCTGGGGAAATAAATTGTGAATCTCTTTCCCCCATGTGTGTGTTTTCACTCTCCAAACTCATCGCATCAACCTCCTCGGAGGAAGAGCAATGAAGTAATGGAGGGCTCTCTCCCCGGGCGGAAGAAACCGCAGAGCGTGCTTCCGACACCGGGGGGAGAGCGCTGGATCTCTCGGGTAAGGAAGGAGAAAGAGCCCTCGGACCCGTCTCCAACCCCTCCGAAAGTTCCTTTTGCGATCCCCAGGAATGCATTCTCCGCGCTGCCTCAGCAGACGCGGGTCCTGATCCCTGCGGATCGCGAGCCTGCCCACTCTCTTTATCAAAGAGTGACAGGCGAGAGCGGAGCATGCGAAGCGGTAACATCTCACAATGCTGGCACTCAGCCCCCTCGAAGGCTCCACTCCCAAACAAACGACACAAAGCTCGTGTGTGTCCCCACCCGTTAAATAACGCGGGCAGGGAGAAGCACACTGTTTGTACACTTGTTTAGTTTCTATCCTTTTCCGCAACAGACAACAGTAAATAGACAGAGACAAAATGACACAGATCGCTTGCTGAGACACAGAAGCTAATGCCGCGTTTCACCGGATGTGCTCTTATGCCTTCCTGGTCATGACGTCACCCGCCCGTGACGCTCATTCTTTCCATTGGACTAGTTGACATTGATGCTCAGACGCATTCACGCTGGGGGCGTTCCCAAAGCGTCAAGTGCCCAAAGCGTCAAGTGACGCATCGCGAGTTCCCTCGAAAGGGAACTACCCCTGCTGTAGGCCATTGCTTAGAATAAAGTTTCTCTTTCAAATGTATTTATGCATTAGTCTCTAATCAAATAAGCAAATTTGTGTCATTGATCATGTGAACTCGTTTTTGGATGGTAACCACACAAAGAAGTATTTTGTTTTTAAATATTAGTTTTATAATTTAATTAGAAGGAATATATGTTTAAAAGCACAAATATTCAATATTTAAGTTATCTATCCGGGAACCGGAAGAGATCTGTCATCATTTACCATAAATGGGCAAGTAAGTGTGACGCATCTGTTCAGCTGGGTTGTTATTGGCTGTGACTTTATCGCAGAACTCACTGTGATTGGACTATCATCTAACCCATATAAAACGGCGCTTCATGTTATAAAGTATGTTTTGATGTTATTATTACGTTAGTTATACATTAAGTTAACTATAAAGTGCCTCTATTTTGTGAGAAATTACTCCTTTGCCGAGATCCCAACCCTAAACCCTAAGCATGTCTGCAAATTTCAATGAACTACAGCACCATGTTTCCTGTTCCATTGATAGAATGACAGAGAAATGTGGGTAATGTAGTTTAAAACGTTTTGTAATGAAACAATAAATGTTAAATAAATAATATCTTTAATGGGCAACTGGATATCTAAATTTGTTCATTGTGCAAACCTTTATGACATAAATGAGGGACAGGCTGCAATTTGATATTTTACTGTGAGCACTTTTAAAATAACCTTTTTGCCAGCTTTACATATATGTCTGAAAACTGTGCCCAACATTATTTAGTAAACATAGCATAAGCAGTTGTCCTGCCAATTTTCTCTTTGATACACTAACCGGACTTTGAGTTACAGCCATTTGAAATGTGCATTCTTTTGCTCTTCTGGGGGCCATTGCTGGGCTCCTGGGGGTGGAAGGGCAGGACAATCTACACACACTATTACTATTACACAAAGATAATGCACCATTTAGTAAAACAACAAAAAAACAGTGCCAACATTTCCTTTTCACCCCCTCTGATTGTTTCTTATATGCCTGACATTAGTAATGTATACGCTTTCATTTTAAATGCAGTAGATGTACTAGAATGATCAACATGGATCATCTTCAATTATACTTGAAGTGTTTATAGCAAGATAGCCCACTACAGCCTCTTGTTATTCACATAGCTTCCCTTTATTTCACTGAAAACTGGCATACATGCAAGTATGTGCAACTTTTGTTGCATTGTCCCAAATATCATTAACAAGATCTAAATTTGTATGTCCTAAGTAAAAGAATCATGGTAATTAATTATATGTAGTTGTTTTTAAATAATTAACTAAACTAAAAAATAAGAAATAAAAATTTCTCAAATAAAATTCTATTTACTGTACCAAACACCACTTTAAATACACAATATTCACGATACTTTATTCCAACACTTTATTGGAGGACACAGCATAAAGTTGATAAAGTAGCATAAAGACAAATGAGATTCAAGATAAATAAAAATGTGTCTTAAAAAATACATTAACATCATATTAATCCATTCACAGCTGCTGAAGCCACACAAATGAGTGTCAGTGAATCCTATCTAGTCACCTATGATACAGAAAACAGATTTGATATTGTGTTGGAAAATAATGATTCATTATCACAGCTAAACTGGTTTCTTGCTCTTCCCTGTACATGTCTCTATCGTGTTCATGTTCTTCTTCCTCGTCTAAACAGTTTGTTCAGTTGTACCCTACAGTACAAATGATGAACAGAATATGTGATCACTGATGTGGTGTAGATCTTTCTCAACCAGAGGAAGAAGTCTCAACATCCCATCGTCAGGCGTTCTCCAGTCCTGGTCTGAAAGTAAAACAAAAAAACACAAACAATTCAAATTAAGTTGTGTAATGGACAGTCAGGTCAGCTTATATTCTGTGTTATTTACAGCAGTGATGGGCTACTCTGGCCCTCAGCGTCCACTGTGCTGCAGACTTAGCTCCAACCTTTAACCCACTTGCCTATTGTCTATAAGTAAACCTGAAGAGTTTGGTTAAAAATGTCAGGTGTGCTCAATTAGGGTTGGAGATAAACTCCCCACCTCAAAGAGGAGAATGCAAGAGGGCCAGAGTTGCCTGTTCCTTATTTAAATTTACAAAGCAGCAGTCAGTACATTATATTATATACACATTGCAGTAATATATATATATATATATATATATATATATATATATATATATATATCAGCACATAATATAAGCTAAGTACTGAACAAAAACAGTTTTACACATATCAACAGCAACCTATTTTAAAAGATCTTTTAGAATGGCATGGTCTCTTTTGTGCCTTTGCAAGTGATGCTTGATTTCTTTCAAGACAACATACTCTTCTGTTTTGAAACAACATACTTGTTTCAAAAGCTTCACTTGGTCAAAAACCAAGTGATAACCTGTACAATGTAAAATTGTCAACATCAAATTATGTACTACATATTACAGCAGTTTCAATACAAGACATACCAATGGACTTGTGCACCTTTCTGTCTTCTTTGGGCACCAGATGTTCCTTCCTCACCCCAAACAAAGGACTTATTCGATTAGCTTGTCACGATATAAGGACAGGTCTTCCTTCTCTGCAGTAAAACAAGAAAGTCTACTTACTCTATGTGCAATTACTATTGTTCTTGAAACATAAATTAAGAATAAGTTAATCTACCATACGATTCAGGAGAGAACATTTGATGAGTAATACTGATTGAAATATTGTAGAAACTTTACCTGGGAAGGGCTGATCACGGCATGATTCACTAGCCTCGTGAGACCATCCTGATCTCGCGAGCTTTCAAGGTTTCACTCGCAGATCAGTCTGGATACTTTCCGTTAAAGAAAATTTGGGAGCAGTTCACCAAACGAACGTCCAATCAGCGTTGGCTTTGAGGCGGGTTGAGGTGTGACGCAACGAGAAGCGCGTCAGTTCAGTCTAAAGAACATGTCGGCTTCAGCGGATGAAACTAGCATCAGCGTGGCTATCGAGCAAGTTTTATCGGAATTACAGAGTATTTCTTCACTGAAAGAAGAGCAAAACACTGCTCTGGAGGCTTTTCTCAGAGGAAAAGATACGCTCTGTTAGTACGTCATATGCTTCGTTGATCTGATTGGTTGATTTGGCCCGTCTATCACCAACATAGGCCAATCAGCTAACCAGTATTTTCGCCCCTTACCAAAACTACTTCAACGGAAGGTTTCCAGATGGATATGCGGAGCAAATCCATCTGGCGGAGTCAGGTTAATGATTCACTGCCGTTTCAGCTCTTGTGAGGGTTGGCTCTTAAAAGCGCTGCTGAGTTTGATATTGTAGAGCTTTTAAAAAAAAAGGACTAAGTAATCCTGCAAAACAGAAAGGAAGGTAATTTTAATACATTACATGCAAGTAGTCAGTTTATATATAACTGTAGGATTTATTTCTGTAAAGAGTGTTGCATAATTAAATGTTAAAAGCATTTTTATGTAATAAATTCACTGATATGTGGGCATTTCTATGAATAAAAGTATGTCTTTAATAGCAAGCCATAATCATATGAACCCTTTTAAAAATAGCATGATTTACATGCAAATGGGACAGTTATCAGCAGTGTAACTGATCTGATTACTACAAAATAATCGAATATATGATGTCATGTGACAAGTCAAATGAGCTTTTCCACTCTTGCAAACAGAGGAAGGTCATGAGGTGTGAAGAGAAATCATGTATCATTGGAACATGAACAGACAGGGACCAATTTGTAATAATTTTAATGAATACAATGTAATTAATATAAACTTTCTGACAGTGTGAGGGACATCCGACTACTTTCCAAGAAGGAGCGCAACTGAATTACAAATATCGCGATAAATATGTACAGGAATCGAGGCAGTAGCCAATGACAGCACTAGGAGTAAAAGCTGCAGGTTTTTGTACGAGTATACTATACAAATATGTACGAGTATCGTACGAATTTGACAACTTGTTAAATCTTGTGAATTATTAGGACTTTGAGACTATGTTCGTACTGATTGGGCTATGGGTTTTGTAAGAAAAGGTTTAAGAAACAACAAATGCTTTTATAAAATGTTTGATTTAGGGTTAAAACCAACACATACCATTGCGAATATTTGCCTTTGCAGCTGTCCGTCTCCTCGGTTTACTTGTCCTCAAACAATAATGAGCTGACTGAGTCCGAAAGGCCCTTTTGGTCTTTTCAGCTGAAGAAAGAGAAAAGAAAATATCATTATTTATAATATATAGGATTATTTCAAGGAAAAAGTACTGATTTAACTTACAAATATAGGATGTTACATTACAGTATTAAACATTAAAAGCATGGTAAGTGTTGTGGTTACTGTGCATTTACAATAAGTACTGTATCACAGTAAAACTAATGTTACTATGGTAAACGCATGGTAAGTGTTGTTTTTACTGTGCTTCTACTACAAATTATATCAAGTCAAGTCAAGTATATTTATTTATACAAATGATATGTACTATTATGTACTAATTGTACTACTTTAAACCTGATATGAATATGATTAACTGATTGAAGTTCTAGGCCTATAACATCACGTGACAGACAGTGTTTAATCACCCTGTTTTGAATTAGAAAGCAATGAAACGCAAAGCCTCCGTGGAGATGATGCAGTGACTGAACGTGATCTAATCTGATTAATATCGACAAACAGAAAATACATTAGCCTATATCAAACATTATTAGGACAGCGTATTTACGACTACTTACCAACATCCGGCACACGTGAACTAATGCCAAATATCGCGATGTGTTCGGAATGAGCGCGATTTCCTACTGATAAAATATACTTTTAAAAATATCAATAAACAGCAAAGCAATCCAGCTTCCCTGGCAATAAGACCGAAACAATAAAATTAAAAGAAATACATAAACCATGATAAGATCTCGTGAATAAATGTTGATTAAACAGCTTCTCTGCTGCAGCCTGACAGGCAGAAATAATCGTGCTGTGATCACGAAAGATGTTTCCCATTGAAATACATTAGTTTAAAAAAACGTGCTGATATCACGAAAATAACGAAATAAACGTGCCCGTGTCACGAATCAATAGATTAAATTACGTGACCATATCACGAATTGCCGTGAGACTGGGTTGTCCATTGATAGTCTATGCAACTACCACTTTCAAGCCCCAGAAAGGTATAAAGGTACATCATTATGCTGCGTTCACACCAGACGCGAATAGCTCGTCAAATTCGCGCCTACCGCGTCTAGTTATACGCTTGATGATTGATGTTAGATGTTTGAACTTTGTCCAACATAAACTTGCTGTATTTATAAAACACAAATTGTATTAATTGTAATCGGTCTGGTTTTGTGTTGTGTTGTCTAGAGAACCAGCACTCCAGGATTTTTCGAGAAAGTTGGATCTGCTCAGCCATTCCTGCTCTATGAAACTCTACTGTTAGCAACTGGACACAACTGATCCACAACTGATGCTGTACTGTTGCAGAGTCGAAGGTACTGAATCAACTTCACTGACACAGAACTTACATTCACTGACATGTTCAGGATTTGAAGTATTACAGACCATTTGATAAGCAGCTTTCATATAATTCTGATGACAGAAATGCCTATAGTGTGCATTCATTGTTTATTTTAAAGGTTAACCTATGATGTAAAGCGGCTTGTTCGTTAATAAAATAAATAGTTTGTTAAAACCACTGTTTGCATTTTGCCTTTATTTTTTACTTTACAATGAACAGAATTCTGCTATAATCCCAGACTAAGGTTACAATTTAACTTTCTGGATTGTTTTGAAATAAAGTTTTGAAAGAGTGATGTGTTTATTTCAAAGTGAATTTATTCTTTTCAGATTAAATGATTTGTCAGTTTATTTTACAGTTCTTTAAAGTAGGTAATGCAGAACCCTAATAAGAAAAACTGGTAACTCCTTTAGTGTTGTTTTTCTTTGTAAAAAGGTGTTCTATCAACACCAGGATGGTGTAATACTCGACTCCTAAGGCTGAGAAGAATTCCATGAGAATGATTTTCATCTTCTTTTAAAGTGTTTGGTCGACACCAGAACAGTGTAGAATTGTAACTCTGCCAGTGTTTGCTACAAAGCTGCACCCAGCTCTGTAACAGTATTGTTGTTCTCTGCATTGGTGGTCATATTTTACTCTTAGTGTTCAAATTGTAACACTGTGTCAGTGTTGCGAGAGGAAACACTTTTGAAAGTGTTGAGATTTCCAGATTTAAAATTTACTGTCCAAATCCTGAAGGAAAATGACCAGTCCTCATAAAGGTCAGAGATATTTTGACACTACATCCTCCAACCAGCTTCTGCACTGTACAATTTCCAAATTTGTAAACTTCATATAAGTGATGTTGGTCATCTAAACATGAAATCTGTATGACACACTTTATATAACACGTATAAAAAAATGACACAAAATGTGTATAAATCCTATAGGACTTTAATTTGACTAGCATATGATTCAATATAAGAACTTTAAATGATTTGTATATGAATTTAAGTTATTTTCTACTAATACCATATACGATTGCATATGTTTGTCATGTAAAACTCATATGATTCAATATAAGAACTTTAAATGATTTGTATATGAATATCGGGTGTTTTCTACTAAAACCATACACCATTGCATACTTTTGTCATGTACAACTCATATAAGACTTTTTACAGTATTCATATATGACGCAAAAATCCCCTATAAGTTGTATGTGTGCTATTTAGTATGAAAGGGGCCATAATCGGTCTGATTTTGTATAGGACATGTATTGGTCTTACATGAAACACATAAGGTAATTCTGTCCAATTTAAGTAAGGAAGATATATGGTTGCTGTATATGAACCATGCAGGTTTTTTTCATATGGGTAACATCATAAAGTATGATATTTTTTTACTTTGAGCAATGATGGAGCTATACTTGACTTTTCTTAGGAGCATATAAAACCAAACAGCTCCTTGGACAAAATGAAATGTAATATTGTAGTAGGCTAGTTATAAACAAAGGTTTATTTTAGTTCAGATTAACATTTGAGGGCAGCAATTGCTACAAAAGCATCATCCAACCCCTTCTACTCTACTGCTCCCCCTGTTTCTTCACTATACTAAATGTAATCAGCAAGAACAAACTCATTAAAATCTCACACTTAGCATCCAAGATAATACAGCTTCCCACCCCCAGCCTCACTGATGCAAATGACACAGCCATCACACGTCTTGCACGCACCATAGTAAGCAGCCCTGACCATCCCCTGAACCGTTTCTTCGCCCTACTCCCATCTGGCCGCAGATACAGAGCCCTGGACTGGAAAAAAGCGCACTTTAAGAAAAGTTTTATACCCTCAGCAATCACTGCACTTAACAAACTCCCGTGACACTACCCATTGGGGGGTGTTATATGTTATATGTTATATGTTATACGTTATATGTATGAGGCTGTGTACATCCTGCATGGAATGTAACAATGACATGTGTGAAAAAGAATATCCTTATAGGACAATAAAGACTAAAGATTAAAGACTAATTGTATTCATAATGTCAAAATAAAACTGACGTAATGTTACTTGAAAGCATTATAGCCTACTATTCCTGCCAAACTTCCATGGTTACAGTTAGTAGTGTTACTACAGTAAATCCATGGTGAATGTTGCTGATCTGTGGACACTGGATAGTTCATTTATGGCACAATGTTTCTTCCTGGTTTCCACGTCAGCGCTGTTTGATCCGTTAATAACGGAGAAATGTGAATGTTTCTCACTAGATCTCGCAGCGATGTTATTACTTCACTGGCGAATTAAATTTTTTTCTTTACTGGATTTCGGTGTGTAGTAACAGTGCTGCTTGATTAAGATCGGCTCGCGCTGCATTGGTCCAAACTGATAAACGGTCCGTCAACCACACAATAACGAGCAGCTCAGTTTCGTTCCGCTTACATTACATTTGATGTTGGGCAATGTTGTGATCACGCTATCAGCATTGTGAACATTATGAGCGCGCTTGCCACGCGTGACGCGCCTACATTTGAAATAACGAAATGTTGGTCAGCTGGAAAAATGGTCCAACGAACCGTTCGGTTTAAAAATGCGTACCGAAAACCGAACGGAAAGCCTCGTACCAAACGGTGAATACGAATACGTGTATCGTTACATCCCTAATATATATATATATATATATATATATATATATATATATATATATATATATATTGTTTTACAGCAGCTTCACAATAGTAACAAATTCAAAATCGCCTGTAAAGCACGTAGCGTATTGTAGTGTCAATATTCAGCTCAAGTCACTTCAGTGTTGATTCAGTTCAGTTCAGTTCAATAACTGTAACATTCATCAATTGTGCATACATTCTGTATAAACAATGTATTTATGCACATACATGTACGTGTGACAAACTCCTGTACACTCCACTGCACACTGAACAAGCAAAAGACACAAGATAGTAGTGTTTTACATTTTTTCACATCCATAGTTTGGTGTGTATGTGGCTAATCATTTTATGTTTGAGTGTAGAGTTACTACGCAAAAACACAATTTTTGGACAAGTTAAAACAGTTTTGAATGATGTGTTTGCTTTTGCAAGAGATGTTTGATGTTTTGCATGTTGTGTGTGTGTTTTTCTGTTTTGTGTGTAGAGTTTCAAGAAATTGAGCCATAGTTTCAGAAATTGTGGCCTACTAGGCCTACTAGATATGTCAGCAGGGCCGGGGGAAGACAATCCAGCGACCTTGGCAAAATAGGACTATGCCGCCCCCTACGTTTAAATATTTAGGAGAAAAAATGCCAATTTACCACATATTGACCCCTACTGTTGATTTAAGACAGGTGTAATGAAGTAATACCGTTGACTCGCCATTTAAAAGAGGACCTTTTTTGCTTTGGCTGCTGCAAACTCTTCAATTATATTGAAGTAATCCAATTTGCAACAGATTTGGTGCTCACTTAAGATTTCAGCCAATCCATATGTTTACATGCACACCTTTTGTTTCAATCGGACAGAATTCATTCCGATTGATAAATCCGAACGTAGCCTAGTGTTTACATGAACATTTTAGGCACCTGAGAAACCACCTGAGAGACACTGTGTCTCTCAAATACGTAAAGCAAAATCAGATTTTTATTTAAATTAAATATGTGATAGTTCAGCAAATCCCTATAAATTTTGGAAAGTTATAAAATCTTAAAAAAGTCTTCTGACTCTAGGGATACTGTCATGCCAAATATATTGAAGTTGAATGATAAAATTATTACAGACAGGAAAAGTATGCTAGATTCCCTAAACCAGCACTTTATATCTTCTGGGTCGTTGTTTGAGCATGCAACACAACAACAGATGAGACAAGAGGACTACTCTTTGTCTAGGGAAAATGTATGTAAGGAACTCAGCTTTTTGGAAATATTAATAATCAATAATAACTTGTTATTATTAATTATGAATATTTGGGTCAGTTAATTGGATTAACTTGATGTGGCTGAATTAATATTACAATCTATTAATCAGTTCGTCCAACAAACTCTTTTGATTATTAATTTATTCTAAGAAAAGGGTATCTTCCATGGCCACAGCAGAATAATTATTTCTTAGCATGTACAGCACTTTGAGCAAGTAGCAAAAACCGCGATCGTAAAAGTGACTTTGTATTGCAAACAAAACAGAACCAAATACATATTATGTACAAGTTTTATTAACTAAATATAGATATTTATATGAATATAAATAAACTAAACAACATACACACATGAATACATAAATAGGTGAGTGATAGAACGAAACCGAAAACGGAACTATTGAGAAGTTCCATGTAACTATATGAGAAGAACATCAGCATTTCATTTTCAAAGCATCAAATCAAAAGTATACTTGCATGCCTGGGTAGCGTACACTATTATCAAAGTTGTCGAAAATTGAAGTTGTTGATGATTCTGCGAGTGTCAGATGTTGAAGTCTCAATCATTTTCTTCTTCGATGGATGAAGAAGATATGATGAACTTGCATGATTGGTTTGACTCTGTTCTCATGGCTGGAGTGCAAACCGTGGCCTGCCATGCCCTGGTCTAGGAGGACACGCAGAGAAAAGGGTGTGAGTTGCGACGGACTTCTTCTGCCTTAGGATAAGTCGTTTTGCCCCCTTAGGTTGTCCTTTTCCGTTGGTAAGGTTGCAGTTTCTGGATTTAAGACTCCCTTTGGGAGTATGCAAGCACGGCCTTCTGAGAGCCTGGGTTTTCAGTGAAGGGGGGGGGGGGGGGGGCCCTTCTCAGTCTACAGTCTACAGACATTTCGATCTTCAAGGATGGTAAAACATAATAAAAATACACTAATTTATATTTCGTTACATATTCTTGTTGTTCCGACCAAACGCATTCTGGAGGTATCGAGAACGCTATGTAACAGTTATGGGAGTAGCCAGTTATTTTTAAAATGCATAATGAAGGCATTTATACTTTACTTCATGCTACGATAAAATCATAGTTATTCCAATGTGACATGGAGAAACAGACACACATAACAGCACATCGAATATATCTGGTTAAATGTCTTTAAAAAGAGAACTTCTTTCTCCTTAGCAAGAATCATATTCTTTGGGACATTCCAATGGGTCATAAAATTGCTTGTAACTGGACACCACTTGGGGTGTATGGGGGGGGGTGCTCGTGTGTGTGTGTGTTGGGGGTGACTTTTCAACTGTGAGGTTGAAGATGCCCACCTGGGAGAGTCCAGAATCTCTACATTTCCCCTTTTGTCTGATGAAGTCCCGGTGTGGACATCATCGGACAACAATCATCACCATGGATGGATGACAGGTGAATCATGATGGTCGGGTAGCAGGTGGCTATTAGGGCTGAGGGCTCAGCTTGATGAGGTTCAAAGCAGCCTATGCGTGGTACCTTCTTTCTGAGGATTTCGTGAGCTTGGCTGTAGATATTCGCATCTCGTTGAGCCTCCTGTACAGGATGAAGGCCAAGCCCAGTGGCAGGGTGTGGTTGATTACCGTAGAGGTACCCAGCGCAGAATCAGCTGCAGTCCAGGATTGGACAACAGGTGAGGTAGTTAAGATGGGGAGTTGAGACAAAGCTTGGAGGGCTGTGTCGGTAGAATCAATGTCAGTTAGCTGAGACCCCCCTTTTGCAGTCCACAATTCCAGTTCTGGAGTTAGGCTGAAATTGTGGTTCTTGAAGAAGGATGAGGTTTCCAGCTTTGATTCAGGTTTGGCCTCAGCAGGGCAGCGTGTGTCTTGGATCAGAGACTGCAGACCAGCTGAGTTTGAGTAAAGTCATTCTGGAAGACAGTAAACAGCTGTTTCATGGAGTTCACTGTCTGGTTCAGCAGAACGCTGTGGGTGTTGAGAATTACCACAGTTCCCTTCAATGTCTTGCCGATGGTCGGCAGGGAGGCACTCTGTGTTGTGAGTTGCCCTTTTAGCTGTGGGATTTCAGTTTGAATTTCAGCCACATGTTGTCTCACGGTGGCTAGGTTCAGTGCATTGACACTGGACATGCTAAACAGAGTTTCGACGGCAGCGGCGGCTCCGAGCAAAGCTCCCAGGAACCGTTTGGAGTGGTGGTGGTGTCCTCCTAACTCCGCTTGTGTACCAGTCCTTTTCTCAAGTTGGTTGAGCATGTGTTTGACATCGGCCTCAGCGTGAGCGAGGGAGTCCTTTGTCCATCGGGCACCGGCCCAGCTGTATTGGGCTACTGCGCTGGGGTAATGTGCTCTGTAGACGTTGCGGGGGTCAAGTCGAACATATATTTTCTGGGTGTGGGTCCTGCAGTTGGTGATCAGGAGTCCCGGTTGTTCCTTCGGGACGCTGCCTGATACCGGACCTGGTGAGATGACCGACTGCGGCTGTCCTCTGGTTGGCTGGAGGCACAGGAAGACTAACCACAGCATTTATCCTGGAACAGACAAAGGGGAGAGGGAGAGAGAAAGGGAGGAAAGATCTCAGCGACTGTCGTCCTTTGTTGGCTAGGACAGTCTTTCCGCTTCGAGGACGCCGGTATGCCACTTGCTTCGGTGTTCTGGTGCTGCGGTGTGCAGCACATGGTGCGTCATGGGCATACACTGGCATGACCCCTCTTTTTGCACTGTGTCACCACAAGCTTTGGCGCAGCGATGTCATCAGGTGCATAACACAGAGTGTTGTCCTGTGCACGCAGCATGTGCTTGTTGACTTCAGTTGTCTGGGGCACCGGTTGTCGGTGGGTGCAGACTAGAGTGCGGATCGGGCCGCATTTTTCTGTCCGAGCCCGGCCCGCGTCCGACAGGGCAGTAACCGAACCCGACCTGAGCCCGACAGGCATTAAGATATTTATGTCCGAGCCCAACCCGAGCCCAACACAGTTAAAAATCTCTTTTTTTTCCTCATACTAATGACACGTACGTTTGTTTGTGTAGAAAGCCCGCTTTTATTTAGCAACTGGAAGGCATTCGGAAATGTTTACAGATGTGCGCAACGCATCAGCGTGCGCCGCACACGGCCAACAAAGCGCATATTAACACAGGCGCGCACAAGAGGCCCAAACAAATAGCCAATTGAAATTAAATGAACAAAGCTCGGTCTACCAAAAATTGCCCAAGCTAACAGAACAAAACATTAATGTAACACAAATGCAGCTTATTGAAATGAAAATCACTCTTACCATTTTTCTCGAAAACTGTGTGGCTAATAAAACTGTAACATGGGATCTATTCACGTAATCCATCCTTCAATGTTTAGGCTGGTTTTAAAATGTCCTGAGGCCAACTTCTTTTTAACGTCTTCCATAGTTGCGCTGCCAGCCACATGTAGCCAAATATGCAATATTATGCACGCACGTGTTGCGCGTTGTCACAGCAACATAAACAAATTTCCGCACAGATGAAGATGGATGTTAGGGTAATATTTTTAATTTATTTTAATCACAAAAACAAACATTTGCATCCAGTTAAACACTATAATAAGCTGTTTTAAATTTCAAATGTTCAATGCCTTATTGCGCCGACGTGACCGAGCCCGACTCGAACCCGAACATCATTTCAAAATATGTGTCCGAACCCGGCCCGGCCCATCGGGCTCGGTTCGGGTATCCATCCTCTAGTGCAGACGGCGTTCGTGGGTGGTTGGAGGGGTTAGAGGTGGTTTCTCATAGTGTCCATTGGTTTGTAATAGTCTTTGGTGAGCTGGAAGGTTGGGGTCAGGTTAAGCAGAGGCTCTGTGACATTTTGGCACACTTGTGGTGAGAGACTAATGCATGACCCTAAAAGTTCAGAACCACTGTTTAATGGGTTCGCTAGATATGTAGCATAAAGTTAGGTGTTTCATGTGTATCTAGCTAGTGATGTTTCTCTTGTATCTGTATCATCTTAGCCTGTGGATGTTAGGAGGCTAAGACTTGTGTGGTTCCTAGAGTATTTCCTGGAAAGGGCATAGCCGAGATGAAATAAATGGCTTAAGATGGTTCTTATGACTAAATTATTTCTCTGGACTTAAATGGTGGTTCACTACGGCTTGACGAAGTGAAGGATAGGAGGGAAAGGGACAGCTTTCCTATTCAAATTATGCTTATTATTAATCCTCAGGACTATAGTTGAAATTACTTGTGTTGCAGGGTCACAAAAATGAGTGCACTTGTTGAAAATAAACACAATCACAAATAAAGGTGTCTCTGTTTCTTTTCTGGGCCCAATGGGAAATGGAACCACATTCGAACAAGAGAGGAAATGGAATTAAATCATATAGATGACCGAATAGACAAGGGAATAGCTGACTGCTATTATTATCAAAGTGGAAATTATTATTTTTTTTTTTAAATAAAAAAAAAGTAATCAAAACAGCGGTAATGATCTGAATGTGAGAATAATCAGTAGCACTAGTGACTAAACTTTGGATTTGCCTGGACCAACACTCCATAGTGGGTTACAGCGGTTGCGTGTTCAAGACCACACTGTGTGTGTCCCTCCAAAGGTTTAGTCAACATGCTGATGGAAATTCTCATTACTATACGAATTCTTCTCTAGCTACACAGTTTACATGTAGTTAAACTTAAGTTTAATTGACAGGGCATCTGCAAATTTAGCCTACAGCGCTCAGCCAGGACTATACCTAACTAGTGAAGGTGAAATTTAGCTGAATTGAAATTGAATTGAAAGTACGGAAAGTGAAGAATTAGAAACCCTAACTGGGGTTAAAGAAAGTATTCTAGAATACTTTGCACTGTGTAAACAAAAGCTGTAATTAAGGCTTCAAGTGAATGAACTGCTAACTGTAGAAGTTATTATTTAGCTTAGCCTAAGCTGGATGAATGCTAGGTTAGGTTAGCTTAGCCTAAGCTGGATGGACGCTAGGTTAGGTTAGCTTAGCCACCTAGGCTGCTTTGTTTACAAAGTGACATCACAAGTTAGCACTTCCTGTGACCAGATGTTGTCATGGGAACCAGAGCAAGTCAGAACAATTCAACAGTACCTGAAGAATGTCTGCACATTTTACTGAGTTATGCATGTTTAAACGGGTTAAAAGGGGGCGCCTATACTTTAAGTCTTTCAAGAACTTGATGTTACATTAAGTAAAATGCAAATGTGTTTTGGCATTTGCTAATTTTACTCATGGAACTCTTCTCTTTACTTTACACAACTTATTCTATTTGTTTACAGAGTAAGGAAATAGATTTGCTGTAAGTCAAAGCTTGTCTAAGCCTATATAGTTACGTCCCTCTCATCCATAAATGCTGACTTTTCAGCGAGTGAACAGTTTTGATCGCTAGGTAGCTCTCTGCTTGTAGATGCAGCTAAAATTTAGGTGAATTACATCAATCTAACAATAATTTGTAAGGCCTTTACATTGTAGAAAGGGGAGCATCACCCAGGTCTACGTATATATAACACTGTCCTGAGCTTTCTTTGTCAGAAACAGGTTTAGCAATACTGCAATTTGGATTTCTTTAACCAAAGCGGGATAGATATCGGTACAGTTTACAAGCTGCTGAGATGAGATTCCTTTGTCAAACAGACTTACGCTTTAATGCTGAACTTACTGATACCAGTTGGAAATCTAAGACTCTTTCACTTACAGTAGAGATGTCAATTCCAGCTATCGTTTTATCTGCATTTAGACAAGCCAGCAACCAGTGATCAAAATGCGTATCGCATGTTGTGTTCCAGTTGGACCGCAATGGTCAAATGCACGCCCGTAGGTTAACAGTAGTTTAAAGCTCAGGTGGTTTTCCTACACTCTGGCATCAAGGTGACGTATGCCCTATTTGGAGCTAGTGTTTCCTGTAACCCTTCATTGTCATGGAAACTAATGTTTAGCAGTGCCAATTCAACCAGCATGTAGCAAATGTTTGTTTCAAAAGAGTTGTGCATAGTCTGTTGGCAGGTGAGGCTTACACGTCCATTCAAGATTTTCTTTATATCAGTAAAATTCTACTTTTACTAATGCAGAGTCTTGCTGCTCTTTGAGCACTTTTTCATCTACTTTAAAAGTTTTATGTCCTATGCTGACCAGGGACTTTTTAGCAGAGTCTTGCATTGTGTTCATGCTGTGTGCCTTCTGGTTTTGCAGTTCAGAATCAATGGGGTCTTAGGAACCCTTTCTGAGGAGGCCTTCTGTGTTAGAGGCCTTCTGCATCAGGTCACGCATCGTTGAGTGGGCATTGCGTGGGGGCAGGTGAAAATATGGTGACTAACTGGTTTTGGAGGAAAAGTTTCTTGAAGCTGGTGTCCTCCTCCGTCACAGGTTCGTTGTAAGTTCCACAGAAAACTCGTTCGGAGTCGGTGGTGGTAGCACAGGCCCTTCTAGGTCTGTCCTGCTTGGTGTCTGGGCAGGGCCCAGCTGGGCTGGATGTGTCCAGATCAGATGGAGTCTGTCTCGGTGTGCCACACCGGTTGGAGACTGCAGGTGAAAATCAATGTCTCGTAGATTGGCAGGGATGTTTCTGACCTTTCACTTGAGATTGTTGAGTGTCACTTCATGTGCCATTTCAGGGTTTGTCTGAGTTACCTTTTCCTCCTGCAGCTGCAGGGGCTCTCAGGACACTGGCTGGTGAAGTGTTAAGCCGAGGGCTTTGGCTCCTCCCCCCTTTGTGCAGGGCTGGGGAAGCTTACGCTGCTGATGTGAAGGTCAGCAGGGTACATCTTTCTTGTGTGGTCCATTTGCAGTGGGTTGGACTGTTGCAGCTCTCTTTGGACCACATGGAGTGCGTCAATAATGTTACAGCATCGCTAAGTCAGTGTTCGGACTTCCACTGCACATTGATGGCTTTAGCTCTCTTTGAGTTCAACCATTTCTTTAAGTTCTTTGAGTGAAACAGTTCTTTACTGTCGGAGCTGTCGTCCGCCTGAAAACTGATGATCTCTTTCAGTTGCTCTGCTCTGCCAGGGTCCTTGCATCTGTCCTGTGTCCTCTCACGCTGAGCAGGGTTTGTTCTCTGTGGAATTCTGTGGCTGGCAGCATTAGTTCATTTACCTCCTGTTTGAGGCCTGCGGGAGCGCGGCCAAGGAGAAGATGATTCTGGTCAGCTCTTGGTGGCTCAGGCCGGACGTCCGCTTTCGTTGTCGTCTAACTGTTCCTTTCTCTGCCGTGGCAGGTCGTTGCCTGCTTCAGGCTGAAGGATGTACATGACACTGCTCTGCCGGGTCTCCAGGGGGTCCTGGTGGGAGGCAGGGCTGGATGTCTGAGGCCTACTGGCACACTTGTGGGACACGAGATAGAGAGGGCAAAGGCAAATGCAAGTTTCTACTGAGGTGGTGAGCTATGAGCTTACTCATAACAAAATGTTTTGAGTATCCTAGTTGACGTGCTTTAAGCAGCGTCGACTGATGACTGAGCTTTTAGATGTCACAACTATCACTCAAAAATGCTGATGGTTCTTCTCACATGTTACAAATAGAATGAAACAGACAAACAAACAAAAAAAATAATAAAATAAAATAAAAATAAAAACAGGATGAAACCAGAAAGGAAGAGGAAGAGAGGAGTGGTTTACCTATTTAAATTTAGCTAGGAGACACAGTGTCACTTATGGGTAAGCTGCTGTTTAGACTAAACTAGCAGGGACACATCAAACATCAGGGTCAACAGAAGAAGAAACAACGGGAAGTGTTTCCAGTTCTGTAGGGGGGCTACTGTGCGTTTGTGTTAGCCGTACTTCATGTACTTAGCTTGGTGCTAAGGAGTGAGGAGGGGTGAAACACAGACAGGAAGTAGGATGTTAATGACCTGTGTAACTCGCTAAGGAAACAACAGTCGCTAGATATTGTAATCCTATCGAGAGAGAGAGAGAGAAGATGAGGATAGTGACTAGTGATCTAAAATAAGGTAAAGGTAAAGTTAGAACATCCTTATAGCTCTGAGAAACTAAAAGGAAAGGGAAGCAATTAATTTAACTAAATTTCAAATTTAGTTAAGCTTTATTTAGCTGAATATAAGAATTCAGGTCGAAACAAAGGTAAATAAATTGAAATAAAATAAAAATAAAAAGGTAAACATCGAGTGTTCTCATAGCTCTGGTAACTAGCGTGGAAATTGAATAAGCAAATTGATTTAATTAAATCCCAAATTTAATTAAATTCAACTTAACCGAATAGGAATATTCAGGCTCAACAGGTGTGAAGACAGAATACGATAGGGGTAGGTTTAGGTCGAAATAAAAGAAGCACAAATGAAAACCAAAGTATCTGGGTTTCAATCTGAAAGTGAAACCAAGAGGAAGGGGTCGAGAGAGAGAAAGAGAGAGAGAAGAGAGTGGTTTAAGCCTCTTATGAGACGTGCTTCGTGAAGCTCTGACACCAGGGTGAATCATTCGTCTCAAATCATTCGGAGTGTGTATCACTGCTAAGGTCACGTGATTTTATTAAACTCGGCTTCGTTACGCGTCATAGCTGTTTCGAAATTGTTTTAAATTTCAACGGTTCGTGAACCAGCGTGTATCTGGTCTCTGTGATCTCGTATCACTTTATAGATTCGTACACATTTAATGATGCATTTGATAAAGGGTCTGATTGACTTTCAAGTCAAGCTTTCAAAAAACGAGCCCTACAGTTTACTAAGATATTGTGCCTTCAAAGACACCTCATATTAAACGATATTAGGTAGCTCGCGGATTGCCATTACCTGATTACACCTTTTGATAAAACCTTTGCGATTGGTTTGTAAAAGGTGTCCCGTTGATTTGAGTTTCCGCTACACTTACACTGTTTTGACCAGCAGGGGTCGCCAGCGAGGGCGCTTCAAACAAAGAATCATTTGTGACACAGTTGACTCCTTTGATTCAGAGCCTCGAAGAGCTTTGACTCTCATTACTCGTGTTCAAATAACTCAGTTCAAATCACGCAAAATCTATAGTCTTTGGTTTAAGGTTACACTTTACGCTCTAACGTGTCTAAGTTTTTAGGCGGTGCTAAAACTATCACTCGAGGTAGAGGGTTTTACTTGTAAGTTATGCGTGTAAGTTAGGAATGAGGGAGCTATTGGCTACAACCGTCGCTTGTTTACACGAGGGTCTGTGAGATTGGTGCTGTTGTCAGAAAAACTAGATAGGAACACCTGCTCGCGTTCCGGACGCAATGCCAACCAACAACACAGATCGGCCGGAGCAGCGGACGAGCTGTGCTGAAAGTTTGCACTGAGTCTCTCGCTTAGGCACATGACGTTGCATGTGAGTGACTCTTTCACAAATCAAACAGCACCGTTCTTTCCCAGACAATGGCAAATTACTAGTTAGCTAGGCTAGGGGAGCGTCATTTATAACCTTGGAGAAGTCCAACCTCTTCGTGTTGGAGAGAGTTGGAAATCACGAGCGGGAGTTCTGGTTTTATTGCTCTTTGTTTTAAGAGAGGTTGGGGGGGACTTTTCAACTGTGAGGTTGAAGATGCCCACCTGGGAGACTCCAGAATCTCTACATTTACCTATCGATTTTGATCTTGTTCCTATTGCAACGCAGTAGATATATGATGCTCTTATAGGGTTAAATGCTAAGAAATCCGCTGTTCCTGATGGGTTGGATCCATGCTTTTTAAATATTGCTGCTGAACATATTGCAGAACCTTTAACACACATTTTCAACATGACTATTGAAACTGAGTGTATTGAAGTCAGCATATGTCACTCCTTTATTAAAGGGTGGTGACCGATCAAATCCAAATATTTATAGGCCAATATCTAAGCTATCTGCTTTGGCCAAGGTTTTAGAAGGGCTTATAAGTGACCAGTTAAAAGACTATTTAGTAACAAAAAAAAACATTTTAAATGATTTGCAGTCGGGTTTTCGTAAAAAACACAGCACTGCCACTATGAAAGTGCTAAATGATTTTCTAAGTGCTATTGATTCTAAAGAATATTGTGCTGCGCTGTTCTTAGATCTTTCAAAGGCGTTTGACACAGTTGACCACTATGTCCTGTCTCAGAGATTGGTGGATATTGGAATGTCTCCAAAAGATGTCAAATGGTTTGGCAACTATTTGAGTAGCAGAACACAACGTGTTCAGGTTGATGGTGTGTCCTCAAACTCATTACTTATACAAAATGGTGTCCCTCAGGGGTCCATTTTGGGTCCCATTTTATTTACTATTTATATAAATGACTTGTGTCAGAATTTAATAAAAGCAAAATGTGATTTTTATGCGGAGGATACCGTTTTGTATTGTTCTGCCCCATCTTTGACTAGTGCCATAGAAGATCTGCAATCTGCTTTTAAAATTATTCAGAAGAATCTTCATAAATTGAGACTTGTATTAAACTCATATAAAACTAAAATGATGTGCTTTTCTAAATCAAGGAAAACAGAAGATGCTTGTCAAATTGTTACACTAGATGAGAAAGTAATTGAACGAGAATCAGTCTATAAATATCTTGGTTTCCTTTTAGAAGAAAATTTGTCCTTCAAACAGCATATAGAGTAACAAAAAAACTTATAGTAAAGTTGGATTTATATTTGTTACGAATCACTGGAGGCAAGCTGGTTGAGAACCCAAATGCAACTTTAATTCAAAACATAATCAAACATAAAACAAAGGCATGGAACTCGGAACTCGGAACTCGGACCAAGAACCTGGACAAACATTCAATACTAGAAAAGACACAGGGCAAACATGAGGGCTTAAATACACAGACTAATTACAAGACAAGGAACACCTGTGAACAATGATCAGACGATTAACAAATGACAAGACACATGGCAGAATCACATGACAATCAGGGAATCACCTGACAGACAAGAACAAGGAACAAGACACGGCGTTGGGACTGGAGCTGTGGGGAGATTCCGGCAGAGGTAGCGTTAGCGAGGGCTCTAGTTGACTAACGTCTGCGCAGTTTGCAGCGGCTGTTGATGTTCTTGAACACACTGGGAAATATTTGCGTTGGTGAGCAGCTTGAGTTGCGAGGGAGAGTTCACGAAGCTACAATAAGCAACATAACTGAGGTCTGTTTGGTATTTACGTGACTAATTGTGATTTTGGATTGGATATTGTGGGTTTAGTGTGGTCCTGTTTGAAGGGGTATTGCCTGACGGCCTGTATAGGTCCGGGAACGATATTCCTGAGCAGGTCTCAGCAAATTTAGTAGATAAATACGATGTAGAAAGGTAGTAGTGTGGTGAATCTTCTGCAAAGGAAATCAGAAACTTTTGTTGCACCTTGTTATAAAGTTAAACTCTCACACAGTTGGGGATAAGTTAAAATCAGAGTCAGCCCATGCTCAAGGGAGCGGGTGGGGGTGGAGAGGAATGGATCACAGTAAATAAGTTAAATCGCAAAAGAGAGCGATGATACAATTCTCAGGATAGTGATATGGATAACCCTGAGATTAAAACAATAAGACCAAATCCAAATAGTGATGAGGGATTTAGAGTTCTGATCAAAGTGAAGGGAGGGGCTGGATTTTCTACAGTCAGTCCCCTTAAATTAACGAATGAACTTAAAAAAGGGATTGGGGATATTTTACATGCCTCTATTTTGCAGAATGGAATGATTTCAATTATATGTAAGTCGGAAATGCAACAGGCTAAGGCTTTCAAGATTAAAACTGTGCTTGGTAAGGGAGTGGAGGTATTCAAGCCGCAAACAAACACAGAGGTAAAAGGAGTAATGTATAATGTGCCAGTGGATGTATCTGAGCAAGAAATTTTGACTAGCTTGAAAGGAGGAAATGTTGTAGCTGTAAAACGCATGGGTAGGAATGAGAATGGTAGAGGAACCATCCCTATCCTTCTCTACTTTAAAGATAATGTGCTTCCAAAGAGGGTCATGTTGGGATTCATGAGCTACCCTGTAAAAGAGTATGAAAGACCCCCTCTGAGGTGCTTTAAGTGCCAAAGATATGGTCATGTGGCAGCTGTGTGTAATGGAAAGAGAAGATGTAGACGATGTAGTGAGGAACATGATGGAAAAGAATGTATTGGACCTGTGAAATGTTGTAATTGTGGGGGAGATCATCCAGCTTCTTTCAGAGGATGTCATAATTATGTCAAAGCAGAAAATGTGGAGAGAGTAAAAAAAGAGAGGAAAATATCTTATGCAGAGGCAGTGAGAAGGGTGGAGAAAAATGGTGGGGTAAGTCAAGATCAAGGAGAGGCCATGGCAAGAGATCTAGCAAAGGGACAGGTTTGTAATGACGACTCTGTTATGATTAGCAAAAAAGGTTTACTGGCATTCATGGTTGAAGCAATGTGGAGAGTTAAAATGGTGGCAAATAATAAGTCAGATGTGGCTCGTGAAATTGCTTCTGCTGCAGCAAAACTTCTAGGATTCAAGGGGATCAATCCAAAGGAATTATGGGAATTTACTTATACTCAGGACAGTGCAGATCAAAGAATAAATGGAAGTCAACAGATAGAGTTGGATGATAATGAGAAAGAAGAAATGGACAGCAGACATGAAGAATATGATGGTGATTAGTGTCTTTTGTATTATGTTTTACATAATGCAATGGAATGCAAGGAGTCTTATTGCGAATGGGCAAGAGTTTAAACGCTTTATAGACGGTCTTGGAGAAAAAACGGAAATTATTTGTATTGAGGAAACTTGGTTAAAACCAAGATTAGATTTTATTATACCAGGGTATAAGTGTGAAAGGAAAGATAGGGAGAATACATCAGGAGGGGCTTGTGCCACCTTTATTAAAAGTGGAGTTCAATATAGAAGAATAGAAATTAAAACGGTATTAGAGTGTGTCATTACAGAAATTTGGACTGATTGAGGTAAAATCTTTATTGTAAATGTGTATAATCCATGCATTAAGCTAGAAGAGAGTCATTTTCAGGAAATTGTAGATAAGATTAATGTACAGGGGATTTGGGTTGGGGATTTTAATGCTCATAATGAAATGTGGGGAGGTGAGAAGAGAGACAGAAATGGTCAAATTGTAGAAGATTTTATAGACAAAAATAATTTAGTTGTGTTAAATGATGGTCGACCTACTTGGTTTAGTGCAGGTCGGTCAATGATGTCATCCTCCATAGATATTACAATTGTGTCGGCAGAATTAGCATCGATTAGTAGGTGGGAGACAATGGATACTTATTCAATGGGAAGCGATCATGTGCCAATAATTAGTACATTTGGTAGGTGTCTGATTGAGGAGCCAGTTCATTGTTCCCTGCGGCTTAATTATAAAAGAGCTAATTGGATCAAGTTTGAGGAACAAGTGAATATGGGACTATCACAAATAGATAGTGAAAAAGGAGTAGATGAGTGGAATAGTTCCCTTAGCAAAATGATGTGGTCAGCAGCAGTTCAGAATATATCAAAGAAAAAAATACCAGTAAGAGGAGCAATGGTACCATGGTGGACTGAAGAGTGTGATTCTGCGGTCAGAGATAGGAATAGGGCATATAAAAACTTAAAGAAACACTTATTAGAGAATTCTGCAATTGAATATAAGAGGCTTAGAGCTAAGGCTAGACGTGTAATTAAGGCCGCAAAGAAGCACAGTTGGAAGACTTTTTGTAATAAATTAGGGCCGGATACACCCTTAAAAAACATTTGGAACCTAGTTCATAGAATGACGAGTGTCTTTCGGCAGACGGAAATCCCTGTCCTCCACTGTGATGGGGAAGAAGCTGTAAATAATAAAGCGAAAGCAAGTATGTTGGTCAAGCAATTCCAAAAAGTACATAGCTCCAAAAATGTTGATGACTTAAATAGGAGAAGGAGATGTCAAATATCAAGAGGTAATATGGATAAATTGCTAATTGATTGTGATAATTCTGATGATATCAATGTATTTTTTTTCAATAAAATAACTACAAAAAGCTATTACCCAGGGGAAAGATACCTCACCTGGCACTCGGCAGGGATGGGTTGGGATATCAATTGTTTAAAAATTCAGGAGAAATTTTTGGAGGAAAAGTTCTTGCCCTAATTAATAATGTATGGGAAAGTGGAATTCTTCCTAAAGAGTGGAAACATGCTGTAATCATTCCTATTGTGAAACCAGGAAAAAAACCAGATAACCCTAGTTATCTTACCTTATAGACCAATTGCGTTAACCTCTGTTTTATGTAAGATTATGGAGCGTATGATAACAGATAGACTTGTGGATAAACTTGAGAAAAGCGGATATGTTGTGGAATATCAGAGTGGTTTCAGGCAGGGGCGGTCAACAATGGATGCTGTTTTAGACAGATATTGACATCAAAAAAGCCATCGCAAATAAAGAAGCCGTTGTCGCAGTGTTTTTGGACATTGAAAAAGCCTATGATATGCTTTGGAGGGAGGGGTTGCTCATTGCAATCTATGATGCAGGAATCAGAGGAAGAATGTTTAACTGGATTAAGAATTTTTTAAGTAATAGGACAATTCAGGTAAGGCTGGGAAGTGAATTATCAGAGGAACTTGAGGTAGAGAATGGAACACCTCAAGGTAGTGTTATAAGCCCAGTTCTTTTTAATATATTAGTCAATGGTATGTTTAGCAGAGTGGGAAAAGAATTTCGGTTTTCATTATTTGCAGATGATGGGGCCCTCTGGAAGCGAGGGAGGAATCTTCTTATATGTTTGGCCAAATTCAAACTGCTTTAAAGAGGGTATCTGAATGGGCCGATGATTGGGGCTTCAAAATATCAACAGAAAAAACTAAATACATGGTATTTGGATGTAAGAAGAAAATGCCAACACAGCTGTTACAAATAAATAATACGAATATTGAAAAAGTTAAACATTTTAATTTTTTAGGGATGTGGTTAGGTGAAAGAATGACATGGAAAAAACATATTGAGATGGTTTCGCTTAAATGTGGGAAAATAATTAACGTCCTAAGGTGTGTGGCTGGGTCTGATTGGGGAGCTGATAGTGAAACTATGATGATGATATATAGAGCAATGATAAGATCAATCAACTATTGATTATGGCTGTATGGTATATGGGGCAGCAGCCCCTTCAGTAATTAGACAGCTTGATATAGTTCAAGCAAAAGCTCTTAGAGTGTGTAGTGGGGCATTTCATACAACTCCAATACCTGCGCTATTAATAGAAACAGGGGAGATGCCATTAGAAATAAGAAGACGTAAACTTGGTTTGAAGTATTTAATGAAACTAAAAGGTCAGACTGGAAAATTACCAACAAAAAACCTGTTGAATCAGCATTGGGAGTTTATGGGAACAGCAAGATTGGTTAAAACAAACTTTACAGAAACACTCAAATCCATGGCAGCTGAAATTGGTACTGTGAATTTGAATGTATGTCCACCAATATGTCGGTCAGAAGTACCTTTGTGGTTGATTCCAGATCCCAATGTTGATTTATATTTTTTGAAAACAAGCAAAAGAAAGATGTCAGAGGTTGTAAAAGCCCGGCAATGTCAAATGTGGGGAGGCCACCTACAAATTTACACTGACGGGTCGAAGGATCCTGAGAGTGGTAAAGTGGTGTAGTGGCAATTTTAATGATATTCATTGATCTTTAGTAAAATATAGATGATTCAAAGAATGTCACATGTGTGTGTCTCTCACTTGTAGTGAGAGAAGATTCTGTTTATGTACCTGGGGAGGCAGAAGAGGGAGACACTCCAGAGAACAGACGAACAAGGACCTCTGACCTAGATGTCAGAAGGCCATTTTGGTGCAGGGGGGCTTAGTGGGCCAACTAGTGACGTCTATGGAAAACTACTGGGAGGAAGGCTCTGGGGGGAAGAAGGCCTTGAAACTAAGATAAAAGCTAGTTCAGTCTGTCTGGGGGGGTGTCACTCTTCTGCACAGGGTAACAACTGTGTATTAGACTGCTCCTATTCTTGCCAGAATAAATACTTCTATTTTATATAATTTGACTCTGAGTGTCTCTTACGCAGTGATGTTTGTTTGAGATGAATTTTTGCCACAACAGTTTTGGTGTCAGAAGTGATATTCCTTGGACGTGCCTCCTGGACCTGAGATCGGACGGTGTTTGGCCACCTGGACTAAGTAAGTTCCAGCTCTACCTCGTAAACTTGAGAGAGAGGGGCCGACCGATATCAGGGCCGGGAGAATCGACCACTGGAATCTAAAGAACCCGCAGGTGGCAACAGAAGCATCTCTGGTAAGAGACAGTTCAATTTATTTTCTTTTGGGTAAGTTAATTAAATTCAGTTTAATTGGGGAGAAGAGTGAAATTGAACCATATTGGCTGAAGGCTGTTTCTGTGGTACGTAATCTGAGATTAATTGAGACCTATATAGATCAAGAAATTTCCAACAGATACGAGGGAAAAATCTGAGATTAATTGAGGTCTGTAACAGAACAAGAAATTTCAAGCAGATAAATAATCTGGGATTAAGTGAGAACTGTAACAGATCAAGAGATTTCAAACAGATAGGTACCCTGAAAATTAGTTGTTCCACGAGGGAGCAAATTGTTTTTAGGTACTGAGGCTAATTAGGGGGAACCAGAATTTTTTGGTAAACCGTAATTAGGAGGGCACTAATTGTGCAACCCGACCGATTTGGGTTAAAAGAAAGAATCGGATTTGTTTAGGGACGCCTAACAGATTAAAGAAAACGCGCGTTGAAGAGAAATCCACAGAGAACAGAAAACAGCCAGTATGGGGATGTCTCAAAAGCAAGCTTGCCAAATTTGATACACCGGTTTTTTGTAGAACTAGGAAAGTATGGGGGGAAATGTATGTTTTAGATATTGGAAAAAAAACTGAGAAAATACCATGATCATGAGCTACCATGAGCACAAATAGACTAAGAGTGTGCGAGAATCAGTGGAACAGGGCAGCGGGACAAAAGGTTGTTGTGGCTGCGTTCAACATGTGTGTAAAAAATGTGAACAGATAATGGATTGTTCAGTTGAAGATAAAATGTCGAACTGCCAGGAGAAATAATGTTTTTTACTTCTTCATCCAGTAAATGGATGCATGACATTAGATGTCTATAGAACTTAAATTTATATGACAAGGATTGAAGTAGCAAGAAGCAATAAGGCTGTCTGTGTGAAATAGAGGGAACTGTTAGTGAGACTTGGTGGAAGAGGGAAGTGAAAAAACAAAAAGGTTGGTGTGTGAGACATGTGTGTGTGGGGATTGTTCAAACAATCATGTACTGGTTAGATAATGAAGGAACTGGCATGTTTGAGAAAAGAAAGGAGAGGATAATGAAGGAACTGGCATGTAGGGAAAAGAAAGGAGAAATATAGTAGAAAACTATATGTGATGAAAATAGACATGGTCTGACAGAATTTATGGAAGTCAAAGTAACTGTTTAAATGATATGAAAAGTTTTAGAATAAAATAAGGCATTGTATGATTGACAGGGATTAACATGATATGAAGAATGTTTTAAGCAGAATGGGGAACAATTCTAGATTTTGATAAAATAATGATTGAAATGATGATATATCTGCTTTATTTTATTAATGTTAAGAAAATAAGGGTATTGAAGCAAGTAGCTATAATGGTTGTCTGTGTAATTTACGGACTGAGTAATATAATCTGTTTTGGAGAAACAGTAGAGATAAGACTGAGACAATAATGTGATGGAAGGAAAAAAGGCTTCAAACCAGTGGTAATGAAAAGAATGATGTACAAATTGTTACACTTTGTGAAGAGTAACTGAACAGTCCGGGAAAATAAATAAATAAATAAATAGTGAGACAGAAGAGAGCAAATGCTGTAAACAGCTCTGCTCTGAAGATCTCACTTTGAAGAGATTTGCAGATGATGTTTTGTAAAAGATAAGCTGGGATAACAGCAACAGTACTTGTAATTAGTGTTGTTGATGATAATACCAAATTAGTAGGGTAAAGACAGAAAACAAATTCGAATATTTTGAGCATTTTCTGTGCTGCTCATGAAATTATGTTCTGCCAATAATAATGATGAAGATTATGATTTGGCTATTGTGATTAAATCCGCCATTGGTGGACTGTAAAAAGAATACAGAGAACTGCTTATCAGTGGCTCTGTTTACATTCCTGAATGGGACACACACTGCTTCAAGGGCGTGTTGAAGCCCTTTGGAAGCTCACAGTGATCAAACTGCAAGGTGTCTGATGCTGTAGTTGAGGCTGACACACGAACCAACCAGATGACAGAGAGTGTCTGGATTGTGGTCAGTAGGACCATTTAACACGTGACACATTTCTGATAATAATCTAGGGTTGAAAATAGATCAGTGTTTAAATGACGACAGTGACAATTTTTGGTCTGAGAAATAAGAGATAAAAAACAAGGTTAAAAGATTGAAGTCTTAAAGTGAATCCTTTTGTGACTCCAACAAATGTGAGTTGCAAAATATGTAAAGGTAATATAGAGAGACAGATCTCAAAGATGATTTATAATAACTGCAAAAGATGCAGAGTAGCCTTGTCAAAGTTAGTGTGAATCCTGATTGGAGACTGATAAACTCCTAGAAGAGAAAACTTTGAAGTCAGAGATTAAGCTATGGTAATTGAGATTGAGAAATGTGAAATGTTATTGAGAACTAGAATAATTACCATTATGTAAGAACAAATAAGCAGAAGCAGTAGGCTACTGAATTAACAGTTGCTAAATGTAAAATGTGTTGAAAGGCATCTGATTAAACAAACAGCTTGAAAAGTTGACCATGAAGGCACTAGAAGCTGATGTTTTGCTTTCAAAAGATAAGTTTGTTATGGGCTGTATTGAAACAGTTCGCTTATCTAAAATCTGATGTGTGCTGTGCCTGAAACAGCCAGTGCGACAGAGACTCAATCTGAGTGGAAATTTGTAATGTCTAAATTCCCTGAGATGGGCAAAAGACAAATATAAATAATATTTTTATTTTAAACCGTATGTAATATCTGGCAAAGATGCCTTAAGCTGGCATAGAGTTAAAAGATGATAGATAAATGTTTGATGTTAGAAGTATATGAGAGAGCAGTGTACCATCCAATAGAGTCTCAAAATCTCTCTCATTCAATGAGTCAGCTAAAAGCTGGTATCTGTGATAATAAGTAAAGCACAGTGTTTCAGTTGAAGATCATAGACACAGAGATGTTTTAAAAATAAAACTGAATGACTTTAAAGAAGTATTTAAAACAATAATACAGATAGAGATGACATTTTGATTAGCTTATTTTAGGACCAGTAACTTCTTTGTCTCATTTAGTCTCCACCATTCAGGACCGATGGCTCCGGCTACAGATGAAGTACACTGAATGTACGGTTGTGATCTAAATTCACTGAGTATAATCCAAGTAGCTAGGTTGCTGCTTTTAAGATAGTTAATGGATTTAAGTGATTAAATACTGTTGTTATTGACCTGTCTCCCCATGTGAACACTATTAGGCAATCCGAATGGCCCTGGTGACTCTTGAACGTGCCTTTCCTAAGCTCCAGAAAACAGCTGAGTTCTGTTGAAGAGAACTGATTGTGTGATGGGAAAGAGCGGTCACCAGTGTGTACAGTGGCTACTCAATGACGGGATGATCTTCCTGGCCAGGGGACAGCCTAACGCAGGGGGTCACGAACATTGGGCACCTCCGGGATGGAGGTGTTATATGTGAGAAAGGTATGAGAGTTGAGCGCTGATTACTGGAGGCCACCGGGGTCAGCAGAGCATTGAGAGGTGAGATGCGCTGTGAGGAACAGTTACGGCAGTCTAACCCAGAAAATGTGAGTTCCTCTATTTACCACTCGCCAGAAGAAACCGCATTAGTTGTATGGCTTGTTTTTTTTATTTGTGACAAGCGTCTGCAAATATGCCAGGGGAAAACACCCTGATGGAGATTATAGATAAAGGGCTAACAGGAGTGGGCTTTCAAGAGCCAGCTGAGGCCATGAAGTGATTCCCATTAGTTGTTGTGGAGACAGTAGCAAAATTTTTTATGTACTGGTTTGCCTTATGGGCAAGGAAAATCATAGTGTTAATTTTGAACTAATAGGTCTATGACATAGTTTTAACTCCTGAAGGTCGTTAGACATGGTGGTGGCTAAAGATGAAGACAGCTCTTGTAGATTTGAGAAAAGTCTGGATAACAAGGTGAATGGTCAAAGGTTATTGTAATTAATTTAATATTACATTTTGTCTAAGTTACAGCCTTAGAAGGCTGTTGAAAAAGATTATTTATTTATAGTGAGAGAGACTGCTTGAGTGGAGGAAGGGATGGTGCTCTGTCTGTCTTTCCATTATTGGCCTGCTAGAGCAAGCTGAAGCAAAATAATGATAATGAAACAAAACAACCCAGCTGACCTTGTTAAATTCTAATGAATAATGAACAAGACATGCTTTGAAACTGGTTGGGAGACCATGTAAAATTAGGTAGAAGCTACAGGAAAAATGGAAAGGTTAAAATCTTATTTAAAATTTAAATCTTTAAGCAATAATATAAAGAAAAGTGAACATTGAGAATGAGCAGTTAAAATATGTGTGTCTAGTATGAGTGTGTGTGATGGTGACAGCACTTTATGTCTTGTATGTATTAGTTTGGGGCACTAATATTCCACCTGAATGGTGTGTATATTGCGTAATTAACCTCTGGAATGAGTTTATCATTACAGATGGGTTAAGGCAAATGACAACTTTTAAAGAAGCTGATAATTGTGATGAAAATACAATACAGAACATGGGACAAGCTTTAAGTTGATTGGCCATCAAGCTCTGTCTGGTAGTAATACTTTTGTCATACATAATGCAGATTTGAAGATAAGTTTAAGTAAATTGGAATTGTGTAGTTGTAGATCACCATCTGGCATGGGCTGAGATAAATGAAAATGTTGTAGATTTGAGGGAAACAACAAAGTGACATATTGGCTAAGTCAACATAAAATTATCAAGAGAGCCCCTCACACTTATGATTATTGTGAACAAAGGGGGAGAAATGATTGACTGACATTGACCAAGTCTGCACAGCACGACCTGACCTGATAGAAACAATTGATGACTTTGGAAATGTTTGTAGATGACTGACTTGAGAGACCGAACAACAGGCCTGAAAAGCAGTATAGGCTGTGAGACTGAGGGCCGTTGCCTTTTAAATACTTCGATAAGAAGATGAGATTGTGGCTTTAAGTGAAGAATGTAATATTTTTGTTTCAGAGGCAGAGAAAGATGTCTGGAGGGAATTTGTCTGAAGGACAACGTTTGGGTTAGTGTTGATGGCAAACTTTATAAAAAACACTATGTTAAATGTTATGTTAAATTGATGCTCGAGTTGTGTCGTGCATCAAGAGGGAGATGGTATAACAATTGCCAAATATGGTTTATTAAGGGGTTCACAGTTGCTGAATAAATGTTGGGAGAACACTAGGGGTAATTTGATAAAAGCCCTGAAAGAAGCCATTTTTTCTGCCTAACAAAATTGATGTCTGTGAGTGTGCACACACCAATAACAAAGATTGTTTCAACAGGAAACGCCAGGGCATCGAAGGACACGGGAGAACAGTAGACAAAAGAAACTACGTACTTTACTATCTGACAATAACCTCGAAATTTGTTTCTCTTTACAGAGAGCATGCAGGATTGGGAGACAGGGCAAAATGTGCCAATAAAATAATGGTTATGGATGAATTTGGCTAACTATCCTGGCCTGGGTTATTATTGTGGCAGAAAGGTGCTACACCTGCGCAGCGCATAACTTAAAATTTTCCTTTTACAGAATGTCAGGATGGATTGGATCAAACAGAACTAATTCTGTTCCAAATGTATAAATATTGTGTGGACATGAGCAAAGTGGGTTGAGTGTTTTTCAGGGTAAAAGGACCCCGAGTGCTATTAAGTGAGCAAGAAATTATCCGGTGATAATATGTTTCAGGTTGTTGATTCCACAGGTCACACCAAAGGGGACGAGCTGCTAGACAAGCGGTCACTAACAAAATACTTAAGGTCTCCATTCACAGGTGACAGTTCACTCCAGTGGGGGTGCGGTCGTGATATAAGGGAAAACCTTATAAGGATCAGAAAATGGTTGGAGAGTGTGACACCTGGGTCCAAGCCTCTCACCTACACCAACAGGCCACAACCATCCCATAGTCCATGGGGCGAACGAGATGATCAACACGCCTGGAGGAGGATGTGAACCAACTAATGGTTTAAGAATGTGGTTTTGTGATTATTTTGAGGATTTTATTTGATTAAATCAAAATAGGGCTTAGTATTGATATACAGTAGATCAAAAGATTTGATTGGTTACTTATTCATTTGGAAATATTTAAGGAAAATGTTTTTGGGAAGAGAAGATCTATTAATTAATGTAAATTGTAGGGATAATTGTTGAAGCTTATTAAGTAGAACCACAGCATGTTTTGGATTAAAAGTTAAAGGTAAAAGAACACGGAACGTCTGTGGGGCGAACGAGATGATCAACACAACTGATGGTTTAAGTTTAACAGAAGAATCTGTTTTTGTGATGATTTTGTTTGATTGAATCAAACTAGGTATTGATTTGATTGTAAATGTAGAAAATATATTGATTGTGTCTGTAATGGAAATATTAGAGTTAATATTGAACAACTGCATTGGTTAGAAGAATGGATAAAATTATAAGACTTCTCTGGTTAGAGTTTGTTAAATATGGCATTAAATAGAGCTTACTAAATTGAATTAGAAGTGAACAAAATATGGTTAGGAAAACCGAGGTGAAATATGGAGATGGGCGTAGAATAATGGAAAAGGCTTAATGATAGGAGTTAGGATTGTTATTCTAATAATTTTGTTATTCATGGGGGAATACGATTACAGTGACAGGTGAAACATGCTGTCTGTTCAATTGGTGAAAATGACAGTCTATCCCAAGGATAAACAAAATTATGTGACGATACAGGTAGCGGGAGCTACAGTGAGATATGTGTTAAATGTATGTTCTGTTTGTTTTTCTTCTATTTGTTTATTTTCTGAGAAAGATTAAGGGCAAAAGATTTAAAGAAGGTTACAAGCAGCGGTCATCCGTGTTACGAGATGGCGTACAAAGATAGGGTTTGAAACTGAGTGATTTTTATTATACTTTATCTGTTTGTTTCCTTACTATGTTATAACTACCTTTTTCCTTACTGGCGTGACTGAGGGTCTGTTTACAGGAGCGCAGGAACAGTGATTTCTCGCTTAGCCCGGCGTCGTAAAAATGTTTACTTGCTAGCTAAAATATTACGGGGCCTTTCCCCCACAAAAACAGCCTTATGCTTCTTCATTCTAAACTTTTCTTCACAGGTTCAAGGAGAGTGATCATTTATGCAAAAAATCAGAGATGAAGAGTATAAGTGTGATGATATGACTTAAAATTTGTTTTATTGTTTATTATTGTGATTATGGGTAATCAGAATGATAAAAAGTGAGGAGTTGTAGTGGCAATTTTAATGATATTCATTGATCTTTAGTAAAATATAGATGATTCAAAGAATGTCACATGTGTGTCTCTCACTTGTAGTGAGAGAAGATTCTGTTTATGTACCTGGGGAGGCAGAAGAGGGAGACACTCCAGAGAACAGACGAACAAGGACCTCTGACCTAGATGTCAGAAGGCCATTTTGGTGCAGGGGGGCTTAGTGGGCCAACTAGTGACGTCTATGGAAAACTACTGGGAGGAAGGCTCTGGGGGGAAGAAGGCCTTGAAACTAAGATAAAAGCTAGTTCAGTCTGTCTGGGGGGGTGTCACTCTTCTGCACAGGGTAACAACTGTGTATTAGACTGCTCCTATTCTTGCAAGAATAAATACTTCTATTTTATATAATTTGACTCTGAGTGTCTCTTACGCAGTGATGTTTGTTTGAGATGAATTTTTGCCACAACAGTGGCTTTTGGTATAAGCATACCTGAAATAGGTTATAAAAAAGGCTGTAGGATTCCTGATCATTTGTCAGTATTTACTGCAGAGTTTGTAGCAGTTCTATGGGCAGTAAGGTGGGTAGAAGATAACAAACGAGAATATTCTGTCATATGTAGTGATTCAGCTGCAACCCTAAATACAATTAAAAATATCAAAACTAAGTCCAGACCTGACTTACATGTGGAAATTTTGCAGGTGTTGTATAGAATTCACAAAGCAGGGAATGAGGTGGGTTTTTTGTGGGTTCCGGCACACATGGGTGTGGAGGGTAATGAGGAGGCAGATGAGGTGGCAAAGAAAGCAGTGCAGGAGGAAAGAGTTCAACTTAATTTGCAGTATGGGTTACCAGATTATACAGAAATAATAAATAGGTCAGTAAAAGAAATGTGGCAAAGGTCATGGGATTGTGAAAGGAATGGGAGAACTTATTCAGTACAAAGAATGGTAGAGAAAGACAGATGTAATTATAGATGTCAGAGAAGAGATAGATTGCGACCTCTAGATTGAGGTTTGGGCATTGTGGGCTGAGGAGTGGGCTGGCTCTGATTGGTAAACATCCTGATGGACAGTGTGAATGTGGAGACAAGGAAACAGTGATGCATGTATTAGTACAGTGCAGGAGGTACTCTCATCAAAGAAACAAATTGTTCAGGGAACCGTGAGCAACAGGAGAAACTGTTTTTAATTTATGCTCTTTATTGAATTTGGACAGATGGAACAAATTGAAAAAATTGATGGAGTATCTGCGAAATTTTGGAGTATATAAAAGGATATAGACAAGCAGTATTAAATAAGTTGTAAATAACGATTTGAGAACAGAGCAGGGCAGCAATACGCCATTGATGCGTCTAGCCTGCCGGAAATACAAGAAGAAGAAGAAGGAACAAGACACAAAACCCACAACGTGACATAGACAGTAAAAGAAATGGACACAGTGTTGTATTACAAATGTATTAAATGTTTAATTTAGGTTCCAATACAATAGTATAAAGTTTAGTAGACTGAATTTAGCATTTGAGGTATAAATTATGATTATATCAGCTGTTAAGCATGATATAAGAATCACAGGTGTTTTTAGCAAACCTTTTCCATATGGGGTGATGTGAGAACGACAGCGCTCCAAACAGTTCTGGGAGATCGTGGTTCAGAGACACCTCACGGAAACCCTTTGGTTGAAGCATTTTTTTGCTTTGTCCACTTACATCTGTCTTTGTTGACACCCGCCACGCCATGTGTGCGCAAACAGAGCGGAAATACTGGGCGGAAATGAACTAAAACTTCTTCTATGTTTTGTGGCGTGTTGCGACCATACAATGACCTAAAACTTAATCGCAATTCATTATTTATTCGGCAAATAACGTTTCCATCAGCGTTTATCGCATAAGCCATATATCGATCAAAATAAAATCCGATGAGACCGAACGTATTTCATTGGTCGATATTCATGAAATTCAATCAAATTTTACTGTTTCCATAAGGCATTTTTCATTCGATATCACTTAATTCGGATAAAAACGTGTGGATGGAAACATAGCTTCTGTAGAGCCTCAGTTAAAGCTGCTTGTGAACCGATCATCTCTTCCTTCTAGTTAATTTATAGCATCAAATAAACATGAATGAACATAAAAAGGAATGTTGTTTTAACTGCGGAAAGACGTCAATACACTCCGTTTTTCAAGTTCAAATCCTCCAACGTTAATCTACAAACTCTCCTGACTGCTTTGTCGGTTGAAATATTCTGGCTGGGGGATAGCATGCTCTTTGCAAAATTGATTCTTAGACCCAGGCATTCTAGATGGCTGATAATCCAAGACCTGTGTCTCATTAACTGACTCTCTGATTGTGCTAGGACTAGCCAATCGTCGAGATAATTCAGTATTCGCACTCCCCGCTGTCTCAGGGGGGAAAGTGATAGGCCGAATGGTAGCACTGTGTACTGGTATGACTGTCCCTCGAAAGCGAATCTCAGAAATGGCCTGTGATGAGGCGCTATCGAATGTGAAAGTAAGCGTCTTTCAGATCCACTGATAGAAACCAATCCACCGGGCGAACTTGCGCGAGGATATGTTTGGTTGTTAACATTCTGAACGAGCGAATCATTAAAGCTTTGTTCAGATGTCTGAGATCTAGGATGGGGTGGAGACCACCATCCTTCTTCGGGACGAGAAAATAGCGGCTGTAAAAACCCGCCTCGCTCATAGTGGGAGGAACCGTTTCTATAGCGCCCTTCTCTATCAGTTTGAGCACCTCGGTGCGTAGAACATGTGAAACATCTTTTCTCACTTTCGTCTCGCCCACCGCTGAGAAGCGGGGTGGTCTGCGAGCGAATTGAAGCGAGTAACCGTGTTTTATTATGTTCAAAACCCATTTCGGCATGTCGGGGATATTTTCCCAAGCTTTCGCTCGCACAGATATGGGCTGAATGCTGGCTGGGGGCATGTCGCAGTGACGTATGGCTCCCGCCGGCGAATCGCCCTGTGCTAATACTGAGCTTACAGCTCTCAGAGGCGCGGGCGCGCGCTGAGCAGCTTTGTTGAGTGCCGAGTGCAGGGGTGCGTGTGAGATTACAGGCACGCTCGCCACATCCGTAATGCTCACAGCGTGAGTTGGAGAAATGTTTAAGACTATATGGACAGTGCTTATGGGTGGGGGTGCATAGACTGTGGTAGGCACGCGCGCCACTTTCATAAAACTTCCCGCTCGTGGCGGGAGGTTTTTGGCCATGTAAACAGTGTTTGTGAGTAGGGGTGCGTGCATGACAGCGGGCACACGCGCTACCTTGATAGACTTTCCCGCTTTTACTGGGGAAGTGTTTATAACTGTGGGAACAGTGCTTATGTGTAGTGGTGCATACATGACAGTGGGCACACGATCTACATTTATGGGGCGTCCAGCCTGAGCTGGGGAAGCATTTGGCACTGCTTTGACAGTTTTGAAATGTGGGAATGAGGGGGAGTGGGGAGTGGGGAGATAGGCGCGTCGAGGGACGACGCCTTATCTGCATCCTTCATCTCTGTTAGCGTCAGCCACAGATGGCGCTCAAGGACAGTCAGGTTAGCCATGGCACGGCCGATGGATTGGGCGGTGGCTTTTGTGGCTCGCAGGGCTATGTCGGTGGCGCTGCGCAGGTCCTTGAACGCCTCAGGATCAGGTCCAGACTCGTCCATGGTGCGGAAAAGTTTGGCTTGAAAAACTTGGAGGACAGCCATGGAGTGAAGCGCTGACGCAGCTTGGCCGGTGGCGGCGTATGCGCGACCGGCGAGAGCTGAGGTAGATCGGCAGGGCTTCGAGGGATGAGAAGCTTTGGCTTTCCATCCAGCGGTGGAGGGTGGGCACAGGTGGTTGGCCACAGCCTCCTCGAGGAGCGGAGTTCCCTCATAGCCTCTTTCTATCGCGCCATCCACAGAGGAGAGCGACGAAGAGAAAGAAGGCTTCAGGCGAGCGGAGTGAGGGGCTCTCCACGACTTCGTGAGTTCGTCGTGAACTTCCGGGAAGAAAGGGGAGGGCCTTTGCCGAGGGGCCTGCCGGCGCCCCTGCAGGAACCACTCGTCCAGTCGGCTGCGGGCGGGTTCTTCCGGGGAAGACCAATCGAGCCCGAGGTCTTCCACGGCCTTGGACAGGATGCGGACGATCTCCGAGTCCATGCTGGAGCCCACACTCGTGCCCGCTAACGTCGATGGCGCGGGGTCGAAGGACGAGCCCGGCCAGTCGTCGGATGCAGCATCAAAGGAAAGGCTGTCATCCTTTTCGTCGTCATCCCCTGACGCGCCAAACGAGACGAGACCCATCGCTCTGCTGGAGGGGTGCTGGTCCGCCTGCGTGAACTGAACTGGCGGCGGGGAGTCCTCGGGTGGTGGTGAAGCAGGGGATTGGCCCGGCGTGACGTCACTACAATCCGCGTGCTCTGGCGGCCTCTGTGAGCGGCGCTTCTTGCGCGGCTCAACTAGAGGGGACGGTAGCACGGTGTTGGTAGGCTCTTTCGCGGCGAAAGCGGCGAAGCGAGCGCGCAGCTCGGTGAGGCCCAGGGAGTCACACTCGGGGCATCCGCCTCGAGTAAGGGCAGCCTCTGCGTGGTCCGGACCCAGGCAGCGAGTGCAGATAATGTGACGATCCCCGTCCGGAAGAAGGCCTCGACGCGAGGCGCAGGAAGGCATTTGAAACAACGCCTTAATTTGATCTTTTAGAAAAAGTGTCGCGGGAGCGAACACTTGATTAGCTTGCAAAGGATATGAGGTGATGCGCGCCGGATGGCTTAGCAGAAGGCGTTCGAAGGCGGCTGAAGGCGCCGGCGTCCTCGTAGCAGTCCTGCTGTAGGCTTGTCGAGGGCGGCGGCGAAAAGACTCCAAAAATCCGGAGGATCCAGCGAAGAGAATGGTCTTTGCTGAAGGAGATTAAATCTAAAGAACTCAGACGACGGGGCGCCCAATATATAGCCCTTGGCCACGCCCATCTTGGCGGGCTCTGACGTGCGCGGGCGCGAAGTACGCTCATTGGAAGCGTGTTCAGAGTCGCCCCGTCATAGGTTCGTGCAGTTGCCGCAGCACAGCCAATGACCGAGCTGCCTCGCTCACTGCTGTATGCTGTGCAGCTGCAATGCGTTTTACATAAAGACTTCAATATTTCTCGAGAAAAGGAGTTTTCCCTTAGCGTAAGCTACTTACGCAATAGGAGAGACCTCTCGAAAGGGAACTGCGCCATTTTAGGTCTACGTTCTTTACTTTCAGTATTTCATTTATACAAAAATATGTAAAATGATGGTTACTTAAGTATATAGTTTCTCTGTATTTATGTGAAGTGATAAGAGTAATGAGAACAGAGACAGTGATTTATATTTTCTTTAATGTATGTTTTATTTTGAGTTTTATTCCACTATATGTTCACGATCACTTTGTAAAAATGTATATCGAGCAGAGTCTCATATCTCTCGCTGCTGACATCTTAAGCAACGTGATGCACTGTACGCTAACCAGCTTTTGGTCGTGTTTGTCCCAGTTCTGTCTGTCCCAGGCCCAGTAAAGTAAATTCTTGAGTGACCATCCACCTGCTCTCAGTGTGATTCCATCCACACAAACACATACAGTCACACATGCAGGGGCATGTTTGTTGGGACAATGAGTCATCCCTGCACAACTTTATTTAGAAATGTCAACCACATTTGGCGGAAACAAAAGTCTTTGCGTGTGGAGACTATTTTGAAGGTACTACCCACTTCTGGAGTTCTGGAGATTTAATTTTTGCCCCCCATTCAAGTCAACTACTTAATGTGTGCTGTTTTGTTTGGTATGTATTTTATTGTTGGTGTTAAACAGTGTGTTGCTTTTGTTCTGCATTGCATATTCTATTCTATTCTATCCTATTCTATTCTGAAATCTCAGTTACCTACAGTAGGCGTTATAGTCGGCCACCGTTTTCCCCCTAGTCCGTCATGTTCATACTGCACTTTCTTCTCACTTCTAAAGGAAGCACTACCCCTCAGCAAATCCCTATCGATCTGATTCTACCTCAAGAATGTCGGTCACTTTGTCGGTGCCGATAGCCTCGTGGGCAAGTGCACCGACATGTAGCGTCGTTGTGCTTCGGGCGACCCGAGTTCGAGTCCCAACTCATGGACCTTTCCCGATCCCGTTCCCTCTCTCTCTCTCTCCCTCTAGACTTGCTGTCTAGCTACTGTCCTATCCTAATAAAAGGCAAAACCGCCAAAAAAAAAAAAAAAAAAAAGTTATGTTTCAGTGTGGGACGTGTCCACGGATTAAAAAAAAATTAAAAATCGTTGCTCCATGCACCTCCATCGGAATTCCACGATTCTGTAAAGGTGAGTTGTTTTGTTATATTGACGTTATTCAGCATGCTTTCTCAGCATTCTGCCGTTTGTTACAGAAGTACCATGACACTTATGAATTGTCAACATTGTATTGTTTAGATATTCTCTCCTCAACTGTCTATTAAAGTTTTTCCCGTGCTGTTTTAGTTTTTTTATCAATCTTATTCTGTGTAGGTACACACATGATTCATTTTTGACAATTGTCTCATTCTGTTGGCCACCACCAGCTTAACAGCAAACACAAATGCCCATAACTGTACGCTGTGTACAGTGATTTTTACCGGATTGAAAGTGACATGCTTTATTTGCAGCACATTCCAACAGTCACAGTGAAACATATTGTGGAAAATGTGCAGCTTTTTGCAGACGGACTTTTTGACTTGAGCGCGGCGACTTCTAAGGGCCCCCCCCTGCCTCGGGCCCTGGGTACTCAGTACCCCTTTTCCCCCCACTACCACGCCCCTGGAAACAGCCATAGGTGTCGCTGACACTCTTCTTATGTGACAAGCTGAAAGTCGCTTCTTCTTTCCAAACTTAATTCTGTCCTGCTTGGAAACGGTTTCATTGTTTTACAGCGGACTTTCCTCTGTCTGTGTCGGTTAGTAGAAGGGTGTTTATAATATGTTTTATGCCCTGCTATGATAACAGTAACTTTCTCAAATGTTTACAGAACAAGCGGGAACCCATTGTGCCTGTATCTTTCTCTATTGATGTTCTATTACGTGATAGAAAGTCTAAGGCCTTCAAAAGCCGTACAGCAAACCCAACTAATCTAGTGCCTATTACATGTCAAACTAAGATTGCTGTTGTCACGGTTCATGAATTCATTGTTTCCTTCTCGTCTCATGTCATTGTTGCTATGTGTGTGGGCGTGACCGGTTCCATTCCTCTGATCAGCGACACCGTTGACTCTCGTTAGCACGCCAGCTGCGGCTCATCAACAGCTCATCAACTCTCCTTCAAAAACTCACTGGTTTCTCCACTCCATTGTCAGATCGTTGTTTGATGTCTCCGCGTGCTGTCTCTTGTGTCCTGTTCCCGTTCCTGTTCCTTGCTGCTGTCTGGTGTTCGTGAGTCTGTGTTTCTGTTCGGTGTTGCAGTTCCTCGTTCTGTGTCTGGATTACTTCACTCACCATCGGGATTCATCACTTCACCACCATTCATCTGTGTTGTCCGTCGAGGTCCCTGCGCCACTCATCGCCACCGTGTTGCTGATTGTTTCTTCACTCATTGTTACTAATAAAGAGAGATTTCACTCGCAGTTCGCAGCTTCCTCGCATTTCGTCATGACAGAACGATCTGATCAATCAATGGAAGCAGCGAGTGCGTCATCGATTTCCCTGGAGACATTCATCGCCAGAAGCATCAACAGAATGGATTCCCAGGAAGAGAGTCTGAATAACACGGGTCGTGCTGTTCAGGCTCCAGTGGCGCAGGTGTCCGAGCTCACCCAGCAATTCCAACTTCTGCGAGCTCCCACTGCGCCGCCCCCACGCCACCCGAGACCCCCTTCCAGTTGGAACCCCGCCTACCTGTTCCTGAGTTATACTCCGGAGAGCCCAGTTACTGCGTTATACTCCGGAGAGCCCAGTTACTGCAGAGCCTTCTTCACACGTTGTTCCATGCATTTCTCTCTACAACCAAGAACTTTCAATACTGAACGAGCCAAGGTCGCTTTTGTGCTGACTCTGCTGACTGGAAGGCTGGCGTAATGGGGAACGGCGGTGTGGGAGAACCAGGATCCATGCTGCGCCTCGTTCCAGGCACTCTCCGCTGAAATGAGGCGAGTATTCAACCGTGCCGTCGCTGGGAGGGAAGCGGCCAGAATGCTCGCCGACCTTCGTCAGGGGGAAAGATCTTTATCCGACTATTCCATCGAGTTTCGGACATTAGTGGCAGAGTGTCACTGGAACAAGGAGGCGCAGTGGGACATGTTCCTGCATGGGCTGGCTGACCGCGTCCAGAAGGAAATCTACGTCATGGTCCTCCCGACGACACTCAATGGACTGATTGAGCTGGCCTTAAGAGTAGATGCATGGCTGTCCAGAGTCGAGCGATGCGTCCTTCCCAGCCGAGTACCTGGTGGAGCTGAGAGTCAGCGGTTCAGCGGCGGGGACGCGGTCAGCCCTACCTACGATCACGAGCCCATGCAGGTAGGGCGAGCTCGGCTTTCCCGGGACGCGAAGGAGAGGCAGAGATCCCAGGGCCTCTGCCTCTACTGTGGAGGGGCATGGCACTATCTGAACAAAAAAGGCCCAGTAAAAGGCCAATTCTGATAGTAACTGTGAGCAATGTTCCCTCTAAGCTGCGCGCGTGCGCGGCCGTGCAGAAAAGAATAAAATGCCACGCAGAGGACTGACGCGAAATGTGTGGGGAAATCCATTTGTTTGTAGTTTAAGTGAGAAATAATTTCAGTGCTCTGGTCAACCGCTATAGAGTGAAAACTGGTGAATGCAGTTTACAGGTTTCATAGAAAGAGAACGATGTGAGCGCGTGTGATTGGCGTCGTGTGTGCGGACCAAATACCTCAATACGAGAGGCAACGAGATACGCAAAGACATGTGAAATAAAATCACATCATAATGTTTTAAAGAAGAGCGGTTTGATTAAAGTGGTGGAAATAACGGTTGATGGACACAGAACGGTAACAATTACACACCCACCCGCGTACAAATTCAAAATACATCATTAGTTTAAATAGATGTTTTTCAGGGATGGTTAGATTATAAAAGAGTTCACATATTCACTTTTCTTGAAAATATTTAGCTATTAGATCTATTTAAATGCTTCAGTTTGTTTTCATATTATAATAATATAATATGTAAACAAATTGAAGCATTTAAACTGATATATTATATCACTTCAAATACTTCAATTCGTTTTTTTATATTATATTATATTAGGCCTATATTTTATTATATTATAAGCCTAAATAAAGAATCTCACAAGGGTATTGTTAAGGTTATATTAGGCCTATATTTTATTATATTATAAGCCTAAATAAAGAATCTCACAAGGGTATTGTTTAGGGCTCCTTAGTAGTAATAGGATACAGCAACTGTCAAAATGATTGATTGACAGGTGGGCGTGTCTATCCTTTGCTCTTCCCCCGCCCCTTCCGGTTCCTCCCCTTCCTGTCCCGCCCCTTGCCCCGCCCCTTCCGGTTCCTCCCCTTCCGGTTACCTTTGACCTAGTTTCCGCCCCTTCCTGTTACAGCTTGTGTCAAAATGATGGATGATGACCTTAATCTAGTTCCGCCCCTTCCTTTTAAATTTTCTGTCAAAATGATGACAGTTTGTTTAATCGTTTGAAGTTAGTTTGAGATGTATTGACCTTGAATGTTAAAGTTACAAAACGATGGATTGTTACCTTTTATCTAGTTCCGCCCCTTGCGTTTACAGCTTCTGTCAAAATGACGGATGCTGACAGTTTGTTTAATCGTTTGAAGTTTGTTTGATATGTATTGGACTTTGTTGTTACAATTACAAAGCGATGGATTGTTATTTTTTAGCGCATCCCCCCGCTATGCCTAAGCTTATCATTGCAGGTGTGTGTGAAAGTGATAAGAAAAAACTGTTATAGTTTATCTGTTCTTTAAAAGAATATAAAATAAAATCTTACATGTTTAGAGAGCAGGGGTTTTCTTCCCACACGGTAGCGCCGGATCTCTCTGAAAACTATCTCCAATTATAATTTTTTTTTGGACCGTAGGGAGTCGTTTGTGTGTGTGTGTGTGTGTGTGTGTGTGTGTGTGTGTGTGTGTGTGTGTGTGTGTGTGTGTATGTATGTGTGTGTGCACGCGTATGTTGCAGGGGCATGGATCTCCTCCCCTCCCTCCACATTGCTGGGGACCTTGAAAGTTTATCTCACACAGAAGTTGAAAAAGCATGTTGTTCATTTAAAATCTTACTAAATTACTGAAGTTGAAAAGCATTCTGCTCTTTAAAAGTATATAAATTAAATACTTCACACTAACTAAGGTTGAAAACCATTCTGTTTATTTAAAATAAATATTTTACAAATTTACTGTAGCAATTATGTTAGATAAAAATAAAATCATCTTACATTTTTACCAGGGTTGAAGTAGCTCCTAGCACATAGATGTACATATTGACCATTTAAAGTTGAAAAGAACCCCCAGATTATTTCTCTCTGTCTCACACCAGCGTTTGACAGGTGTGTTCAGTGATCAGAATGAGACTGTGAATGTTTTGCTAAATTTATTTTCATAGTGTATAAGCATTAAAAGTTTTAAATAGACCCTTTTAAAAATATGATTTTAATTAAATTCAATGAATTCATAAAAAACAAATATGCTATATCGATGGTCTCTGGCGAAAACTTGACTATATATATTTATTTATCAGGCTGCATGTAAAAAACTTTGAAATGTGCGGCTCTCACAACTTATCACACACATTGTGTGAAATGTTTAATAATTCCTCAAGTAGTATCTGTGAGAAAATCCCCAACATATGGCTATAGTGAGAGAGCTACAATGAAGACTTTTAGAATCTGTGATGCCTCAGGCCGAGCCCCATTGATAGCCTGCTTATAAGCTCCTTCCGATCACCAGCACATCTTCAGAGAAATACGTTACTTTACAATAATGTTAGCTTCAGGATATAGGGTGACAGAGCAGATGAGCCTCTGTTTATCATGTAATGTTAGTCTGCTAACGCCTTTCCAGAGCCAAAGTTTTGTTCGTACTAAATTTATTTCAAAGCATAATCGTAAAAGTTTAAATATGATCTTTTAAAAATGAAAAGATTGTTTAAATTAAATCTTTATAGGTTTAATACATTCGTATGTTTTAGAAGATTACTGTAATGATTTTGTTTAACGGCGACCTAAAGTATAATTGTTATTAATATAGCCATAATGATTTTTGAACTGTAACAGTATATTCTACCCCGTACACCTAAACACGACCATCACAGAAAACTGCATTTTTTCATTGTTTTTTTTACATACTGTTTTGCACTGTTTCCATAAAATCAAATAAAGTATATAACTCAATGTATTCAAACAATTTAACCTTAGTTTTAGCTAAATTAATATATATAAAAATTATATATATAAATATAAAATATAAAAACTCCCTACATTTTCATAGAACTGAAGAAGTAGTAGAAACTAACAATTAGTTTTAGATGTCATAAACAAAAACCCTCCCAGATCCTTCAGGGATAAACTACAGGGTGAGATGAAGCTTCACACCCTCACAGAGACGAGAGGAGTGACAGTCCAGATGAGCCTCTGGGGTCACAATGCCCCAGCATATGCAATGCTAGTCTGCTTTTCAGAGGTTTATTCATATTAAACTCGTTTAAAAGCATAATCTTAAAAGTTTAAATGAGATCTTTTAAAATTGAAAAAACTGTTTAAATCAAATCTTTAGTTTTATTAAAATCGTATCTTCTATTTATCTTCTTAGAAGACTTCTGTATGATATAAATGATTTTCATAAAGCTATTATTTTTACTAAACATTGTTTGTTCAAAAAATAAAAAATGTTATAAATCAAGAACTGTGCTTAGGCGTCTTAGATCTTATTTCAAATAGTTTTTGTCCATGCGACATGAAACATGTTGTCAAAGTTTGTCACAAAGTTTTTGTTGTTTTAAAAGAAATCCCAGGACTCTACATTGCTCTTATTTAGATTAAGTTGTATCATTTAGAAAATCACCACACATTTTCAGAGACGCAATGTGCCTCTGTGCTCCATGACGTAGCATAAGTTTGTCTTGAGCGAATATTTAATTTTACTCGTCTTAATTCAAAGCATGTTCTTACTTTTTCTGCGGTAGCTACGACCTATTGTACGTATAAGATATATCATATTTACTTTTCTTGCATCTCTCAAACTATCCTTATTCATTGTGGAAGCACACAGGGTGAAACCCTTCACTGAGAATATACTATCGGTTATCTACTCAAAATATATGTAGAAGTTTAAAATGTTAGCATGTTGATGCGACAGGCCACATGAACAGACTTTGGGGAGAGCTGATGATACTATAGCAGGAAACATGCCCCTTTAACCTCCTCCATTTTTGTAGGCTTTTTGTTAAATACCCTATAGCTTAGTCCTTAAAAGGTACGCTGTGTAGGAATTCCCCCATCTAGCGGTGAAATTGTATTTTGCATTCAAACGCATAGTGCTCTCTAGCACTTCGCTTTTTCAAATGCATGTTGCAACTACGGTAACCGCTATGTGCCAAGAAGCTACGACATGTCGTCCAATTGCACTTCATCGAGTTTAACTATACACGTTCTACCGTTATGTTGCCTATATAATGAATTACACAACCACGGAATGAAAAAGCTTGTAATTTAGACCATAACACTGACTTAACTGTCGACGAGAAAGCAGGACTTCAGTGTCCCTTTCAAAGTCTTTCTCCTTCATTAGCTCTATCCCCCTGGGAAAAGCTATCCCGATATTTACCGTCGTTTTGAATTTGCCGGACACGTTTCACTTTAAATTAATTTTTTAAGCTTTACCATGGCTACGAGGAATGCATTATGAAGTGCCGTGCAATCTTTCAAATTTGCCGGGGGAGTGACAAGCGCCTCTCACTGACCTTCTTGTGTCCGTTTCAGATGGTTTCAGTCAGCCGGCTCTAAACGAAAACGCGTTGAGGTAGCCTAGTGCTTTTTGTACCCCTCCGCTATTATAGTTTTTTCAAGATGGCGGAACGACATGAAGGCCTCCATGGACTTACCCGTCAGAACATTGGCAGAGCTAATTTTACACCAATGAGGTCATATTTATGAATAAAGCCATTGAGCTATAAAAATACTTTTTAATTCCCCTTAAAACCAAAGATTAAGTTTAATGACACAACGGTCCACCCAAAATCAAATACTTTATACGATTTGTATTACACTTTTCAAAGGGTAATCTTACTTTAACCCTCTGGGGACCAGAAACGCGCGGGCGCGTTTTGCTCGTTTTTTTTCACATAGCAGAAAAATAGACTTAAAGTACTACCATCATTTCTGTTCATATAGAGTTAAGAAATATGAGAAAATAATCTGTTAAATGTCTACTTTTTTATGTGCCCACATACAATCGAAATAAAATATTGTGCTTTTGTAAAATAAAGAAAATAAACAGGGTGTGCGTTCTGCCTCTCAGTCACCGTGAACTTTTTTCTGGAGCACGTCTCTAATCTTCAACACAACTCAGCTTATACTATTCACCCAGCCATAAGCAATATATCTTTTAAATCGTTTGAGTTTGTACTTTTAAATGATCCGATTCAAAACTAAAATTAATATTCTCCGTTTATGTTATCTATATAAAAAGAGAGACGTGTCAGCCCGTCTCATTATCGTTCTCTCAGCTGATTATCCCTGGTAATGTGACACGCCCACGGAGAGCACGCGCTATTCAAACGCAAATATGTGAAGCAACACATTGAGACGCGTGAACGCCCATAAACTCTGAAAACACACATTATTTTTTAGTCAGATTAATCTACTGTCGTCTTGCGCGGCTATATGAGGAACAATCCTGGGACATTTACCACTGGGTTTATTTTCACTGCGAGGATGAACAGATTCAGCTGAGAAGTAAGTGTTTTTTGCAAGTGCTTTGTTCTAATCGCGATATAGAATAACGTAGTGTCTGTAAACGGAAAAATAGCGTACTGTTAAATGTGAATCATGTTTGTGTGTGTGTGTGTTTGTGTGTGTGTGTGAATGAATGAATGAATGAACGCACAGATACGCACTGTTACAGACTAAATAACATTTCGTTGACTCGTTTTGGATAAAGTTTTTACTCTAAAATAGACATCAAATAAGCTTTTTTTAGGAGTTTCTGCTCATATGTTAAATATATAGTATGTTTTGTCAATAAACTAATCAACTAAGATGTTTTAGTGTTTGTTCAAGCTATCAAAATAATGAATCCTCAACTTTGAAATATGTATGATCAAACTAAGACATTTATGGAGAAAGACAATTTTCTTTTCAAGATGTTTCCAACTCTAACTTTGAACTTTGAACTGAAATAAAACCATGTCTATACGGTGAAGGGTGTGTGATAGAAGTGTCCAGACTTATGCACCCTGTATTTTCCTTATATAAATCCAAACAATCTAAAAGCCATTCTTTTTTAAATCTCCTCATTCTTTGTGCAAGGCTCCTGTAATGATATGGCCTGATAGCACCTAATAGGGCCATTATGGGGAGGGTCTTTGTCTTTCTCAGGTGTGAAATTCCACACATATTAATGAGAGACCACGCCTCCTCGCATAAAGCTTTCTCAACCAAAACACGTCATTAAAAATGTAAAAGACTTTATTGACTTATCTGAATGAGTAGTCAGGATGATTCTCACATAGTTTTGAAACAAATATTCTAGGCTATGTGATACAATTTTCAAAAGTCTTGTGAAGAAATAATCAATATGTGTTTTGTGGTCTTATTTCAGCAACTTTCATTTTTATTTTTTTCAATAACCACGCATAAACATTATTCTATTAAAAATACAAACATGTACATACATGTTGCTCACTCATCATGGTAGCCAAGTTTGTGCTATATAGAGTGAATTTACACCTTTGCCATTAACATGTTTATAAATAACTGAAAAAAGCACAAATGTCAGTGCATGTCAAAACATCCCAAGGGCCCCAAAAACACTCTGGTCCCCAGAGGGTTAAAGTTTGAACAAAAATGTAAAAGCGCTTCTTCATTTTTGCCGTGTTCTGACACAATGTCATTAATTGGTACTTTTTTCCTTTAAACTTCTTTTAAAATATACTTTTCTTATTTATACAAAGGTTCAATTTCAATTCATTTCCTAGCAAGTATAAAGTAAAAAATATGATATATGATATGTCTGATGCAAAGTTTTTTGCAAAAGAAATATGTGCCGCAAAACACCAAACAGTTCAACTCAGACTAAAAATTCCCTTGGCTAGAAAAAATCTCTACAAAAGATCGTTTCTTCCTATGGCAGTGATTATCTTAAATCGTACAGTGTTTTAATTGAAACAATAGAGCAACTGTTTAACTATGTTATTTTTGGTATTTGTGTTGTTGATATGTGATGTGTCTTATGGTACAATGTCAAAGAAAAATTTCCACTCTGTGAAAACAGACTGGACAATAAAGTTCAATCAATCAATCAAACGTAAGGTGGTTTTCCAGATTTTCCGCCAAAAATCAAATACTGTATTAACCTTTTCAAAGATTAATCTAGCTTATAAAGTTAGAATAAAAAACGTCTCGGTTACGGATGTAACCCTCGTTCCCTGAGTAGGGAACGGAGACGTTCCGTCGGATGACGACGAATGGGGGGTTTCGCTTAGAAGCCAATCAACTTCAAATACTTCAAAACGAGCCAATGGCAAAGAAATGCCATGGGTCTGCGGAATTTGCATAGCGTAACTCCGCCTCACCTCGTGAGTATATAAGGAGAACGCTGGCAGCAAATAGGCATGTTTCTTCGCTGAGGAGCCAACCTGAGTTCAGGCGATCCCCGCGGTACAGCGGAAGTGGCAGGAAGACGGAACGTCTCCGTTCCCTACTCAGGGAACGAGGGTTACATCCGTAACCGAGACGTTCCCTTTCGTTGTCACTCCGAGTTCCGTCGGATGACGACGAATGGGGATACCAGTCTAATCACGCCACTTCTCAGCTGTCTTCCAGTGCCCTGCGTAAATCTGAGATCCCTGTCGTGAGACTAGCACGGACGAAGGACTCCTATTTAACACAGGAATACCAAGGTACACTGGGGAGCATATCCCAGTCTTAGGGAAGTATGCAATTACTGCCAACCCAGAGGGGGGGACTTAGAAATACACATATGACCCCGAGGGATGCATATGGGGAATCACTGGGGTATCCAGCCGCAGGTGGAATATTTCAACCCCAGGGGTGGCAAGGTGGCTTGCCAAGGGAAAGACACATGCTCAGAGAGGCTTACAGTGGGAATACACATGTGGGGGTAGCTCCGGGAGGTACCATGCACACGGGAGGCACCTAGCCGACGCACAGGCAAGAGACACTGGCGCCGACGTCAGGAGTGCTGGAGGAGCTCAGGGCTTTCGGAGAAGCTCACCTGAGGAGAATATCGCACGTATCCAGTCCGTAGAGTGGAATGGCGAGCAAGCGAAGACACCTGAGCGGGTCCGGTACTAGCTGGTTGAAGCGAGTACATGAGAGGACACAGGCTCCACTCGGAGATTGTAGAATCTGGCGAATGTGTTAGGTGTCGCCCAGCCTGCAGCTCTGCAGATGTCTGTTAGCGAGGCGCCATGCGCTAGAGCCCAAGAGGATGCCACACTCCGGGTGGAGTGGGCAGTCACACCAAGGGGGCACGGTCGACCTTGCTGCTGGTATGCCAAAGCAATGGCGTCCACTATCCAGTGAGACAACCTCTGCTTGGAGAGAGCCTTTCCCTTCAGCTTCCCACCATAACAGACAAAGAGCTGGTCTGAGGTCCTGAAACACTGCGTTCTGTCTACATAGATGCGAAGAGCACGTACTGGACAGAGCAGTGCCAAGGCTGGGTCTGCCTCCTCCGGGGGCAGCGCTTGCAGGTTCACCACCTGGTCCCGGAAGGGAGTGGTAGGAACCTTGGGCACATATCCAAGCCGGGGTCTCAGGATCACGTGAGAATAGCCCGGCCCGAATTCTAGGCACGCTTCGTCAACGGAGAATGCGTGCAGGTCCCCCACCCTCTTAACGGAGGCCAATGCAGTCAGAAGCGCTGTCTTCATAGATAGGAAGTTTAGCTCGACTGACTGCAAAGGCTCAAAGGGAGCACTACGCAGGGCAGTTAGGACCACTGCGAGGTCCCAAGAGGGTACGAGAGGAGGGCGAGGAGGATTCAGTCTCCTCGCTCCTCTCAGGAACCTGACGATCAGGTCATGCTTCCCCAAAGACTTACCTTCTATAAGGTCATGCTGTGCGGCAATAGCGGCTACATAGACCTTAAGGGTGGAGGGAGACAGCCTTCGCTCCAACCCTTCTTGAAGAAAGGAAAGCACAACACTGATCGAACAACTCCGGGGCTCTTCTCGGCGAGAAGAGCACCAGCTGACGAAGAGGTTCCACTTCAACGCATAGAGGTGTCTCGTGGACGACGCTCTAGCGGAAGTGATGGTAGCCGCCACCGCTGGTGGCAGGGTACTCAAACCTGCCTCGTCCCGTCCAGGAGCCACACGTGGAGGTTCCACAGATCGGGACGAGGGTGCCATAGGGTGCCCCGTCCCTGAGAAAGGAGGTCCTTCCTCAGAGGAATCGGCCAAGGAGGTGCTGTCGCGAGGAGTACAAGTTCGGAGAACCAGGTCCGGGTGGGCCAGTACGGCGCGACCAGAGTGACCTGCTCCTCGTCCTCCCTGACCTTGCGCAGGAGTTGCGCAAGAAGGCTCACTGGGGGAAACGCATATTTGCGGCCCCGCGGCCAGCTGTGCGCCAGAGCATCCGTGCCGAGCGTGCCCTCGGTCAGGGAATAATACTGGGCGCAATGGGTCGAGTCGTGAGAGGCAAACAGATCTATCTGTGCGTCCCCGAACTGGTCCCAAATCAGCTGAACCGTCTGGGGATGGAGTCGCCAATCTCCGGGGAGGGGCTGAAGCCGTGACAGCTCGTCGGCTGCACAGTTCAGGGCTCCAGGGATGTAAATGGCTCGAAGCGACCTCAGATGCTTCTGACTCCATAAGAGGAGGTGGCGGGCGAGTTGCGACATACGGCGGGAGCGCAGACCACCTTGACGGTTGATGTACGCTACAGTGGCGGTATTGTCTGTTCGGACTAGTACGTGTTGATTCTTGAGCACGGCCCGGAAGCGGCGCAGAGCAAGACGTACAGCCTGCAACTCGAGGCAATTGATGTGCCATAAGCGGTGGGGTCCTGTCCAGGAGCCCGCGGCAGCACGTCCATTGCACATGGCACCCCAGCCCGTGGTGGAGGCATCTGTCGTTACAACAACATGCCGGGAAGCTCGTTCCAGAGGCACTCCTGCCCGTAGAAAGCTGAGGTTCCCCCACGGGGTGAAGGTCTGACGGCAGGTCGGAGTAACTGGTACTCGGAGCGTGCCGTGTTGCCATGCCCACCTCGGGACTCGGTCGCGAAGCCAAAGCTGAAGCGGTCTCATATGAAGCAATCCGAGCGGCGTTGCCGCGGCTGCAGATGCCATATGCCCCAGGAGCCTCTGAAAGAGTTTCAGTGGAACCGCACTCTTGCCCTCGAACTGTCTCAGGCAAGTCAGCAGTGACTGCGCGCGCTCGCTCGTAAGCTGCGCGGACATGGCGACCGAGTCGATCTCCATACCGAGAAAAGAGATCCTCTGCACGGGGCAAAGTTTGCTCTTCTCCCAGTTGACCCGAAGGCCCAAACGGGCTACATGGCGGAGTACCAAATCCCTGTGTTCGCAAAGCTGATCTCGAGAGTGAGCTAGAATCAGCCAGTCGTCGAGATAGTTCAGAATGCGAACCCCGTGTTCCCGGAGGGGAACAAGGGCTGCCTCGACGACCTTCGTGAAGACGCGAGGGGACAGGGCTAGCCCGAATGGGAGAACTGCGTACTGATATGCCTGTCCCTCGAAAGCAAACCGTAGGAACGGTCTGTGTCGAGGGAGAATGGAGACATGAAAGTAGGCGTCCTTCAGGTCGATCGCTGCAAACCAATCCTGGTGCCGCACACATTCGAAAACGCGTTTGGCGGTGAGCATCTTGAACGGCAGCCTGTGAAGGGAGCGGTTCAATACGCGCAGGTCCAGGATTGGCCGTAACCCACCGGTTTTCTTCGGGACAATGAAGTAGGGGCTGTAAAACCCGGACCTCATTTCGGCTGGAGGGACAGTCTCGATCGCACCCTTCGCCAGCAGGGTAGCAACCTCCGCTCTCATGATAGGGGCATTGCCACCGACCAAAGTGGAGCGGACTCCCCTGAAGCGGGGAGGAGACCGCGCGAACTGAATCGCGTAGCCGAGCCTGATCGTTCGTGCGACCCAGCGGGACAGGTTGGGAAGCTCTAACCAAGCTCCCAAGGACTGCACCAGCGGGGTCATGCGAACCACAGACTTCCCGTCGGTGGGGCAGCGAGGCGGTATGACTGACCCAGACGTGGACGGCATAGCGGCCCGATGTGGGGGTGCAGTCATGAACCGCGCCCTGACAGAGGAGACCAGGGAAGGACGAACGTTCCACGGGGGTCTGCTCTGCCAGGGGTCTGGCGACAGAGGGGGATGAGAGTGGTGCGGTCCGGGGACGGCACGCACTGTCATCCGGCTCTGGGACAGAGGAGGACGAGGGGTGCACGGCCCGGGGGCGGCGCACCGTGTCGTCCAAGAACTCTGTGTGCTCAGGGATGAACGTGTTATTTCTTTCTTTAACCACATTAGGGTACTGCCCACCCGTGGGTGAGCAGCGGGGAGTGGAGAACAAAAGATTCTCCCCCGGCCCTCCACCGGGGGAAGGAGTGGTCCTGCAACCACCTCCTGAGAAAAACACGTCATCCCTGAGCAGCCCGTCTCAGGAGCGCCGCTTGGCCCGGCGTTTAGCGGGGGGCGGGGCTGGAGAGGGCTGGGGCGCCTTCTTGCGACTTCCTCCGCGACCGGGCCCGGGTGGAGGCTGCTGCTTGGGCCGGGCGGGAGGGGCGGGAGTCGCAGGAGGGCGCCCTCGGCGGCGAACAGACTGAGTACTCTGCCCGGTCGGCTGGGTGGAGGCAGCAGCGGGCCGTCGGGGCAGAATATGCTTGATAGCCTCAGTCTGTTTCTGCGCAGTCGAGAACTGTTGGGCAAAGTCCTCGACTGCACCGCCGAAAAGGCCATCTTGCGATATGGGGGTGTCGAGCAGCCGGGACCGCTCGGCATCCTTCATATCGGCAAGATTAAGCCAAAGATGTCTCTCCTGGACCACGGCTGTGGACATCACCAAACCCAGGGAGCGTGCGGTCACCTTCGTCGCTCGGAGAGCAAGGTCGGTGGCGGCGCGCAGCTCATTGAAGAGCCCTGGGTCCGTCCTACCCTCGTGCATGTCCCTGAGCATCTGGGCCTGGTAGACCTGCAGAATGGCCATGGCATGCAAAGAGGTGGCTGCCTGTCCCGCAGCTCTGTAGGACTTCGCCACTAACGTAGACGAATACCTACAGGCTTTGGATGGGTGCTTTGGCTCACCACGAGACGAAGCGCTCTGAGGACACAGTTGCATCGCAACAGAGCGTTCGACCGGGGGAAGCCCAGTGTACCCACGGGCAGCGGCCTCATCGAGGGGAGGAAAGGCGGATGAGATCATCGAGCGGTCACGGGAAGACATGGGAGTCTTCCAGGACTTCGAGATCTCATCATGCACGTCCGGGAAGAAAGGTATCGGGGCCTGACGCGGACGGGGGTCCGCAGCCTGACCCAAATACCAGTCATCCAGCCGCGAGCGCTCGGGACAGGGCGGAGGGTTCCACTCTAACCCGATGCTCGCGGCGGCTCGAGACAGCATGGCCGTCATCTCTGGATCTGACTCTGGCACAACTGTAGTCACACCCGAAGGCGGCAGCTGTGATGAGTCTTCACTTCCAGCAGACTCCGACCCACCTTGTGATGCTGCAATAGACATGGCATCTTCCTCTGGAGCGCCAAAGGAAACCCGCGGGACACCCGAAGATGATCTCGCCGGAATCCCCTGAACACTCACGGGTTGCAGCATTGGAGAGGGTGCGGCTGGGCACGGACTGATAGTCGGCGCTTGGTTCCAAACCGTCACCCTCAGATCACCCTGGCCACCAGCCGAAGTACTAGCTCTATTTCTAGAGTCAGTAGATCGGGGTGTGGATGAGGGGACCCTCACTCTTGCGAGATCACCGAGTCTTGACCGTAATGCTGCGATGGTCATGTTCCCACAGAGAGAACATGAGTCATCCACGAGTGCTGCTCTAGCGTGATCAATGCCCAAACACACTATGCAGCACCCGTGCCCATCAGAGTCGTCAACCAGCCTACCGCAACCAGAAGTGCACGGGCGAGGCATCTTTAAAAAGACGTGCCACGTGCAAGCTCTTTTGTGAGAATAGAAACCTGATTGTGTTGAAGCGCTCGGGGAGAAACACACTCGCTGTCGAACCACAGACAGATAAGCAGGAAGTGCGCGCTCGCCGAAGATCGCCGTCACACCAACACCAGAGAATCTTGCTCGTTTGAAGAACTGACAATTTCAGGAATGGCTTGTGGAACGAAGGATTAACTTGGCTCCAAAGCGAAAACATGCCTATTTGCTGCCAGCGTTCTCCTTATATACTCACGAGGTGAGGCGGAGTTACGCTATGCAAATTCCGCAGACCCATGGCATTTCTTTGCCATTGGCTCGTTTTGAAGTATTTGAAGTTGATTGGCTTCTAAGCGAAACCCCCCATTCGTCGTCATCCGACGGAACTCGGAGTGACAACGAAAGGGAACCAAAGATATCTTCATACCTGTTGTGTTCTGACACAAGGCCATTAACCGGTTCTTTTTTCTTTTATAAATTTACTGTCTACAAATATCAGCCTGATAAATATGTACTTAATACACGATTAAACAAGATAATCATGCTACCAAATACGTCTGACACAATGTTTTTAAGAAAAAGCAGTGTTTTAAAATGCAACTAAACCAGATGATTTTTCTTTTGACAAACCTACAGAAATGCCTGTTGATTACTAAGTTTCAGGCATAGCTCAACCATGCAATGTTTGAGAAAGCTAATATTGGTGTAATCTTTGCTCGGTCTCACCCACAAACGCAAAACTTTGTGTTGGGTGATTCGGGCATAGCTTTTTACTAAAAGAAAATATTATGGAAGTCATTATCAAACTATTTTATTTATTAATATTAGGGTTTCCTGCTGATTTAAAGTTTTTGTTATTAACTAATACCTTTATTTTTTTACATCCAGCACAAATTTTTTCAAAAATTGTTCTCTGACCCCAAATAAACAGATAATGGAATGTTCACAAGTTACAGTTAGATATTCTCCTGCTTAGTATGTGTGTAAATAGTGGTGCTTAAATGTTTGGCTGTATTTTGTCACACCGTAGTGATGCAAAGTTTCACACTCTTGTAAAGACTATGGTCTAACTGTAAAACATAATCTTTATACATGAATTCAAAAGACCAAATCAATAAGAAAAGCACCGTTTATAATAATACATACACAAAAGTTCAAAAATGATGGTTTTATTACTATTACTATTCAGATACCAGACGACACTGGTTCACATTTTGAATGTGTGTCTGTTTTAGGTGTGACTTTTCTTTGAGAGCCGTCAACATTCATTGTTTATAGGAATAAATGACCATTAATTCCCCAGATTAATTAGTGTTTGTACTCTGATGTATTTCTGTTTGACTAAATTGCAACTTTCCCTCTATCTACGATGTGGCATCACACAAAGTATTAACATGCTGTTAATATAAGCAAGTATTACTTGAGTTACTTACTTATAAGTAACTATTAACACGAAAAGCAAGCGCATGCTGTTTTACACGTAAACTATTACAACAGAATCACATATGACTATTGCACTGAGAGAGGCGTATTCATTAAGACTGTTAAACAAAGTTCGGTGTTTAAAATTAAAATTGCACAAAAGTAAATGCTAGTGATCAACTTGCTAAAAAGTAAATTCAGCGTGACCCAACAAATACGAAAAGCCATTCGTGAGCAGTTTTGAAAGTTTGTAATTGACATCATGTTTCTTTTTGTTTTTGTACAGTTTGCAAAAACTATAGTCTACGAACGTGGTCAAACATAGGAATTTATGAAAAACATGAACAGATATTTCTACATGAGATATTTATTTTAGAACATCTTTCAGCTATGTCTACGAAACATCGACATGAAAGATGAGTATTTCTGTTTTTCTGTTACCTATAAAACTATTATACTTCAAACTCGTATAGCTATTGCCCATTTCACAGCACAGTCATAGATACATCGTTATGTTGTGTATGTCGCTAAACAACGGTTAAGCTAATGAATAACCGTTGAAAGGCGGGATGATTCATTTTTTTTTTTTTTTTTTTTTTTTTATCCATCTACACCGATACTTTGACACAAGAGTTTTAGGCAAGGGTCTTTTAGGAAAACAGACGTTGTGTTTTATGTCTTAATAATCGTTCTTCTTTTAATGAAAAGTAAGCAGTTTTGTGGCCTCATCATCAAAAATGTTTTAACATATTGTAAATATCAATTGTTATATAAATTATATGTGAAACACGCTCAGTCGCATTAGAGTCGGATTCTTGTTTATATTGAACATTGCTATTGAACCGCTAGTGTTCTTAAATTGTTTACCACGGTTTAATTTTTAACAACACTATCGTAACACTTTTTCGTATTTTGTACGATCTTTTCTTTACACCCATGGATATCCGTTTCCTACGGTTAGCTGTAATGTTAGTGAACTCTAGGCCTTCTCTTTTTTCATATACGACAGTATTTGCATGAATTGGCTTGATTTAATAAAATGATGGTTTAAACCACAGTGTAATTTTATACCATCCTAGTTTTTAAATATCTCTTAAATTTTTTATTTTAACCCTTTATGCGAATGCGAATATAGAATACTGCACAAGGATCTCTGAAATATTTTTTTCGTGTAAAACATCTATGTAGGTCATAGATCTATCTATGTTTTTAAAAATACAAATACATCTTTCTCTAAGTGACCCTCAAAATCTGGGGATAGCTTCCGTGTAGCTATGATGATTGATCAGAAAATTACTTTTGTCGCTTTGTTTGAAGAAACACTTCAATCAGCTTGTGCTTGATAATTATTAAACAACCCTCAATTCGGTAATGACGTGTTTTACGCGATATTGATATCGCGTTTTAATTTAAACTCAATGAGTTAAAGTTCTATAACTAACTTAATATTGGGTAAAGTTAACTTAAAGCCTTGCTTTCTAAATGCTTTTTACAGAACTTGTCGCAAACAATTCATCCCCCTTTTTTAACCTCTTAATCTTTAATGAAAATATCATTACTGGATCAAGAGAAAATATTTGTCTTTGTCAGGAAAACAATGTTTCCTACATTTAGCCGTGATGCTAGCAAACTCTTGGTTTTCTCGGCATCTCTTTGCTTGTATACAACACTTGATATGCATTCATTTAAATAGTTTATTATCCTACTTTATTACTATAATTATATTTTGGGGCGGTAAGTGGACATCTCTCTGGCGGCATATGCATAACTTCTCCATGACTTTACTTATGATTCAATGAGGCTTTAATCCTACGTAGCGGTTTACGACGTCATGACGATAACACCCCTATACAACTCCTCCTACGGGGCGGGCTGAGCACTATCAGTTGTCCTGATAAACTCTACACAGAGCCCAGCCTCTTTTTTCGCACACAACCCCTGGCTCTAGCTCTAATAGTCGCGGACTGCTGTGCTACTGCAACATCGATCAAAAGTCGAAGGAACATTGTCTGGTTGTTACATGGACTGTCAAAACCCCGCTTCAACCTTCTTGTTTGTCAGACGCAAAGTACACTTTTTCGACTCACACTTCTGACCCAAAAACTTTGTTAACGCACAAAGTCTATACGATTGTGTTGTAAGGACTTCCAGGAGATTCCAGGAACTAACAGAATCTTTCACCATCGAATAGGGGACCGAAAAATCTGTAAACTTCGGAAATGGCGACGCAAAAGCTGATGGAGGCCCCGTTGAGTTCTGGCGTAGCGGGGACACTGCGTCATCCGGCGTGTGAGTGCGCCACAGGGAAAGAGTGTCGTTTAAGAGCTACGCTAGACTCTATGTTTAAAGATCATTTTAGAGGCCCGATGGTTAGCTTGATGCACAGGATTATCGAGGCTGCGTTTGATGAGAATAACGATTGTGCGAGGGATACCAAACGTGTGAAAAATCTCAAAAAAGAAATGGATGTCATAAGAGGCTTGGTTGGATCCTGGACAGATGTTACGCCCATGTTTTTAAACGGCAAAGAACCGATCGGCGTAATCCTCCTCAGAAAAGTTCTGGATGTGATGCTTGAATCTCGTGAGGAATTCCAAGTCGACGAACTACTCTGTATGTGTACGTTTGTAACAGATCTCTGTGTGTCACTGCTGTCAAAAAATGTTAAAACAGATATTGATGAAATAGTTGAATGTATGGTGAGCTATGCCCTGGAGCAAAACATGATTGCGTGTCGCGACTTTATATTGTGGCTGGATCACCTGTAAATGTCGTTAGTGTTTACATTATGTACAGGATGTAATGCCGGTCAGTCATTTTCTTCACTACTTCTATATATATGATTGTATACTCAAAAGTATAACGTTGAAATAAAAAAAATGACTTATGAATAAATGACTTAAAAATTATTCATTTTATAGTCATGTCCGATCTCATTAAAACCTTACATCTAAATTGCATTTAAAATATTTCAAAGACCCTCGCGCCACATTCGATGTCCACTTACCGCCCCAAAATATAATTATAGTAATAAAGTAGGATAATAAACTATTTAAATGAATGCATATCAAGTGTTGTATACAAGCAAAGAGATGCCGAGAAAACCAAGAGTTTGCTAGCATCACGGCTAAATGTAGGAAACATTGTTTTCCTGACAAAGACAAATATTTTCTCTTGATCCAGTAATGATATTTTCATTAAAGATTAAGAGGTTAAAAAAGGGGGATGAATTGTTTGCGACAAGTTCTGTAAAAAGCATTTAGAAAGCAAGGCTTTAAGTTAACTTTACCCAATATTAAGTTAGTTATAGAACTTTAACTCATTGAGTTTAAATTAAAACGCGATATCAATATCGCGTAAAACACGTCATTACCGAATTGAGGGTTGTTTAATAATTATCAAGCACAAGCTGATTGAAGTGTTTCTTCAAACAAAGCGACAAAAGTAATTTTCTGATCAATCATCATAGCTACACGGAAGCTATCCCCAGATTTTGAGGGTCACTTAGAGAAAGATGTATTTGTATTTTTAAAAACATAGATAGATCTATGACCTACATAGATGTTTTACACGAAAAAAAATATTTCAGAGATCCTTGTGCAGTATTCTATATTCGCATTTGCATAAAGGGTTAAAATAAAAAATTTAAGAGATATTTAAAAACTAGGATGGTATAAAATTACACTGTGGTTTAAACCATCATTTTATTAAATCAAGCCAATTCATGCAAATACCAACATGACATCATGACTTTGCGTAAACATACACGCCACTTTCAAGTCAAGTGGCGTGTTATCTATACGCATTTTGAGCTATCCGCGTGTATGTCCACGCCGAAATCTTTTGCGTGTATGTGTACGCCGTTAAATGTCCGAGTGATTCCGCGTGTATGTGTACGCCGTTAAATGTCCGAGCGAAACGAAGCAAAATCTATATCTACATCTGTGGAGCGATATTTTTTTTTCCTAGGATGGTAGGGGAAGACTCATAAATGGTATTAACCCCAGTGACGGGTAGGTTTAGGGACGGGGCTGGGGTAGGTCATATATTTATATATACAGTAATGTAGTTAAGTCAAAGGCGTTGATAAACACGCTGAAAAGCGATTATGCGTGTTGATAGCACGCCAAAAATAGAAATACGAATTCGCGTGTCATACATACGCCATTTCATGAGATCAGTCTGCAAATACTGTCGTATATGAAAAAAGAGAAGGCCTAGAGTTCACTAACATTACAGCTAACCGTAGGAAACGGATATCCATGGGTGTAAAGAAAAGATCGTACAAAATACGAAAAAGTGTTACGATAGTGTTGTTAAAAATTAAACCGTGGTAAACAATTTAAGAACACTAGCGGTTCAATAGCAATGTTCAATATAAACAAGAATCCGACTCTAATGCGACTGAGCGTGTTTCACATATAATTTATATAACAATTGATATTTACAATATGTTAAAACATTTTTGATGATGAGGCCACAAAACTGCTTACTTTTCATTAAAAGAAGAACGATTATTAAGACATAAAACACAACGTCTGTTTTCCTAAAAGACCCTTGCCTAAAACTCTTGTGTCAAAGTATCGGTGTAGATGGATAAAAAAAAAAAATAAATAAAAAAAAATGAATCATCCCGCCTTTCAACGGTTATTCATTAGCTTAACCGTTGTTTAGCGACATACACAACATAACGATGTATCTATGACTGTGCTGTGAAATGGGCAATAGCTATACGAGTTTGAAGTATAATAGTTTTATAGGTAACAGAAAAACAGAAATACTCATCTTTCATGTCGATGTTTCGTAGACATAGCTGAAAGATGTTCTAAAATAAATATCTCATGTAGAAATATCTGTTCATGTTTTTCATAAATTCCTATGTTTGACCACGTTCGTAGACTATAGTTTTTGCAAACTGTACAAAAACAAAAAGAAACATGATGTCAATTACAAACTTTCAAAACTGCTCACGAATGGCTTTTCGTATTTGTTGGGTCACGCTGAATTTACTTTTTAGCAAGTTGATCACTAGCATTTACTTTTGTGCAATTTTAATTTTAAACACCGAACTTTGTTTAACAGTCTTAATGAATACGCCTCTCTCAGTGCAATAGTCATATGTGATTCTGTTGTAATAGTTTACGTGTAAAACAGCATGCGCTTGCTTTTCGTGTTAATAGTTACTTATAAGTAAGTAACTCAAGTAATACTTGCTTATATTAACAGCATGTTAATACTTTGTGTGATGCCACATCGTAGATAGAGGGAAAGTTGCAATTTAGTCAAACAGAAATACATCAGAGTACAAACACTAATTAATCTGGGGAATTAATGGTCATTTATTCCTATAAACAATGAATGTTGACGGCTCTCAAAGAAAAGTCACACCTAAAACAGACACACATTCAAAATGTGAACCAGTGTCGTCTGGTATCTGAATAGTAATAGTAATAAAACCATCATTTTTGAACTTTTGTGTATGTATTATTATAAACGGTGCTTTTCTTATTGATTTGGTCTTTTGAATTCATGTATAAAGATTATGTTTTACAGTTAGACCATAGTCTTTACAAGAGTGTGAAACTTTGCATCACTACGGTGTGACAAAATACAGCCAAACATTTAAGCACCACTATTTACACACATACTAAGCAGGAGAATATCTAACTGTAACTTGTGAACATTCCATTATCTGTTTATTTGGGGTCAGAGAACAATTTTTGAAAAAATTTGTGCTGGATGTAAAAAAATAAAGGTATTAGTTAATAACAAAAACTTTAAATCAGCAGGAAACCCTAATATTAATAAATAAAATAGTTTGATAATGACTTCCATAATATTTTCTTTTAGTAAAAAGCTATGCCCGAATCACCCAACACAAAGTTTTGCGTTTGTGGGTGAGACCGAGCAAAGATTACACCAATATTAGCTTTCTCAAACATTGTATGGTTGAGCTATGCCTGAAACTTAGTAATCAACAGGCATTTCTGTAGGTTTGTCAAAAGAAAAATCATCTGGTTTAGTTGCATTTTAAAACACTGCTTTTTCTTAAAAACATTGTGTCAGACGTATTTGGTAGCATGATTATCTTGTTTAATCGTGTATTAAGTACATATTTATCAGGCTGATATTTGTAGACAGTAAATTTATAAAAGAAAAAAGAACCGGTTAATGGCCTTGTGTCAGAACACAACAGGTATGAAGATATCTTTGGTTTTTTATTCTAACTTTATAAGCTAGATTAATCTTTGAAAAGGTTAATACAGTATTTGATTTTTGGCGGAAAATCTGGAAAACCACCTTACGTTTGATTGATTGATTGAACTTTATTGTCCAGTCTGTTTTCACAGAGTGGAAATTTTTCTTTGACATTGTACCATAAGACACATCACATATCAACAACACAAATACCAAAAATAACATAGTTAAACAGTTGCTCTATTGTTTCAATTAAAACACTGTACGATTTAAGATAATCACTGCCATAGGAAGAAACGATCTTTTGTAGAGATTTTTTCTAGCCAAGGGAATTTTTAGTCTGAGTTGAACTGTTTGGTGTTTTGCGGCACATATTTCTTTTGCAAAAAACTTTGCATCAGACATATCATATATCATATTTTTTACTTTATACTTGCTAGGAAATGAATTGAAATTGAACCTTTGTATAAATAAGAAAAGTATATTTTAAAAGAAGTTTAAAGGAAAAAAGTACCAATTAATGACATTGTGTCAGAACACGGCAAAAATGAAGAAGCGCTTTTACATTTTTGTTCAAACTTTAAAGTAAGATTACCCTTTGAAAAGTGTAATACAAATCGTATAAAGTATTTGATTTTGGGTGGACCGTTGTGTCATTAAACTTAATCTTTGGTTTTAAGGGGAATTAAAAAGTATTTTTATAGCTCAATGGCTTTATTCATAAATATGACCTCATTGGTGTAAAATTAGCTCTGCCAATGTTCTGACGGGTAAGTCCATGGAGGCCTTCATGTCGTTCCGCCATCTTGAAAAAACTATAATAGCGGAGGGGTACAAAAAGCACTAGGCTACCTCAACGCGTTTTCGTTTAGAGCCGGCTGACTGAAACCATCTGAAACGGACACAAGAAGGTCAGTGAGAGGCGCTTGTCACTCCCCCGGCAAATTTGAAAGATTGCACGGCACTTCATAATGCATTCCTCGTAGCCATGGTAAAGCTTAAAAAATTAATTTAAAGTGAAACGTGTCCGGCAAATTCAAAACGACGGTAAATATCGGGATAGCTTTTCCCAGGGGGATAGAGCTAATGAAGGAGAAAGACTTTGAAAGGGACACTGAAGTCCTGCTTTCTCGTCGACAGTTAAGTCAGTGTTATGGTCTAAATTACAAGCTTTTTCATTCCGTGGTTGTGTAATTCATTATATAGGCAACATAACGGTAGAACGTGTATAGTTAAACTCGATGAAGTGCAATTGGACGACATGTCGTAGCTTCTTGGCACATAGCGGTTACCGTAGTTGCAACATGCATTTGAAAAAGCGAAGTGCTAGAGAGCACTATGCGTTTGAATGCAAAATACAATTTCACCGCTAGATGGGGGAATTCCTACACAGCGTACCTTTTAAGGACTAAGCTATAGGGTATTTAACAAAAAGCCTACAAAAATGGAGGAGGTTAAAGGGGCATGTTTCCTGCTATAGTATCATCAGCTCTCCCCAAAGTCTGTTCATGTGGCCTGTCGCATCAACAAATGCTAACATTTTAAACTTCTACATATATTTTGAGTAGATAACCGATAGTATATTCTCAGTGAAGGGTTTCACCCTGTGTGCTTCCACAATGAATAAGGATAGTTTGAGAGATGCAAGAAAAGTAAATATGATATATCTTATACGTACAATAGGTCGTAGCTACCGCAGAAAAAGTAAGAACATGCTTTGAATTAAGACGAGTAAAATTAAATATTCGCTCAAGACAAACTTATGCTACGTCATGGAGCACAGAGGCACATTGCGTCTCTGAAAATGTGTGGTGATTTTCTAAATGATACAACTTAATCTAAATAAGAGCAATGTAGAGTCCTGGGATTTCTTTTAAAACAACAAAAACTTTGTGACAAACTTTGACAACATGTTTCATGTCGCATGGACAAAAACTATTTGAAATAAGATCTAAGACGCCTAAGCACAGTTCTTGATTTATAACATTTTTTATTTTTTGAACAAACAATGTTTAGTAAAAATAATAGCTTTATGAAAATCATTTATATCATACAGAAGTCTTCTAAGAAGATAAATAGAAGATACGATTTTAATAAAACTTTAAAGATTTGATTTAAACAGTTTTTTCAATTTTAAAAGATCTCATTTAAACTTTTAAGATTATGCTTTTAAACGAGTTTAATATGAATAAACCTCTGAAAAGCAGACTAGCATTGCATATGCTGGGGCATTGTGACCCCAGAGGCTCATCTGGACTGTCACTCCTCTCGTCTCTGTGAGGGTGTGAAGCTTCATCTCACCCTGTAGTTTATCCCTGAAGGATCTGGGAGGGTTTTTGTTTATGACATCTAAAACTAATTGTTAGTTTCTACTACTTCTTCAGTTCTATGAAAATGTAGGGAGTTTTTATATTTTATATTTATATATATAATTTTTATATATATTAATTTAGCTAAAACTAAGGTTAAATTGTTTGAATACATTGAGTTATATACTTTATTTGATTTTATGGAAACAGTGCAAAACAGTATGTAAAAAAAACAATGAAAAAATGCAGTTTTCTGTGATGGTCGTGTTTAGGTGTACGGGGTAGAATATACTGTTACAGTTCAAAAATCATTATGGCTATATTAATAACAATTATACTTTAGGTCGCCGTTAAACAAAATCATTACAGTAATCTTCTAAAACATACGAATGTATTAAACCTATAAAGATTTAATTTAAACAATCTTTTCATTTTTAAAAGATCATATTTAAACTTTTACGATTATGCTTTGAAATAAATTTAGTACGAACAAAACTTTGGCTCTGGAAAGGCGTTAGCAGACTAACATTACATGATAAACAGAGGCTCATCTGCTCTGTCACCCTATATCCTGAAGCTAACATTATTGTAAAGTAACGTATTTCTCTGAAGATGTGCTGGTGATCGGAAGGAGCTTATAAGCAGGCTATCAATGGGGCTCGGCCTGAGGCATCACAGATTCTAAAAGTCTTCATTGTAGCTCTCTCACTATAGCCATATGTTGGGGATTTTCTCACAGATACTACTTGAGGAATTATTAAACATTTCACACAATGTGTGTGATAAGTTGTGAGAGCCGCACATTTCAAAGTTTTTTACATGCAGCCTGATAAATAAATATATATAGTCAAGTTTTCGCCAGAGACCATCGATATAGCATATTTGTTTTTTATGAATTCATTGAATTTAATTAAAATCATATTTTTAAAAGGGTCTATTTAAAACTTTTAATGCTTATACACTATGAAAATAAATTTAGCAAAACATTCACAGTCTCATTCTGATAACTGAACACACCTGTCAAACGCTGGTGTGAGACAGAGAGAAATAATCTGGGGGTTCTTTTCAACTTTAAATGGTCAATATGTACATCTATGTGCTAGGAGCTACTTCAACCCTGGTAAAAATGTAAGATGATTTTATTTTTATCTAACATAATTGCTACAGTAAATTTGTAAAATATTTATTTTAAATAAACAGAATGGTTTTCAACCTTAGTTAGTGTGAAGTATTTAATTTATATACTTTTAAAGAGCAGAATGCTTTTCAACTTCAGTAATTTAGTAAGATTTTAAATGAACAACATGCTTTTTCAACTTCTGTGTGAGATAAACTTTCAAGGTCCCCAGCAATGTGGAGGGAGGGGAGGAGATCCATGCCCCTGCAACATACGCGTGCACACACACATACATACACACACACACACACACACACACACACACACACACACACACACACACACACACACACACACACACAACGACTCCCTACGGTCCAAAAAAAAATTATAATTGGAGATAGTTTTCAGAGAGATCCGGCGCTACCGTGTGGGAAGAAAACCCCTGCTCTCTAAACATGTAAGATTTTATTTTATATTCTTTTAAAGAACAGATAAACTATAACAGTTTTTTCTTATCACTTTCACACACACCTGCAATGATAAGCTTAGGCATAGCGGGGGGATGCGCTAAAAAATAACAATCCATCGCTTTGTAATTGTAACAACAAAGTCCAATACATATCAAACAAACTTCAAACGATTAAACAAACTGTCAGCATCCGTCATTTTGACAGAAGCTGTAAACGCAAGGGGCGGAACTAGATAAAAGGTAACAATCCATCGTTTTGTAACTTTAACATTCAAGGTCAATACATCTCAAACTAACTTCAAACGATTAAACAAACTGTCATCATTTTGACAGAAAGTTTAAAAGGAAGGGGCGGAACTAGATTAAGGTCATCATCCATCATTTTGACAGAAGCTGTAACAGGAAGGGGCGGAAACTAGGTCAAAGGTAACCGGAAGGGGAGGAACCGGAAGGGGCGGGGCAAGGGGCGGGACAGGAAGGGGAGGAACCGGAAGGGGCGGGGGAAGATCAAAGGATAGACACGCCCACCTGTCAATCAATCATTTTGACAGTTGCTGTATCCTATTACTACTCTCCTTGCCATTAAAAGGTTTGAAACCCCCTGCTAAAGAAAATATTGGAAATTCATAAGCAATAAACAATCATTTAACTTTGATGGTTTAATGCTTCCTGTACACAATTAATTGACTGTACAAAAACACTTTATGGTTTTCCCAAACCATCTCAGTGTAACAGCTTACTTTTCTTTCATACTATATTCTATTATTGTAAAGAATTGAACTGTCCTGCAGAAGATTTTGTAAATTATTTTTCATAGGATTTCTTGGTAAAGACTGTACAGTTAACAGCACTGTAAAAAACAATCTCAGGTAACCTAAAATGTGCTTCATTTAGTGACTTCTTAATTAACTGCTTGTTTTTCGAAAATATAATTTAATACCAAAGTTACATCAAGGGTCAAATAAAATAGAAATGGCACATTCAAGTTAAAAGTTACAACTGAATGTTGAAACTACTGTGTTTCTACGTATGCTGTACAGGTCAGGTATAAAGAATATTTTTGCTCAGGTGGCGAAAAATATGTCCGCCCAATAGAAAAAAGTTTTGCTCAGCAAGAGAAAAAATTAGAGGGAACATTGACTGTGAGGCTACTATCGATGGGATCTCCGCCGATAAGACCTCATCATCATCTACGCTCCTCCCGGAAAGACTGAGATGGACAACACAATCTCACGACTGTCAAGCACTATTAGACGCCGGGGCGGAAGGTAATTTCATGAACTGCACTTTTGCGCACAGACTTCAGGTTCCTTTCATACCACTCACACACAAGATTTCCGTCCACGCCCTTAATGTTCAAGAACTTCCCACCATTTCATTCACTACTGGACCAGTCACTCTCATCACATCAGGCAACCATACTCTAACCCTCTCATTCTTGATCATGGACTCTCCCCTTGCACCTATCGTTCTCGGTCACCCCTGGCTCATCCGTCACAATCCCAAAGTGGACTGGCACCAGAAGACTATTGTGGCCTGGAGCAATAAGTGTCATGAGTCCTGTCTAGTGTCTGCCTGTCCATCTGTTCCTGTTTCTGTGTTTCAGGATGAGGCAGAGGATTTGTCAAACGTGCCCGCGGAGTACCGCGACCTGAGAGAAGTGTTCAGTAAGTCTTGCGCTGCTTCTCTTCCTCCGCATCGTCCTTACGACTGTGTCATAGATTTACTGCCAGGTAAGTCTCCGCCTAAAGGCAAACTATATTCGCTTTCTGTTCCAGAAAGGGAGGCTATGGAGAAATATATTTCTGATTCTCTAGCAACGAAGTTCATCCGCCCTTCCTCTTCTCCTGCGGGGGCGGGGTTCTTTTTTTCTGGGGAAGAAGGACGGTTCTCTGCGACCTTGTATCTATTACCGGGGGTTGAACAGCATCACGGTAAAGAATACTTATCCTTTGCCGTTGATGTCTTCAGCCTTCGAGAGGTTGCAGGGAGCCTCAATCTTCACAAAACTGGATTTACGTAATGCTTATCATTTGGTCTGCATTAGGAAGGGGGATGAATGGAAGACTGTTTTTTGGAAGACACCCCCAGGGGGCATTTTGAATATTTGGTCATGCCTTTTCGGTTTGTCTAACTCCCCAGCGGCCTTCCAGGCTCTCGTCAATGACGTGCTGCGAGATATAGTAGATCAGTTCATATATGTCTACCTGGATGACATATTGATATTTTCTTCTTCTCTCCAGGACCATGTGCAGCAATTATTAACCTAATTATTGATTATTAATATTTCATAGAGCTGATTTGTTACGAAATATTAATAATCAATAATAACTTGTTATGATTAATTATGAATATTTGGGTCAGTTAATTGGATTAACTTGATGTGGCTAAATTAATATTACAATGAATTAATTTTGTCCAACGAACTCTTTTGATTATTCATTTATTCTAAGAAAGGGGTATCTTCCATGGCCACAGAAAAATAATTATTTCTTAGCATTTACAGCGCTTTGGGCATGTAACAGATCAAGATCGTAAAAGAGACTTTGTTTGCAAGCAGTGAATCAGAACCAAATACATATTGTGCACAAGTTTTATTAACTAAATCACAAACTAAACTAAACAAACATACATACATAAATACATACATAATTACTCAACCAATAAGAAGGGGGGATTTCCAAACGGGAGGTTCCTCGGTGGTAGGATTTATGACCCTTTTGTTTTAAGGGTGGTCAGGCATTTATACTCAGATATAATAGTTATGGATATAACTCACACTGCATTCTATGAGAAGGGGATGTACACTAAACTGTGAGTCATTACATTAGGATTAATTAGATTGGAGACACAATACAGGTGGGGTTACACTGACCGTTGGTTCTATCATAAAATACATAGTATCAAAGACAATAGTATCAAAAGACACTACACAAGACATAAATCATTCATACAGTAGGTTGGGGTGCAGGTTCCTTTACAGATCAGTTTGTCCAGAAATGAACGCAGCAAAAGTCTGTTATGGCCTCTCTTTCTTCCAGTGACCACATTCTTTAACAGCAATAAAACCAAACTATCTGATCGTAGTCATAGTAACCAAGACCTTCTGGTCCTAGTTGGGGGAACCACAGATCCCAGAATGAGTTTTAAATCTTCTTTGTTAACCATAACAAATAATTGTGTCTGATTGGTCTCAGTCGTTACAGGCTTTTTGTCAAGGCGGAGAAATGCGCATTTCATACACCGTTCCTTTCCTAGGGTACATCATTTCGTCTGACGGAGTGCGTATGGATCCTGAGAAGGTTAGGGCTGTGGTAGAGTGGCCAAGTCCAGATTCCCGTAAGGCCCTACAGTGGTTTCTGAGCTTCGCTAACTTCTACCGGCGTTTTATTCGCAACTTCAGCCAACTAGCCGCACCTCTGACTGCCTTGACCTTCCCCAAAACTACGTTCAGGTGGTCAGAGATAGCCAAGGCTGTGTTTACCAAACTGAAAGGCCGCTTTGTTTCAGCCCCCATCCTTATAGCCCCTCATCCTTCACGTCAGTTTGTGGTGGAGGTCGACGCGTCAGAGGTGGGGGTAGGCGCAGTGTTATCCCAACGTTCTTCCGCAGACAACAGGATGCATCCCTGCGCGTTTTTGTCTCATCGTTTATCCCAGCCGAACGTAATTACGACATTGGTAACAGGGAGTTGTTAGCTGTCAAGTTAGCGTTGGAGGAATGGCGTCACTGGTTAGAAGGGTCGGGGGTACCTTTTATCGTCTGGACTGATCACAAGAACCTGGAATATATCAGAACCGCCAAAAGATTGAACTCCAGCCAGGCTCGGTGGGCACTTTTTTTTCGGTCGTTTTGATTTTTCTCTCTCGTACCGCCCGGGTTCCAAGAACATCAAACCCGATTCTTTATTGCTTTATTGAGATGGGTTACTTCACCCGCTGTCTGTCCCTTCGAGACCCTGGTCCCATTGTGTGCTAGATTTTATTACCGCCCTCCCAGGGTAACACGGTAGTTTTGAAGGTTCTCGAAGGCGGCCCATTTCATTCCCTTGCCGAAATTACCTTCAGCCAAGGAGTTGGCAGTCGTAGACAACGTCTTTTGCTTACATGGCCTCCCGGTGGACGTGGTCTCCGACAGGGGACCCCAGTTTGTGTCCAAATTTTGGCGAGAATTTTGTACGTTGCTGGGGGTGACTGTCAGTATGTCCTCAGGGTTTCATCCCCAGAGAAATGGCCAAACCGAGAGAGCCAACCAAGATTTGGAGAGGGTGTTGTGATGTTTGGTCTCCAAGAATCCTTCCTCATGGACCCAACAACTGTCAATGGTGGAGTACGCCCACAACGCGTTACCAGTGTCATCCACGGGCCTATCTCCGTTTGAGTGTAGTTTTGGTTACCAGCCACCAATTTTTCCCAGTCTGGAATCCGAGGTCGCGGTCCCTTCCGCTCACGCCTTCGTCCAGAGGTGTCATCGCACTTGGACTAGAGCCCGTGAGACTCTACTCCAAGTGGGGGTGCGTACCAAGGCTAAAGCTGATCGCCACCGGTCTAAGCCTCCCGTTTACGTTGTTGGTCAAAAAGTGTGGCTTTCAACCAAGAACATTCCTCTCCACTCCGTTTCTAATAAACTTGCTCCCAAATTCATTGGCCTGTTCACTGTCATCAAGATCATTAGTCCGGTGGCAGTCTGCCTCAACCTTCCTCCGGCGTACAGGAGGATTCATCCCGTCTCCCCCCCCCCCCCCCCCCCTCAAAAGCGATTCATAGATGGGGAACCCACATATTCGGTTCATCAAATTCTGGACTCAATACGGAGGGGACGCGGATTCCAGTACTTGGTGGACTGGGAGGGTTACGGTCCGGAGGATAGAAGTTGGGTACCTGCTAGAGACATCCTGGATCACTCTCTTATTGATGATTACAATCAACATGTAAGGGAGTCTGGGAACGCCAGGAGGCGTTCCTAGGAGGGGGAGTACTGTCACGGTTATGAATTCATTGTTTCCGTCTCGTGTCATTGTTGTTATGTGCGTGTGTGTGGGCCTGACCGGTTCCATTCCTCTGATCAACCGTTGACTCTCGTTAGCACGCCAGCTGCGGCTCATCAACAGCTCATCAACTCGCCTTCAAATACTCACTGGTTTCTCCTCTCCATTTTCAGATCGTTTTTTTATGTCTCAGAGTGCTGTCTCTTGTGTTCTGTTCCTGTTGGCGTTCCTGTTCCGTGCTGCTGTCTGGTGTTCGTGAGTCTGTGTTTCCGTTCGGTGTTGCAGTTCCTCGTTCTGTGTCTGTCACGGGTGGGTAGCGGAGAATGGAGTGAGGACTCAAGTGCTGAGGTGAAGTAGTGTTTAATTAAGTAAAACATAAATCAAACAAACAAACAAAGGAAATCCAGGTCTCATGAACTAATTACTAAATCCAAGAACATGATATGGCAGGCACAGAACTACACACAACTCAACACCCATAACATTAACAACGAACGAGCACAGGACAGCTAACACAGGGAGACTAAATAGGAAGGCAAACAAAGAGGGTAACGAGGGAAAGCAGGTGGAACAAATAACCCAATAATGAGGTAACAAGGTGGGAGGGGCTAGAATATCTACAAGAGCACATGGCACACAGAGAATCCATGACAGCTATGCACTCACAGTAAACAAGATCATACATAAACACAGGACCAGGAATGTCCCGGCTCTGTCACTAAACCAAGAATAACCAGAATAGTCGTGACAGAACCGTGACATTACCTCCCCTCTAAAAGGACGCCACCTGGCGTTCCTAAAGAGAGACATAAAACCACACAGGAACAAAAACAGACACAATCCAAGACACCACCACAGACAAGTCAAATGAAACAAAAACAGATAAACCACAAAAGTCCAAAACTTGACCAGGGAGGGACGGGAGGGTTAAGCCAGGGATCCTCAGGCTTCTCAGGAGTCCTGGCAAGGACCAGGGTGGACCAGGCTGTGCAAGGTGGCCAAGATGGAGCAGGCAGACCATCGGCGGCCAGGACGAAGCAAACAGTCCATCGGGCGACCAGGACGAAACAGGCAGTCCATCGGGCGGCCAGGACGAAGCTGGCAGTCCATCGGGCTGCCAAGACGGAACAGGCAATCCATCGGGCGGCCACGGCGGAGACGACCCCTCGAGTGGCCAAGACGGAGACGCCGGCTCAGGAACCGACACCGGCTCAGGAACAAGCTCAGACACAGGAATAGACACCGGCTCAGCGGCGACCATCTTGTCTGGAGACCCTGGAGCAGACTCAGAAACAGGAACAGACACCGGCTCAGGAACAGACACCGGCTCAGGAACAGACACCAGAACAGTAACGGCCACAAGGACAGACACAAACACAGAAACAAACACTGGCTCAGGAACAGACGCTGGCTCCGGCTCAGGAACAGACGCTGGCTCCGGCTCAGGAAAAGACGCTGGCTCCGGCTCAGGAACAACGGCGGGCATGACAGGTCCGAAAGGCACCTCCAGGATTCTGGCCAGACGCTCGAAGTAGTCCAATAACGTTCCAGAGGCCCCGAGAATGGGTCTCAGAAACACTGGCTCTGGCTCAGGAACAACCACTGGCTCTGGCTCAGGAATGATCTCAGAACAGGCAGACGGGACGTGAACAGTCTCTAATTCCGCAAACTTGACATGAACAGTCTCTGATTCCGCAGAAGTGACATGAACCGTCTCTGATTCCGCAGAAGTGACGTGAACTGTCTCTGGATGCGTAAAAGTGACATGAACTGTCTCTGGATACGTAGAAGTGACATGAACAGTCTCCCTGGCCATAGCCGGGAGCTCGGGCACCACAGGACACGAGATCTCAGGAACCACTGGACCCGATGACCGGACAGCTCTCTTCCTCCTCCGCCCGCGCGGAGGTACAGCCGTCTCGTCGGTCACCACTGGCGACAGGACAGAGAGCGTAGACCGCTCTCTACCAGCCGGTGTTGAGTCCTTCTGGACCACCGGGCTAGGGACCACCGGGGCTTAAGACCCCCAAAACTGGCTCCTCCCGGACCACCGGCCTTGAGACCACCGAAGACGAGTCCTCCCGGACCACCGGACTAAGGACCACCGGTTCTGGGATCAACCCAGGTTGAAGCGGGGAATGGTGGCGAGATTCCTCTCGACCATCTCCTCTCCTCCGACCTCAACGGGTTTCAGAGAATCTGGCAAAGCGGGTCCCCTCAATTTTCTCTGCCAGATGGCCAGGTCTCCCTGGTGTTGGTAGAACGGGGTTTCGGGAAGCTGTCAACAGTATACCCTATTCCTCCAACTTGACCTTTGGCAGCCCTCATCTCTGCAGTCTTTCGAGCACCTATGACGAAGAGCTCAAATAATGTCATTGGAGGCCCAGATCCTGCTCTCCTCTCCTCCTGGGTAATAGAGGAGGAGAACTACACCCAACGAACGAGCGAGTACAGGACAGCTAACACAGGGAGACTAAATAGGAAGGCAAACAAAGAGCGTAACGAGGGAAAGCAGGTGGAACAAATAACCCAATAACGAGGTAACAAGGTGGGAGGGGCTAGAATATCTACAAGAGCACATGGCACACAGAGAACCCATGACAGCCATGCGCTCACAGTAAACAAGATGATACATAAACACAGGGCCAGGACTGTTATGGCTCTGTCACTAAACCAAGAATAACCAGAATAGTCGTGACAGAACCGTGACAGTGTCTGGATTACTTCACTCACCTTCGGGATTCATCACTTCACCACCATTCATCTGTGTTGTCCGTTGAGGTCCCTGCGCCACTCATCGCGACCGTGTTGCTGATTGTTTCTTCACTTATTGTTACTAATAAAGAGAGATTTCACTCGCAGTTTTGCTTCCTCGGATTTCGTCATGACAGCTGTGGGGACAAAAAGTAAGACTGTTAAGTTAGCACTTTTAAACATCCGCTCACTTAAAAATAAATCACGACTTAATAACTACAAACAACCTGGATTTTTTGTTCCCTTTCAGTCGCTCACGTGTCGACTGATTGGGATCACGCTTAGAGAGCCTGTCATCTTCGAGTACTATTAAAACGAGCCAATGTAATTGGCGTGCGTGAAATGCATTACACACTCCGGCCACGCGGCGCGGGTATAAAGACGGAAGTGGATGCACGCACTAGTTGTCTTTCGCTTCGGAGCCAATCGTATGATGTCTCTGAAGAGTGCTGTTGTTTACAACGAGCGACTGTGTCGGTGTTCTTCTGGAAAACTCTCCCAGTGCTGGTGGTTTCTACAGCGCTAGTGCAGCGGTGATCGCGAGTTTTGATCTCTCAACTGCTGTTTTAACAGCAACAAATTTCTAAAGGTTTGTGTGTGTTGACGGCTGGTTAGAGGGCGGAAAAGTGAGTGCTTCATTGTTTCAGTTCACTGTTCAGTGTTGCCGCGGTCATTCCCCTGTGTGCTCCGGCACTGGTGATGGGTCCTATTTCCTGAAAGAGCAACACGGGTGCGTTTGCGTCTTTTAAAAAAAAAAAAAAAAAAAAAAATAATATATATTTTTTTTCTAAAAGATGTCATTCCACCTGTGCGTTTCTGGATGCGGTCGTTTCCTTTTCCTCTCTGACGGTCACAATTGTTGCATCACGTGTTTGGGCTTACAGCATGCTGAAGCAGCTTTTGTGGGCGGTACATGTTCCCATTGCGGGAATATGACTGTCGCGGTGTTGAGATCGAGACTCGCCTTCGTTCGCGAAGCGAGACCCCCGGGTGCCGTGTGGGATGGGTGAACGGAGGATAGTGATGGAGATCTCGCCCGGTAACCATTCCCTGTGGGCTCCTCACTCCTCCATCACACTGTAGCCGATGGAATTCCTGTTGAACGTGCTGGTCCCTCTGTAATGGACCGATCAGCCGTTTCAATTGGGGTTCCCCCAGAGGATAAGATGTCGATAGCAGCACCGGAGGGTGAGCTGACCTCTGGAGATGACGACTCGGCTGTGTTTTCTCCCTCTGGGGGTTTAACATTCCCCGAGCCAGATCCAGAAATGTCAGCTATGCTGAAACGGGCCACCGAGGCTGCCGGGCTCGAGTGGAACCCTCCACCGTGTCCCGATCAGTCTTGGTTGGAGGATTGGTATCTTAGGGCGGGCCGCGCTGGTTCTCAGCTCGCCGCCCCAGTGCCTTTCTTTCCCAAAGTGCATGGAGAGCTTACCAGGTTGTGGATGGCACCTTTCTCTGCCAGAAACTGCCTGAATAGCTTTTCCTCCTCACTACCATTGATGGAGGAGCGGTGAAGGGTTGCGAGGTTATCCCTCCAGTGGAGCGGTCTGTCGCAACATAGGTGCACCTGTGTCCGGCGGCCGCTACCTTTTGGGGGGATCCTCGTCTCCCCCCTAAGGCCTGTGAGTTCTCGTTCATTCCGACGGGCAGAACTTACAGAGCCTGTGGGCAAGCCGCCTCCTCTTGCGTGCCATGGCGCTGCTACAGGTCTGTCAGGCCAGGGCACCCATGGACATGAACGAGGGTAGCCAAGACTGTCCGCTCATAGGTGAGCATCACACTGCATCTGACCTCGCCCTCCGGGCACGAGTGTCGTGGCATGCGCGATCGGTCTGGCGGTGTCCACCTTAGTGGTCCAGGAGCGCCATCGTTGGCTCAGCCTGGTTGATATGGCGGATGCGGACAAGGTTCGGTTCCTGGTCTCCCCAATTTCCCAGGTTGGGCTGGTCGGCGACACGGCGGAGAACTACGTCCAACAGTTCTCTGCCGCCCAAGTGCAGACGGAGGCCATCCGGCACATCCTGCCCCGGCGGCCCGCTGCTGCCTCCACCCCGCCGCCGGTGGCAGTTCCTCCGCCTGCTCGTCGCCGAGGGCGTTCCCCTGCCAACGCTCCCACTGGGCCTCCACAGCAGCCTCCAGCCAGGCCTCAGCATGGAGCTGGCCGCAGTAGGGATGCCCAGCCCGCTCCAGGCGCTGCCAAGCCAGGTGGCAAGCCACAGCGAAAGCATTCCGGAGCGGGCCGCTCAGGGATGGAGGAGGATGCTCTGGGAGTTCGTCAACAATCCACTCCCTCCCCCCGGGTGAGGGCCGGGTGGAGTCTTTGTTTGTGTGTGTGTCTGTTCCTCCGCTGCTCCCAAAAGAAGCGGAGCAAGCGGTACTCACACTCCAAAGAAGAGCGAATTCCTCTGTTCCTGGGTTCCAAGAGGGCGAGTCTGGCGGTGTGCGACCCAGTAAGCCTTGCACCCCTCAGCCCCCGCTTGTTCGCCAGCACGGCAGCTGGGTGCGGTTCGAGGACCCGGTCATCCGCCTTCTCACGCATCCCTGGCCGTCTCGTGGAGACAGGTAAGTGTCATACACCACACTCAGACCCACACTCGGGCCGCCTCCAGGCCTTCCGAGCCGGGTCCCTGTCCTCCACCTCGCGTACGTCTGTAGTTCCCTGGCCCCTGGCATGGTGTGTGTAAGCCTGAAGATGCTTCCTACCGCTCCAGCTGGCCCCGAAACTACCAGCAGACTCTGCTTGCGATTCATTTCGCTTGGCTTCGCCCTGGCTCAGTGATATTTATCATACCTAGGTGTTGAGCTGAGATGCTCCTAAGATTAGTGATATTTATCACACCTACGTGTTGAGCGCTGCTCCTGTCCTATGTGTGCACGTCGCAGTCCTACTGGCGAAGGACGCGATGTTGCCTCTCCTCCAGCCGATATGAAGGCCGGTTTCTATTGTACCCTAGATAGACCCGTACTTCATTGTACCCTAGATAGGTGGTGGGTTATGGCCATCTTGGACCTGTGTCAATTGAAACGGGCCCTTTTTCGAAAGCCTCCGTTCAATTACTACACAGAGATGCATTTTCAAATGCTCCGTCCCCAAGGTTGGCCTGCAGTGTTCGACCTGAAGGACAGTACTTCAGATCTCTATAATTCCGCTCCACATACCATTCTGTGTTCTGGCGTCGAGGGTACGAAGTATCAGTACAAGTCCTACCCTTCGAGTGCTCCATAGCCAGTTGGGTCTTCAGGTCAACTGGGAGAGAGTAATCTCGCCCTCGGGCTGAGTATCTCTGTTTCAGTTCAGGAGAAGGACTCAGTCCAACAAGTCTCTTCAAGAAGAGTGTGTTAGGCTAGTGCTAGAAGCGAGAAAGGGTCCCACTGAAAATTTCAGAGGCTCCTGGGGCATATGGCAGACGCAGCCGCTTGGCTTCCTCCATATGAAGACCGCTTCAGCACTAGTTTTATGATCGAGTCCCGAGGTGACCGTGGCAGAGCGGCACGCCCTGTGTGATAAAAAGATCACCCCGGTCTGCCGCCAAACTCTCAGCCCGTGTTCAGACCTTCAGGTCCACTAACACCGACTGAGGGGCCATGTACAAAGGGCATGCTTTAACGGCGGCCTGGGCGACCTCCGACTGCATTGGTATTCGTTACCTCGAGTTGGCAGTTCACCTCGCTTTGAGCCACCGCTGCTCAGCGAGCTGGTACTGGTCTGAAAAGACAGCATCGCGACCGTTGCGCTAAGCTTCCCTCGCATGTCACAACTCGCCCGTCACCTCCTCCTTGGAGTCTGAAGCTTCTGAGGTCGCTTCTTTCCACTATAAAATTCTTCCAGCCTGCTCAATCGTGCCGCCAACAAGCCTCACGACAGCTATGGCCAGTCTCCAATCCCCTGGCGGTCCAGCTGGGCAGGGACCACTTCGGGGCCGCACAGTTGCATCTGTTGCCCCTCCGGACTCGTCCCTCTGCCAGTTGTGTTTCTGTCTGAGCGGACATCCCTTGGATAGACACTGGCTTTCAGCTGACCCCGGGGCCCAGCAGAAATGCGTTCCCCAGTGAGCCTTCTAAGAAAGTGGCTATGCGATTCATTATCGCTTGGCGCTGCTCAAGTTCAGTGATGTTCATCACACTCAGGTGTTGAGCAGAAATGCTCCTGAAGCTCAGTGAATTATCACATCTAGTGTTGAGCAGTGCCCCTGTCTTGTGCGTGCATGTCGCTTGCACATACTGTGCTAAGTCAGGAGTGGAACAGGTCTTGATAGTTGCCCTTTTTTGGCCCAACCAGATTTAGTTCCCTTGACAGCCTTCCTGACTTCCCCTGAATACATTTCAGGGACGGGGCATGATGGCACCCGCGTTCAAAGAACTGGACGGGGAACTGGTTCAGGTCGCTATCACAAGGATATGTGGTAGTGACCATCACTTCTGCAAGCACCCCCTTAAGATAAGGCAGTTGTGCTTCGCTAGTTAGGAGTGGAACCTATTCGTTGAAAGAGTCTTCTCTCCGTGAGGAGATCCTGAGAGTGTTCGGTCATTTCAGTGCTCTCTTTCCTGCAAGTTGGGTTGGAGTAGGCTGTTCCTTCACCCTCAATATGATACAAACATCATATGCAGAAGTATGGGAAGCACGTCCTGATCGTCAGGTTCCTGAGGGAGCAAGGGTCATCCCTGCGCCCCTCTTTATCCTCTTGGGCCTGTCTCTGGTGAAAATTGAATGCAGAGACCGCTCCTGAGCCACTGCAGGCAGTGAGTTAAAAATTCTGTTTTCAACAGTTCTCCTGCTCGCATGGTCTCTTCTAGAGGGTAGGGACTTGTTTGCTTTCGGTCAACGACTTGTGCCTGGAATTCGGGCCGGCTAACTCTCACTAGCTGAGACCCCGGCCTGGATATGTGCCCAAGGTTCCTACCTCTCCCTTAAAGGGACCAGGTGGTGAGCCTGCAAGCGCTGCCTGGAGGAGGCAGACCCAGCCCTGGCTTTCTCTGTCCGTCCGCTTCATTGCGGTTTTACGTGCACAGAACGCAAGCCTTAGGACCTCAGATCAGCTCTTATCTGTTTAGGAAATCAGCAGAGAGGGAAGGCTGTTTCCAAGCGAGGTTGGCTCACTGAAGTGGCTGCCTTCATCTTGGTGGAATTCCCGAGATGCACATGTCCACTTAGGTGGTGAGCTCCTCTGAAATGAGTGTGTGCTCCCGCTTAGGCGTTGACACAGAGTGCTTCGCTGACAGATATTCTAGAGTTGAGGGCTGGGCGACACCTTAATCGAACCGCTGCTTCCCGTGGGCTCTCTTCACATGAAGCCAGTTTCACTGTAAGCCGGTTCGTTGTGTCGACTTGCTGCGCCATTCCCCTCCTATGGACTGGATACTTGCGCAATTCTTGCTCCAGTTGAGTTCCTCTTTTTTAGCCGAACCCTGTCGAGTTCCTCCATACCCTTCGGCAACGGACAGGGCGGAATGTCCGAAGCCAGGCCTATCACTCGTATGCACTGGTGGAACCTGTGTTAGGCTGGGTCCATATGCTGTGATCCCTACGGCGATCCCATATGTGTATTCTTCCACGGTACGGCTCTCTGCGGCGAGCCCGTGTCTTCCCTTGGCAGAGCCTGCTCTGCCGTCACTGTCCGGTTGAGTTTCCCCCCCTGTCATAGTCTGGAGCCACCCCAGTGACATTCCATATGTTGTACTGCCCGGTCATCCGCCCAGTTCATATGTGTATTCTCCACATGTTACCTCCCTTCGGGCAGGATGTGGCTTCCGCAGCGTCCCTTCCTTCCATGTTCAGGGAACGCTTTCCCAGTGGTCCTGTAGGAACAGCAGTGACTTCCCTGGCCTAAGCCCTGTCCCTTCCCCGCCTAATTGCGGGGGGATCTGGAGGCTTTGTCTAGGCGCTGGAAGGTGGCAGCACTAGATGGCGTTTTTATTGGGATCCCAATCAGTCGACATGTCGACTACGTCGAACGTGAGCGACTGAAAGGGAACGTCTCGGTTACGTATGTAACCCTCGTTCCCTGAAGGAGGGAACGGAGACGTAGTCCCGTAGCCACTATTGCTGAACCACCGCTGACTCCGAGTTACGCTCCTCAGCGAAAAACAACTAGTGCGTGCATCCACTTCCGTCTTTATACCCGGGCCGCGGGGGCGGAGTGTGTAATGCATTTCACGCACGCCAATTACATTGGCTCGTTTTAATAGTACTCGAAGATGACAGGCTCTATAAGCGTGATCCCAATCAGTCGACACGTCGACTACGTCTCCGTTCCCTCCTTCAGGGAACGAGGGTTACATACGTAACCGAGACGTTTCTAAATGAAACATGGCAAGAAGACAGCTGCAGTGCAACAGTCCTCAATGAAACATCTCCTCCTAACTTTAATTTTTTGAGTGTCTGCAGAGCAGTTAGGAGAGCTGGGGGTGTAGCAGCTCTTTTTAACCTGTTAACCTTCACCAGTGCGTGGGCGCTCTGAAGCGTTTTTTTTTTAAATAGTTCAAAGTTACTATCATATTTAATGTTATTAACTTGACAAACTATACATCATTAAAACGATATAAGACTCAAGTTTCAGTATTTGACCACTATTGTATTCTGTGAAACTTATAGTGACAGTTATGTCTTAATTTGTGTCAGGAGTTATGAAATTAAAAAATGAGTCGTTACCTTTAATATGAATTATGAGCGTCAGCCGGTCTCATTCAGAAAAAAACTCCCGTGCGATCGTCATGACAGCGCTTGACAAAACAACGTCCCTCAGGGCTTTTAGCTCAAACATGTGCAGATTTGGAGAAATATTGATAGATTCTCATAGGTTTACATCAGACTTCTATAGACAGGAATAATATTTATTGAATTTATACCCAAATGCGTCGATGTAATCATTTTGAGCGCTGTATACTCTGATGTACTGTGTTATCAATTCATACTAACAGTCTGGGGCGCTGTTTGCACAGTAAAGTCCATATATGGATCACATGAAGAAGAGCCATAATCATGTGACATTCAGGAAGTCCTGACACAACAAAGCTATCCGAGATCGCTGTAAAGTGCAGATAAAGATGTTTTGAAGACAATAAACATGATTGCAATGATATTTGATTTACCTGTGTTCTTCGAGTCATGTCAGGTATTTTCATAATAATAGATTATATGTATAATGTAATGCTAATCGAGATAGACTTTCAAATTGTGCAGAATACAATAAAATAATATATTTTCTATCTGATTTTTTTATCTGAAGCCAAATCAGATTACAGAAAGTTATTTAAAACACTCGACTTGCGCTATAAAGTAAGTTTGGAGCACAAACATAGTTTTATTCTCATAAATTGTCGTGTATTGATGGTGTGCTAAGCTAACATGCTAGCTAGTACTGAGCACCTGCTACCTAACTTCGGTGTAATTTTTATGATTTTTTTCTAAATAAGAATGCTTACTGAAATGTTTCGTTTTTCAAAAAGGGCATTTGATACAGTTTCACTGTGAAGTGAGAACTTTTATAAAATAAATGAGGGATTGAAACAGTGTGAATTGCTAGTCGTTAGTGATTATAATGCAGACAAAAGAAAAGCATATTTAGAGCAATAAACAGGCTGGAGAGGTGTGAATATGTGCAGGGGAGACTGAGACTGAATGGGGCTCGTTTTTGCATCACAAAACAATAGAGGCAATAGACTGAATAGATGCTTATAAGATGACAATAAACACCAGTCTAATCAAAATAAAGTCATATGACATGATCTTGAAAAACATTGAACTAAATACAGAGTTTTAGACTTATCATCTTCAGATTTTAAATATAACATGGTTAGACATGTGGCTTTAGCTGCAGTGCATTTCTAGATTGCTACAATGCCAACTTCAATTTTATTTTCATGAAGATGTTTCATAAAAATAAATGTATAATAACTTTACAAAACTTTGAAGCTATTTATAACTATTTTTTTTCATTATGACAATAATTAATTCTACATTTACAATAAACTTCCAGGTGTCAGCTTTCAAATGAGATCTTACTTGTGCTTTTAGTACAAAGGGTTCATGAACTGTATCTGTTTCAGTTTGGGAATGCCATATCTGGGGATTTTTCAAAAATGGGCTTGAAGCTTAACAGGTTGAAGATGTCTATCAATATAAGCAAATATCATTTGCGAATTACTCATCTTTCGAATATCTGGGTATTGTGTTAAAAGGTGTTCCACGCATTTTACTTATCATTATTTACAGGCCTCCAAAATACTCTCCAGCCTTTGCTGAGGACTTTACTGAACTGTTATCAACAATTACAGGTGGTTTATTAGGGATTGGAAATAGCTAATAAGTCAATAAGCTCTCCTCTGCAGCCATCTACTGGTTACAATGGTAATTTAATGTCCTTTTTATTTTTAAATAAGAGTGAGTTTTCTTGAAACTTCCTTTTATAAATGGGGACAATATTTCAAGGATGAACAAATAAAGTTGTGTTCATCACATTAAAAATAACATTTAAATGTGATAATATTAGAGTATTGAAGTGGTGGGAAAAGATGTGTGAAGTACTTGAAGCATTTGACTATTTCTGCCACTAACTGTTTTATGGTTACAGTTAGTGTTACTACATTAAATCCATGGTTAATATTGGTGATTTTGGACTGAAAGCTGCCTTGTTTCTTCTGGTTTCCACTGTTTGATCTGATATTGCTGATTTATAACAGAGAACTCTTAACATAATTTTAATGCTTCTCATTAGATCTCGCAGCAATGTTATTATTTCTGTGGAAAATTAAATGGCTTTCTTCACTGGATCTCCCAGTGCTGTGTAGTAACAGTGTCGCGTGATCAAGATCGGCCTGTGAGTAGCTTGTGCTGCGCTGACCTATTTTTGGTCCGAACTGATAAATGGTCCGTGAAGCACAAATGAGTTGCACAGTTTCATTCCGCTTTCATTTTGTTTGCCATTTGATGTTGGGCGACGTTGTGGCCGTGCCAGCATGATCTCTAACAAAATTTGGGTCGCACCGGCAGGAGAAATGTTCGCAAAATTTGGTCTCAGTCTGGAGCCCTGCAGCTGTATATTCAGGGGTGCATATAACTGGTGCGCAGGTGCGCATACACGGTTAAAATAAATGATGCGCACCAGAAAACGTAGAGGGAAGAGCTTTTGAGTACCAACATTTTTGGGGACAGGGACATGTTTTCTTACTGGAGTAAGATTTTTCTCTATCTCTGGTAAGGTAGCAATCATGATGAGAAGTGTGTTCATTAATTATCAGGGGTGCAACAGATCGTAGTTGATCCGTGATCCATAAGGACCGGGGCCCACGGTTCGGCACGCATGTGATTAACCATCATAGCGTGAAAGTTTATTGTTTGGACGTGTTTTGTCTTGCCAATTTACACATTCAAACGACTTTAAACGCGGAAGATTAGAAAATCGGGACTTGGGCATTGTTATATAGTATTATCTCTGCTTGTAATTTGTGAATTTGTTCTTATTTTATTACTGAGTGCGTTTACATGCACGTTCTTAACCTGATTATGCATAATAAGCCAACAATGCACGTGATCATGTAAACATGTTAACCTGTTTTTCTTTATCAGAGTAAGGTCAGAAATGTCTTGAGCATAAACTGATCATCACAGATATATTTTTGCCCCTTACGGCGATTTCTCCCAGCATGTTAACGCATTAACCTGCTTCTGTAAGTACGCAAATTATTACGTTTTGACATCACTACCGGGCAAAAAGTGTGAGTACCAAGTAGGGCTGCCCCCTTATAGTCGACTAATCGTTAGTCGACTAGAAGAGGCTTGGTCGACCAAAATTGTATTATTCAGATAGTCGCAGAAAAAAAAAATCCACGGGAAGTGGCGAAATCACGCAAGATGTAACGGACAGATCATTAACGGAAGGAAATTCAAACATTCATCTTTCATTCATTGACCTCGAATATGGCGTATCACTTGAAACATGCAAGTACTGTAGCTGCAACTTTACAAGTTCGCTTGCTCTAATGTTAACCTAGATAAATGTGTGCTATTATTAGGGGCATATCCAAGTGTTTGTGTGGAGAGCGCGCTTACTGCATGATATACAGGCGCCGGTGTGATTGTGGCGCGATTTGGGGCGTGGCAAAAGGAAATGATTAAAGGGTTTTTGTTCTAGAACTTGTACGACAAAGATCAACAATACTGTTGGTATTCAAACCATGAAAAATAAAAATGGCCCTTTTACTAAAAATGTACTAAAACCCAGGACCCAAGTTCACCCAATTAAATTTTTCTCACTGAGGGCTGGACACTATTGACACTCAAACAGTAGTAGATTGAAGTACAAAATATTTTATTACCATAAAATCAGGATGATCTAAATATTAAAACATGTTATCAAAAAAGACATAGTCCTTAGCACAGTCTGGTATGATGTCCTTATGGTCGACGAATAAATGTCCTGGGTTGGTCCCACTGCACGTAGGTCTCCACAAATCCAGACAGTAGTTGACTGGAAGGAAAATAGAAACAACTACCAGTATCTCCAGTCCAATGCAAGTAAAAGCTATAATTAGTCTACTACCACTCTCACTTGTGCACACAAATACCCACACCAACCAATACACACTACAACCCAAATAAGTCACAACACTACAAGGGAAAACCAAGAGCTATGGCTGGTATACTGGCAATTAGTTCTTAATCTCTATTAGTTATGAATTAGATGCAAAAATAGTCACAACAATATCCCTCCGACGATCTTCAAACATCAGTTATTAGGATTGTACACACAATATGACCGGGTAGCAATTCCCACTACCCAGTCTAGTCGATTTCCAGCGTTGTGAAAACTCTGCGTCGCCGTCTCACCAACCGTGGACTCACTCGTCTCTGAACAGCACTCGCTGAATCGCTCGTCTCCAAACAGCTGTACAACCGTGATTACTCCGTTCGCCGTCTGCTGCACTCGACTCCAAATGCACGCTGACTCACTCGTCTCCCACCGCTGTGCCAACGTGATTCTCAGGTAGTCGCCGTCGTGCTCACCACCCGCGGTTGCCTCGTCTCCGAACGATCGCTGACCCACTCGTCTCCAACAGCTGTGCCGTGATTGCTCTGTGTCGCCGTCTTCACAACACTTTAACTCACTCGTTCCCGCACAGCCATACAATGTTCGGTTATCACTGCTCCGTGTTCCTTCTCAGACGCCAACACCTGGGCGCACAAAACACTCGACAGAACGTCGACTTCCACGTAAGTGACGCAGTCACAAATGACACATCCCTCAGTCTCTCAAGCAGGGTTTTAACCCTCTGGGGTCTAAGGTGTTTTTGGGGTCCTTGAGATGTTTTGACATGCCCTGACATTTGTGCTTTTTTCAGTTGCTTATAAACATATTAATGGCACAGGTGAAATTACACTCTATTTAGCACAAACAGGGCTACCATAATATGTGAGCAACATGTATGTACATGTTTGTATTTTTGAGAGAATATTGTTTATGCATGGTTATTGATAAAACTAAAAAATAAAGTTTCTGAAATAAGGCCACAAAACACATACTAAATATGTGTCCACAAGACTTTTGACTAATGTATGTTGTGGCCTAGAGCTTTTGCTTCAAAATGATCTGAAAATCATCCTGCCTAATCATTCACATAAAACAACAGATTGTTATAAATTGTGAAAAACATTTTTTTTGTTTGGAAAGGCAATATGCGAATAGGCGTGAACGGCCCAACCCCCTCATGAATAATTAGGGGATTCTCACCTGAGAAGACAAAGACCCGCATAATGAGCCTTTCATTCAGGTGTGTCACACAAGAAAGAATGCAAGGACAATATATATACATATATACACACACATACACACATATATATATATATATATATATATATATATATATATACACTCACCGGCCACTTTATTAGGTACACCTGTCCAACTGCTCGTTAACACTTAATTTCTAAGCAGCCAATCACATGGCGGAAACTCAGTGCATTTAGGCATGTAGACATGGTCAAGACAATCTCCTGCAGTTCAAACCGAGCATCAGTATAGGGAAGAAAGTTGATTTGAGTGACTTTGAACGTGGCATGATTGTTGGTGCCAGAAGGGCTGGTCTGAGTATTTCAGAAACTGCTAATCTACTGGGATTTTCACGCACAACCACCTCTAGGGTTTACAGAGAATGGTCCAAAAAAGAAAAAAACATCCAGTGAGCGGCAGTTCTGTGGGCGGAAATGCCTTGTTGATGCCAGAGGTCAGAGGAGAATGGCCAGACTGGTTCGAGCTGATAGAAGGGCAACAGTGACTGAAATAACCACTCGTTACAACCGAGGTATGCAGCAAAGCATTTGTGAAGCCACAACACGCACAACCTTGAGGCGGATGGGCTACAACAGCAGAAGACTCCACCGGGTACCACTCATCTCCACTACAAATAGGAAAAAGAGGCTACAATTTGCAAGAGCTCACCAAAATTGAACAGTTGAAGACTGGAAAAATGTTGCCTGGTCTGATGAGTCTCGATTTCTGTTGAGACATTCAGATGTTAGAGTCAGAATTTGGCGTAAACAGAATGAGAACATGGAACCATCATGCCTTGTTACCACTGTGCAGGCTGGTGGTGGTGGTGTAATGGTGTGGGGGATGTTTTCCTGGCACACTTTAGGCCCCTTAGTGCCAATTGGGCATCGTTTAAATGCCACGGCCTACCTGAGCATTGTTTCTGACCATGTCCATCCCTTTATGGCCACCATGTACCCATCCTCTGATGGCTACTTCCACCATGTCACAAAGCTCTAATCATTTCAAATTGGTTTCTTGAACATGACAATGAGTTCACTGTACTAAAATGGCCTCCACAGTCACCAGATCTCAACCCAATAGAGCATCTTTGGGATGTGGTGGAACGGGAGATTCGCATCATGGATGTGCAGCCGACAAATCTGCGGCAACTGTGTGATGCCATCATGTCAATATGGACCAAACTCCCTGAGGAATGCTTCCAGCACCTTGTTGAATCTATGCCACGAAGAATTGAGGCAGTTCTGAAGGCAAAAGGGGGTCCAACCCGTTACTAGCATGGGGTACCTAATAAAGTGGCCGGTGAGTGTATATAAATAATCAAAATATAAATGAAAGTCAAAAGCACATTTTTAGTCATACCTGGAAACAAATCCTGTTCAAATAGGTTATATGGGCCATTCTATAGAATTGGTTCAAAGTTAGAGTTGGAAACATCTTGAAAAGAAAATGGTCTTTTTCCATACATCTCTTATAAAGTATTATTTTTTTAAAGTAGGCTAATACATTTTATCATACATATTTCAAAGTTAAGGATTCATTATTTTGATATAGCCTAGCTTGCATTGGAACAGACACTATAACAGTTGATTAGTTTATTTTTGACAAAACATACTATATATTTAACATATGAGCAGAAGCTGTCTAACAAAAGCTTATTTTGATGTCTATTTTAGAGTAAAAACTTTATAATCTATCCAAAACTAGTCAACGAAATGTCATTACAGACACTATACTATATCACGATTAGAACAAATCTCAGTTGGCTATAGCATTATAGTTTGGATGTGTTCATGTAAAAATAACGTTTACTAATGTAGGAGCGAGAGTGAATGAACGCACAGATGTTGTAGTAACATCGCGCATGCGTCTGTGCCATTCATTCATTCACACACAGACACGCAATTCATATTTAAACAGTCTTTGTGCAGTTTACAGACACTATTCAATAACGCGATTAGAACAAAGCACTTAAGAATAAACTTACTTCATCAGCTGGATCCGTGCTCCTCGAAATGAAACTACCAGCACTTCTGAGGTAACTTTTTGGATGTTTTATCCAGCTGATGTTGGCGTTTTCATGGCTTGCCTCAACGTTTGCGTTTGAATAGCGCACGCTCTCAGTGGGCGTGGTCATATTAACACGTCATACGCTATAATTAGCTGAAAGGAAAAAGACTGACATCTCTCTCTTTTCATACAGATTACATAAACTGAGAATAGTTGTTTTTAATATAAATTACTTCATTTAAAAGAAGAGAATTTAAGCTTCATAACGAAAAATCTTTTGTGCCTGTGTGACAACTATGTACTTAGTTACAGTTAATTTTCGGACGCGTTTCAGAATGAACTTCACTGACAGAGAGAACGCAGAACTCACATCATGTTTTTTTTTTCTTTATTTGGCGAAAAGCAGAACACTTTGTTTTTATTGTGAGTACCCACAAAAAAAATAGACACTTAACAGGATCTAATGATGTACAACACTTATATGTAAGATCAAAATCAACAGAGTAATTTGAGTCTCTTTTGCACTGATAAGAAAAAAAGTGAGCCCGTCGCGCCGGCGCGATTGCCGACCCCAGGGGGTTAAAGGGCAACAGTCTCCACCCTTTCCCTAACCAGCCTATGACACTAGGTCACTGATTAGTCTGTCAACAGATGTGTTATGAAAAATGAGCATAGCAATACAAACACCTAATCAATGAGCCAACATATAACATTAAAATGTATATAAAAAATGCATTCATCTTAATACTTTGCTCCCATCACATCCCCCCACACTAAAACGTCAGCAGTCCCTGCGATTACTTCAAACCCTTCATCTATACCGCAAAGGACGTTGCCCTAAATTAGGATGTACAGAACGTCTAACTTGGTTCTCTTCATTCACCTGATCAGGCTCTAAGGCAACCCACATGCTATGAGGCATGGGATCCAACTGTCGCCTAGTCTCTTCAGGCACTATAGAAAGAGAAGGATAGATCCTTTCTGCTGGATGCGCCGCTTTCGCCTTCTGGCCTGTTCGGCGACGCCGTTACATCGGTCGTCGACAGGTTTCAGGAGGCAAAGAAACAATCTGCGGCGTTCCAGCAGTACCTCCCCCGTAAGGCGAGATCTAAATCGAGTAGGGTGGGGCCAAAAGATCAGCCCCAGCCATCAGCCAGCTCCTCACGCAGAGCAGAGAGAGAGCGTTTCCTCTAGACCCCCTCCTCCTGGAGCTTGGCAACAGAGGAAACACTCTCAAAAATCGAAGTCCTCCAACCAGAAAGGCGACCTGAGGGACGTCATTCAGGCTAGGAGGGCTTCGGGGAAGAGGTCCTAACCGAAGTGGTAGGACCTCTGAGGGCTGTCCCCTCCGCTGTAGGGCAACCGAGGTTGTTCTCGCAGCGGAGCCCTCTAGGAAACGATGTATGTTGCCCGCCGTCAACAACGCTTCGGGCCGCATCTCTTTCCAGCGAAAATATTCTAATAAAGAAAAAGCATCAATTATGGTCACAAAAGCCGTATCGACTACACCCTGCCGGTATTCCGCTTCAGGGAGTCGAGAAAGATGCTCGAAAAACACCAGAGGTCAGTCTCGAGAGGCTGGTACCCCTAGTAGATTTTGTAGAGGCATGGTATCATCTTCCCAACATATCTGCATGGGTCCTGCATATAATAAAATCAGGGTACAGACTGCAGTTCGCACGCTGCCCCCCAGGTTTTCGGGGGTAGTGCAGACTACAGTGGTTCCAGAGCAGGCTCAGGTGATGGAACAAGAGGTGCAGACTCTGCTGCTAAAGGAAGCCATAGAACGTGTTCTTCCTTTGGACAGGGAGTCCGGGTTTTACAGCCGGTACTTTATAGTTCCAAAGAAGGATGGGGGGTTAAGGCCAATTTTAGATCTCAGGGTTTTGAACCGGTCTCTGAGGAGGTTCAGGTTCAAAATGCTAACCATTCCTGCAATCGTGAGTCAGATCAGATCCGAGGACTGGTTTGTCACGATAGATCTAAATCACGCTTATTTTCACATCTCCATCCTTCCATGTCACAGGAGATACCTGAGGTTCGCTTTCGGGGGCGAAGCTTACCAATATCTGGTTCTTCCGTTCGGCCTAGCACTCTCTCCCCGCACATTCACCAAATGGATGTAGCCTTTGCTCCACTGAGACTTCAAGGCATTCGTATATTGAATTATCTCGACGACTGGCTCATTCTGGCTCAGTCTCGGGAGATGGCAGTTCGGCATCGAGATGTCGTCCTTGGCCACATTCAGAAATTGGGGTTGAGACTCAATACAAAGAAGAGTGTGCTAGAACCATCCCAGTGCACGATGTTTTTGGGAGTCGTGTGGAACTCGATTACGATGCAGGCACGAATGTCTCCCGCACGTATCGAGTCAATTCTGGCGATGGTATCCAGGTTAAAGCTAGGCCAGGCCATCACTGTAAAGCAATTTCAAAGAATGCTGGGCCTCATGGCAGCGGCATCCAACATCATTCCTTTGGGCCTTCTACACATGAGGCCCCTTCAGTGGTGGTTAAAAACCAAGGGGTTTTCTCCCAAGGGAAATCCGTTTCGTATGATCAGAGTAACGCGCAGATGCCTTCGTTCCCTACAAATATGGAATAAACCTTGGTTCCTATCCCAAGGGCCAGTGTTGGGAGTGTCATGTCACCGGAAAACCGTTTCGACAGACGCCTCCCTCACTGGCTGGGGCGCGGTCATGGACGGCCGCTTTGCCAGGGGTCTGTGGCATGACCATCATCATTCTTGGCATATAAATTGCCTGGAGATGATGGCTGTGTTCAGGGCTCTGAGGAGCTTCCTCCCAGACATCAAAGGTCACCATGTCTTAGTACGATCAGACAATACGTCAGTGGTAGCCTATCTGAACCGACAAGGGGGACTCAGATCGCGCCCTCTTTGCAGACTGGCGCATCAGATTATTCTTTGGTCCCAGGGGAAAATACTGTCTATCAGAGCAATGTATATTCCAGGGGTTCAGAATCAGGGAGCAGACATCCTGTCGAGGCAGGGGCTGAGGCCCGGGGAATGGAGACTTCACCCAGAGGTGGTGAAGTTAATATGGGAGAGGTTTGGACCGATGGAAGTGGACCTGTTTGCGTCTCGAGAGACGTCCCACTGTCCACTTTGGTTCTCCCTCTCACATCCAGCCCCACTGGGGTTGGATGCCATGGTACAGGCCTGGCCGAGGCTTCGCCTGTACGCATTTCCCCCGATCGCTCTGCTTCCGGGAGTCCTGGAGAGGGTCCGTCAAGAGGGCATCAGTTTACTTCTGGTTGCCCCGAGGTGGCCGACCCGAGTATGGTTTTCAGACATAATATCACTCCTGATAGCTCCGCCATGGCAGATTCCTCTGAGGAGGGATCTGTTGTCTCAAGCGGAGGGCACAGTCTTCCACCTTCACCCAGAGCTGTGGAAGCTGTGGGTCTGGCCTCTGAGGGGGTTCAGTACCTAGATGCTGGTCTATCAGCCGGAGTGGTTGAAACCATACTTAGCTCTAGGGCTCCGTCTACTAGGAGATTATATGGCCTCAAGTGGAATGTTTTTTCCACTTGGTGTAGAGAACAGGAGTTAGATCCAGTTAACTGCCCAGTGGCTTCAGTTCTGGAGTTTCTTCAAAATCGTTTCTCTGCGGGTCTCTCCCCTTCCACACTTAAGGTGTACGTGGCTGCCATTGCGGCTTTCCTTTCCTCGCGCCCTCATGGCAGCACAGCCCGCCAGAATGGGCGTGGCTATGTGTATATAAGCGAGGTTCAGAGGCTGCTTCCCTGGTTTTCATCGACTGAAGCGAAAGTCGCTCGTGGCGCGAGCACGGCTGGTTACGCAATACTCGTTCCCTCTTCTAGAGAGAACCGAGGTTACGTTAGGTAACCGATACGTTCTCTTACGAGAGGTTCTCTCGTATTGCGTAAGCTAGCTTACGCTACGGGAACCCTTTGTCAACGCCGTGCGCGCCAAACATCCACTACATGAGCCCAGGGGGGAACCCGGGGAGCCCTGATAAGTGGGGATAATAAGTTGGCCAGCTGCAGTGTGGGCCAGCGCATGTACATAAGCACTTAAAGGGAACAGCAGAGCGGCGGCGCCGGTCTGTGTAAGCATATAGCAACCCAGTAGTGCAGCTCAACCAGGAGAGCTGATTATAGTGATAGTATCACACTTATACCGCCAGAAGCTTTGCCTGCAGGGCGGGAACTTCCAGATTGTAAAATCTGACAAAGGTGGACGGGGAAGCCCAGCCCGCTGCCACACATATGTCGTGGATGGAAATCCCGCTGGACCACGCCCACGATGAGGCCATGCCTCTAGTGGAGTGAGCCCTGACGCTCAAAGGGCATTGCAAGCCTTTTGACGCGTAAGCAGCCGCGATAGCGTCCACTATCCACCTGGACAGTGTCTGTTTCGAGGCGGCGAGACCTTTAGTGCGCCCACCAAACGAAACGAATAGCTGCTCCGTACGTCTGAAAGAGGCGGAGCGCGCAGTGTATAATCTCAACGCTCTGACTGGGCAGAGAAGATTGGTGCCACATTCGCTATCGGATGCTGGCAGAGCCGATAGGGAAATGATCTGCGCTCTGAAGGGAGTACCAATCACTTTGGGAACATAACCGTGTCTAGGTTTGAGAATGACTTTAAAGTCATTTGGCCCGAACTCAAGACATGCCGGGCTGACAGACAGCGCGTGAAGGTCCCCCACACGTTTAACTGATGACAGAGCTGTCAGAAAAACGGTTTTAAATGACAGGTACGGATTAAATGTTTTAAATGACTTTAAATCCACGGATTGTAGTGGTTCAAAGGGAAAGGCTTTCAGGGCCTCGAAGACCACAGAAAGATCCCATGCAGGAACCGACGGGGGCGCAGAGGGTTCATCCTTCTAGCTCCTCTAAGGAAACGGATGACCAGCTCGTTCTTTCCCAATGACTGGCCGTGCGGAGGTTCTGTGAACGCTGCAACGGCCGCCACATATACTTTGAGCGTGGATGGGGACCTGCCCTTATCCAATAGCTCTTGTAAAACACGAGCAGCCACGAAACCCCACATTCCCGTGGGTCCAGATTTTTGTCGGTGCACCATTTAGAAAACACAGACCATTTAGACGCATAGAGCTTTCTGGTAGAAAGAGCTCTGGCATGCACGATCGTGTTTATTACTCCTTCTGGCAGAGCAACGGGTAGTCGTTGATCACCCACGCATGCAGCGACCAGCGCTCTGGATGGGGATGCCAGATCGAGCCGCGAGCCTGAGAGAGGAGATCTGTTCTCACCGGAATGGGCCACGGGGCTGTCTGTGACAGCTGCGTAAGCTCCGGGAACCAAGCCTGATTCTCCCAACGCGGGGCTATGAGGAGCACCGAGTGGCGCGTTTCCCTGATTCTCTTTATTACCTGTGGTAATAATGAGACAGGCGGGAAGGCGTAAAGCGGGCGGCTGGGACAGTTCTGGGCCAGCGCGTCCTCGCTCTTCGAGAAGAACACTGGGCAGTGAGCGTTGTCTTCTGACGCGAAAAGGTCGACATCCGCTCTGCCAAATAGGCGCCATAGTTTCTGGACTGTTTGGGGGTGCAGGGACCATTCCCCTGGGGGAACGTTGTCCCTGGACAGTCTGTCCGGGCCGTCGTTCAGGTGGCCTGGCACGTGCGTCGCTCTCAGCGAGCGCAGGTGACGCTGAGACCAAACTAGTATGCGTTCTGCCAGATCGCAGAGGTTCCTGGATCTGACTCCGCCCTGACGGTTCAGATAGGACACCACGGACATGTTGTCTGAACGGACTAGGACGTGGTGTTCTCGAATAACTGGGAGAAAGCGCGTGAGCGCGTTCTCGTTCGCTATCATTTCCAGACAGTTTATGTGAAGGAGCTTCTCCTGGTCTGACCATATGCCAAAAGCCGGCGTGCCCTCGCAGACCGCGCCCCAACCCGTGTTGGACGCGTCTGTCGAGACGACTTTCCGGTGTGAGAGCTCGAGTACTGCTGCGGCTGAGGCCATACAGCCTAACATTCTCTGAAATGTTTTCAGAGGAATGAGGCTGTTCATCTGAAAAGATGCGGCTAAGCGCTGTATACGGCGCGCGCGCTGTGTTGACAAGCACGCCGTCATAGTCACCGAGTTCAGTTCTATTCCTAAAAAGGAAATCGCCTGACTGGGCTGTAATGAGCTCTTGGTCCAGTTGACCGAGAGACCCAAGCTTTTCAGATGATTGAGGAGCGCTGTTTTGTGTGAAAAAAGCTCCGTGTCTGATTGTGCCAAAATCAGCCAATCGTCCAGATAGTTCAGTATTCGCAAGCCCTGATTTCTCAGGGGGGCTTTGTAAATGTACGGGGTGCTAAGGACAGGCCGAACGGGAGGACGATGTATTGATAAACCTGGCCGTCGAAGGCGAATCTCAAGAATGGCCTGTGACGGGGAGTTATCTGAATCTGAAAATAAGCATCTTTCAGATCGAGAGATATAAACCAGTCCCCCTGGTGCACTTGCGCGAAGAGTTTCCTGATTGTCAGCATTTTGAACGGTCTTTTCACAAGCACTTTGTTCAAATGTCTCAGATCTAAGATGGGTCTGAGGCCACCGTCTTTCTTTGGTACAAGAAAATAACGGCTGTAAAACCCCGACTCGCTCAGAGAAGGCGGCACCAGCTCTATAGCCCTTTTGCACAGCACGTTTGCTATTTCTGCGCGAAGTAGATGTGCTACTTCTGAATTCACAGTGGTTTCGAGCCGCCCCCGAAAGCGTGGGGGGCGGCGATCGAATTGCTAATAGCCCTGTTTTATTGTGCTTAACACCCATTTTGATACCCCTGGGATAGCTTCCCATGCTTTTATATGTGCCGCCAGGGGTTGAATGGCCTCCGGGCTCTGATTGCCACACTGTGTGTGTCTTACAGGCAGTACCGGAGGGGTGTGCGCGGCGTGCGCGCGCTCGGTGTTTGAACACGGCGGCTTGCAGGCAGCAGTGACAAACTGATTTGTGAGTGACGACTCGATTACAGCGAATGGGGAGCGTTTTATGACTGCTTTGCAGTGTGCGAGCAGCGCCTCGGGCGAGGTGCCTTTCTGTAAGCGTGAGCGCGTGAGAGCGGGCATGGTGTTTACATGAATGTGTAGCGTCCCGACCCTTCTGGATGGGGAGCGCGTTATTATAGCCTTGTGGCGAGCAGGCGACGCTTTGGGAGAAGCGTTTATTTGTAAGCGTGCGCGCTTGGGAGGGGGCACGAGACTTACATTCATACAAGTGTTTTCTGGCCGTGTGACAGAGCGGGCAAGGAGAGAGCACGCGCATGGACTCGCGGGCGCGTCTTCTGACTTCACCACTCGAGCGGCTTGTGTCCGCTTTATGGGAGTGGGCTCTGTAAGTGACACGGGGAGTGTAATGCTTGTGTGTAGGGGTGAGGACTGAACTGTGGGCACATTTACTACACTTATAGCACATTCGGCGTGAGCCGGATAACCAGACATTATGCTCTTTATGAGATTTCTTTGGGTCGGCGTTTGTGTGCAGGCGAGAGGGTAGTGTTACTGGCTCGTTGGCTGCTGATTTTTCCACTGCAGTAGCCTGAGTGAAGGGGACTGGCAGGGGGCGGAGTTTTGACGGCAGTCCGGCCGCGGCGGCCAATGAAAGCGGATGTTGTTCTGCAGGCCTTAGACGGGAGCACGGGCTTTGAGCGCCATCTCGCGGAGGGCGGGCAAAGGTGTGCTGCAACCGAGTCCTCGACAGGGGGAATAGCTGTATAGCCCTTCTCCGTGGCGCCGTCCACAGCAGAGAGTGACGCGGAGACGTGTGAGTGAATCCTGGCCGAGAAGGGCGCGCTCCACAATTTAGAAAGTTTGGCGTGGAGTTCCGGCAGGAACTCGGCGGCTTTGAAGGGAGCAGCCGTCGAGGCTGTTGGGCGCAGACTCCGTAGGCGGTGACCACTCGAGCCCGAGGCGGTCGACGGCCTGTGAGAGGAGGCGCATAAGCTCGTTCTCCACTCCAGCGCGGGTCCGGCCAGATTCTTGAATCGAGGAGGAAGCAGAGTGAGAGCCTGACCACTCCTCGCTGTCAAGTCAAGTCAAGTCACCTTTATTTATATAGCGCTTTTTACAATACAGATTGTATTAAAGCGCTTCACAGTGATAACATGAAAACAATATAACAAAGTTTGTTTCTAAAAGAAATTGCGTCAACGTCCACCTTAAGTAAGGCAGATCAATAATATTAAATGTTAAATGTCCCCAACTAAGCAAGCCAAAAGCCAAGGCAACAGTGGCAAGGAACCAAAACTCCATCATTTGACAGAATGGAGAAAAAAACCTTGGGAGAAACCAGACTCAGTCGGGGGGCCAGTTCTCCTCTGGCCAACGAAGGAACAGTACATGATTCGGGCAGCATTACAAGTCAGATTGGATCGGAACATTTAGAGTATTTTTTGGAAGTCCAAGTATGCACGCCGGTCTTAAGACGAGTTGTTGAGGATCAGTGCCGTCCACCATAGAGAGTCCATATCGCCCGTGCTGAGTCGTCACTTCACAGGCTTTGTGATTGGAGCATCTGAAGTCTCCGTGAGAGGCTGGATACAAACTGGAGCGGATGAACGCCATTTTCTCGGGACTCGCGTCCCGAGATAACAGCAGAAAAGCAAAGGGAAAATAATTAGCGTAGCTGCTGTTCATAATGATGATTTCCATAGCACAGGCGTAAATGACAAAACATGAAGACAGTGACTCTTGCGTCCCAAAATCACCCCCCTCCGTCCCCCACTCAACTCAGCCCAGCTTACTGACCTCTACGTCCCTCCTGCTGCTGAGACCTAACCACAATCTCACAATCTCTCCGCAGCCCAACCATACGCGCCAACCCGTTGACTAAGGCTGTCGAGCCCCACTGGTGCGTGAATAGGCAGTTTCAGTGGACAACGGTTCCGTATGGCATACTACCTACCGCAACACAATATCTGCCCAACCACCCGTCATTCACGCAATATACAGGAACGTAATGACTGCAAATACTATGCAACCTATACAGATAACCTACAGTCTCTTCAAGTTTTATAGTATTAAATGCATTTGATCTGATTCAGCAGTATTATAAAAGGTAAGCATTATGTAAATGCTTGGCTAAAAAGATGCGTCTTTAATCTAGTTTTAAACTGGGACAGCGAGTCAGAGCCTCGAACAATATCAGGAAGGCTATTCCAGAGTTTAGGAGCTAAATGTGAGAACGCCCTCCCTCCTTTAGTGGACTTAGATATCCTAGGAATGACTAGAAGCCTCGAATTTAGTGATCTTAAAGAACGCGATGGATTGTAGGGCGATAGAAGGTCCATTAAATACACAGGAGCTAAACCATTTAGGGCTTTATAGGTCAGTAATAGTACTTTGTAATTGATACGGAACTTGATAGGTAACCAGTGTAGAGATGATAAAATTGGTGTTATATGATCATATTTTCTGGACCTAGTAAGAACTCTAGCAGCTGCATTTTGCACTAACTGTAGCTTGTTTATTGAGGATGCAGGACAACCGGCTAATAAAGCATTACAGTAATCTAGTCTCGAGGTCGAATCTGTCTCGAAGCCAAGATAGAGCAACAGTCACGGGTGTCGTTCTCTTCCGCCTCTTCATCCGTCGTGATGGCGATGCGGCCACTCGGCGGCAACGGCGCGTCCGTGGGGGGCGGGGCCCAGGCAGAGAGCGCAGATCAGGTGGCGGTCTCCTGCGCTGAGCGGGGCTCTGCACGAGCCGCAGGATGTGCGAGGCATCTTTAAAAAGACACTCGCTGCTCTTTTAGTAGTTCGCGCTGGCGAACGTGCTCTAAAGCTTTTAGAAAAGGATACGTCGCCGGAGGGCGTAGCTCGCACGGATGGCTGAAGGTGGCGAAGATGGCCGGCTTCTTCGAGCGCTGTCCTAGGCTCGCTAGATGCCCCTCAGACGGCGACGTGGCTTCTGTAGTCCAGCGATGCGGAGAGCTTCGCTGAAGAGTTGAAAATTAGGGAAGCAGCCTCTGAACCTCGCTTATATACACATAGCCACGCCCATTCTGGCGGGCTGTGATGCCATGAGGGCGCGAGCGCCTCTCATTGCGCGTGACATCACGCCAGGTTCACTGATAGGCTGCTGCAGTTGCCGCAGAGCAGCCTATGAGCTCGCTAGATAGCCCGCTCTAGGTCTGGCAGCTGCTGCACTGCGCTGACAATAAATACAAAATTAAGGATAATTTTTGGCTTCAATATCTCGAAAAGATGAATCTTTCCGTAGCGTAAGCAAGCTTACGCAATACGAGAGAACCTCTCGTAAGAGAACAAATGTTTAAAATGTGCCTAAAAATCAGGTCTCATCACGAACATAGACACATTTAACACATTATCTGTTCCCAAATTTGTAACAGAAGTTATAAGTTTATTTAAAAAAAACTTATCAGTTTACTGGACTAGAACTCTTCCCTGATTATATGGGCAGGTAAATTGAGGGTATGAAACCACTTAAATAATCTTGTAGTCTCAGTTTGTCACAAGATATTAGTAGTGAAACACCACATTGCTGAAATAATACATGGAATTATGGACCAGAATTTTTTTGGTTAAACTTGCATGGTGGCTTTTTTTAATATTGCTTCTGCATGTAAAAATCTGAAAGCAGTGGTGTACTAATGATGTTTTCTTTTATACCTTTAGACAAAAAGCCTTGATGATTTGTACAATTACACTCCCACACACTGAACATGTATTCCCTTTTCAGGATGAGTTGGAGGCAATCCAGGATGGAGCAGTGGCTCTGGTGGCAGTGGTGAATGAAGAGGAGGTGCCTGCTGGAGTTCCCTTTGAAAGTCACCACGTGTCAATTGTCCTTGAGGATCAGGTTGTAATGTCTCACAGATCGTGGACTGATTCACTGGTGATTTTGTTTGGAATGATCTATGCTCTTCATTTGAGCTATCCTGAGAAGCTAAGTGGCTTCTTTGAGTTCATCCAGGTTATCCTCTTAAACCTTGATGATGGAAGAAAGCAGCTCAAACCTAAGTTACAAGCCTTGAAAATGAGCTAGAGTGTTAACATGTTCTTTTGATGAAGGTCAGTAGTGTTCTGAAAAGTATCTTTTTGCTTGCATTCCAAAAATGTTTCTGTTTAGATTTCTGTGTGTTGAAACAGATAATTGTGTACATAATTACAGCTGGGTTGGTTGGCTTTCTACTAAAGCTGAAGTGAGAAACACGGGCACTAATTTAGTTACAAAAAAGATGCTCTAAAGAGTTCCTCTATATTTCTTTTAAACATTGTGAGGAAAATGTTCTTTCTCTTTCTAAATGTTGCCTTAATGTTGTAACGTTTTGTTAATGATAAACTCAAACTTTGCAAATTGAAACATAGTATACAGTAGCACACTGTATGTTACATAAATGGACAATACAGTTGCAAATAACTTGGTAGTTATAACTTGAAAGAGCCTGGGTTCAAGTTTTCTTTGTAGTACAATGTGTGTCTGCATTGTGTGGTATTCTGTGGTGTCTTCACACTCTTTAAGTTTAAGTTCTAGTAATTTTATGGGCTTTTGTCATTTCTATTAGTTTTTGTAATATCTAGTAATTTAATAATTTATATTTAATTTTTAATAATTTATTTAGCTTTAATTCATTTAATTGTCTTAATTTCATAGTGTTTCTAACAAACACTTTCTTTTAAAACTGTGTACATTAAAGTTTTAAATTGATGTTTTAACATTGATATGTTTTTCAGCATTCAGCTAAATGTTTCTAACAAACACTTTGTGTACATTGATGTTTTAAATTGATGTTTTAACATTGATATGTTATTCAGCATTCAACTAAATAAATAGTTTAAATTGTGTCAAACATGTGTGTTTCTATTGTGTTAATGCCACTTAAAAGGTTTAAGGCAATAGGTTTCCTCAAATTAATTGAGTAGCCACAACAGAGTTTAAAGTTGTCACAACTAATACATAATAACTTGCTTTAGTGGAAATAAACTGAGTAAATTAAACTTAAGTGGTAACATTTGCGTAAATAAGAGGGATTTAAGTTAGTCTTACTTAAAACAGATAAACTATATTAACTCATTTTGAATAAGTTTGGATAAATGCAACATTTGAGTCAAAAATACTTAATAGATTTAAGTTATATTAACTGAATGGAATTAATACTATTAACTATATTTACCCAAGTTATCTTAACAATAATTTATTGAGTTACTTGGATTCAAATCAAATACTTTTTTTATTCTTAAATTGTTTGAGTTAATAAACTTAAATGATTTAAGGCAATCGATTTCCTCAAACGGTTTGAGTTGAACTAACTCATCAGGTTTTACAGTGTTAGATAAATCCATACACACCTTTTTCATCTCCGTGCATGCTGTAACTCTGTCTGACGCACCCACCGCTAGCCTAGCTTAGCACAAAGACTGGATGTAAATGGCTCCAGCTAGCATACTAATCCCAATAAGTGACAAAATAACGCAAACATTTTCCTATTTACATGTTGTGATTTGTAGAGTGTACAAACAACAGAGTGTACAAACAACACGGTCATATGAGAAACAGCCATCTTTTAACCCTCTGGGGACCAAAAACGAGCCCCCGCGTTTTGCTCGTTTTTTTTTTTTTTTTGCAATGCAAAATAAACTCAAACTGCTCTGTTAATTTTGATCTTTCATTTTCGTGTTATACATCAATCGATCCTGTTCAGTTTCTATTTTTTTTCTGTATACTCACAATAAAAATAAAGTGTTTTGCTTTTTGCCAAATAAAGAAAAATGAACATGATGCGAGTTCTGCACTCTCTCTGTCAGCGAACTCCAATTTGAAACGCGTTCGGAAATTATCTGTAACTCCACGAGAATTCAGTCAAACAGGCAAACATACCCACGGGCATAAAGCTTGAGATTGCATCTTTTAAATTAAGTAATTTATATTAAAAACAAATATTCTCAGGGTCCGTGTACTTTTTGATCATTTCATTTCCTGTTTGGAATGGAATAACGAGAAATGAAAACCATCTCGTTTATTCGTTTTTTACTTTAGTTTAAAAAACAAAAAATGAGATTTTGGCTCGATTTTTCATTTTTCGTTTGTGGTTTACAAATCGGTTTATGGGTTCGATATTTCATTTGGCAGACGTGAGCGCGCTGACACGCCCCTTTCATCTGATTGGTCAAACCGCTCCGCCTTCAGTACGAGCTTTTCTTTCTGTCAGGCAGAATAAGAGTCAGTACGAGTGCGGCACTGACAAATGCACTTTAATAAAATAATGTCTGAAACCACCACTCACTGTTAACTATGCACAGTATTTGAAACAGAAATATGTTGCTGGTCACGTAATTCGTGCTGCTGCGACTTGCAAGCAACCCCATTAATGTGAGCCACTGTAGGCATTTTAGCTAGATGTAGGCCTATTTCTCATTGATAAATACAGTGCAAATAGTTCCGTCTCTTTGGATAAGGGGAAGTGGAAATAAAAATCAATAATAGGCTGAACTGTAGCCTACCATGATAATATGTCCGTAACATTAGATGTCCGTAGATTACCTACCCATAACTGTTACATTAGAGTTAGGGGATAACACAGTTTGTAGCTACAGTATAAAAATCATTGTCTAAAATTCCCATAAAACATGAAAACCCAACAACCCAATGGGAATATATCCTTGTTGTGTAAAACATCTGTTCATAATCTCTGATTACACAATTCCAATACGAATAGCACTGAGAGGCGTCTGGAATGACTGTGCAATTATCAATCCGCATTTTTAAACCAGCTAATTTACAGTAGCTAATATTCAGAATGTTCTTCTCATAGAACGCCAACTACCGCACAAATGGGCTTCCTTTGTGAAATATAGCAGACCACATTTTTTTTAACTGTTATTTAAGCTATATTTGTGCATGTTTGCATTCAAGTTTTTAGAGACAGATAGACAGACAGATAGACATATAGAGAGATAGATAGATAGATAGATAGATAGATAGATAGATAGATAGATAGATAGATAGATAGATAGATAGATAGATAGATAGATAGATAGACAGATAGATAGACAGATAGACAGACAGACAGATAGATAGATAGATAGATAGATAGATAGATAGATAGATAGACAGACAGACAGACAGACAGACAGACAGACAGATAGACAGACAGATAGATAGACAGATAGATAGACAGACAGATAGATAGACAGACATAGATAGATAGATAGACAGATAGATAGATGATAGATAGATAGATAGATAGATAGATAGATAGATAGACAGACAGACAGACAGACAGACAGCTAGATAGATAGATAGATAGATAGATAGATAGATAGATAGATAGATAGATAGATAGATAAACAGACAGACAGATAGATAGATAGATAGATAGATAGATAGATAGATAGATAGATAGATAGATAGATAGATAGATAGATAGATAGATAGATAGATAGATAGATAGAAGTCTAAATGTGTTTGGCCTATATAAATTTAAAACATAAGCATTATGAACTACAATAGCCTAAACAGAACTGGAACCTTTGTAAGATATGCGCTCGTCTTCACAAAAACTACATGCAGGGTTTTTAAACATCTCGTGTGGAGAAAATAGTCTTTATCCTGTGCAGTATGGCAAGCCATGGCAAAAAGCAGGATAACTTGTAGGCTATAGCCTTGAAAGGAAAACAAATTTGCAGAGTAAAAACAGAGTTTGTGTTGTTGAATCAAACATTTTTTTAGTACATCATAAAATATAGAGCTCATGACAAATAATAGTTCCAGATGGACAAACAATAAATGCAAAAACCAGTGTGAATAACAATATCTTAAAAGAAACTAGAGAGTGGCAAACTTTGAAGTAGGGTTCAAGTTTTATTTAGTTGTACAGCTTGAAGTGTAAAGCTTATTCTCATACACAGATATGGCCTATTTATGAATGAAATTCATGCTTTTATTTGTCATTTAAACTGATGCAAACAGGGAAAGAGAGTAGAAAAGACTTATTATCCTGTCGCCCCCTCTAGTGGACAGTATTAAGTATTACGGCCTTCTTTGCTCAGATAACGCAAGTCAATGGGATTTTTTTTTCGGAAGGTAAGTCTGACCAGTCCGAAAAGATATAAGCGAGTCAGACCAGTCTGAAGGTCTGAGCTGAGTTTGGTGAAGCATTAAAGTTCTAGGCGGAGTCAATTTCTCATAATAATAATAATAATGTTTAAACATATGGCTTTCTCAAGGCTAATAAAGAAATCTCAGAGAAACATCGACCAATTCAATATGTAATAAAATTGTATTCGTTTTATAATAAAACTAATAACATTTTAAAGGTAGGCTATGCCGTCTTCAACCAACATGATTTTAAGCCATCTATGCAAAACAGGTAAACGCCCCAAGCAAATGCATTAAGGCTTCAAGTTTCATCATTCAGTCACCTGCGCGTTGGGAAGATGGCACGATACACCGGTGTGGAAGCTCTTCAGCTCGTCCTGGATACTAGCGACGAAGAATCCACATTTTCATCAGAAGAAGAGCGCGACTACTCTGATGACGACCGTTTGTATTTTGAAGAGCGATTTGATCCAGCCGTGGATAGAATTTCGGATGAGTAAGTATTTAGTCTTACTTCCATTAGTTGACAAGCTATTCAATATAAACATGTAGCTTACATATTATACTGGGTGGACTATTTTCCACTTGCCATCCAGAGTATTGACATTTGATACACATTTGAAATACCATGAATTTAATATCTCGTACCATTTCAACGTCAAAAATGTTTTTTTTTTTGTTTTTGTTTTTTAGTGCATATGCTACGCACTGTAAACCCCTTGGTTAGGAAATTTGTATGTGTAAATGATATGTTTAGATCATTATGTATGAAAGCTAGAATTTAGAAATTATTTTAGAAAATAGGCCTAGTAGATGTTTAGATTATATTTTGACTAGTTTAAATGCTGCCTCATTATCATTAACGATGCATGCTCGCAAATATCAGTTGTAAATGTGTATATGTGCTGAAATGTGTAAATATACCCAGTTAATGAATTGCCCAAATGTGTTTTGTTTGAGGTGTGCCTCTCCGGTAATGGCCCATTGACACGCATATAGGCTTATTGCACACGTCTAAAATTATTTACATAATTTATTCATTATAGACTAATGCTACTATGGTTATATTTATGTAATAATATTCTTCAACTTTTTTAAAAGGAATGTAGCTTCATCAGTACCTCCGCCTGCAACTCGGAGTGCGCTTAGCAACACAGTCAGAAATCATAAAGAGTAAGTACATATTTACCTACAATTTTACAGATGTTAGTTCAATTTTGTTTATACTTAGTGTTAATACATTATGAGCCTGTATGACTTTATTATTTATTTTTGGAGATTGGTTGATGATGTTACATATGTTCCCTATCAGGGAACTCGAGCTGCGTGACAACGCTTTGGGAACGCCCCTGCGTGAGTGCGTCATGAAGCACGTATGAAATCAGTCCAATGGCGAGACGGAACGTCATAGGCGGGTGACGTCATCGACCAGGAAACTATATAAGCACCCCAAAACACAAGCGCGTCAGCTTCTGAAGTCTTCAGCAAGCGCTCTGTGTGTGAAATATATCAGTCTGTGTCTCAAAGTGTTTTTGTCTGTCCTTAGAAATTGCTAGGCAGGAGTTTTTTACATATAAAAAAACTATAAAGAGACAATATATATAATATGGCGAGTGAACAGCAGTTCAGAAAGTGTGTGCATCCCTGCCCACGTTATATCACGGGTGGGGACACTCACGATCTGTGTGTTGTTTGTATGGGAGTGCAGCATGCCCAGTCAGCTCTCGAGGGAGCTGATTGCGAGCATTGCGAGCGTATGTCAATGAAAACGCTCCGCTCCCGCCGAGCCCTCTTCGAGGAGAGTGGTTCGGTGCGTGCTCCCCGCGGTTCGGGTCCCGCTGCTGCCGAGGCACAGCGGAGGCGCCAATCGTGGGGTTCGCAAATGGATCTATCAGCGGGGATTGAGACGGGCTCTGCCTTATCTCAGCCCTTACCTGGTAGATCCAGTGCCTCAGATCCCGGTGTGGAAGCACGCGCTGCGGTTTCTTCCCCCCGGGCTGAGGCACCAACACTTCAACTATCCAGTTCTGAGGAATTGGATGTTGAAAGTGTTGATACAGCAGAGACTGGGGACTCGTCACTTCAGTCTCCTGCTAGTGAGGAGCTGATGGAGGTGCTCACTCGAGCTGTAGAAAAATTAAGCATTAAGTGGCCAGCTGAAAGACAGGAATCTCGTTCAAGAAGCAAACTAGATGAGAGATTTCTGCCATCTCGGGCTGCACCTCCACGCCGGTGTCTTCCGTTCTTTCCTGATCTCCACACCGAGGTGTCGAGATCATGGAATAGACCGGTGTCAGCCAGAATATTTACTCAACAAACATCTGTGTATTCTAATATTTCTGGTGCTAAGAGTTTTGGTTATGGGGCGATGCCTAAGGCTGAGGAGATTTTAGCGAGCCATCGTTCTCCAAATACAGCGTCGTCTTTTAAGACACCGGCGTTGCCCACCAAGCCATTAAGAAATACTTCGGCTTTGGTGGGCAAAGCTTACTCGGCGGCAGGGCAAGCAGCAGCGTTTTTGCATACTATGTCCATCCTACAAGCATATCAGGCAGACCTGTTGCAAGACATTAGTGAAGGGGATGAAATCGGTGCAGATGTGATCCGTGAACTACGTCAGGCAGCGGATCTTTCTCTCCGTGCCACCAAAGAGACGGCCAGATCAGTCGGCCGCTCTATGTCAGCTATGGTGGCTACGGAGAGGCACCTATGGTTGAACTTATCTGACATGAAGGATAAAGATAAATCTTTTTTACTGGACGCCCCGCTTTCGACTGTTGGCCTTTTTGGTGACTCGGTAAACTCGGTCATCGAAAGGTTTCAGGAGGAAAAAAAGCAGGCGGCGGCGCTCCAGAAATTTCTCCCCCTCCGTGTCCATGTCTCCGGGGCTGCTGGGCGGGAGCAGCCCCGGCCGTCGAGTAGCTCCTCACACAGGGCGCAACAAAAGAAGAGTGTCGCGTCTCGCGCTCCTCCCCAGCAAAACTGGGCCGAGGCGCGGCACTCTCAGACGAGGTCTTCCAGGGGCAAAGCTGATCTGAGGACGGTTATTGTCGCCAGGAAGGCTTCGTCGAAGAAGTCCTGACGCCAAAGGTGTCAGGGTGCTGAGGGTGGTCCCCACCGATCGGTGCCCTCAGGGGCCCGTTCTGCCAACCCCGCCTGCGTGCCGGGGCGTAGACGGTCCCAGCGAGCGCTTTCCCGAGGGACGCTCGCCCGCTCTGAGGAGCGGTCTAGAGCGGTCAGACCAGTTGTTCCCTGCCGGTGCGCCGTTACAGGGCACTGTGTCTGCCACTCAAAATATTCCAGAGGCCAGTCTCGAGAGACTGGTACCCTTAGTAGAATTTTTGGCAGAGTGGAAAAGCCTTCCAAATGTATCTCATTGGGTCCTGCAGACTATCGAGAAGGGATACGCGATTCAGTTCAGATCACGCCCGCCTCGCTTCAGAGGGGTTCTGCCCACAGTGGTGGGCCCCGAGCCGGCTCTGGTTATGGTACAGGAGGTGAAAACTCTCCTGCTGAAGGAGGCTATAGAACGAGTTCTTCCTCCCAGCAGAGAGTTGGGTTATTACAGCCGATATTTCATCGTTCCAAAGAAGGATGGGGGGTTGCGTCCAATTTTAGATCTGCGCCTGTTAAATCGCTCAGTAGGGAAGCTCAAGTTCAAAATGCTTACTCTCAAGCAGATCGTGTCACAGATCAGGTCCGAGGACTGGTTTGTCACGATAGATCTAAAGGACGCGTACTTCCACATTTCCATCCTTCCACAACACAGGAAGTTCCTGAGGTTCGCTTTCGGGGGCGAAGCGTACCAGTATCGGGTTCTTCCGTTCGGCCTAGCACTGTCTCCCCGAACTTTCACGAAATGTATGGATGCAGCTCTGGCTCCGCTGCGACTCCAGGGCATCCGCATTTTAAACTATATCGACGATTGGTTGATTCTGGCTCAATCGGAGCATCAGGCGATTCGGCATCGAGATGTCGTTCTCGCCCATATCAAAAAGTTGGGGTTGAGGCTCAACGCCAAAAAGAGTGTGCTTTCTCCAGTACAGAGGACTACTTTTCTGGGCGTGGTTTGGGATTCGACGACGATGCAGGCACGTCTGTCTCCTGCTCGTATAGCTTCGATTCTCTCAGCCGTCAAACAGGCAAAGCTAGGCCAGTCACTCACTGTGAAAGAATATCAGAGGATTCTGGGTCTGATGGCAGCAGCGTCCAACATTATACCTTGCGGCCTGCTGTACATGAGACCACTGCAGTGGTGGCTCAGGACCAAGGGGTTCTCCCCGAGGGGAAACCCGCTCCGCAAGATCAGGGTCACGCGACGGTGTCTCCGTGCTCTGGCTATGTGGAAAGAACCTTGGTTCCTGTCCCTAGGTCCTGTGTTGGGGGCTCCGTGTCGTCGTGTAACACTAACGACGGACGCCTCTCTCACAGGCTGGGGGGCAATCATGAGTGGTCGCTCGGCCCAGGGTCTGTGGCAGGACCATCATCTTCATTGGCACATAAATTGTCTAGAAATGATGGCGGTGTTTCAGGCTCTGAAACACTTCCTCCCAGACCTGAGAGGTCACCATGATCTTGTCCGGTCAGACAACACATCGGTGGTCTCTTATATAAACCATCAGGGGGGTCTGCGTTCGCGCCCGTTATACAAGCTGGCTCGCCAGATCCTTCTATGGTCCCAGGAGAAGCTTCTTTCATTGAGGGCAATTTATATCCCGGGATATTTGAATCAGGGGGCAGACATCCTGTCGAGGCAGGGGCCGAGGCCCGGGGAGTGGAAACTCCACCCCGAGGTGGTGGAGCTTCTATGGAAACATTTCGGTCGTGCCGAGGTAGAGCTATTTGCATCCAGGGAAACATCACACTGCCAACTGTGGTTTTCCCTAAGTCCTCCAGCCCCTCTGGGGTTGGACGCGATGGTACAGGAGTGGCCGAGGTCACGCCTGTACGCATTTCCCCCGATTGCTCTGCTCCCAGGAGTTCTGGAGAGGGTTCGCCGGGACGGGGTCAGTCTACTGTTGGTAGCCCCGTACTGGCCGGCCCGAGTTTGGTTTTCGGACCTAATTTCTCTCCTCGACGGCTCTCCTCTGGAGATTCCGATGAGGAGGGACCTTCTCTCTCAGGCGAGCGGGTCGATACTTCACCCCCGCCCAGATCTATGGAGGTTGTGGGCTTGGCCTCTGAGGGGGCCCAGCTCATAGAATCTGGTCTCTCGACTGAGGTCGTGGAGACCATCCTCCACTCCAGAGCTCCGGCCACTAGGAAATTATATGCCTTGAGGTGGTAAATGTTCACACCTCTTGGTGTGGAGAACACCAGTTGGACCCAGTCAACTGCCCGGTCAGTGCAGTGCTGGAATTCTGGAATTCCACAGGGTTATCCCACTCCACACTGAAGGTGTATGTGGCGGCCTTATCTGCTTACCACGTCCCTTTGAGTGGAGCTTCTCTCAGGAGACACCCACTTGTAACCCGTTTCCTTCGTGGCACTCTGAGGCTGAGGCCAGCAGTTCGCACGAGGGTGCCGACCTGGGACCTGGCGGTTGTTCTAGAAGGTCTCTCTCTAGCACCGTTCGAGCCCATTGAAGAAGTTTCGGAGAAATTCCTCACTCTTAAAACTATCTTTCTTCTGGCTATATCTTCATTAAAAAGAATAGGAGATATCCAAGCTCTGTCGGTCTCTCCCTCGTGCTTGGAATTTGCACCAGGCATGGTGAAGGCTTTCCTCCTCCCTAGGCCAGGATACGTTCCCAAGGTACCAACCAATGTGGTCAGGCCTATTGTACTGCAGGCTTTCTGTCCTCCTCCATTTCTGACGTCGGACCAAGAGAAACTAAATCTGCTCTGCCCTGTTAGGGCCCTAGATGCGTACGTCCACAGAGCTGCCCTGTGGAGGAAGAGCGAACAGCTATTCGTTTGCTTTGGACCCCCTAAGAAGGGCTGTCCAGTATCTAAGCAGAGGTTGAGCAAGTGGGTGGTCGAGGCCATCTCACTTGCCTACGAGTCTGCCAGTCAGCCTTCTCCTTTGGCTGTCCGGGCTCATTCAACCAGGAGTATGGCTGCCTCTAAGGCTATCCTGTCAGGAGTATCAATCCAGGATGTTTGTGATGCGGCAGGCTGGTCCTCACCGCACACATTCGTGAAGTTTTGTCATCTCGACTTCAGCTCCACTCCAGGGGCGCAGGTGCTTTCGTCCGAATGTGCGCTCTGACTTCACACGACGGACACTTGCTCGTATGGCGACGTTGGTATTAGCGTTCCCAAAGCGTTGTCACGCAGCTCGAGTTCCCTGATAGGGAACGTCTCTGGTTACGTATGTAACCCTAGTTCCCTGAAGGGAACGAGACGCTGCGTGTCTATGCCATACTCCCAGCATGCCCGTGAGCACTTGCTTCAGTCTTATCAGAAGCTGACGCGCTTGTGTTTTGGGGTGCTTATATAGTTTCCTGGTCGATGACGTCACCCGCCTATGACGTTCCGTCTCGCCATTGGACTGATTTCATACGTGCTTCATGACGCACTCACGCAGGGGCGTTCCCAAAGCGTTGTCACGCAGCGTCTCGTTCCCTTCAGGGAACTAGGGTTACATACGTAACCAGAGACATTTTGTGTTATCAGCATTGCTAAATGTCCATCAGTTATGCATGTGCTGGAATAGTACTCTGTAAAATATATGATAATAATAGTTGGTAACACTTTAGAATACTGTATCTTACTTACTGCATAACTAATAAGGAATTATTGAAGAACTAGTAGGTAATTCTTCATTAACTACTTCTTCACTGCTGTTAACTACTAAGGAAGATGTGTTAACTAATCAGTATGTAATAGAATTTTATGATTGTGTTAAGTTACAGTTAGTTAATCAATAACTAATGAATTCTGGCATACCTCCTGAAGAACTACCATTAATTATCTACTAATTAAGGTTCAAGAAAAATAACTAAGTAGTAACTAATGAACAGTCATACAAAACTAACCTCAGATTAGTTTTTATATTTTATATACAGTACTGTGTGTGTCTGTTTTCCTCAGCATATAATGCCATTGAGTAAATTCATGTATTTTAGGCAACAACTGAGGGGAACTGAAAATATAGGGAACTTATTAGTAATTAATAAATAATTATTAGATAATTCTCCAGGAATTATTTATAATCTGGAACAGTATTCTAAAGTGAAAATACAGGGAACCCATTAGTAATTAATAAAGAATTATCAAATAATTATCCAGGAATTAGGCTACTTATAACCTGAAACAGTGTTCAAAAGTGAAAATATAGGGAATTTATTAGTAATTAATAAATAATTATTAGATAATTCTTCAGGAATTACTTAGAACCTGGAACAGTATTCTAAAGTGAAAATATAGGGAACCCATTAGTAATTAATAAAGAATTATCAAATAACTATCCAGGAATTAGGCAACTGATAACCTGAAACGGTGTTCTAAAGTGAAAATATAGGGAACTTATTAGTAATTAATAAAGAATTATTAGATAATTCTTCAGGAATTACTTATAACCTGAAACAGTATTCTAAAGTGAAAATATAGGGAACCCATTAGTAATTAATAAAGAATTACCACATACTTCTGACTCAAATAAAACTTACTGTTAAAAAAACACTATTAACGTAATCACCTTGTAAAATACACGACAATGACTCGTTTAAGCTACATGATATTTTCCTTTATTTCAGATGATATTTTGTTTTAACATGTATACTGCCTACATTTAAACTTGTTTAACAAACATTTATAATCAAAAGTTAAACCTTTAAAAGTAATTCAAGTAATCAACTGTTCTCGCGTCTCCACCGTAGTGTTGCTGGATCTCTTGCGGGAGCTGGGCTCGTGTTCGGCGGGGAAACTGCTTAACTTCAGACCGCCGCCCTGCGTTTCACTGCCCATAAACAAACAGTGCACAGCTCTAAGAACATATTTAACATCTGATGTAAATAGATTTACTATATTTATGAATAAAATAATTTGTTTTATGCAAGGGATCAGGCGTTTCCATCACGCAAAAAAGACAGACTCAGCTAGGTAGGCTTACTGACATCGCGTCCTTGTATGTTGCCTTGCATAAAATAAAATGATTTACAGCACAGTAATGATTTTATAGATTAAATAAAACGTACACAAACCTGTATTTCGCAGAAGAAATGCACCAAATCGGCGGCGCTGAGAACTCTCCAGAAGAGGATGCAAATGCCCGCGCTCTTGCATCACCAAATCACTGTAAAATGTAGGCTACCGTGATATTGCCGGAACTTGAATGGTGCAAAATAAGTTTAAAATGTATAAGAACTAAGTATAATAATATGCTTTTTACTTTTTAAGTACTTTAAAAATTAATTACCTTTGTACTTTTACTAAGGTAATTTTGAAAATGGCCTAATTATAATTGTACTGGAGTAATATTTTATTGGGGTATCTTTACTTTTACTCAAGTACTTGATTTGTGTACTTCCACCACTACAATGCTAAAAAAAACTGGATTATTGTAGTGACTACTGTGTATGACTGTTCATTACTAGTTACTTCATAGTTATTTTTCTTGAACCTTAATTAATAGATAATTAATGGTAGTTCTTCAGGAGGTATGACAGAATTCAGTAGTTATTGATTAACTAACTGTTACTTAACACAATCATAAAATTCTATTACATACTGATTAGTTAACACATCTTCCTTAGTAGTTAACAGCAGTGAAGAAGTAGTTAATGAAGAATTACCTACTAGTTATTCAATAATTCCTTATTAGTTATGCAGTGAGTAAGATACAGTATTCTAAAGTGTTACCCATTTATTGATTGGTAATGTTAATATAAAAGAGCTTATATTGTGTTGCTTTATCAGCATTGCTAAATGTCCATCAGTTATGCATGTGCTGGAATAGTACTCTGTAAAATATATGATAATAATAGTTTTCAACTTTTTTTTAAAGGAATGTAGCTTGTTCACTCTCACCTTCCACTGCAACTCGCAGGACACGCAGCAATGGAAATCAAAAAGAGTAAGTACATATTTATCTACTATTTTTTACCTACTACTGTGGCTTTGCAAAAAATGTGTTATGCATGCACAATATTACAATTATTGATTGGTAATGTTAATATAAAATAACTTATATGTGTTTGTTTTATCAACATGCTGATTGCCCTGATAGCCCTGACATGCTGATAGTACTTTGATCAACCTTTATTAACCTTTATTAATATTATTATTTTTATAGGAATGTGGCAAAGAGGGCCAAGACAAACATTCAGATGAGCAACAAGGAGTCCACTCTGTCATGGAAAACAGAAACTGACATTGATATGGTTCCACAGACTCTGAGATTCCTGCCTGCCCGGGAACTTGGACCACAGCTGAGTTCTGCTGACACACACTCCACAGACTCTCTTCAAAATGTTTTTTTTTTCTGAGAATGCAGTGTCAACTCTGTGCCACAACACCAATGCTCAGGCTGCTGGTGCAATTGCAAAGGGCCGCAAATTTAAATGGACTGATGTCAGCATCAGTGAGATGTACCGCTACATTGGGCTGGTGTTTTACATGGCCAAGGTGAAGATGAGCTCCATCAAGGACTACTGGCAGCAAGACAGTCTTTTCTCTTTGCCTTTTCCTGCCACAATCATGGCAAGAGAGAGATACCGCACCATTTCATGGAATGTACACATGAGTAACCCAGATGCAGATAAGGAGAATGACAGAAAGAGGGGCACACCTGAACATGACTGTCTTTTCAGAGTCAAACCTCTCATGGACACTATCCGTCATGCTTGTAAAGCCATCTATCATCCTAGAAGAAACTTAGCTGTGGATGAAAGAATGGTGGCATGCAAAGCACACACAGGCATGACACAGTACATGAAAGCTAAGCCAACCAGATGGGGTTTCAAGTTGTTTGTTCTTGCAGACTCCTCAAATGGATACACTTTGGACTTTTCTGTGTACACAGGAAAGAACAACTTACCCACAGGCCATGGACTGTCATATGATGCTGTAACATCTCTTTTAGACTGTAAAGTTTTAGGCTCTGGGTACCAATGTGGCAAAGTGTGTGAGGGCAGCTCTACTATATATGGAATTGGGCGAAGCAATATAATATACCCACGCCCAAAACTCTGATTGATGTTATCTCCGACTACGCCACCTGAGGAATTTCACCCCCAAGAATTTAACAACCTCTACTTAAAAGGCACACGCAGATTCTAATCATGGATGAATCAGAGACAATGGTAGTCGTACAAAAGTTTATTAATTGTTAAGACACAATAGTTATAAAAGGTGTTGACCAGCAATCACTCTCATCAATTTGTTAAATCCTAACGTTGGCAGCAGAGGAACCTGGGCTTACCAACAGGGGCAGTCTCAAGATATCACCCTTATAAAAATCACTCTATTCACGGTGCACACACACACTTTGCCACAATGTGTACATGGACAATTTTTACACAAGCCCAAAGCTCCTAAAAGACTTGTTTGCAATGAAGTTTGGTGCATGTGGTACTTACAGGGACAACAGGAAGGACTGCCCACGTGATACAACTAATTCACTCTCAAAAAAATCTGCCAGGGGATCCATCAGGTGGATTCGGGATGGACCTCTTATATTTGTGAAGTGGATGGACACACGTGAGGTATCTGTCTGTTCCACCATTCAGTCTGCTTATACTGGTGAGACTGTGCAGAGGAGGGTGAAAACACAAGATACATGGAGGACAATGACATTTCCATGTCCTGCACCTGTGACTGCCTAAAACAAACACATGGGTGGTGTTGGCCTGTCCGATCAACTCTTACAGTACTACACTGCACAACACAAAACAATGAAGTGGTACAGAAAGATCTTTCTACACTCTTGGACATTGCTGCCACCAATGCTTTCCTTATCCACAAAGAGCTATGTGGTAACATGGCCCATAAACAGTTCATGGAACAGCTTATTGCAGAGCTCTGTGGTGTCACAGAAAGTAGCACCAAAACAAACCAGTAGTGACCATGTGCCGGTTGCAGGCGCTGAGCTGAGCACAGATGCAAAGAACATTTGCACAGTTGGTCGCAAGATCTGTGTGCTTTGCAAAGGACAGCTTGGTAAAAGGCAGGACACACCTTGGAAATGCCAGGCATGTAATGTTCACTTGTGTCTTCAGTTGAACAGGAACTGTTTTCAAAAATGGCACCAAGACATGTAACTGTATTCTCAAAACAATCGGATTGCTTTGATTTCACTACTTATATCCACCTTTCCGAACTTCCGCTACTAGCCTTAGCCCACTAGCATAGCAGGCGTGGTCTGCGAGGATAGCGATCTGCCTTTACTTTTGTTTATTTTGCTCACATTTGATTTGCTTAGAGCCCGCATCAACGGGGCATAAGCATTTACTGTGAGATACCTGCCTTTACTTTTGTTTATTTATCGCTCACAATTGCTTTGTTTATAGCCGACTGATTATTTATTTATTTTACTCACATTTGATTTTTTAGAGCAAATTTAGAACATTTAGTTTCTCCACATAGAGGAATTACAATAAAACAGATTGAAAAACAAAACCTTTGAATCTCCTCTCATTCTTTGTTCAGGCTGCCTCACTTGATGGGCCATTAGCCATTGGGGGAGTGTCTGTCACACCCCTTTCATTTTTATTTTTTTCAATAACCACGCATAAACATTATTCTCTTAAAAATACAAACATGTACATACATGTTGCTCACATATAATGGTAGCCCCGTTTGTGCTATATAGAGTGAATTTACACCTTTGCCATTAACATGTTTATAAATAACTGAAAAAAGCACAAATGTCAGTGCATGTCAAAACATCCCAAGGGCCCCAAAAACACCTTGGTCCCCAGAGGGTTAACCGTATAAATATTGGGAACTATATTCTCAGAAGGCAAAGCACTGCTACTTGGGCGGAGTGATTACCGCAGCACCTGCGAGACGCACCGTGGTGAGGAGCAGAGAGTTCGTTCAGAGTTGGAGTAATAGAGTCAGCAATTACTAGATAGTAAAAGCATAGTTTACAATCATGGGTGTTCGCTGTATTGTAAAGAGCTGCGACAATAAACAAGGGAGACCAGGTAATACCATGATGTTTCATAGAATTCCAACCAAAAATGCTGACCTGATGAATCGATGGCTAAGTCTCTTGCTCTGGATATAACGTTAGATCCAAACACACCTGAAGAGATCATCAAGGACCATCGTGTTTTCTCAGTACATTTCACTGACTATTTTGAAAAAAACGGAATTTGCCACACGGACCATGAAACGTGTGCTGAAGGATACGGCCATCCTATCGATAGCACAGACAGGACAAAGTGGATCAACTGCGGCTGCGGTAAGTGTTCCGTTATGTTTGTAGATGACTAGCCTACTGTAACAGTGCCATTAGCCATCTAATGTAACGTTAGGGACACTGTTATATGAATAGGGTGGTAACTACTATTGCAGTTGTTCCCGGTCTCCATGTGTAGATTTAAAAATCCTGCTTCCCCCTATTATTGTTGAATCACGGAAGCTACACCAGTTACTTTTGCCAAAAGATTTATTATGTATCATGTGTCATGTGTCAGACAGAGAGAAAGACAGGCATATAAGAATAAGGCTACATGAGAGGAGGTCTTCCAGATTTCTCTGTTCCCCATCTCTCTATCTTCTCACCCCATCATTTCTACGTTTCTCCTTCCTCTCACCCCGACATGCCTTTGTTTCTCTGCGGTGATACAGTAAGATTGAGCTTATATACATCACAGAGAGACTTCCAACTGCCTTGTAAGGTAACAAAACTTGTTGCTCACTTTATGTTAAAAATGGAACTTATATGTCATACATACAAATGGTACAACCCACTTTCCACATTAAGAAACTATTCTTGATGTATACATTTGCATCAGTTGAGACATTCCTTTCCTTAAAGAACATGCCAACTGGAGTATCATCATCAGTGGAACATCTCTGCTGAGTGAACATGTTACATTGTACACATACCTCTAAGCAAAATATAGCTCATCCCAGATCTCTCATCATAGATCTCTCACAAACATACTCTGACTTCACAAAATACATTATGAAATAATAAAAAAAAAATGAATAAAGAAAAACAGTACTAAAAAATAACATTAAACATAAATCTTTTAGTCTTCACCATGTATCCCCTGTACGGCACCATTCACATATAGCACCTAAAAACGCGTAAAAACGCTAGGTGCGCCGCGTTCTCCTTTTTCCAAAGCGCTAGGGCAGTTGCGCTCCGGTAGGTTCTTGTCACGTGACCTACGGTGTGCTTGCGGCATTCTGAAAAGTTTAGATGTTTTTATCTCGATGCGGCGCGGACGCGCTTGGAAAAAACGTGCGCGTCGTACCGCGACCACATCACTTCCATTATGAGCGCGCATACCGCGCGCCTACATTTGAAATAACGAACTTGAGCGCGCAAAAGACGCGATATGTGAGCTGGCCCTAATGTTAGTATTGTTTTGTCACGAACGCGCTCTATCGCCCCAGTAACAAATGAGCGGAGCTAGAGGTAAACTCAGGACTGTAGCCTTTACCTTGTTAATGAATCGGATTTTTTTTTTTTTTTGAGAAACAGTGACCTTGTCCAGTACGGGTAGGTTACTGTCTGTGGGTTCATTGTGCAAAAACAATTTGCCTTGTGCTATTACTTTCCCCTTATTCTAGCCTATTGTAATGCAATTATCTAACATTACTGCATTATATGCTGTTGAATACATTTGGTTCAGCTGTAATAAATTGCATTTAAAATGTATCGATTCCTGTAATAATATTTCTTTATTCGTGTTCTGTGATATTTATTAATCAGGATGCGTTTTTGGTTGGAATTCTATGAAACATCATGGTATTACCTGGTCTCCCCTGTTTATTGTCGCAGCTATTTACAATACAGCGAACACCCACGATTGTAAACTATGCTTTTACTATCTAGTAATTGCTGACTCTATTACTCCAACTCTGAATCTCGCAGGTGCTGCGGTAATCACTCCGCCCAAGTAGCAGTGCTTCGCCTTCTGAGAATATAGTTCCCAATATTTATACGGTTAAAAGATGGCTGTGTCTCATATGATCTTGTTATTTGTACACTCTGTGACTATACAAATCACAACATGTAAATAGGAAATTTTTTGCGTTATTTTGTCCCTTATTGGGATTAGTATGCTAGCTGGAGCCATTTACATCCAGTCTTTGTGCTAAGCTAGGCTAGCGGTGGGTGCGTCAGACAGAGTTACAGCACGCACGGAGATGAAAAAGGTATGTATGGACTTATCTAACTCTGGGGGATACGGTGAATAAGCTAAAGTCCCCAAAAGTCGTCGTGTTCCTTTAAGCTGGCTGTTATTAAACCTCTTATTAAAAAAACGCAACTTGATCCTAGAGAATTAGTCAATTACAGGCCGATCTCAAATCTACCTTTTCTATCAAAATTACTAGAAAAGGCAGTATCCTCACAACTATGTTCCTTTTTAGAAAGAAATGGTATCTGTGAGGATTTCCAGTCAGGATTTAGACCGTACCATAGTACTGAGACTGCTCTCATTAGAGTTACAAATGATTTGCTCTTATCATTCGATCGTGGTTGTATCTCTCTATTAGTCTCGATCTTAGTGCTGCATTTGATACTATCGACCACAATATTCTTTTAAATAGACATGAAAATTATGTTGGCATTAGTGGAATTGCATTAGCATTGTTCAAATCATAATTATCTGACCGTTATCAGTTTGTAGCAGTAAACGAAGAGATGTCTTATCGATCAAAAGTTCAGTATGGCGTACCACAAGGCTCAGTACTAGGACCGTTGCTGTTCACTCTGTACATGAGATATCATTAGGAAGCATGGCATTAGTTTTCACTGTTATGCTGATGATACTCAGCTCTATATTTCTTCGCGCCCTGACGAAACGCACCAATTCACAATATAAAAATTTGGGTGACTAGTAATTTCCCACTACTTAACTCTGGAAAAAAAAGAGATTCTCATTATTGGCCAAAAAACATCCTCACTTAATAACCTAGAATACTGTCTAACAATTGATGGCTGCTCTTCCAAGTCGGTTAGGAACCTGGGTGTGCTCTTTTATACCAATCTTTCATTTGAAAGTCATGTTTCTAGCATCTGTAAAACCACATTCTTCCATCTTAAAAATATATCTAAATTACGACATATGATTTCAATGTAAAATGCGGAACAGTTAGTTCATGCTTTCATGACACCAAGGCTAGATTATTGTAATGCTCTACTGGGTGGTTGCCCTGCACTCTTAATAAACAAACTGCAGCTGGTCCAAAACGCAGCAGCTAGAGTTCTCACTAGAACCAGGAAGTATGACCATATTAGCCCGGTTCTGTCAACACTGCATTGGCTCCCTATTAAACATCGTATCAATTTTTAAATATTGCTGACTACCTACAAAGCACTAAATGGTTTAGCTGTTTAGCTGGTTTACCAGTACTTGAGCGAGCTCTTAACACATTACAGTCCTTCACGTCTATTGTAATCTCAAAATTCTGGCCAGTTAATAATACCTAGAATATCAAAATCAACTGCTGGCAGTAGATCATTTTCCTATTTCGCACCTAAACTTTGGAACAGTCTCCCTAACAGTGTCCGGGAAGCAGACACACTCTGTCAGTTTAAATCTAGACTAAAAACACATCTCTTTTACCTGGCATTCACATAGAACATTATACATTTATATTATTCAAATCAGTTAAATGATCATTAGGCTGCATAGATTAGGTCATCTGGAACCGGGGACACCCGATGTACTCGTTACATCATAAGAAGAATGGCATCTATGCTAATGTTAGTCTTTCCGGTGTATGAATGAGTGTTTGAATGGGTGAATGTGAGGCAAAATGTAAAGCGCTTTGGTGGCCATTGGGTCTGTGAAAGCGCTATATAAATGCAGTCCATTTACCATTTACCATTTCCATTTATTCCGAGGTTTACTGAAGTCAGCCGGATCTGGGCTGTATCCAGATCAGACAGTGAACCTGTGCCTGGACACGACCATAACGCATCCCTGAAGTGCCAGCCTCATCAGCCCTGTGAAGACCTCATGGACACCTCAACAAACTCATCTCCATACCGGTGTGATGACTCCAACCTCCAACCAGATGGACCTGGATAAATATTGGTAATGTTCTGATCCAATCTGACTGCTGATCTGTAATGTTGCCTGAATCATAATCATACACTGCTCGTTCGTTGGCCAGAGGAAAACTGAGGCTGGTTTCTCCCAAGGTTTTTTTCTCCATTCTGTCACCTGATGGAGTTTTGGTTCCTTGCCACTGTTGCCTTGGCTTTTGACTTGCTTAGTTGGGGCCATTTAATATTCAACAAAATTATTGATCTGCCTTACTTCAGGTAGATGATGAAACAAATTTATTCTAGAAACAAACTTCTTGTATTATTTTCATGTTATCACTGTGAAGCTGCTTTGTTACAATCTGTATTGACTTGACGTATTAACCCTCTGGGGTCTAAGGTGTTTTTGGGGTCCTTGAGATGTTTTGACATACTCTGACATTTGTGCTTTTTTCAGTTGCTTATAAACAAATTACTGGCAAAGGTGTAATTACACTCTATTTAGCACAAACAGGGCTACCATAATATGTGAGCAACATGTATGTACATGTTTGTATTTTTGAGAGAATATTGTTTATGCGTGGTTATTGAAAAAACTAAAACTTAAAGTTTCTGAAATAAGGCCACAAAACACATACTAAATATGTGTCCACAAGACTTTTGACTAATGGATGTTGTCGCCTAGAGTTTTTTCTTCAAAATGATCTGAAAATCATCCTGCCTAATCATTCACATAAAACAATAGATTGGTTTAAATTTAAAAATGACACTTTTTGTTTGGAAATGCAATATGCGCAGGGGTGTGACCTGCTGTGATTCACACCTGAGAAGACAATGGGCCCGCATAATGAGCGCATAATGGGGCTGCATACTAATGAGCCTTTCATTCAGGTGTGTCACTGAGCCACAAGAATGCAATGACAATATATATATATATATATATATATAGGCCTATATAATACAAAATTGGTTCACAGTTCCAATTATTTATTTATTTTTCAAATTGTGCTTGCAAATTGTATAATATCAAATGTAAACATTTCTAGTAATTGTGCAGTTAATTCTCATACTGTATTTACAGAAAGTTTGGGAATATATCCCAAATGTGTCACTAATAAAACACAATACAAATAATTTAAAGAGGAGGCTTATATTGAGCTTTTAAGATTTACCTAAGATTTATTTATATGTACATATATTTTTAGCTATTTTAATAAAAAGGTTACAATTACAACAACAATTACAATTTTAACTATATTTCAAATGTAATATTTCTTTGTATAAACTAAAGTATACATTTTATCATACATATTTCACAGTTGCGGATTAATTAGTTTGAATATAGCCTACAATCGAACAAACACTATAATAACATCTTAGCAAACAAGCTTATTTGATGTGGCAGTATTTTACAGTAAAAACGACATCTTGTCTTTCATATGTAACATATCGTTTTTATGATTAGGGCATATAAATGTTAATTTGCAGTTTAATACGTTGCTTATACAAAAATATTTTATTTCAACATATTTCAGTCGATTTTTACTCATCTCAGTATTGGAATATATTAAGGTAAAAGCTGTTCATTCATTCACACACAGAAATGCGATTCATATTCAAACAGTCTTTTTGTTTACAGACACTATTGCATATCGCGATTAGAACAAAGCACTTGAAAATAAAGAATGTACCTATTCCTCAGCTGGATCCGTTGCTCCTCAAAATGAAACTACCTGCACTTCTGAGGTAATTTTTTCCAGGATTATTGTTAAGATAGTATTATTCCTCACAGCGTCGTAAATATGAGTCTCTTTCGGTGGGTTATCCAGCTGATGTGTGGGCGTGGATCGCCTCAGAGCATTTGTGTTTGAATAGAGCGCGCGCTCCGTGGGCGTGGTCAAATTAACTTTAATGACCTGAGACGAGAACGACTATCATCTCTCTCTTTTCGTACAGATTACATAAAATGAGAAAATGTGTTTTTTATATAAATTACTTCATTTAAAAGAAGATAATTCAGGCTTCATGCCTGTGTGCCTGTATACCTGTTTGACTGAGTATTTGCAGAGTTATAGTTAATTTTCGGACGCGTTTCAGAATGGACTTCACTGACAGAGAGAATGCAGAACGTGCATCATGTTTATTTTTCTTTATTTGTCGAAAAGCACAACACTTTGTTTTTATTGTGAGTATACACAAAAAAAATAGAAACTTAACAGGATCGAATGATGTATAACACTTGCCTGTATGACAAAAATCGACGGAGTTATTTGAGTCTCTTTTGCACTGATAAGAAAAAAAGCGAGACAATCGCGCCGGCGCGATTGCCGACCCCAGAGGGTTAAGGGGAAGTTGAGAAGTGAGACACTTACCAAGTTTGAGGATATTTTCGTCACTTGTCCAGCAGGTCGTAAATTTGAGAACTAGAATGGCTGCGGCTATCAGCTCTGGATCTGCAAGCATCTCGCCGAAGCGTTTTTCAAGGCCTGAAAGAAGTGCAGCAATCAAAGGTTCACAGAACTTGGAGGCGACGTGAAGGTGCTGGAGCTTGGTCCTTAGTAGAGCAAGGAGACTGAATCCGCCTTGTGCCCCCTCTTTACCCTCTTGGGACTTATCTCTGGTGCTACTGCACTGCAGAGACCTCCCTTGAGCCCTGCAGGCAGTGAGTTAAAAATCCTGTTTTTAGAGAAACAGTTCTCCTGCTTGCTTGGTCTCTATCTGGAGGGTAGGGACTTGCTCGCATTTTCGGTTGATGAATCGTGCCTGGAATTCGGGCCGGCTAACTCTCGTAAAATCTGAGACCCCGGCCTGGATATGTGCCCAAAGTTCCTACCTCTCCTACAGGACCAGGTGGTAAGCCTGCAAGCGCTGCCCGGAGGAGGCACACCCAGCCCTGGCTTTTCTCTGTCCGTCCACTCCATTGCGGTTATACGTGCTCAGAATGCAAAGCCTGGACCTCAGACTAGCTCTTGTCTGTTACAGAGACCAGCAGAAGGGAAGGCTGTTTCCAAGCAGAGGTTGGCCCACTACATGTGGTTGCCTTCATCTTGGTGAGAAAGTTTTCCCAAGATGCACGTGCCCACCTGGGTGGTGAGCTCCTCCTAAGTGAGAGTATTGCTCCCTCCTAGGCGTTGACACAGACTGCCTCGCTGAACAGATGTTAAATAGAGTTGGGGGCTGGGCGACACCCATCACGTTCGCTAGAGAACTAGCCTATGTGTCTAACCACTGCTTCCAGTGGGCCTCCTTCACATGAAGCCAGTTCACTGTAAGCCCAGTTCGAAGTGTCGGCTTGCTGCGCCATTCCCCTCCAATGGACTGGATACGTGCACAATTCTTGCTCCAGTAGAGTTCGCCTTATTAGCCGAACCCTGTCGAGTTCCTCCTTACCCTTTGGCAACGGACGTGGCGGAAAGTCCGAAGCCAGGCCTATCACTCGTATGCACTGGTGAAAACTGTGTTAGGCTGGGTCCATATGTTGTGATCCCTACGGTGATCCCATATGTGTATTCTTCCACGGTTCGGATCCCTGCGATGAACCCGTGTCTTCTGCCGTCACTGTCTGGTTGAGTCTCCCCCCTGTAATAGGCTGGAGCCACCCCAGTGACATTCCATATGTTGTACTGCCCGGTCATCCGCCCAGTCCATATGTGTATTCTTCACATGTTACCACCCTTCGGGCAGGATGTGTCTTTCGCAGCGTCCCTTCCTTCCATTGATAGGGTACGCTTTCCCAGTGGTCCTGTGGAACAGCAGTGATTTCCCTGGCCTAAGCCCCGCCACCTCCGCCTCAAGTTGCGGGGAGTTCAGGAGGCTTTTGTCTAGGTGCTGGAAGGTGGCAGCACTAGTGGCGTTTTCATGGGGATCCCAAACAGTCGACTACGTTGAACGCGATGCGACTGAAAGGGAACGTCTCGGTTACGTATGTAACCCTTGTTCCCTGAAGGAGGAAACAGAGACGAAGTCCCGTCGCCATTATTGTTGGACCCCTGCTGACTCCGAGTTACGCTCGGCTCCTCAGCGAAAAAGCAACTAGTGCGTGCATCCACTTCCGTATTTATACCCGCGTCGCGGGTGCGGAGTGTGTGATGCAAATCACGCACGCCAATACCATTGGCTCGTTTCAATAGTACTCGAAGAAGACTGGCTCCCTGGCGTGATCCCAATCAGTCGACACGTCGACTACGTCTCTGTTCCTTCCTTCAGGGAACGAGGGTTACATACGTCAGTGGTTTTCAAACCTGTCCTGGAGGACCCCCAACACTGCACGTTTTCTTTGTCTCCCGAATCAAACACAACTGATTCAACTCATCAGCTCATTAACCCATGTGATAATGAGCTGATGAGTTGAATCAGGTGTGTTTGATTAGGGAGACAAAGAAAAGGTGCAGTGTTGGGGGTCCTCCAGGACAGGTTTGAAAACCACTGACATACGTAACCGAGACATTATTCAATAAGAAGTTCAATTTCACACCAGAGCTTGAAACGATAACCTCTTTACTCTTTTGTGTCACTCACACTCACAACGCATGCGCACACGGAACCTCCGTACCTTGGTTACCCTGGAAATCTTGAATTAGAATACAACATACTGTTATACTTATAGTACACTTAAACTTATACTTTTATATACTAAATTGGGCCAATTTAGTCCCAAGCAGTATTGAAATAGTACAATAGCAAATTTACAACTAGTACATTGACATTATAGTATACTTACTATGTAAAGTATACTTAAAATATATACTTGAACATTACTTGAGTATAGTTCATAAAATTAACGTCTCGGGTTATGACTATAACCCTTGTTCCCTGAGAAGGGAACGAGACACTGCGTCGTTGAAAACGACTCTTTGGGGACGCTCCCTTAGCGTGCGCCTCTGAAGTATGAATGAAACTAATCCAATCCTGATTGGTGTTGCGTCATGACGTAACATGTGACGGCACATAAAAGGGCACACACACACATTAGCCTAGCGATGAAGCAAGACCAGACATCCCAAGTCTCCCGGAAGTTCCGGGAGTCTCCCGCATATTGACAGTGGCGGAGCCAGGGGGTGGCCAGGGGTGGCCATGGCCACCCTTGGCTTAAGCTTGGCCACCCCTTTGGCCACCCCTCTCACAACTTCTGTTTCTATCTCGCTCTATTTTTTCTTTTTCTTTTTTTCTTTCTTACAAGAATTGCGTTTTTAAAACACAGAACCGTCTCTTTAAGACCACAAAAAACGTGAGACTTTTCAGACGCGCACCCCAACTTCACCTCAGCGCCAGGCGCAAGTCAAACGAGTGCGGAAATGTACAGGTGCCGAATAAGCTTCAGCAGTGATCGGAGCATAGTAAATACAGATTCGAACATTCGATGTTCCTCAACTGGTGGGTTGCATAACCGTTTTGAGTGAGTCGCATATGTGCAGTCAAAGAAACAACAACGTAATTCTCTTTTTTTTCTGATGCTACTTTTATTTTGAACGATCTGTGTGAAAGCGTGTGACACTTCTGTCAGATGCGGAGAAAAACGCGTTGTCCTGAATCAGTAGGCTAACTGCGGCAAGATGAGATGTTGTAAGGTCAACAAATGTCAGTAAAACTAACTTTCCGGTCCTGTCAGCCGTTGTACTGTACTTGCACATCACGCGCAAATGTGGCGTGCTGTAGTTTTCTGTCGTCAATTAACTCATGAAATAATCAAAAAGGCGATAAAATCTGTGTCAAAACTGCATGCATGCATGTATTTGTTATATATGCATCACATATGTCTCGACTAAAATATTCTGCCATGTGAGATCACAATTAAAGGCACAAACTGATAGGCTATGTAATTTTTTAAATAAATGTGAGCACTGTGCATTTGTACTAGAAGATATAGGCGGTAATTTTACATTAATTTGTAAAGGACAAACAAAAATGGATAATTTTTAAATTCATAAAATAACAAATTTTACATTCTGGCATTTATGTGCTGTTGACTTCCGCCTTGTTCACATTCTTGCACATAGGGATTCAAAAGAGATGTTTACCCCCCTTTTTAATTTAGGTATATTATTTATTTTGACAACTAATAGCCTATAGAAAGTTGAAGTTCATTGATTATATAAAATTCAATGAAGGTTAAATAATCTTTGAACTACAGTAGGCTATCTGCATGTCTCATCCATGAAGGTGCAACAATGTTAGGGGTTTTGAGAACCAGAACCAAGCTAACTGAGCAAGTTGAACTTTAGCTATAGTGCGTGTCCCCTTTATTAATATGCCTGGAGGTGGTAAGTAATAATAATAATAAAAAAGATCAAATTCACTCAGTATTCCATGATTCCTAATTCACTACTATCTCAATTACAATTCAGTACAAATTAACTGTATTCAGTTGTGTAGGAAGGCACTAAAACAGTCCAATACATTATTTAAACAAATTTTTATGTTAAAATAATTAAGATTTATGTGCCACCCCAGACTGTTTGCTGGCCCTTGCCTGGCCACCCCTATGAAAAAATCCTGGCTCCGCCACTGCATATTGATAGCGTCTCCCTGATGCCCGCAAATTAGTTAAAATCTCCCGAAATCTAGAGCGAGATAGAAAATACTGCGCGCATAACATACATAGCGCGCACGGCAGAGAGGGAGAGAGCGAGAGACCTTGCGAGACCTTGCGAGTGTGCCTCACGAAAGCTAGTCAACCCGAGTCAACCCAATCTAGGTACTGAGCCCCCTCAGAGGCCAGACCCACAATTTCCACAGCTCTGGGCGAGGATGGAATATAGTGCCCTCCGCCTGAGACAACAGATCCCTCCTCAGAGGAATCTGCCATGGCGGAGCTATCAGGAGTGAAATTAACTCTCTGGGGTCGGCGGTCTCGCCGGCGATACCAGCTCACTTTTTTCTTTATCAGTGCAAAAGAGACTCAAATTACTCTGTTAATTTTGATCTTACATATAAGTGTTGTACATCATTCGATCCTGTTAAGTTTGTATTTTTTTTGTGGAACCTCATAATAAAAACAAAGTGTTGTGCTTTTCGCCTAATGAAGAAAAATAAACATGATGCGCGTTCTGCGTTCTCTCTGTCAGTGAAGTCCATTCTGAAACGCGTCCGAAAAATCATCTGTAACTCTGCAAATACTCAGTCAAACAGGTATACAGGCACACAGGCATGAAGCCTGAATTATCTTCTTTTAAATGAAGTAATTTATATAAAAAAAATTTTTTCTCATTTTATGTAATCTGTACGAAAAGAGAGAGATGATAGTCGTTCTCGTCTCAGCTCATTAAAGTTAATTTGACCACGCCCACGGAGCGCGCGCTCTATTCAAACACAAATGCTCTGAGGCGATCCACGCCCACATCAGCTGCATAACCCACCGAAAGAGACTCATATTACGATGCTGTGAGGAATAATAGTACTATCTTAATAATAATCCTGGAAAAAATTACCTCAGACGTAGGCTACAGGTAGTTTCATTTGGAGGAGCAACGGATCCAGCCGAGGAAATAGGTACATTCTTTATTTTCAAGTGCTTTGTGCTAATCGCGATATGGAATAGTGTCTGTAAACAAAAAGACTGTTTGAATCGCGTTTTTGTGTGTGAATGAATGAACAGCTTTTACCTAACTATATTCCAATACTGAGATGAGTAAAAATCGACTGAAATATGTTAAAATAAAATATTTTTGTATAAGCAACGTATTAAACTGCAAATTAACATTTATATGTCCTAATCATAAAAACGATATGATACATATGAAAGACAAGATGTCGTTTTTACTGTAAAATACTGCCACATCAAATAAGCTTGTTTGCTAAGATGTTATAAATAGTGTTTGTTCGATTGTAAGCTATATTCAAACTAATTAATCCGCAACTGTGAAATATGTATGATAAAATGTATACTTTAGTATATAATACAAAGAAAGATTACATTTGAAATATAGTTAAAATTTTAATTGTTGTTGTAATTGTAACCTTTTTATTAAAATAGCAAAAATATATGTAGGCTACATATAAATAAATCTTAGGTAAATCTTAAAAGCTCAATATAAGCCTCCTCTTTAAATTATTTGTATTGTGTTTTATTAGTGACACATTTGGGATACATTCCCAAACTTTCTGTAAAAACAGTATGATAATTAACTGCACAATTACTAGAAATTTTTACATTTGATATTATACAATTTGCAAGCACAATTTGAAAAATAAATAAATAATTGGAACTGTGAACCAATTTTGTATTATATAGGCATATATATATATATATATATATATATATATATATATTGTCATTGCATTCTTGTGGCTCAGTGACACACCTGAATGAAAGGGTCATTAGTATGCAGCCCCATTATGCGCTCATTATGCGGGCCCATTGTCTTCTCAGGTGTGAATCACAGCAGGTCACACCCCTGCGCATATTGCCTTTCCAAACAAAAAGTGTCATTTTTAAATTTAAACCAATCTATTGTTTTATGTGAATTATAAGGCAGGATGATTTTCAGATCATTTTGAAGAAAAAACTCTAGGCTACAACATCCATTAGTCAAAAGTCTTGTGGACAGATATTTAGTATGTGTTTTGTGGCCTTATTTCAGAAACTTTAAGTTTTAGTTTTTTCAATAACCACGCATAAACAATATTCTCTCAAAAATACAAAAATGTACATACATGTTGATAACACATTATGGTAGCCCTGTGTGTGCTAAATAGAGTGTAATTACACCTTTGCCAGTAATATGTTTATAAGCAACTGAAAAAAGCACAAATGTCAGAGTATGTCAAAACATCTCAAGGACCCCAAAAACACCTTGGACCCCAGAGGGTTAAGTCTGAAAACCATACTCGGGCCGGCCAAAACGGGGCTACCTGAAGAAGACTGATGCCCTCCTGACGGATCCTCTCCAGGACTCCCGAGAGCAGAGCGATCGGGGGAAACGCGTACAGGCAAAGCCTCTGGATGGAGTCTCCATTCCCCGGGCCTCAGCCCCTGCCTCGACAGGATGTCTGCTCCCTGATTCTGAACCCCCGGGACATATATTGCTCTTATAGATAATATTTTCCCTTGGGACCATAAAATAATCTGATGCGCCAATCTGGATAGAGGGCTGTTACTCCTCGAGTCCCCCTTGTCGGTTCAGATAAGCAACCACTGATGTATTGTCCAAACGTATCAAGACGTGGTAACCCTTGATGTCTGGGAGGAAGCTCCTCAGAGCCCTGAACACAGCCAACATCTCTAGGCAATTTATATGCCAAGAATGATGATGGTCCTGCCACAGACCCCTGGCAAAGCGGCCGTCCATGACCGCGCCCCAGCCAGTAAGGGAAGCGTCTGTTGAAACGGTTTTCCGGCGACACGGCGCCCCTAACACTGGCCCTTGGGACAAGAACCAAGGTTTCTTCCATATTAATAGGGAACGAAGGCATCTACGCGTAACGTTTATTATTCGGAATTGATTCCCCTTGGGGGAAAACCCCTTGGCTTTGAGCCACCACTGAAGGGGCCTCATGTGAAGAAGGCCCAAAGGAATTATGTTGGATGCCGCTGCCATGAGGCCCAGCAGTCTTTGAAATTGCTTTACAGTGATGGCCTGGCCTAGCTTTATCCCTGACACCATGGCCAAGATGGATTCAATACGTGCGGGAGACATACGTGCCCGCATCGTAACCGAATTCTATACCACGCCCAGAAGAGTAGTCTTCTGAGCTGGGTCCAACACATTTTTCTTAGTGTTGAGTCTCAACCCCCGGTTCTGAATGTGGCCAAGGACGACATCTCGATGCCGAACTGCCATTTCTCGAGACTGGGCCAATATGAGCCAGTCGTCGATGTAATTCAGTATACGGATGCCCTGAAGCCTCAGTGGAGCCAGAGCCGCATCCATACACATAGTGAACGTACGGGGAGAGAGTGGTAGGCCGAACGGAAGAACCCGATATTGGTATGCTTCGCCCCCGAAAGCGAACCTCAGGAACCTCCTGTGACATGAAAGGATGGAGATATGAAAATAAGCATCTTTTAGATCTATCGTGACAAACCAGTCCTCGGATCTGAGTTTGGTTCACGATAATGGGAATAGTAAGCATTTTGAACCTGAATCTGTCATGAATCAGTCTCTTTCCTCTCTGTTTTCCTCATCGTTTACACACGCACACACATCCAGCTGATCCTCATCATCTCAGCCCTCGCGCTGCGCACACACTTAGTCTCTCCCATTCATGGTTTTCCCCTCTCACTCTACTCGCAGCTGTTCCCCATAGTAATCAACACTTACACTGATCATCGTCTCACCTGTTTCCCCTTCTCCTCTAATTTACTCGGCTACTTCTAGTCACTGTTTTCTCTGCTTCCTTGTCAGATTATTATTGTACGTTGAGCGTTCGCTCTGTCTCTTCGCTCGCAATCTTACCAGTATTTTCTCTCACAAGATTTACCGTGTCCTGTCCTCTACTGTCGTGGCGTTTATTATTTGTTGGAGATTCATCACTGTTCTCTACTCAGTTCACCTGCTGTCAGAGGATCATCAGCTACCTGCCTTCTGTGAGTTTCTTCCACTGGGCTCGGAAAGAGTGAACTGTTGCTGCTCGCCTTCTTCCTGGTGCTGGACACCCAGTCCCTGCAATCTGCCTGCCCAGCATTATTGTTTATGTTTTGCACAGATCTGCGTCTGTTGACGGCAGTCTCCTTGTTTCAAGTTACGGAGAATAAAACTCTATTATTGCATTACCTCTATTATAGGGGGGGCAGCCCTCAGAGGTCCTACACTACAATTAGGACCTCTTTCCAAAAGCCCTCAGGTCACCCTTCTGGCTGGAGGACTTCGGTTGAGAGCGCTTCCTCTGTTGCCAGGCTCCCGCAGGAGGGGCTCTAGAGGCAACGCTCTCTTTTTGCTCTTGCCGATGGGAGGCGCTGGTTGACGGCTGAGGCTGGCCACTTGGACCAGCCCTCCTAGATCCAGATTTAGAGCGGCGAGGGAGATACTGTTGGAACGCCGCTGACTGTTTTTTTTTTTGTTTGTTTTTCGCTTCCTGAAACCTGTCGACGACTGTAGTGACAGCGTCTGAGGACAGGCCAGAAGGTGATAGCGGAGCGTCCAACGGAAAATATTTGTCTTTCTCTTTATACCGGACAAATTTAGCCACAGATGTCTCTCCGTAGCCACCATAGTTGACATAGAGCGGCCAAAGGCACGTGCCGTCTCCTTAGTGGGCCGGAGAGACAAATCTGTGGCTCTTCTCAACTCCGCGAAGTCAGCAGGAGTTAGTCTATCGCCCTCATTTAGATCTTTAAGAAGATCGGCCTGGTACGCCTGCAAAATCGTCATAGAGTGCAGGCATGCACCAGCCTGACCAGCCGCCATATAAGACCGGCCAACCAGTGCAGAGGTGTCCCTGCACGGTTTTTTGGGCAGCGCCAGGGCTTTAAGCGAAGATGCCGCATCAAGAGAAAGATAGCTAAAGCTTCCTCAGCAGGAGTTAGGCCATCGCCCTCATTTAGATCTTTAAGAAGATCGGCCTGGTACGCCTGCAAAATCGTCATAGAGTGCAGGCATGCACCAGCCTGACCAGCCGCCATATAAGACCGGCCAACCAGTGCAGAGGTGTCCCTGCATGGTTTGTTGGGCAGCGCCGGGGCTTTAAGCGAAGATGCCGCATCAAGAGAAAGATAGCTAAAGCTTCCTCCATCTGCGGCATCTTGCCATAACCCGCCTCTCTCGCACCCACCACATTCGAATAATCATATAATGAATGTGATGAGATACGTAAAGAGTGGGATTTTTCCCAGGGTCTAGAGATTCTGTTTATGAAGATCTGGGAAAAAAACGGAAAGCCCCGGCGCTGAGGTTGTGAATGGTGCTGCCGGAATCTCTCGTCTAGCTTGCTTTGACGGGGATCATCCTGCTTATTTTGTTGCCAGCTGATATACATATATATATATATTTTTTTTTTAAGTCTGGCCACATGAGCAGAAACATGAGCCGGCGAGTGTGACTCATGTTTGCTCGTGTGCTGAGCACATCTACTTCCTCAGAAACAGATAGCTCGAGCACCGGGCACTCGTCACGGGCAGAAGAAGCCGCATCGCGGGCTTCTGTGTCGTGAACGAGTGTCATAGAATCTGCGGATGATGAACGAAAAAGTGCCTCAGCAGTCTCGTTCTCATCCACGAGATCCTTCTGCGATCTAAGCTGCCGCGCCGCCTCAACGGACGCGGGACCCGAATCGCGGGGATCGCGAGCCTGGCCATCATCAGAAAATTATATAGCCAAGCGGGAGCGCAGCACTCTAATAGGAAGTGCTTCACAGTGTTCACAGGCAGCCCTCTTGAGAGCTGCCTGTGCGTGCTGCGCCCCTAAACAATACACACACAACTGATCCGTGTCCCCACCCGTGAGATATCTAGGGCAGGGGTGCACACACTTAGTGTATTGTTCACTCACCATAATATAGAGCTTTGCATAGACAAAACAACACCAAATAAGACATACAGTTTCACAGAGAGCGCTTGCTGAAGAGCGAAAGCTAATGTGTGTGTGTGCCGGCGTCACTTTTATGTGCCGTCACATGTTACGTCATGGCGCAACACCAATCAGGATTGGATTAGTTTCATTCATACTTCAGAGGCGCACGCTAAGGGAGCGTCCCCAAAGAGTCGTTTTCAACGACGCAGTGCGAGTTCCCTCGAAAGGGAACTTGAAGTATATGGCGTTATTTTCCTGTCAAATGTCGAGAGCGCATTATTGTAGCGCGAAACTACATTAATATAATGCGCGAGCGCGAATCTCTCTGCTTGGGCGCGCGCTCTCAGATACACGCTGCTCTTGTAAGAATTTTCTCTGGGCTGGCTCAGAGAATATGCCTGGACTTAAAACGTGTTCAGTGCAATCGCGAATCTCTCTTCTTCGCTTAAAGTAAGCGTATGTGCTTAGACTATGTCCCGACCGTGCGTTCGCACATGCCTAAGTACTCTTCTCTTCGACTTCTTTCTCTTTCCTCTTGGCATAAACGCTGTCAAAACGGCAACAACCAATCAGAAATTGCTATTCCATATGTTATGTAGTTTTTTCTTCTTCTTTTATTCTGCTGTTCTGTAAAGCACTTTGGCCAGCCAGTGGCCGTTGTAAAAATTAGCTATATAAATTAAATGAACTTTAACTTGTGAATGTCATTGTTTTTGGTCATGTTAATCCTTGTCCTTGTGTTCCCATTGTCTCTTGTCTAGCTTTGTTCTCTGTACTATTGTTGGTGATTCTGTTTAGTCCAAGTTTATGTTCATGTTAATTTCATATTGTCACTTAAACCTAAATCGGTTTATTGGAATAAACTATACTTGGCTTCAATTCAACTCGCTTTCAGTGGACTACATTACACATATTATAGACATGATTAATGGGTCTTTTTTTAAATTATCTTTAGATCTTTTTGTCTTAATTTTAAAATCTGAAAGTTCTTGTTTTAGGTTCTATTATAGGCTATACCTTGTTATATGAAAAAACATTAAGAAAGGTTTTAATAAGTTAATGAAACGTTTTTCATTATCTTAGAAAAACATTAAGATAACGTTTATATAAAGGGAGAATAGAACGTTCTAATAAAGTTATAACCAGGAAATAACGTTAATACAACGTTTATATAGCCTAACGAGAGAATCGAACGTTCTAATGACGTTTGAATAATGTTCTTATAACCAAGAAATAACGTTAATACAACGTCTAAAAACTGGACGTTTTGAACGTTTCTATAACATTCAGAAATAACGTTTTTATAACTTAAAGGAACACTCCGACTTTTTGGGACTTTAGCCTATTCACCTTATCCCCCAGAGTTAGATAAGTCCATACATACCTTTTTCATCTCCGTGCGTGCTATAAGTCTGTTTGACGCACCCACCGCTAGCCTAGCTTAGCACAAAGACTGGATGTAAATGGTTGCAGCTAGCATACTAATCCAAATAAGTGACAAAATAGCGCAAACATTTTCCTATTTACATGTTGGGATTTGTATAGTCACAGAGTGTACAAAAAACTACGTCACATGAGACACAGACATATTTTAACAGTATAAATACTGGGAACTATATTCTCTGAAGGCGAAGCACTGCTACTTGGGCGGAGTGATAACCGCAGCACCTGAGACGCGCCGTGGTGAGGAGCAGAGAGTTCGTTCAGAGTTTGGGTACGGTACGTCTCAGGTGCTGCGGTTATCACTCCGCCCAAGTAGCAGTGCTTCGCCTTCAGAGAATATAGTTCCCAGTATTTATACGGTTAAAATATGTCTGTGTCTCATGTGACTTTGTTTTTTGTACACTCTGTGACTATACAAATCACAACATGTAAATAGGAAAATGTTTGCGTTATTTTGTCACTTATTTGGATTAGTATGCTAGCTGCAACCATTTACATCCAGTCTTTGTGCTAAGCTAGGCTAGCGGTGGGTGCGTCAAACAGACTTTTAGCACGCACGGAGATGAAAAAGGTATGTATGAACTTATCTAACTCTGGGGGATAAGGTGAATAGGCTAAAGTCCCAAAAAGTCGGAGTGTTCCTTTAATGGGAACGTTATGAAAATGTTCTTATAACCTAAACTTGTTAGCTGGGGAAGAGGAGAGATTCGCGATTGCACTGAACACGTTTTAAGTGCAGGCATATTCTCTGAGCAAGCCCAGAGAAAATTCTTACAAGAGCAGCGTGTATCTGAGAGCGCGCGACCAGTTCCCCCGCGCGAACAGAGAGATTCGCGCTCGCGCATTATATTAATGTACTTTCACGCTACAATAATGCACTCTCAACATTTGACAGGAAATTAGCGCCATAGAAGTACACTTCTTTTTCGTAAGGGTGGTTCAGAGCACGTATCAAACTACCAAAGTCACATGATTTCAGGAAACAAGTCTTTGTTACGTCATAACTGTTTATAAATGTTTAAAACCATTGAAGAAGTGTCTATGGGTTTTACCTGATCTCTGATCAGTTTTATACATTTGTAGATGTTTTAATGAGACATTTGTATAATTAAAAGGAATAATAGTAGTTAATAGTCTCTTTTTAGCTGAGTCATCGATAGAACAAACAAAACAAGCCCTGAAAATTAATAAAAGAACACATATTATACAGACAATTAATATTTCCTGGTATTTGTAGTGATAATCAGATCGGTAGGTGAGCCAGCTCTGGTATGTGGGAGTGAATTAACTAGATTCTAATGTAGTTAAGTTCCCCTTTAACTTCCATTCATGAAACAAAGGGGATAGTGTTTTGAATTGATTAAATCATTGATTCTGACTCGCACAATGCAGCATCTTTCTCTAATGAATGAACAACGAAGTGCTTTGCTTACGAGTCGAGCCGCTCTGGACATGTGACTCGAGATAAGACCTCATGGGTCTGACCGACGATCACGGGGTCTGCTTGATTTGATCACTTCACAATGCTGCCTGAACGCTGAAGGACAATCACACATTGATTGCACACACACACACACACAAATGTCCTATAATGTGTATATAAATGTATACTGTATAACACAGAAATTGGATCCAACCTTCCGGTATGCATGCATATCTAATTAGTCTTGTCTTATTCTATAGATGTAATTTTAACTGTTCTGTAACTTCGAACCTTAAAGTGTATTTCTAAAGAAAGATTCTATAACTCTCCCTTCTTGCTAGGTCATAAAACTTTATGACTCCCAAAAGGAATTCCAAGGGAAATCACAGCTCCCACTTGAATTCTGATGAAGAAAGGGGAATAGCCTCTGCAATCTTATATTGTCTATAAGTATAACCACTTAAGAAATGCATAAACATGAATTTGATATTTCCTAGGTCACGGTAGCCGGTATTATGGCTTTATAATCGTGTGAAGGAACATTAAATGCTTATAAAATGCATATCTTATGTAACTCTGTATTCCGATAATCTTCATGCGACGTGTCTGATATGTCTGTAATTCGCTCAATCTAACGGAGCCGAATTCCGATAGCATGATGAAGTAAGGTGCATTATTTTACACATTTCATATTTCAGGAGCCAAACGGCTCAAATGCAATCTCCACATGAAGTGGGCATCCCCCACAGGACAAAGGGAACTGTGTCCGCTTCAGATCCGCGGACGGTCATGTGTGATTCGCGCAAACAGAGGCGTGAACCTAAGTGTCCTTAAAGAGACGCGCCGAGCTTCCCTTGACGGCTGCTGAAACCCTTCGGAAAGTTTCCTGAAAACTCTCTGCCTAAACTCCCTGGCTCTTCCTGCTCTTCGTGGCTTCATCATGTGACTCCTCGTGCGTCTGGACATCGCCTTAGTGTGATGATCCATCGTTTCTCTCTTTGTTTTCTTCAAGTTTATTTTATCTTTTTCGAAGTCTCCTCTGTTCATGTCTTCTCGCGAAGAAAATGAACACAACCAGACTGGCAAGCTTCACCTACAAGGACATTCAAACACGCCGCGCTCGCTGGGCGAACCCGAACGCTCGGCATCCACATGACAGAGATACACACACACGCCTTTTCCAGATCAGCCCCACCAAAGAGCTTTATCTCTGCAAGTATCCGTCTTACTATGCTTATTTAAGATCTGTTGAGTCTTGTTCTAATTCAAAAGGTTCTGTGTCTGTGATGAATTGTGCCAAGAAGATCTCATCTTCTCTCTCTCTCTCTCTCTCTCTCTCTCTCTCTCTCTCTCTCTCTCTCTCTCTCTCTCTCTCTCACTCCCAATCTTGCGCCCTCGCAACCTCTCTCTCTCTCTCCTATGTGTACTCGTCTGTCTCGTTAGTTTTACTGTTTAACTGTACATACATGTATCCTGTGTTCAAATGTAGAATTCTGTATCCGTAGTTTCAATTATTAAAACCATATTCTTGATTGATCCTGAAGTGCTCATTTACAAGTCAATGAAATGAATATCTCGCTAAAAAGCTTTACAAGTTGTTACTATATCAGTAACGTAAATTTTATAAACACGAGAAAATTAATGTTCACGGCCGGAACATTGAGATTTCTTGGAGTTTATAAAAAGGGACAACCTTGTTGAGAAGTTGGTTAGTTAACCTTACGGCTGTTTGCTGGACAAACCGATTGTTTGATAAACTAAATTGATTCCCTTAAAGTTGTCTCATATAATCGATCTGTAATGAGACCATTGATATATGAATGAGGAATTATAATTCGTTATGATTTACCATTCATATATACAATCGATCTATTTTCAATTTCGATAATTCAACTGTAATATGCAATATATTAATCATATACATGATTAATTATTAAAATTCCCTATGCATAATTTGAGCTAATTAAGGCACATCTCAATGTCGCTACAATATGGTGGAGGACGCTTAGCACATTTCAAACTTTGTTTTATGAGCAAATTCAGTTTCAATCTGTTTATATGGTTATTAATAATTTTGTGCACGCACGATATGGAATTTTGAAATTGTGAGATAAGTCGCAACGCGAACTCACTCCTAACTGACTGAGGCAAAAACCCGACGTCAGTCAGTAACGTTACATGTTAACAGCTGCTAAAATATGCATAGACATGTTTTTATCACTGTTAAATGATTACACTGCAGTATTAATATCACGAATGTCCTGTTTTGAGATGAAGACAACTCTCTGCAGGCAGGGACGGATTAAGGCGATGATGTGCCCTGGGCACGGATGTCTCAAAGGCCCCCTTCACCAATTTTTTGGACAACAGTGGGCAGGCAAGCCAGGCATTTTGAAGGGACCCCCGAGGGCTGGTCATTTAAACAATCAGAAATGTTAATAATAACAGACGCAGCAACATCTCTGCATCCCCCAGTGTGGGGCCTCTCGCTCGTTACGCTCGTTATGCTTTTACCTTTTTCAAACTGGTGCAGCGCTCACTCGCGGTAGGTAGAAAATGCATGATTTGATTTGTTAAACATGAAAATAACTTATCCGTCTGGCATGGCAGCTCGCTCTAACTTTAACCTAGATAAATGCATATCCAAGTGCGTGTGCGGAGTGTGCAGCGCGCACTGCATGGCAGGCGTCGGCGCGAACACTTGCATTTTCCTATCAACAGTGGAAACAACTTGAAATAGGCCTACTCAATCTTTTCTGGTCATAGGCCTATACAGAAAAGAATAATGCATCAGTCGCAAGTAGCTACTTTTATTTTTGTAAACTCACAATAACAAGAAAACGTTGTGCTTTTGTAAAATAAAATAAAACAAACAGGGCGCGCTTTCATGGTCTCCGTGGCGTGAACTGGAGCGCGTCTCAAAAATGAACTGAAACACAGTGTATAGCCTCACATACATGATGAATATTTCTATATAAAGCTTGAAATGTCCACTTTTAAACGAAAAAATTCGAATCGAAAGCAAATACCGGCTGATATGATATGAAAGGTGCATTTCTCTCTAAAGGCGCATCCACTTTACAGCGGAGATATAGATATGATTGCAGCCGAGCCGACACTGATTTAATTTATTTATTTATTATTATTATTAAACAATAAAAATGCCTAGTTTTTTTCCAGACATATATTATCATTAGCCTGCTTTTGCCGGTGCTTTGAGGCAATATTTATGCATGCGCTTGCTTGAGCGTGGAATAGGCTATATGCCTCCACTCAGTATTTAAGCAGAAATTAATATTAACTTGAGATTAGTCGACTAATTGCTTAAAGGAATGACTACTAGTCGTCGACTAGAAAATCTTTTGTCAATGGCAACTCTAATCAATGCATTTAGGCTAGTTGACATTTATTTAGTTTTATTTAGTAGCCTAATTCTAGTATCCAGGTCTTTACGTTAAATTAGTTGAGTTAACAATTAGTTAATGAAATAAAATAATAAAACAAAGATTAAATTAAGATGCTATATAGCATTGCTTGTTCCACCACAAAAGACACTTTTTAAGGTGACAATCCGTTACACATTTGAAGATTTACTGTATCTTGAAGATTGTTGTATTGTATTATATCTTCTGTTATAAAGATGAAGATTGACATTTCGTTAAAAAAATAAGCCCATAGGCTACTATTGTAAAACATAAACAACTTAGCCTATGTTCTGCCTTGGTTGTGGTTTTAAACTCATTTTTGTTTTGGTTTTTGAGTAACCGTCTTCTACGCGTGACTTTTATATTACGCAATGCTTTTCACTCGCCTCTAGATGTCCTTCTCAACAGCGCAGCAATACATTAAAAATGATTTATTTGATTTATTTACTAGTTAATACTTTGCAACTGCAAAAAAATCACATTATTCCTCAATATTTAACACAATTTTACTGAAAATAAAAATAAAATAAAAATAATTATTTGAAAAGAATAGACACAGTACATTTTACAGGGCCCCCTGCTGGCCCAGTGCCCTGGGCAAGTGCCCAGTAGGCCCGTGCGTTAATCCGTGCCTGTCTGCAGGTGATACATTTTAATATGTCTAAAACCGCCTATTAAGACGAAGCAATCTCTTACTAGTGTGAGACAATCTGATCAAAGCGAGAGTCCTTTGATTCAGTAGTAAAAGGCCTGATATTATAATCGTTAAAGTAACGATGAACTCCTGGTTTGAAAAAAACATTGACTTAGCTACTCAATTGTAAAAAACCGAAAAGCATATTATCACAAGTGCTATTTGATATATGCTTGGAGTCGAATACAGATGAATAATTCCTGTTTCCTTTTGCACGACGCAGCGAAGAAAACCTGCTAACGTGTTGAATAAATATAGCACCGATAAAAATCCAAAACTGAAAACATTTTTAAATCAATGCCATTTGATAAATGTTATCGGGAGCCGAAGCAACAGATGAATAATTCCTGTTGTCCACAATTTACGTGCAGTGAAGAAATCTTGCCACACACTTTTGTGAAATACAGCACCAAAAATCCGCCGAGATTTTGAAATAATTGTGATTTTTGCAGACAACTGACGCATAGAAACGCACTCAGAGTTAAATCACTCTGAAGCCGAGTGCTCAGTTCCGCTGACAAACACTAAAGACACCTTTTTAGTGCTTAATAGTGCAAGTTACTTCAACCCCATGACTTCAAATGGCGCCATCGTGTGGACGTTAGGAGAAAGAAATTCTCAGCGTAAAATCACACTGAATGTAATTCCGCTGACGAACACTGGAGGGCAGCCTTCCAGTATAGTCTGATTACTTCCGCTCCGTGACATCATTCTGCGCGAGCTAAATTGCGCCCCCGTGTGGGCATTACCAAACAGGTCACTTTGTTTTCAAATTCTCTCTTGTTTTTTTTTTCTCTGTTTCATTTTCCCTGTGATAATGAACTCTGCAGTCTAACTTCAATGTATATATGTGCATTAACAGCTCTGCTTGTGCTAAATATTATTGGATGTTAGATTTTCCTGCCCTGACTGAGTACAATTATTTTGAATTTGATTCAAACAAGATTTGAATTAAAATTTAAGTTAAGACTCTCAGCTCAGTCACTGATACCCACTTAACAAAGGGCGCCCCCTCGTGGCATCCCCTGCTAAGTCGGTTTATCACTTTTCCTGCCTTCATTCTGTTTTGAAGTGGTCAATTTCCAGTTGGTTTTATTTGATGTGCCATCACCGATACCTTACAGTAATCGTGATTATCATCAAATATTATTCTGAGCTTTAACTCGTCTTACACTTATTCAAATTTGGTTTGGAATATCAAATTCCTAATTTAAATTTGAATTAAGTTTCTCATGTCAATTCCTCTTTTCTCTTTTTTCCATTCCGTTGTGAATTGTTTTATTTCTACTTCTCTCTTTGGATTATTTCATAATTATTAATGATACCTTGCAGTAATCTTGATTATTATCAGAGATAATTCTGATCTTTAACTTTCAATACGCGCTTATTTAAATTGAGTTTAACAAATTTAAATTTAAATTTAAATCAAGTTGCCTATTCAGCCATCTGATTTATCATCAGATATTATGCTGATCTTTAACTCATCTTACACTTATTCAAATTCAGTTTGGGATATCAAATTCCTAACTTTAATTTGAATTAAGTCTCTCATGTCAATTTTGTTTTCTCTCTTTTCATTCCGTTATGAATTGTTTTATTTCTACCTTTCCCTTCTGATTATTGTATAATTATTGACGATACTTCACTGTTGTCGTTAATTATTATAGGATATCATCTTGACTTTTCAATCCCCTTACACGCATATTTAGATTTGATGTCAACTCCTTTGAATTTAAATTTAAACTAAGGTGGCTGATTCAACCAGGTTAACCACAAGTGCGCCCCCTGGTGGCAAAAACCCACTACTACGGTTCACTTCCTCCTGCGTTCAGCCTGCTCTCTCCAGTTCTACCTTTCGTTTTTGATTATCTAATAATTGTGGATGATACTTCACTGCTATCATTAGTGATTATTTGATATTATTCTGATTTTCCCTTTAATTCTTTCGTACATGCTTATTTAAATTTAATTTAACCCTCTTTGAATTAAATTTGAATTAAGTTTGTCTATTCAAGTGACACAAACACGCTACTACCTGCCTCCTCCTTTGTGCCTCTGGCTTTCGTTATTTTCTATTTTCTCTTTTGGGTTAGGTCACTTTGATAATTACCAACATTATCATAATTTCCTTAAGTTTACTATTATTTAATAAAGCCTTTGCCTTTATTTCTACATACATAATTACCCCATTGGGTTAAACAAGAAAACCTTAATTCACTTTGAGTTTCGCTTGCTAAATCCTGTTCTGTATTTGTACGTAGAATTCCCCAGGTGGTGATTTGACGGTCATCTCTGGCTGGTTTCCGGCAAGCTGGTTTGTCTGACTGGCGTTACCGGCGCGGACCGTGAGTGAGTCTCGGACTTTTCTGTCTCTCTCTCCATTGGTACGACACATAAAACTGTGTCATCAGAAATCTGGCACTCCAAAGTCGCAGATTGTTTGAGAAGGAACGCCCCTTGGTAGAGATGAACAGAGAGGCCCGAGGACACGGCGGTTGAGCGTGGTGGGCGACGGAAGGATTAACCACGACGCTGGCTCCAACCAGAATGACCTCAATTCACCCAGGCAAACTAAATAAGGTAAACTCCATCCACTTAGGCTAGGCCAGAGAATATTAGATATTCCCCTGGCCATTTAAGTGTTGTGCCCATCTTCTCTTCTCTAAGCCACACCCCTTTTTCCTAGGCTTTCCACCGGTAAACCCACGAGCCCGTGGGCCCGGCTATAAATCCAGCTGGATAGCAGGCTCAGGCTCCCTATCCCCTGTAACACTCTCTGTGTTAGTATATCTCCCCTTTTATTACAGACCTATTCATTTGTTCTGTTTAATTTTACTGCAATCTTTTCTATCACACTATCCTTCTGTTCTGTTGTGATTTGTTTCTTTCAGTTCACCTAGAGACAGAACCTATGACATAAAGGACAGCTAAATAACAGATCGACCACTGGGCAGCTAGCGTCACCATGTGACCCACTAGGCTGCCGCCCTGTCACAATCTTTATTTAGGCCTTGCGCTGACCTACGCAAATTGTCCCAATCTAACTGCCTGCATCAGTTAGCCAAAATTCTCATAGACGGCATAGCCCGTATTAGCATAATTCATTAGCTCGTAAACGAACTTGCAGTGGTTTTGCTTTCTTGTGTGTGTGCTGTGCTCCTCTCGCCCGCAGTGAGCCAGTATTGTGCCGGTCTTCCTGTCCCGCTGCCCGCTGGGACAACCTGGAGACATGGCTGAGATCCACCACACCTCTACTCCTCCCCAAAGTCGCCAGTGACTCAGAGCCCCCGAGCCAAGAGCAGCTGGACGCCGACTTGGACAAGCTGATGGCTCACAAACCGAGCCAAAGCTACAACGACAAAGACTGGGCCCGACACGTCGGAAACCTCGCTCACAAGCTCATCGCACAAGCACGCCTCCACGAAAGGAGCCGCATCGCCCTGGAGCATGAAGGAGCAACGCTAAAGATGCAAGCGGAGGAGGCCCAGATCGTCAATCGTCTAGATCAACTACTCCTCGAAACCGAGGAAGAGGATGACACCGACCCCAAGCTACAGAAGGAAGTGGAAAGACTTCAAACTGCCCCGTCGGATCTTCGTCTACACACAGACCGAAAAGAGCAGTCAGAGAAAGAAACCAGAGAGGAGCTCAACATGAAACTCCAAAACGGTGAAGCTCTCCTTGCAAGAGCAGAGACTGAACTAAAAGAAATAGACACTAAAGCCAAGGCCTGCGAAAAACACTTGCAAGCGGCCCAAGCTGAAATCCATGAACTCATTCAGCACAAAGACAATATCATATACAAAATTGACATTGTTCACAGAGAGCTGAAACACTCTTATAGATTACAAAGCGACCGGAAAGGGGAAACGCACACCACAAAGTTTCCCCTGACCAGCCATCCGCACCTTTCAGCCAACAACACAGAGCTGAAAAGAGGGGCGAAAGTCCACCGTTCAAGACACCACCAGCCAGCCCACAAGAACCCCCGTCAGCGAAAGGGGGAGAGCCTTTCCAAAGAACCCTGCAAGAGGCCACGACGTGCACGCCTACCTACAAGACATTGACTTTCACTTACAGACTGTTACCAACACAACCGCGTGGGACAGACTTTACCTGATAAGGATTACGTCCAGCCGTGAGGTGCGCAGCCTCCTAAATCGTCAAAAAAGACACTGTCAAAACTGACTACCAGCAGCTGCAACAAGCTTTGATCCGTGAATTCTCTGATCCAGAATCAGACCAAGGGTTATTCACCGCCATGGACCTCAAGCAGGCCCGACTTGAAACCCCACAGACCTTCAACAACCAACTCCGACAAGCCTATTTTGGAGCCCAAAATCACCCAGGTATGGAAGAAGATTTCAACTTCAGAACTCTGTTTCTCCGAAATCTGCATCCCACAGTAAGTCATCACCTAGGTGTCCTGGCCTGTCCCCGTAGCATGTCTACCCAACAGCTACGAGACTTGGCCCACAAAGCTCACATTAAGCAAAAGACTGTGTCCAAAAGACTTTGAAAAACCCAACAATCTACTCTGTCTCTGAACACTACTCAGAGCTGCCCATAGAGGGCGCCCCACAACACCCAGCCACGTCACAGATCCTGAAGGTGCTGAAAGAGCTTCTTCACGGGAGATCTCACAAGAGAAACAAGAGGTACGAGCCCGACATCCTGTGTCTAAGCACCCTGAACACTGCTCGTCGGCCCCAGGCCACAGAGCCAGCCGTCACACCACAAAGTGACAGCATCACCCAGCCACCACAGCTGACCGCTGCACAGCCTGAGCATGACAGCACAGTGTCACACAACTGGGACCAAAGTCCCGAAAGACCAAGCAATGCTGTTTTGGCTACCTGCCTCCGCAGCGACCCACACAAGGCCGGCCCTAACCGCCCATCGATCAACACACCAGCCCCAACGCCAAGACTCCTGGGAAACCTGATCCAAAAGGGGGTGGCCCGAAAGCTCTACCTAGCCATCACGATAGACCTTGATTTCAGCATTAAAGCCCTGCTAGGCACAGGCTAAGACCTCATTTTGATATCAGCTGAACTTTTTGAAAGACTCAAAGCTAAGAGACAAGATCGAACTCTTACATCTCAAACGTGTGAGCTGAGCGTACAGTTGTACAGCCAGAACAACATCTGGCTAGAACAGGTAGCTCACATCCACCTGACAATTGGTCCTTCGAGTCTAGTCCATCCCGTGCTCATCTCACAAATGAACACTTTTCCACTTCGAATTGGCAAAGATCTGCTAGATCGATTTGAGCCTTTAATAGACTTCAAACAACTGCAAGTTTGGGCTCAAGTGCGAGAACCTGACCCCCGCCAGTCACACAGGTCACCAGAGCCAGACTGGCAGGCCACAGAGATCACAGGAACTCCCACAGCCAGCCATGAAAAGACACAGACTCAACACCAGGTCAAGGTTCAACTGAGCTACCCTGCACCTTACAGCTCACTAAAAGACTTTGACACCTGCTGCCCAAAGGTCATGACTGACCTGCAGCTATATGATCAAACACATGCCCTTGCCAAACCTGGCGCATTAAACGAGCTGAGGCCACTTTCAACCCTCAAGGTTGAGGTGAATAAACACTGCTTGGCAACTTTACGAACTAAACTGCCTACCTCAGAGCCACTTCCGCTGGCTCCGCTGTTTACAACAACCAAAATAGCGGATGCGGGCTTCTGACACAATAAAGACTTTGCTTAACCACCTCTTGACCCCCCTCCCTCTTGGTTTCACTTTCACTTTCACTTTCAAATTGAAACCCAGATACTTTTGTTTTCATTTGTTATTTATTTTATTTTGACTTAAGGCGACCCCTATTTTATTTGTGAGTGTTTACACCTGTTGAGCCTGAACATTCCCACTCAGTTCAGTTGAATTAAATTAAATTTGGGATTTAATTAAATCAATTTGCTTAGTCGATTTCCATTCTAGTTACTAGAGCTATGAGAACACTCGATGTTTACCCTTTTATTTTGATTTTATTTCAATTTATTGACTTCAGGTTTCAGCCTGAATCCTTATTCAGCTCAACAAAGCTTAACTAGATTTGAAATTTAATTACATTGCCTGATAGGCTCTCCCTTTAGTCTCCTAGAGCTATAAGGACGTCCTAACTTTACCTTTTCTTTATTGTAGATAAAGTCACTATCACTAGTCACTATCCTTATCTTCTTTCTCTCTATAGGATTACGATATCTAGCGACTGTTGTTTCCTTAGCGAGTTACCCAGATCAGTAATATTCTACTTCCTGTTTGTGTTTTACCCCTCCTCACTCCTTAGCACCAAGCTAAGTACATGAAGTACGGATAACACAAATGCACAGTAGGCCCCAGACAGAACTGCAAACACTTCCCGTGGGTTCTTCTTCTGTTGACCTTGATGTTTGATGTGTCCCTGCCAGTTTAGTCTAAAACAGCAGCTTACCCATAAGGAACAACAGTCTACTTATGTCTCCTAGCTAAACTTAAATAGGTAAAACACTCCTTTCTTCCTCTTCATTTCTGGTTTCATCCTATCTCTTATTTTTTGTTTTTACTCTATTTTGTTACTCTCGAAGTATAACATCTGAAAAGAACCAACATGCAATTTTTTTTTGTTTTTGTTTTGAGTAATAGGTTATGACATGTAAGAAACCAGTCATCAGTCGACGCTGCTTAATGCACATCTACTAAGATAATCAAAACCTTTTGTGTGTGTGCTCACCAAAACCTAAAGTTTTGCTGCATCTACAAGCAGAGTGATACCTAGCGGTCAAAACTGTTCACTAGCTGAAAAGTCTGCTTTTATGCATAAGAGGGCAAAACTATATAGGCTTAGACAAGCTTTGACGTACAGCTAATCTATTTTCTTACTCTGTAAACAAATAAGATAAGTTGTTTAAAGTTAAGAGAAGAGTTCCATGAGTAAAAGTAACAAATGCCAAAACACATTTGCATTTTACTGAATGTAACGCCAAGTTCTTGAAAGACTTAAAGTATAGGAGTCCCCTTTTAACCCGTTTAAACATGCATAACTCAGTAAAATGTGCAGACACTCTGCAGATACTGTTGAATTGTTCTGACATGCTCTGGTTCCCATGACAACAACTTGCCACAAGAAGTGTTAACTCGTAATGTCTCTTTTGTAAACAAACCAGCCTGGGTGGCTAAGCTAAATCTAGCCTAGCATCCAGCTAACTTAGGCTAAGCTAACCTAGCCTAGCATCAAGCTAACTTAGGCTAAGCTAACCTAACTTAGCATCAAGCTAACTTAGGCTAAGCTAACCTAACCTAGCTCCCGTACAGCATAGGCTAAGCTAAATAACTTCCACAGTTAGCAGCTAGCATCATTTACTTGAACCCTTAATCACCGCCTGTGTTCCACAGGGAAAAGTATTCTAGAATACTTTCCTCAACACCAGTTAGGGTTTCTAATTATCCACTTTCCGGGTTTGCAATTCTTATTAGCTAAAGTTCACCTTCACTGGTTTAGGAATACTCCTTGCTAACCGTTGAAGACTAACTTCGCAGATCCCCTGTTAATTAAACTTCAGTTTAACTACATGTAAACTGCGTAACTAACTACAGAAGAATTTGTATACCCATAGGAATTTTCATCTGCATGTTGACTAAACCTTTGGAGGGACACACACGATGTGGTTTTGAACATGCAACCGCTACAACCCACTATAAAGTGTTGGTCTGGGCAAATCCAAAGTTAGTCACTAGTGCTACTGATTATTATCACATTCAGATCATTACCGCTGTTTTGATTACTTACTTTATGTTTATTTATTCTTTTAAATTTTTGTTTTCATTATTTATTTATTTATTTACTTTTCCCACTTTGATAATAATAGCAGTCAGCTATTCCCCGGTCTATTTGGTCATCTATATGATTTAATTTAATTTACTCTCTTGTTCGAATGTGGTTCCATTTCCCATTGGGCCCAGAAAGGAAACAGAGACACCTTTATTCGTGATTGTGCTTACTTTCAACAAGTGCACTCATTTTTGTGACCCTGCAACACAGGTAATTTCAACAATTTACTAGGGCACAACTATAGTCCAAAGGATTGATAATAAGCATAATTTAAATAGGAAAGCTATCCTTTTTCTCCCCATCATTCACTTCGTCAAGCCGTAGTGAACCACTACTTAAGTCCAGAGAAATAATTAAGTCGTAAGAGCCATCTTAAGTCATTTATTTAATCTCGGCTATGCCCTTTCCAGAAAATACTCTCGGAACCACATAAGTCTTAACATCCACAGCCAAGATGATAAAGATAAAAGAGACACATCACTAGCTAGATACACATCACTAGCTAGATACACATGAAACACCTAACTTTATGCTACATATCTAGCGAACCCATTAAACTGTGGTTCTGAACTTTTAGGGTCATGCATTAGCCTCTCACCACAAGTATGACCAAATGTCACAGAGCCCCTGCTTCACCTGACCTTAACCTTATAGCTACCACAGACTGTGACAAAACAATGGACACTATGAGAAACCACCTCTCTACCCCGCCAACCGCCCACGAACACCGTCTGCACCCAGCGACAACCAGTGCCCCTGACACCCTACGTCAACAAGCACATGCTGCGTGCACAGGACAACATTCAGCGTTCTGCACCTGATGCCATCACTGCGCCAAAGCTTGTGATGCCACAGTGCAAAAGGGGGGGTCATGCCAACGTACGCCCTGGACGCACCACGTGCTGCTCAGCACCAGAGACACTTGCAAGACACCGAAGCAAGTGGCATACCGGCATCCTCAAAGCGAAAAGACTGTCCGAGCCAACCGAGGACGACACTCGCTGAAATTTTTCCTCCCTTTCTCTTTCTCTCTCCCTTTCACTTTTACCAGGATGACGCTGTGGTTCGCGATGCCTGTGCCTCCAGCCAACCAGAGGACAGCCGCAATCGGACATCTCACCAGGTCCGACAGCAGGCATCGTCCGGAGAGGACAACAACTCCTGATCACCAACTGCAGGAACCACACCCAGAAAGTGTGTGTTCGACGCAACCCCCGCAACGTCTACAGAGCACCTCACCCCAGCACAGCAGCCCAGCTGTACAGCTGGACCCGTGCCCGATGGACAGAGGACTCCCTCGCTCACGCCAAGGCCAAGGCCGAGCACATGCTCAACCAACTTGATAAAATGACTGTCACACAAGCGGACTTAAGTGGACACAACCACCGTTTCAAACGGTTCCTGGGAGCTTTGCTCGGAGCCGCCGCTGCTGTCAGAACTCTGTCAAGCATTGGTATGCCCAGTGCCAACGCAGTGAACCATGTGACTGAAATTCGGACTGAGGTCCCACAGCTAAGACTGCCACTCACAACACAGAGTGCATCCCTGCAGACCATCGGAAAGACATTGATGGGAACTGTGGTAATTCTCAACCTTCACAGCGTTCTGCTGAACCAGACAGTAAAATCCATGAAACAGCTGTTTACTGTCTTCCAGAAAGACTTTGCTCAAACTCCGCTGGTCACAGCCCCGGACGGGGTGGCCTACCACATGACCAGCGACACACCGCTGCACCTGGCCCCACATGTGCAGCCCACGACCAAAGACATTCACTATCTCTGCCCTCGTAAACCCTTCCTCAAAGACAACACTGACGGAATCTGCGGTTTGCAACCCATGATCAGCGACACACGCTGCCTTGCAGAAGCCAAGCCTCGCACGCAAGTCACCGAGATACAAGCAGAGACTGTAGGTGACAGATGGCTCGTCAACACTCCCGTGCGAACAGCTACGCTCACTTACAACCAACATGACACTGCCACCCGTGTCACCTTGCTCAAACAGAGCGTGTGGTTTCAAGTACCGAAAGGTGCCATCCTCCACCTGGATGACCTGACATTGTTCCATCTTCCAAGCAAAGAGTACAGATTAGAACTGAAAACCCCATCCTTCGTCAGGAACCACACTGTCACCCTAACTCCAGAACGGGAATTGTGGTTTGCAAAAGGGGGTCCCAGTGAATTGACATTGCTCCTATCGACACAGCCCTCCAAGCTGTGTCTCGACTGCCAGTCTTGACTCCCGCACCTGTTGTCCAAGCCTGGACCGCAGCCGACACTGCGCGTTGCATCTCTACGGTAACCGGCCACACTCTGACACTAGGTTTGGCCTCCACTCTGCAAAGGAGACTCAACGAGATGCAAAACATCTTCAGCCAAGCTCACGAAAGCCGTGCCTGAAGGTCTCAGACAGCATCCCCGGAAAAAGGGGGTGCCAAGCCAGAGACCACGCCGAACCCCATCGAGCTGAGCCCTCAGCTCTAAGCTCCACCTGCCATCCTACTTTCCTGACTTACCTACCATCTGACCAATGTGACGGTTTAACGAGGCCGCCCACACGGGTCCTGCCAAACCGCCAAAAGGGGGAATGTAGTGATAATCAGATCGGTAGGTGAGCCAGCTCTGGTATGTGGGAGTGAATTAACTAGATTCTAATGTAGTTAAGTTCCCCTTTAACTTCCATTCATGAAACAAAGGGGATAGTGTTTTGAATTGATTAAATCATTGACTCTGACTCGCACAATGCAGCATCTTTCTCTAATGAATGAACAACGAAGTGCTTTGCTTACGAGTCGAGCCGCTCTGGACATGTGACTCGAGATAAGACCTCATGGGTCTGACCGACGATCACGGGGTCTGCTTGATTTGATCACTTCACAATGCTGCCTGAACGCTGAAGGACAATCACACATTGATTGCACACACACACACACACAAATGTCCTATAATGTGTATATAAATGTATACTGTATAACACAGAAATTGGATCCAACCTTCCGGTATGCATGCATATCTAATTAGTCTTGTCTTATTCTATAGATGTAATTTTAACTGTTCTGTAACTTCGAACCTTAAAGTGTATTTCTAAAGAAAGATTCTATAACTCTCCCTTCTTGCTAGGTCATAAAACTTTATGACTCCCAAAAGGAATTCCAAGGGAAATCACAGCTCCCACTTGAATTCTGATGAAGAAAGGGGAATAGCCTCTGCAATCTTATATTGTCTATAAGTATAACCACTTAAGAAATGCATAAACATGAATTTGATATTTCCTAGGTCACGGTAGCTGGTATTATGGCTTTATAATCGTGTGAAGGAACATTAAATGCTTATAAAATGCATATCTTATGTAACTCTGTATTCCGATAATCTTCATGCGACGTGTCTGATATGTCTGTAATTCGCTCAATCTAACGGAGCCGAATTCCGATAGCATGATGAAGTAAGGTGCATTATTTTACACATTTCATATTTCAGGAGCCAAACGGCTCAAATGCAATCTCCACATGAAGTGGGCATCCCCCACAGGACAAAGGGAACTGTGTCCGCTTCAGATCCGCGGACGGTCATGTGTGATTCGCGCAAACAGAGGCGTGAACCTAAGTGTCCTTAAAGAGACGCGCCGAGCTTCCCTTGACGGCTGCTGAAACCCTTCGGAAAGTTTCCTGAAAACTCTCTGCCTAAACTCCCTGGCTCTTCCTGCTCTTCGTGGCTTCATCATGTGACTCCTCGTGCGTCTGGACATCGCCTTAGTGTGATGATCCATCGTTTCTCTCTTTGTTTTCTTCAAGTTTATTTTATCTTTTTCGAAGTCTCCTCTGTTCATGTCTTCTCGCGAAGAAAATGAACACAACCAGACTGGCAAGCTTCACCTACAAGGACATTCAAACACGCCGCGCTCGCTGGGCGAACCCGAACGCTCGGCATCCACATGACAGAGATACACACACACGCCTTTTCCAGATCAGCCCCACCAAAGAGCTTTATCTCTGCAAGTATCCGTCTTACTATGCTTATTTAAGATCTGTTGAGTCTTGTTCTAATTCAAAAGGTTCTGTGTCTGTGATGAATTGTGCCAAGAAGATCTCATCTTCTCTCTCTCTCTCTCTCTCTCTCTCTCTCTCTCTCTCTCACTCCCAATCTTGCGCCCTCGCAACCTCTCTCTCTCTCTCCTATGTGTACTCGTCTGTCTCGTTAGTTTTACTGTTTAACTGTACATACATGTATCCTGTGTTCAAATGTAGAATTCTGTATCCGTAGTTTCAATTATTAAAACCATATTCTTGATTGATCCTGAAGTGCTCATTTACAAGTCAATGAAATGAATATCTCGCTAAAAAGCTTTACAAGTTGTTACTATATCAGTAACGTAAATTTTATAAACACGAGAAAATTAATGTTCACGGCCGGAACATTGAGATTTCTTGGAGTTTATAAAAAGGGACAACCTTGTTGAGAAGTTGGTTAGTTAACCTTACGGCTGTTTGCTGGACAAACCGATTGTTTGATAAACTAAATTGATTCCCTTAAAGTTGTCTCATATAATCGATCTGTAATGAGACCATTGATATATGAATGAGGAATTATAATTCGTTATGATTTACCATTCATATATACAATCGATCTATTTTCAATTTCGATAATTCAACTGTAATATGCAATATATTAATCATATACATGATTAATTATTAAAATTCCCTATGCATAATTTGAGCTAATTAAGGCACATCTCAATGTCGCTACAGTATTATATGATTAGTTAAGATTATGCTTTTAATAAAACATTTTTTTATGCATGTTTGCAAGTTTTTGTTGCATTTACACTGTTTTGACCAGCAGGCATCACCAGCAAAAACAGTGAACAGTGAATCATTTTGCGAAGCAATTGGTTCATTTGATTCAAAGTTTTGAGCGGACCTTGCTGAAAAGCGGACCTTGCTGAATCACGTGTATAGAAGTTATAATGGGAGGGAAGAGACAGCACATAATGGGAGGGAAGAGACAGCACCTGCGTCCTTGTCATAGCATTGCTAGGTACCTAGTTGATCACACATTTGAAGAGCAAAGCGACAGCTTTTGCCAGCGTCTTCATAGATGGTGACTCAAAGGTGCTGGTAGCCCAAAAACAAGCCTAATAAACTGTGGTTGTACAAAACACATTAACATAAGTGGCGGTTTACACCGGTGCCTACACTCATATGTAAGAAAACATATCGGGTTACTCAACGTATCCATGGTTCGGGAAGGGAATGAGACATTGTGTCACAGCTGACGCTATGGGGAAACTGCCTTTCTCTGAAAATGCTGAAGCCTGACTGAATCACGCTATTGGCACTCACGTGCTCGAGCGATTGGCGGGTTCAACCTCTATATAAGCTCGACGCCGAGTGTCATTGCCTCCAGCACCGCCCAACACAGGGCTAAAGCCACGGAATTAGACCAATGCAATGCAATGAGAGGAGATTGAAGCAACAACAAAAAAATATTGGTGCACTCACAACACATAATCAGCTCAAACAAGTGGATTACCGTACACAGCCCATAAGCTCATGCACATAAGCAAGATACAGCTAAAAATAGCAATGTCACACACAGTGAGGCAGGCAGCCACAGCTGGAGACCCTAACCACCCTGAAAATACCAACAGAGATATGTAGGTTGTGCGATGAATATATTTGTTCAAAATAAAAAGAATATATATAGAGAGCCAGCGTATAGTCCCGCAACGAACACCTGTGCAAGTGCTATCGCAGCGAACAGACTGGCATCAAACGAGGGCGAGGAAGATTCAATCGTCTCGCGCCCGGTAGAAAGCCTGTTATCCCATACAAAAAAAAGAAATATATTTGAAATATATTTTCAGAATATATTTTTGGTATATATGCAAATATTTGAAATTGGCCCAATAAATATATTTTAGTTAAATTTACTAACAACATATATGTTCATATGTTTTAAAGGTGCCCTAGAATGTTTTTTTTTATTATTTTATAATGTTTCCTGGGTTACCCTTATAATGTTAGTATGTTTTTTAGATAAAAAATAATCATAATTTAGAAATAAATGGCATTTTTCCTAGCCTGCTTTTAGCCTCTGATTTGAACACTCTGTTTGAAGGGGCGTGTCTGCTGTGGGATTCAGTGTAACCGCGGCCACTGCTGTGATTGGCTGACATGCTTGCATATGAAATAGCAACGCATTACATGTGAAACTCTCTCCCGAATACTTTTACTACTGCTATTATACGTTTTTACTATAACAGCTATCGAGATTAACGAATCGTGAGATGTTTTTAAAGTATTTAGATCTATTCCCATCACATAAAATGTTGCCGTGATGAGCATTGAGCAGATGACTGTGTGTTGATCGCGAGAATGAAGATCTAATCAATGCAAAGCAGTTTCTGCACTCTCTCTGCTTTCACCAATGCAAACACGATGATGTAAATACAGTAAGAGCTTCGTTGTGCAGTAACGTGCGTCATTGATTTCATAACGAGTTTGGCAAGTGTCCAGATAAACTCGCGCTGTGTGGAAAGATTGTTCTTTGATCGCTTTCTGTATAGGCCTATAATTTGTTCACAATTTAAATACGATTATTTTCATCCTACTAAAAGAAACGATGTGAAGCTGATATTTTAGTCACTGGCTTGACTTACTGATGCATAAACAGTATTGAACGATTTTGAGAGAAAGATTACCTGTCTGAACTTGAACAATTACTCATCAGAAAGTGTTGCTTGGTAGCTCGATCCGAGGCCAGCTCTGTATTGGCCCAAGTTGAGGAAACACTCGGTGAAATGTTTGGAAATTTCCAGAGAAAATAAAATTAACCCATTGTTTCTTCAGAGGCTCAGATGAAGGAACTAAAAAATACTTTTGTGTTCATGTGTACATCCACACTGAGCAACTGCCATGCTTCGGCTGCGCAGTTCCACCTGGCATTGAGGGCTGGCATTATGCAAATATTTGGAGGCGTACATATTAATGATCCCGACTATTGCGTCACAGTCGGTATTGTGTGGAGAACCGACCGTTTTTCAGGGGTGTTTTTCATAAACGTGAATTTAATGAGAACGCGAAAACAGTCCAGTTTGAGATTCACTCTATGTCATGTCCATGCACTGAACTCTTGTTATTTGACTATACCAAGGTAAATTCAATTTTGAACTATAGGTCACCTTTAACTTTTGCAAATGGTTTCATTTGAAATATATTTTCAGAATTGAATACAGTTATTTAATAGTGTGTGTGCAGTGTTAGACACTGAGTTCTATCTATTGTTTAAGTGTACTTCACTGTTGGAGTGTCACTGTTATATTTGCATCATAAATATTGTGCATATTTTCAATATTTAAATGACTTCAGGAAAGATGTCAATAAAACAACAATAAATCTAATAATTGCACGTAGTGTTAGGTACGTGCCACCTAATATGGCCTAATAGTCCTAGGAAAGCAACTATCTGTCATTTTACATTGCAGTCATTTAAATGTAAGTACAGTATTTATTATAGCTGTGTGTCAAGCTATAATAGCAAGCTAAACATTTTATGACCATATATTTTGTCATATATTTTACATTACGTTATAAATGTAAATATATTGCACACTTAACATCATATATTTTTTGTTATATTTGAGAATATATTTCAATATGATAAATATAAGTGAACAACAATGCAAATATATTTCAATGTATTTGGAATATATGCCACATACTGTCATGGTGCAATGGATCACAGGAAGCAAATGCGAGTGAATGAATCTTTATTGTCTCAGTCCACGGCAAAAGCCAGCAATGGTGACGCAGGGACTGGATGGTCAACTCGGTGAGTGAAGACAGACGGTGCGAAGAATCCACGGTGAACGAAGAACACACTCTAGGCACGAAAACACTCCACGGAACACGACACGATCAGGAACAGGAACCAGACAGGGACACACCAAACAAAGATCTGACAAGGATGAGAGAACAGCGGTGAGTATAAGTAGTGGTGATGATCAACTGCAGCTGGTGATGTGATGATGAACAGCTGGAGCGGATCAGGTAATGCCATACAGACATGCCCCTCACACACGTGCGTTCATACAACAACGTAAACACGAGACAAGAAGGAACAGAGAAATTGTCTACCGTGACAGTACCCCTCCTCCTAAGAACGCCTCCTGGCGTTCTCAGACTCCCTTACCTGTCGATTGTAATCATCGATAAGAGAGTGATCCAGAATGTCTCTAGCAGGAACCCAACTTCTCTCCTCCGGACCGTAACCTTCCCAGTCCACCAAGTACTGGAACCCGCGTCCCCTCCGTCTAGAGTCCAGGATGCGATTGACCGAATAGGATGGTTCCCCATCTACGAGTCGCGGCGGTGGGGGAACCGGGACTGGCGGATTAATGCGAGCATAAAACACGGGTTTGACTTTGGATACATGGAACACGGGATGAATTCTCTTTTACGCAAGAGGAAGTTTAAGGCGGACTGCCACCGGACTAACAATCTTGGTGACAGCAAACGGGCCAATAAATTTGGGAGCAAGTTTATTCGAGACGGACCGGAGAGGAATGTTCTTGGTAGAAAGCCACACTTTGGAACCGACGACGTATACGGGAGGCCTCCGCCGGTGGCGATCGGCCTTGGCCTTGGTGCGAGCTCCCACTTGGAGTAGAGTCTCACGGGCTCTAGTCCAAGTGCGCTGACACCTCTGGACAAAGGCGTGAGCGGAGGGGACCGCGACTTCGGATTCCAGACTAGGAAACATTGGTGGCTGGTAACCTACACTACACTCAAACGGAGATAGGCCCGTAGATGACACTGGTAACGTATTGTGGGCGTACTCCACCATAGACAGTTGCTGACTCCAAGAGGAAGGGTTCTTGGAAACCATACATCGCAACATTCTTTCCACATCTTGGTTGGCTCTCTCAGTCTGACCATTGCTCTGGGGATGAAATCCAGAGGACAAACTAACAGTCGCCCCCAGTAATCTACAAAATTCTCGCCAAAATTTGGACACAAATTGGGGACCCCTGTCAGAAACCACGTCCATCGGGAGGCCATGTAACCGAAAGACGTGATCTACGACAGTTACCGCTGTCTCCTTAGCTGAAGGTAATTTGGGTAAGGGGATGAAATGTGCTGCCTTCGAGAATCGGTCCACCACAGTTAAAATCACTGTGTTACTCTGAGAGGGTGGGAGGGCGGTAATAAAATCTAGAGCGATATGGGACCAGGGTCTCGAAGGCACCGGCAGCGGCTGAAGTAACCCATCTGGAGGTCGATTGGAAGACTTCCCAATGGCACAAACTGAGCAAGCCAAAACAAAATCGTGAACGTCGCGAGCCATACGTGGCCACCAAAACCGTTGCTTGACTGAAAAACCAGTGCGATTAACTCCTGGGTGACAAGCAACGTTGGAATTGTGACCCCACTGGATAACGTCTGACCGTAATCCCTCCGGCACAAACAAACGATTCGGTGGGCACCCGGGCGGAGGCGTTACCCCTTCTAAGGCTCTCTTGACCTTCGCTTCGACCTCCCATGTGAGTGTTGAGACAATTCTGGTCTCAGGTAAAATACACTCGGGAGTAGACGGGCGTTCGGAAAAATCAAATATGCGAGATAAAGAATCCGGCTTGATGTTCTTAGAACCCGGACGGTAAGATAGAGTAAAATCAAATCGACCGAAAAAAAGCGCCCACCGAGCCTGCCTGGAGTTCAATCTTTTGGCAGTTCTGATGTATTCTAGATTCTTGTGATCAGTCCAGACGATAAAAGGTACCCCCGACCCTTCTAACCAGTGTCGCCATTCTTCCAATGCCAACTTGACTGCCAACAACTCTCTGTTACCAATGTCATAATTGCGTTCGGCTGGGGATAATCGATGTGAAAAAAACGCGCAAGGATGCACCTTGTCGTCCACAGGTGAACGCTGGGATAACACTGCCCCTACTCCCACCTCTGACGCGTCGACCTCCACCACAAACTGACGTGAAGAATCAGGGGTTATAAGAATTGGAGCTGAAACAAAGCGGCTCTTAAGTTTAACGAACACAGCCTCGGCTGCTTCGGACCACCTGAACGCAGTTCGGGGGGAGGTCAAGGCAGTCAGAGGCGCGACTAGCTGGCTGAAATTGCGAATGAAACGCCGGTAAAAATTGGCAAACCCCAGAAACCTCAACAGGGCCTTGCGGGAATCTGGACTTGGCCAATCCACCACAGCCTTGATCTTCTCAGGGTCCATCCGCATTCCCTCGGACGACACGATGTAACCTAAAAAAGGAACAGACTGTGCATGAAAATCGCATTTCTCCGCCTTGACAAAAAGCCCATTCTCTAGCAGCCTCTGAAGCACTCGTCGGACGTGCTGCACATGCTCCTGGAGAGACGAAGAAAAAATCAATATGTCATCCAGGTAGACATATATGAACTGATCGATCATGTCTCGCAGCACATCGTTGACCAGTGCCTGGAAAACTGCTGGGGAGTTGGACAGCCCGAACGGCATAACCAAATATTCAAAATGCCCCCTGGGGGTGTTAAAAGCAGTTTTCCATTCATCTCCCTCCCTGATGCGAACCAAATGATAAGCGTTACGTAAGTCCAATTTTGTGAAGACAGATGCTCCCTGCAACCTCTCGAAGGCTGAAGACATCAACGGCAAAGGATACGTATTCTTTACCGTGATGTTATTCAACCCTCGGTAGTCAATGCAAGGTCGCAAAGATCCATCCTTCTTCCCCACAAAAAAGAACCCCGCCCCCGCTGGAGAAGAGGAAGGGCGAATGAATTTGGCTACTAGAGAATCAGAAATATATTTCTCCATAGCCTCTCTTTCAGGAATCGAAAGTGAATATAACTTGCCTTTAGGCGGAGACTTACCTGGCAGTAAATCTATAGCACAGTCATAGGGACGATGCGGAGGGAGAGAAGCAGCACGAGACTTACTGAACACTTCCTTCAGATCCAGATACTCCGCGGGCACGTTAGACAAATCCCCTGTTTCCTCCTGCAACACAGAAACAGGTACAGACGAACAAGCAGACACAAGACAAGACTTATGGCATTCCTTATTCCACTCCAGCACAGCTTTATGAATCCAGTCCACACGGGGGTTATGTTTGATCAGCCAAGGATGTCCGAGAACAACAGGTGCCAAAGGTGAGTCCAAAATAAAAAAAGAAATAGTCTCGGTGTGATTGCCAGAAGTGATGAGCGTGATATCTTCAGTGGTGTGTGAAATGATGGGAAGTTCTTGACCAGTTAATGCATGAACAGAAATCCTGTGAGTGAGGGGTCGAAGGGGAATCTGGAAGGTGCGTGCGAAATTAGAATCCATAAAATTACCTTCCGCCCCGGAATCCAACAGTGCAGAACAGTCGTGCTGGTTGGTTGACCATCTCAGTCTTACCGAGAGGAGGGTGGAGGTAGATGTAGCTGGTGAGGTCTTCCTGGCGGAGATCCCACCCGACAGTAGCCTCATGTTTACTGTCGGGCTTGGCCTTTTACCGGGCAGTTGTATGCAAAGTGACCAGTCCCTCCACAGTAAAGGCAAAGGCCCTGGGATCTCCGCCTCTCCCTCTCCTCTCGGGAAAGCCGAGCTCGACCCACCTGCATGGGCTCGTGATCGTCGACAGGGCTGACCACGCCCCTGCCGCTGGACCGCCGGCCGTCGAAATCTCCGAGAGGGCGGGTGGAAGTTGTTCTGCGCTCGACTCTGGACAGTCGAGCGTCCACCCGCAGGGCAAGGTCGATTAGGCCATTGAGACTGGTGGGGAGATCCAGGGCATAGATCTCCTTCTGGACGTGGTCAGCCAGCCCATGCAGGAACATGTCCCACTGCGCCTCCTCGTTCCAGCCACACTCCGCCGCCAGGGTCCTGAACTGGATCGAGTAATCGGATACCGAGGATTCGCCCTGGCGGAGTTCAGCCAACGTCCTGGCCGCTTCTCTTCCGGACACCGCGCGATCGAAGACCTTCCTCATCTCCTCCGCGAGGGACTGGAACGAGGAACAGCATGGGTTCTGGTTCTCCCACACCGCCGTTCCCCAGAGTGCCGCTCTCCCAGTCAGCAGCGTCAATACAAATGCCACTTTCGTTTGTTCATTGAAAAAGGTGCGAGGCTGTAAAGCAAAGTGCATAGAGCACCGGGTTAAGAATGCTCTGCAATGAGACGGCTCACCCGAATAAGCCTCCGGAACCGGCAGTCGAGGCTCCGACTGGGAGGGGCTTCCTGGTGGTGCGGGGGGAACGGCTGGTGTGGGGGGCGCAGCGGGGACACGTAGGCGCTGGATCTGCTGGGTGAGCTCAGACACCTGCGTCACCAAAGCTTGAACAGCGCGACCCGTGTCGCCGATCTCCTTCTCCTGGGAATTCATTCTCTGGATGCTGTGATGTACAAATTCTTCTATGGACGGTGACGCACTCGCTGCTCCCATTTCGTGGTCAGATCTTTCTGTCATGGTGCAATGGATCACAGGAAGCAAATGCGAGTGAATGAATCTTTATTGTCTCAGTCCACGGCAAAAGCCAGCAATGGTGACGCAGGGACTGGATGGTCAACTCGGTGAGTGAAGACAGACGGTGCGAAGAATCCACGGTGAACGAAGAACACACTCTAGGCACGAAAACACTCCACGGAACACGACACGATCAGGAACAGGAACCAGACAGGGACACACCAAACAAAGATCTGACAAGGATGAGAGAACAGCGGTGAGTATAAGTAGTGGTGATGATCAACTGCAGCTGGTGATGTGATGATGAACAGCTGGAGCGGATCAGGTAATGCCATACAGACATGCCCCTCACACACGTGCGTTCATACAACAACGTAAACACGAGACAAGAAGGAACAGAGAAATTGTCTACCGTGACACATACATTTTTGACACTATAAAATATATTTCAATATATTTCTTTTGTGTATGGGATTAAGGCGTGCTTGCCAACTGAGTACCCCTCAATAGCAGTATGAAAAGCAGCTATAGCAGCTACATAAACCTTCAATGTAGAGGGCAAACCTCCAGCATCCAAGCCGTCCTGCAGAAACAGGCCTACAGGTTCTCATCCCTGGCTGCACACCAGGCTGAGAACACATTCCACTTGAGAGCATACAAACGCCTCGTTGATGGAGCCCTCGCTTCTGCTGTTGTGTTCAGCGCTTGCTGCAGAACATCTAGCCAGTACACGATGTGCTGACCTGCCACACATGCAAATCACACATGTCGAATGGTGTGCTTCTGTGCCATGGCTGGTTGGGCCATTTCGGCGCTATTAGCAATAGTATCTCCCTTTCCTCCAAGGTTCCATGCACCACTAGTGACATTATATTCACCAGAGGGAAAGCATTTTTTCGTTTCCTGGTTCAGTTGCTGGCCAACGCATACCTGGAGTGTTCATCATAGAGAAGAACAGAGGGCAGTGGGCATTCTCTAGGCAAAGAGGTTCCATGTCAAGTGCACCATCTGGGGGTGCAGCCTCCATTCCCCGTGTACAATGTACGTCCGCCCTGCAGTTTAACCTGCCCAGTACATGAACTGCTCGGATTAGGAGAAATTGCTAATCCGCCCATAGGAGGAAACGTCAGCCTCTGCAGCACGCCTGAAAACACACCTCCCTGGCAATTGAAGTAATCACCGTCATATTGTCCGTTCAAATTAGAACATGACGGTCTCTCACGTACAGATTGTTTCAAAGCAGCTTTACAGAGATAACAGGAAAATAATGCAACAAAGTTTGTTTCCAGAAGAAAATAACGACACAGTCCAGCTTAAGTAAGCTCAGTGATGTTTAATTTTTGTAGTAAAAAAGTTGTTAATTTAGTTAATTTATATATATAGCCGCTCTAAAGAAAACTGTGATGTCATCGTCCAGCTCAGGTCAGTTCTCATATAATGGTGTCAATGCAGGCAGATCAATAATATTGTTGAATATTAAATTAAATGTCCCCCCCCAATTAGTATGGTGACGGTCTGAACCTGTTCTGGTGTTACTGAAAAGCGTCTCGGAGGAGCTGGTAGATGGCTGGGGCTGCCCACTAGGGGCAGACTTCTTGGATTTTGAGTGGCGAGGGAAATATTGTTTGTAGGCCGCAGACTGTTTCTTCGCCTCCTGAAACCTGTCGATGACAATATTTACTGCATCGCCCATCAGGCCAGAAGGCGAAATCGGGGCATCAAGGAGGAAAGCCCTATCTTTCTCCTTGATGCCCGATAGGTTTAACCATAAATGTCTCTCTGAGACCACCATAGCCACCATGGAACGGCCGATAGCGCAGGCCGTTTCCTTGGTGATTCGGATAGAAAAGTCTGCAGCCTTTCTCAACTCCGCAATATCGGAGTTGGTCCCTCGCCCTCATACATATCCTTTAGAAGGTAGGCCTGGTAAGCTTGTAGTACTGCCATAGTGTGCAGACTAGCACCAGCCCGACCCGCAGCCATATAAGCCCTGCCCACCAAAGAAGATGTATCGCGGCAGGGTTTGCTGGGCAGCACCGGGGTCTTTATGGATTATGCAGTGTCGGGGGAAAGATAACTGGCCAAAGGCTCTTCCACCCAAGGCATCATACCATAGCCGCTCTCTCTCTCACCCCCACAATATTGCTGTAATCTAATACTGGGGGGTTGGACAAGTGAGAGGAATGTGGTTTGTTGTTTGGAAAGAACGGCAAACCCCGGCGATGAGGCTGCTCTCTGTGCTGCAGGAATCGCTTGTCCAACTTGGATTTCGCCTGCGCTTCCTGCCTTTCATGTGACCAACTGATGTTTAGACGGCACTAGAGACAACCTCTACCAGCTCCTCATATGCGGGGACATGGAGTGGCGAGTCTTCTCCAAAATCCCCGCCTTCGATGCTGAGTACATCTACTTCCTGGGAAGCAGACAGCTCGAGCATTGGGTTCTCTGCTCGTGAATAAGAAGCCGCTGGGTGGGCTTCCGCACGAGGCAGGAGAACATTGGAACTGGCAGAGGATTCCTGAGACTCAGTGTGCCTCAGCAGTCTCAGGATCCCCTGCCAGATCCATCTGCGAACCCTGATGTGCACCGCCAGCCATCCTCTTCAAAGATGGCCAAGCGGGAGCGCAGCACTTAGATCGGTAGCTTTTCACAATCCCTCGAGAGCTGCCTGAGCGTGCTGCGCTCCCAAACAATGTACACACAATTGGTGTGTGTCCCCACCCGTAATGTAACGAAGGCAGGGATGCACACACCGCTTGTATTCTTGACTCGCCATTCTCATATATATATATATATATATATTGTGCTTTGCAACAGACAAACAACACCAAATATGACAGACACGACAGAGAGCGCTTGCTGAAGAACAGAAAGCTAACTCTGTTGTGTGCCGGCATCCCTTTGTAGCTTCCGTGTATGCCGTCACACGTTATGTCATGACACAACACCAATCACAGTTGGCATAGTTTCATTCATGCTTCACTGGTGCTACACTGGGGGACGTTCACCAAAGTGTCGTTACGACGCAGTGCGAGTTACTTTTATTAACTTGAACAAAACTGAAAATCATTAACAAGACCTTTTTCTCAAAATATATTCAATAATTTTAGCGATTCTCATTTGCTACTTAAATATACAACATTTTAAAAAATATTAAATATTAGATCAAAGTAGCTGTTACGACCCCCGAATTAGCCTAGGGGTTCGGAAGTCCAACATTTAAATACGACATTAAAGAGGGACATCTATATGAGCCATAGTTTGTACAAAAGACCCAACAATCCAATTACTGTGCAAAAAGCCAACACCTTTATTTAGTATAATAAGGTCAATGGCAAAAGTGAAGTGAAACAATATATGACAAACATAGATAAATATATATACAGTGGATACAGAATTTTTGTAAGATGGTTGGTTACCACAAAAGAAAGAGAGGGACGTGGATGGCGCCAAAGGAAAGAAAGCAACAAAACCAAACAAAGTCTAGCTGTTAAATAACCTCTAATCCTAACTAAGAAAATAAAGAAGAAAACAATAATCTTCAGCGTCCAAGACGCCCTACCTAATCTCCACTACCTATCAGAAAACAAAAGTACAGGGAGTGGCACTCGCCCCTAACCTAGTGTACTTAGACAAAACGAAACTCCCTGTGTATGCAGTGTATGTCACGTGACATGCTTACCTGTCCGTCTCTTTCCGAACTAGCAACATACAGTGGTGTACTGTATAATCAAGTTACATAAAACCAAAGAACGAATACAGGAAGAGTTCATCCATACACTAAATTCAGCATCACACAGATCGAACAGGTACAGCAATAAGAACAGGGTACAAGATCTCAAACAGGAAGCTGCGTGGTCTGAGACTCCGTGGCTGAGTCTCTGTGGAACCGTCTGGCGTACTCTCTTATCCCAAGGTGGCCTGTTCCCATTGGCGACAGCGAGAAGTAATGACGTCAGCGCCAACGATGATTGACAGGTCACTTGGCCAATCACGGGTCCCTGGAAAGTGAAAGTAACCGAGAGAGAGCGGGATGAAAAAAAACACACACACAGGAACGTAACACCCCTTTTCATAAGAACAAACCTATAATAATTATAGTTTGTTAAAATAAAATAATTTCATTCAGGGAAAAAAACAACAAATATATACATATATCATATACATAGCCTACCCAAGCCTACCCCAAGTCAGGCTAACCACACCTAGAAAGGGCATCAGCCACAACATTTTCTGCTCCTTTCTTGTGACGGATTTCCAAGTTATAGTTTTGCACAATCAGAGACCAGCGCATGAGCCGCTGATTCTGATTGTACATACGTGAAAGAAAAACTTACGGATTGTGGTCTGTATAAACAATTACAGGGAGAGGACTAGAACCCACGTAAACCTCAAAGTATTGCAGTGCCAACAGTAATGCCAAAGCCTCCTTCTCAATGGTCGAATAATTAAACTGGTGTTTATTAAATTTTCAAGAAAAATAGCACACAGGATGTTCCATGCGGTTTTTATCCTCTTGAAGGAGTACTGCACCAGCTCCTAAGGCACTTGCATCAACCTCCAGTTTAAAAGGCAAAGCAAAATCCGGAGCTGCTAAGACTGGAGTACTACACAACAAAGCTTTTACACTATCAAACGAATGTTGGCACTCAGCTGACCAAACAAATGATTTAGATGGACTCAGTAAACTCGTGAGTGGATGCACCACACTAGAAAAGTTTCGACAGAAACTACGATAGTATCCTGCCATTCCCAAAAAACGGCGTAACTCGCGTCTGGTCGTGGGAATGGAAAATTCATTAATAGCAGAAACCTTAGCGGCTACAGGTCGAACTTGCCCCTGACCAACCTCCTTACCAAGATAAGTCACCGTTGCTTGGGCAAATTCGCATTTGGCTAGATTCAGTGTTAACGCAGCTTTTTCCAACCGTTCAAAGACAGTGTGCATCAAAGATAGATGTTCTGACCATTCTGAGGAGTATACCACCAAGTCATCCAAGTTCTCATTACAATTTGGCACACCCGCCAACACCAGGTTAACCAACCTTTGAAAGGTAGCGGGTGCGTTATGCAAACCGAACGCCATAACTTTGTATTGCATAAGGTGATCAGGTGTCACAAATGCAGAGATATGCGATGCACGACTAGTTAAAGGCACCTGCCAATAGCCTTTTAGTAAATCTAATTTAGTAACGAAACGTGCAGAACCAAGGTTATGAATGCAATCCTCCATCCGAGGAAGAGGATAGCAATCTGGCATCGTAACCGCATTAACTTTCCGATAATCCGTGCAAAAACGGAAAGTTTTATCTGATTTAGGAACGAGTACACACGGCGAACTCCACGGACTGTAACTAGGAATAGCTAAACCATTTTCTGTTAAATAGTTAACTTCTTCTCTCATAATAGCTCGCTTGCATGCATTAACACGGTACGCATGTTGTTTGATAGGGGGAGAATCCTTAACATCTATGTCATGTTGTAACACCGAAGTCTTAGTAGGTGTGTCATTGAAAAGAGTAGGACATTTTTCAATCAACTGGATAACATCCTGTCTCTGAGCTTCGGATAGATGAACTAAATAAGAAGGCAACTTCTTCAACAATTCTGAATTTCTTAGTCTAGTACACTGCTGTGGTGCATTACGCAGCACGAGACCATCTTCATCCGCCCCTGTTCCGACTGAAGATGAAACCTCGCCGACTACTGCAACAGACGAAGCCACAGGTACAGATTTTTCCTCAGTTTTCTCCGAAGATCTCTCTCTACAATGACATGCTTTCAACATATTAATATGACAGACCCGTGACTTGCGTTTCCTATCAGGAGTAATACATAAGGACCTGAAAAACGGGCAGACAAAGCTGATCCCAAAGTGGGCAGTAACACGAGCACTTGGTCACCGGCATTAAAAGAACGAGGAACGGCTTTGGTGTCATATCGACACTTCATAACTTTTTGTGCGGCTGTAAGTGACTCCTTCGCCTGTGCCCACGCGTTATGCAAACGCTCTCTGAAACAACTGACACCTTCAGTGCCTCTAGTTCCAGCTGTCGCAGCTTCACCTCCTTCTCAGCTTCTACCTCGAGCCTGTGCATTTCGAGCTTCAAGTCCAACTCAGCCTGACGCGCCTGGGTCCTTTCCTGTGCCTTATACTGTAAACGAGCCAGACGGACTCTCAAGCGCCCGTTCCCAGACCCAATAGAAGCAGGGGAGGACGGATCAAAAGGCGTCAAGACAGCCTTAGTATCAGCCCCGACATCAACCTCGGCAACTATCTCGCCCCGCTCTTCGTCTGATCCCCCCTCACTAGAAACCCGCGCGCCAGCACCAAGTGGCCCGATCTCTCTAGCACTTACACCAGGCATCGTAAAAATGTTCAACTCACCTGTCCGTCTCTTTCCGAACTAGCAACATACAGTGGTGTACTGTATAATCAAGTTACATAAAACCAAAGAACGAATACAGGAAGAGTTCATCCATACACTAAATTCAGCATCACACAGATCGAACAGGTACAGCAATAAGAACAGGGTACAAGATCTCAAACAGGAAGCTGCGTGGTCTGAGACTCCGTGGCTGAGTCTCCGTGGAACCGTCTGGCGTACTCTCTTATCCCAAGGTGGCCTTTTCCCATTGGCGACAGCGAGAAGTAATGACGTCAGCGCCAACGATGATTGACAGGTCACTTGGCCAATCACGGGTACCTGGAAAGTGAAAGTAACCAAGAGAGAGCGGGAAGAAAAAAAACACACACACAGGAACGTAACAGTAGCGCAGAATCAATTTTGCGCTTCTGTCCGAGATCACCAAAAATTCTTGTGCATCTTGAAAGGCGAATGGGTAACACTTTACAATACGGGTGCACTAATATGCATTAATTCATGTTTAACTAATGCACAGATAGTCATGAGTTAATGTATGACTCATGAAGAACTAAACCATTAATTAATTATTACTGCATCAGCAACTAATAAAGAGTCTATATGATTAATAGATTAAGTAATACATGAATTGCTATTAATTCAATGTGTCATTGTGTATTAATTCCTTAATAACATATTTTATTAACCAATAGTGTAAATGACTGTGTTAATTCCCACAATTAGTCAAAGCTATGCACTTCAACTTCCAGTTGTCTGCTTTAATTAATCATTAGCAAATGATTTGCAAAGGTATCATTATGTTATGACTTTACTTGTTGAGGCACATGACTATTAACTAATTGTTTAGTAATATGTAATTTTTTGTTTTGACATTTCAATTTCCCGCCTTCTACAACCGGGATTCACTGTGCCAGATGAACCGCCGCATCCGAACAGTTAATGGCCCAGGAGTGTGTCAGGTTAAGCTTGAGCTCTAGGATTTAAAGGAAGAACACTGAGAATATGCGGCCGGGCTCTGCTGTTTCATAACACTATGTCTAGACCGGACAAAGAAACTAGAACCCATTATAATCAGTGATACAACACTGGATGAGACACAATGCTACACGACACAACAAAACCCCGACAGTAAACTGATGCCTCACTCTATTTGTATTTCAGATTCTGGTGTGCTGATATTTGTGTGCGGCCCAACTTACCCATCCTTCAAACACTCTCTGACATTACACTCACTGCATGTGCAACTGCCCCACAGACCTTTAGTGGGGATGACAAAACCCATAACCATAATGACATATTACTAAACAATTAGTTAATAGTCATGTGCCTCAACAAGTAAAGTCATAACATAATGATAGATTTGCTAATCATTAGCTAATGATTAATTAAAGCAGACAGCTGGAAGTTGAAGTGCATAGCGTTGACTAATTGTGGTAATTAACACATTCATTTACACTATTAGTTAATAAAATATGTTATTAAGGAATTAATACATGATGACACGTTTAATTAATAGCAATTCATTTATTACTTAATCTATTAATCATATAGACTCTTTATTAGTTGCTGATGCAGTAATAATTAATTAATGGTTTAGTTCTTCATGAGTCATACATTAACTCATGATTATCTGTGCATTAGTTAAGTATGAATTAATGCTTATTAGTGCACCCGTATTGTAAAGTGTTACCAGCGAATGTTTTGGATAGTCTGCAGCAAGTTTTTGTGCCATCTAGTGGTTTAGAGCAGTGGTTCCCAAACCTGTCCTGGCGACCCACCAACACTGCACGTTTTCTTTGTCTCCCTAATCAAACACACCTGATTCAACTTTGAATCAGGTGTGTTTGATTAGGGAGACAAAGAAAACGTGCAGTGTTGGTGGGTCGCCAGGACAGGTTTGGGAACCACTGGTTTAGAGGAAAATCAAATCAAAGTCTTTTAGGAGCTCCCGGGGAGCCTTTAGCCCCGTTGTACCATACTTTTTCACATGACCTTGATGATTAGTTAGGCTAATTCTGAACACAGCCACATACCCAATTATAAAAGAGTGTGTAAGGTAGTTAGGTCATTTTAATTTTTTTTTTTATGTGTACTTTGTATGCGGTTGTATGCCATATAACCCCAGGTGACCTATATTTAGATTTTATTAATCTGCATGTTGAGAGACTTGTACTGTGATTCCCTATGGTACTCATGTCTGTCCTCTTTTTCTTCAGATCATTTATTTTTAGCTTTTAAATGACTGGGTCACTAAAAGAGGCCTAAATTCACCAGGGACATACTCATTGGAAAGTCTATCAAATATCTTATCCTATCATGTCTTTGCCTAATTGTTGAGAAGAGGTGAAGAGGTAGAATGAGAAAGAGAGTATAACATGTTTTTTTAGTGCTGAAAAACTGCACATTGAGTCTCATTTTGGTGGTCAGACTCACTGTCCTGCAAGATCTCACCTGGACTCTATCCATTAGACTCTTCTTTTTACTCTCCTGTTTATTCATTGCTACTATGCTGTCCGTCTGGATTGTCTTGGTTTCCTGCATGGATTTTCTCTTGTACACCTCTGCAGAAGAGGGTCTGGAGTTTCCCAGTTTTGATGGCAGGGACAGAGTTCTTAATGTCAATGAAAGGAACTATAAGAAGGCTTTAAAGAAGTATGACATGATATGTTTGCTGTATCACGAACCCCTGTCTTCAGATAAGGAGCTCCAGCAGCAGTTTCACATGAGGGAGATGGTTCTGGAGGTAAGGAATTATATAGAGAAGGGGGATGACTAAAGAATTTAGTGGATGAATAGGGACAATATAAAAATACAATATATTATATGGTATTTCTTATACCATCAAATACGCTGAACAGGTTTTCAGTTTCTAACACAAACACACACACTGAAAAAAAATATGTTCAACGCATATGATGGTATGTTCTAAATGTATGTCATGCAATATATCGGTCCCTATTCATCCACTAAATTTCATCCCCGTTCTCTTAATAATTTAAACATAAAATCAACGATTGTTTTAGATGTTTACTCCAAATAAAATGTATCAAAGAGCTACAATTTATTGCACCAGGGGGTCAGACTGTACATCTGTTTTCTGTGTCTAGACAGTAGGCTAACTGATGTGCAATTTAGTGGAAAGACTGACCTGATTTGGAGGCTGACAAAGGATTCACAAACAGCAATGCTCGGTCTGCTTATGATAACAGAGCTGTCAAGTATACTTTTGACTATGCAAATATCAGCCATCACAATCTACAAAACTGATCCAGGTTAAAGATTCCTTCTTAGATATACTGTGGAAATGTTGCCCCAGACTGAATTGCTATTACAGACTAAAGGTGTTTGTAAAAACTGGCAAACTGGTTTCCCTTTACTTCTGAATTTAAAAAATGTTCCTCAAACAATGAATGTACTGATGTGTCTCTTCCATGCATCACTAGCTTGCTGCTCAGGTTCTCGAAGACAAGGATATTGGTTTTGGAATGGTAGACTCACATAAAGATGCTAAAGTTGCCAAAAAGCTTGGTAAGAAGATTTGTTTTGAATTACTGTGCTAATAACAACATTGCTTTGTAGATTACATTTTCTTACTTACCCATTCAATAAAAATGCCTGATACTTCTTGGTATCTTTGTGGTTAGGTCCTGACTGAAATGTGATCTTTGTTCATCAGGTCTGGAGGAAGAAGGAAGCATTTATGTTTTTAAGGATGAAAGAGTGATCGAGTTTGATGGAGAGCTCTCTGCAGATACACTGGTTGAATTCGTGCTGGATGTGAGTGAAATTTGCTGGGCTGGATAAGCGTCAGGTCTCTGACTGTAGTTGATTTTATGATATCTTAGCAGAGTCTATCTTAATTCTTCAGTAACATCACATATTTATAATAATAAGATTCATGTTCTGGATCACCATTATTGTAATTTTTGGATACTTATTGCAGGAATATTAAACACAAACTTTAGGCTTGTGAATACTGTGGCTCAATGGAATATACTAACATTTGACCCATTCCTTTTCTTCCCTTCTCTGTGTGTGTCACACCATTCTTTAGCTGCTGGAGGATCCAGTGGAGTTGATCAGTAACTCCATGGAACAACGCGCTTTTGAGCGAATGGATGAAGACATACGCCTTATCGGGTACTTCAAGGGTGAAGAATCTGAGCGTGAGTGGCCTTTTTGCTTCTCATTTAAGTTTGTATGTAAAATTATAATTTTGTGGTCATGCTCTAATAAGTATGACTCACTCATTCCATTCATTGTGGATTTATGTGTTTATGAACTAGTTATATAGTGTCTTATTTGGCCCAACATTTTTATCAACTCCAGAGACATATTGACTTAGAACATTTAGGATCTCAAAGATCTCTTATTTAAGGCTAGTATCAGATTTGTTTTATGTCCAGATTATATTTGTATATATTTATTTTAATGTAGAGTTCTTCTATTTCTATTCCATGGTGTCAGGGTTCTGCCCTGGCAGCCTTGTCTGTGTTGTCATTGTTTCATGTCTCTGTTTGTGTTTTGTGTCAGCACATGGCTTTGTCTTTGTTTGTGTTTGCCATGTGCTTCTTTTGTCCCACCTCCTGGTTTCCCGTTACCACGCCCCCTTGTTTAGTCCTTGTTTCACTAATTGTGTTCACCTGGTCCTCTTGTGCCATTTTCCCTCTTGTCTTTGCTGGTTCGTTGTGTGCCTTGTGTCTTGATAATCTTGTCCTGTATTTATCCTCTTGATAGTTTTTGATCTTGTCAAGTTATAGATTTTGCTGTATTTTTTCCCTAGCCTTGTTTTAGGCTTATCTAGTTCCATTCCGAAATGTTTATTTTTGGGGAAAACTACTTTTTCTCTGAATTTTGAAGCCTCTAATTCAAAAAGCGCAGTGCCTACTGCACAGCCACAACAGAGTGGCGATCTGAGCGCTAGGGATGGGCAAATGAAGTATCATGAAGCACTGAGGCTTTCCCCCTCAATTCAAAGCTTTGAGAGTGTCAAAAATAGCGCCATCTGGTGTTTAGCAAAAAATAAAGCAGCCAAGACCCTGTGAAAGAAGCTTCATCGGACAAAGCAGCCACTCTCTGTTTTCTCTCTGTGATAAAACCATCGGCCAAACTCTACGAACGCCAGCTCCCCACCCCATCACGACGAGCTGCCGTCTGAACTGATTCAGCCACCAAGCCCCAATGCCTAGAAAGCCATGCCCGGCCTGTCAGAATGGGTGCTAAACACGGTGATACAAGGTTACTCGCTTCAATTTGCTCGAAGACCACCCTGCTTTGGGGGCATAGTCCACACTTCGGTCTGGAGCAACGTAGCACACGTCCTCCGCGTCAAAGTAATGATTTTACTGGCGAAAGGAGCTGTAGAGACAGTTCCTCCTCCCCACAGCTAGTCAGGCTTCTACAGCCGCTACTTTCTTGTTCTCAAGAAGGATGGTGGCCTCAGGCCCATATCAGACATTTGAATCGCGTCCTCATGAGACAGCTGTTCAAGATGCTAACATTGAACAAATCCTGTCGCAAGTATGTCCAGGGGATTGTTTATTCTTCTTCAGTGGATCTAAAAAATGTATAAATTCATATCCAAATAGCCCCCCGTCGCAGACAGTATACGGTCCTACCATTCAAAGTGTCTCTGGCCCCACACACTTTTACAAAGTGCATGGATGCAGCACTTTCCCACCTGAGACAGAAGGGGATGCGCATTCCCAATTACCTTGACAACTGGCTCATCCTGGCCCAGTCGGAGGAAGAGTTAATTTTTCAAAGATCTGTGCTCCTCAGCCATTTGAAATGCCTAGGACTCCAGCCAATAGCTCACTGTCTCCCAGCCAGAAAATCTCTTTCCTGGGAGCAGTTCTAGACTCCGCCCGAATGAGGGTGTGGCTAATCCATGAGCGCGCTCACGACTGTTCAGCGGCTCACCATTTCGTTCAGAGAAGGGGCCCTTTCCCCTCCAGAACCTTTCAGAGGATGCTAGGCCTCATGGCCTCTACATCGCCAGTACTTCCACTGGGCCTGCTGCACAAACGCCCCCTCCAGTACTGGCTGAAACCCCAGGCCCCAGCTCACGCATGGTGATAAGGTCGCCTCCATGTCAAGGAGACCACGGCTGCATCACAGCCCTGGCCCCTCGGAAGGACCCCAGTCATTATCAGATTGGAGTGAGCATGGGGTTGGTCTCGAGAAAAAAAATGGTCATGACGGAAGCTTCCGACACAGGTTGGGGAGCTTTTTGCAAGGGCAGACCGACTTCCGGCTCCTGTTCGAGCACGGAAAAGCGGCTGCATATCAACTGCCTGGAAATAATGGCGGTTTTTCTGGCCCTCAAAACCTTCTTACCAGACCTAATAGGACATCACGTCTTAGTCTGGTCAGACAACATGGCTGTAGTGGTCTACAAACACCACCATGGTGGACTCTTTACAGACTAGCCTGACTCCTATTCTGGTCACAATGCAACCTGCGCTCTCTGAGAGCGGTGCATGTGCCGGGCAGACTGAATCAGGGAGCAGACATTAAACCAATCTGGAGCATCTTCGACAAGGCAAATATTGACCTCTTCGCCTCCGAAGGCAACTCTCATTGCCCAATATTCTTTACAAAGAACATGGATGCGCTGGCCCACAAATGGCCAAGCCTTCCCCTTTATGCCTTTTCCCCGGTAGCGCTGCTCCCTCAGGTCATCAAACGGATCAGAGAAGACAGGCGTGCTGTCCATGCGCGTAATTTGCACGGGGGTTACGGGGGTCATGACCCCCTCAAAAATCAGATCCAGCTAATATAACACCCCCCCCCCCCCAACCCCCCAATATCATCACATCATTCAGATTAAAATAAATATGAAATATTTCGAATGAATACTTTTGTTTGTTTCTTTATTAAATTCATTTGCCAGCAAGAAAGATTTTATTTATTTTAAAGTATTATATTTTAAATAATCTGTAATGTACCCCCCGCACCGACTACTTGGTATTACCCAACCCGCTTTCTCTAAGTTTGTTCACTATTTTGCGCAGTCGCTGGGATGAATGTTTGGAGAAAAAGCTGACGGTGCATGCTAACGGATGCAAAGATGAAAAGGACACTGAAATGCAGCCAGACAACGATTTTTCATTGTTGGTCGACACCAGCCAAAAAGAGGAAAAATCCTGACCAAACGGAGGTACCCCATTTCTAAGTTAGCTGTTAAGTTAGCTCAGCGTTTCTCAAAGTGGGCGCGGGCGCGGCCAACTGGTGGGGAATAGAGACATGACAAGTGGGGTGCGACAAACAGGTTTTGTGCCCATCTTTTTAAATCCTTTATTTATTGACCATACACTCAAAACAAAAGAAAGACACATTTAAATGTAAGCCTTACTTAACCTTTTCACACGTTAGTTTAAAAGTTTTTCAAGGCGACCGTTATTGATCATAGTATCACTTTATGGTTCCCATGGAGACGCGTCATTCATTGCTTGTCATACCGCAGCTGAATGACTGATGATCTGCTTTTATTTCCTTTTTTATTAAAAATTTCACAAATTTGTGAGATATAGCAGGATATATCTGATATTCCGATTGTCAAATATGTGCAAGTGGATGTGTTTTGTTGTTCAAATATAACGATCGCGTTAGTTGAGCTGTATGCGCAACGTATTTTAGGTATCACTAAAATTCCTAAAAAAATACGTAACTTACATTAGGAATTTACCACCTCCGGCTCAATTTGAGATTATTATTATTATTATTATTTTTATTTTATTTTTTAAACACTTAATTTAACTACTGTGTCATTATGGCATAAATAGTCAAGTGAACAGCTGCATTTACGTTAAGTAACGTTAGCCTAAATCAGTAAAAGTATCACAATGTATTTCTAATACAGGAACGGCAAATTAGCATGTTACCTTTTACACAAGAAAATTATTCAATAAATAAATAAATTAATAAATATCCCGCGAGTTTAACCCCCCCAATGGTAGACCCAAAGTTACGCCCTTGGTGCTGTCCTTATGGTGGCCCCTCTCTGGCGGACCCAACCGTGGTTCCCCGAGTTGATTCAGCTGCTTTCAGCAGCCCCATGGCCAATTCCCCTGTGGAAAGACCTCCTTTCAACCTCACGTAATCTGCCCTGTTCGGGCCTTAAGAGTATACATTTAGCGCTCTGACGATTGGAGATTTTACCATTTTGAGGTCCCTGCGCTGCAGGCACAAATCCTCTCTGCCTAGCTGGAGTTGACCTCAGGGCTAGCTCAAGCCGCTATTACCCTTCCAGAGGCTCTGACCTCAATCCGAGCCCTTCTTTGTAGGCATATCTTGCCCTTCCCTAGCCCTATCACCTAGGCACCCTCAATGGAGCGTTTCAGGCTAAGGCGAAAGAACATGTAGTTCTGCTCACATAGCACAGCGCTGTTGGATTGGTTCCCCATAGCGTCTAACAAAGACGCAAAACGGGTAAACGTTTCGAAAGGGAACGCCTCGGTTACTTATGTAACCTCGGTCCCTGAGATAACGGGAACGAGTATTGCGCAAGTCGGCCATGCTATGTCGCTTCACGACTGGTGTTTGTTGCTTCAGTCGAATTAAACCTGATTCCTATGGCGAAATGAGCTGCTTTATAGGCAGACGCCCTGCCCCTTTCGGCACTCACTCGGCTGGATGCGCCACGATTGGCTCGCGCAAACACACTGCTTCGCCATAGTTTTGTGCAGTTCCCACTTAGCAGCCAATGAGCACGCTTATATCACCGCTCTGTTGTGGCTGTGCAGTAGGCACTGAGCTTTTGTAAAAGGCTTCAAAATTCGGAGAAAAAGGAGTTTTCCCCATAGCGTCTAGCAAAAACGCAATACTCGTTCCCATTTTATCAGGAAACCAAAGTTACGTAAGTAACCGAGACGTTTTTTGATTTTGTTTCTCTCTCTAGTTTTGTAGTTCTTATTTTTTCTCTTTAGTTTTCTGCAAGGGTGCAGTTGCATTTTGTTTTTTGGCCTTGTCATGTATTTCTGGTATTTCTTTGCTTTTCTCTTGGTTGCTAGGTTAGGTTATTTTGAGAACTTTTCTCTATTATTTTGTTCCTTTTCTAATTCCAGTTATATAGTAAATTTGCTCTTTCCCTAGTCATTATTTTGGCAGTTTTTGTCTCTCCTGTTGTATTGTCTTGAGCTTTGTCATGTGTGTTGTGTTGGTTCCTGCCCTACTTGAGCTCTCTGTGTCTTTCCTGGTCGCTGACTCTCCTGACCTGGCAGCCAACTCTGGTCCCAGTGTCAAGCCTCTGCTTCCTTGAGTTACTGCCCCGTTGCTGTAAAGTCTGGAAATAACACAACTTGTGTATTATGCATCTGAGTCCTCCCTCTCAGAATTCCTGACACATGGTCTCTGCCTAGGGAATAGGCAAAAGAGGAAATGTAATGTCCATAAGTTGAAAATGTAAAATATTTTGGCTTTTTTTTTTTAACAATTGTTCTGTCATGACAACTCTCAGAGTGTTTGACATGATAATAGATGTGACAATGTTGATATGTTTGGTCTTGGCGGAATAGATCTGCTATGCTGCTGCTGCAGAGCAAGTATGGGACTTGTTACTGCCAATATATACATGACACTGTTGTGTCATACTGCGGCTGTACAAAATAGCATGCATGAATAACCCGTTGTCAAGGTGTGGTTGTACTAAGCGCACGGCGAGTGGAATTGTAAACAAAAATGTCTTTATTATAATCCACAAGACAAACACATGAGAACATTGGAGATCACAACCACGAAAACTCTGACAATACAGGACAAAGAAATAAGTAGAACTCAGGGCTTATATACAAACTGGGTAATCAAGGTAGAAACAGAACAGGTGTGGGGAACTAATTAACAATCATAAAAACAAACCAATGGTGGGAAAATAAGAACAAAGGAGGCTGGAACTAGAATAAAACCAAAATAGAACATACTCGTGACACCCGTAGTAGGTGGAGCTGGGGAGGGTGAAGGGATTCTGAAAGTGCACTGCAAATTGCTACAGCAAATGCTGACCAAATATTTGAAGGTTGAGCAGTGAGCTCATTGGCTACTGATACAGCAGGAACCAATCAGCTCTGTTCTATAGAGAATTAAGTGATTGCAAGCAGATTGAGTTAAGAACTGATCAGCCTGCGCCAGCTAGAGTTTCATGACAGAACTTTGTATTTATGATTTACAGCTCATGAATTATCAGTTGATTATCTGTGCATTTGGGGGTGTTGTGTTTGACATAATTTGTGGCCATGGCTCTGTTTAAGCCTTTTCTAACAGTATGTCATGTTAAATCATACAAGTCCAGATGTCAGCTTAACCGGGCCCTGTGGTAACCCCACATACTATTAAAAGCTGTCTAATTGTTCAAAGACATCAAAGCAGTTATAGAGCTATTCCCTAAAAAGGGCATTGGAGAGAGTAAGGTGAGATAGAGTTTATCTCGATTACACGACTGCTATACAGTTTTTATTAAAAAATACCATTTCAGCTGGGAGATTGCTGAAGCCTTTGCTGTGACCTCTGGATATGATGTGAAAGCACTAGCTGCTTGATGCTTCAGCACTAAAATGTTTAATTCCCAGTGTTTAACATTTTATTACAGTTTTTAAGGGTTAATGGATAATTATAAATATATGTGTGTGTGTGTGTTTCACTTTCTTTTTATTTCTCAGACTACAAGGCATTTCAGGTGACTGCAGAGAAGTTTCAGCCATATGTGAAGTTTTTTGCCACTTTTGACAAAGGGGTACGTGCAGTCCATTCCTTTACAATAAAAAAAGAATGAAGGCCATTAGATATTTTTCTGGTATATGTTATTCTGGTATAAAAGTGAGAATATATTTGTGTGTAAATGGCTATGACCATCTTTGAGGAAACAGGGTTACGTTTTGGCTTTATTTATAACCGTTTCATGCTGCAGGTGGCTAAACAACTGACTCTAAAATTGAATGAAATCGATTTTTATGAGCCCTTCATGGATGAGCCTGTAACCATTCCTGGCAAACCTAACTCAGTAGAGGAGATAGTGGACTTTGTTAATCAACATAGAAGGTGATATCAGTGGTAACCTCAGAACTTTGACATTGCTAAACTATCATCTAAAATATCCACTTTCATTCTAAAAACAATGTTTGATCCTCCCCAGGCCCACTCTGAGAAAGCTTCGTGCTGAGGACATGTTTGAGACTTGGGTGAGCAAGACTGGATCTGTAGGACTGATCATGTCACAGTCACCATCTAATTGTCATCGTCTCTGTCACTGTCATGTGTTAGTCTCCGTCTGCACTACAGTTCCCATCATCCTCCTTGGCCCACACCTGCACCTCCTTCATCCGTTCTGCCTATCAGTGTTCATATGTGTCACCTGGTTTCTGTTAATCTGTGTTTGTATTTAGTTCCTTTCAGTTCAGCCATGGTTCTTAGTTCTAATTAGTGTGTGTGTGTGCGTGCGTGTGTGTGTGTGTGTGTGTGTGTGTGTGTGTGTGTGTGTGTGTGTGTGTGTGTGTGTGTGTGTGTGTGTGTGTGTGTGTGTGTGTGTGTGTGTGTGTGTGTGTGTGCGCGTGTGTGTGTGTGTGTGTGTGTGTGTGTGTGTGTGTGTGTGTGTGTGTGTGTGTGTCAGTGTTGCCAAGTCCGCTTATTATAAGCAACTTTGGGCTTGTTTTTCTGTAAAGTCGCTTACAAATATTGGTAGTTGCGGGTCGCGGTTTTTTTTGGGCTTGTTTCTAAAGTGTAGTTGCTTATTTGGGCTCGTTCCCAGCTCGTTGTCAAGCAGATATTTTCTATATGTTATTTAAACGTAGGAGTTTGTCTTGCCTGTTCCCTCTGTCCCTCCCCTTTCCCCATACACACAGGAGACAGTAGAGTTTTTTCCTACCCACATCCTGCTTCTAATTGGCTCTGACCCAGATGGCAAACGAGTACTAGCCAATCAGAGGCAGAGCAGGGCAATCGTTTTTTTTCTGGTTAGGAAAACGTCAGTGAGTGACATTTAAATGAAAATACGTGCGAGGCGCGACTGATGGTGAGTTTTTATATATTAATTATATTATAGATATAGATATTATAGTTTAATATTGTTTAACCCTTTAACTGTCACTCCCCCTTTTTTCGCATAGATAGGCATGAAAATCACTATCCAAACTTAAATGGTTGTAATTCAAGAATGCTTTGGAATATAGACCTATGGTTGGTCTTGTTTTAAAGAAGACATTTGCCAGAATATTGTTGAAGTGAAGTATTATGAAATTATGAAAGTGGAACAGAAAAAAAGTTATTCAAGTTTGAGTTTATGAAAATGAACAATTTAAAAATATAATTATTTATATTTTATATAATATATATATATATATATATATATATATATTTAACAAAATGTATTTTACTCTAAAACTGCAAGAAAATGTAAGCCAAAAATCTGAAGAAGTTGTGTTCCAAATTTTAGGTTGATATCTCAAAAAATGAGCTTCCAGTGAGATTTTATTTGGGCGCAGTACCAACATTTTTCACTAGATGGACGGCCAAGCTTCATTACTGAAGAAAAATAAACTGTACCGTGTGAACAGTTTTACACAACTGCGCACAGTTTACCAATCTGTCCACATGGATGTAAATTGACAATCTGTACCCACAGTTTAAAACTATCCGTCCCCACGGATTATAAAACCGTGCACACAGTTTATTTATTTTTCTCTTCCCGGAACCTAGGGGGGCTCCGTAGAAAAAGCTCTTTTACTGTCTGTGAGAAAAAGTCGCTTGTTTTGGGCTTGTTTTCACGGGCCTGGTTGCTTATTTGTCTCGCGAGATCTGGAAACACTGGTGTGTGTGTGTGTGTGTGTGTGTGTGTGTGTGTGTGTGTGTGTGTGTGTGTGTGTGTGTGTGTGTGTGTGTGTGTGTGTGTGTGTGTGTGTGTGTGTGTGTGTGTGTGTGTGTGTGAGTGTGCGTGTGAATCCTGCCTGTCTGTACCTGTTGAAATCTTATATTTAGTAAAAGTTTGTATTGGAGCCTTCTGACTCATCGTCTTCATCTTCCTACACCACACCGTGACAGATCTATTGAATGTTAACTGTTGATTTATATGGTTGCTGGTTCACTGCTTAAGTGATCTTTCTCTGCTCAATTAACAGGAAGATGACATGGATGGAATTCACATTGTTGCCTTTGCTGAGGAGGAGGATCCAGGTTGTCACTTCCAAAATAAAAAATTGTTTACTGCTATCACCAAGACTAGATTTTGTAGCTCAGAATGATTGTATTAATAGCTCAATCACTTAATTTGTGCTTTTTCTCCCATTTCATAGACGGGTATGAATTCCTGGAAATTTTAAAGGACGTTGCAAGGGATAATACAAAAAACCCAGATCTAAGCATAATGTGGATTGATCCTGATGAATTTCCTCTGGTGAGATGTTATCCCATCCATGTCTACAAAGTATTTCTCTGCTTAAATTGAAACAGTTATGACAATGTTGTAATAGCTACTTCATCTGCAGTTAACTACTTACTGGGAGAAGACCTTTAAGGTGGACCTTACCAGACCCCAGATTGGTGTGGTGAACGTGACTGATGCAAGTAACTTTGGCCTTCGGTTTTTATGTTATTTAAGTATTCTACTTTTTCTGTCCTAGCCTTCATCACTGTGAAAACACCTCTTGTTTCCTTTTAAAAACTTCTCTACATTGAAATATGTAGGCTGTATATTACACATTTTTAGCTTTAAACTATCATACCCTTTTGAGGTAAAGTTTAACATAACATAACCATAATGATCTACAACGATAAAGCATTTTAATCACACACTATTCTTTAGTAAACTTTAAATTGACAGGCCTACTGTAAAGCCTACACTTACTAAAATATTCTTTATTTTATTTAGTTTTATTTGATAAAGACACTACAGAATAACAGTGTTGCAATAATTTGAGCAGCAGATGCTCTCTGTAAATATGCTTAACTAATATCTATTCTGCAGCATGTATGTCTGGTTATGCTTTTAATAAGAACCAATGAAATCTAACAACCAACAACCAAAATGTATAACACAGTAATACAATGTATGGCAACACTTTATTTTGATGGTTCCTTTTGAACATTCTGTTGACTAAGTTACTTTGGAACTACATTTCAACTAACTCTCATTAGAGTATTAGTGGACTGTCTGTTTAATATCTGCTAACTCTTTATTGTGGTCCCTCAACAGACATTCTACTAACTATATGTAACTTTGCAAGTATACATCTACTTATTCTAACCCTAACAGTCTACTAATACTCTACTAACACTCTAATGAGAGTTGGTAGACATGTAGGTGCAATGACAGACAGACAGACAGACAGACAGACAGACAGACAGACAGACAGACAGACAGACAGACAGACAGACAGACAGACAGATAGATAGATAGACAGATAGATACAAATAGATAAAAAAACAGCTTATAAATCATACTAAATTATTTTTTGAAAATGTGAAAATGCAGAAAGTTTTCTCTGATGGATAGGTTTAGGGGGATAGAATATACAGTTTGTATAGTATAAAAATCATTATGTCTATGGAAAGTCCCCATAAAACTTGGGAACCCGTGTGTGTGTGTGTGTTTTATAGGCCGACAGTGTGTGGTTGAACATGCTTAACGATGAAGCTCTACCGTCAGCTGAGGAGCTGGAGGACTGGATTGAGGATGTTCTCTCTGGAAAGGTCAATACTGAGGATGATGATGATGATGATGATTATGACGATGATGAGAGCGAAGATGATAGTAGTGATGAAGACCATTATAGTGATGACGATTAAGTGGTATATACACTCGGTAAAGGAACGGCAGCTATGGTTGCCAGAAAGTTACTGTAAAAAATATGGTACAGCAACATTTTAAGTTTTATAGACTGAACATAAATTTACAGAATTTATTTTATTTCATTAACTGCAATGATGTTTATCAAATTACTAACATCTTTAATATACTGACAACCACACAGGTGGTAAAGAAAAAAGCCACATGAATCAAAGGTCATCACAAATAACTGTTCCACAAGCTGATAATAAATGTATTAACTGAAAGTAAATAGTAATGTATAAAAGGTGCACACAGTGTCTTACACACAAATACAAAATGGTACTATGGTGGTAACACACGACACTAAATTTATGCCATGACAATATTAATTAAACAACATAAGATGTACTGTCACATAAAATACATAACAGATAAGAAAAAAGTAGATAAATAATAAACCCATAAAATGTGAAGTCTTACAAAGGGAATTCTGGGATTGTCAATTTGTTTTTTTGCTGTACATTATTAGATGACTTGATCTTTATCACTTCCAAAAACTGTACATTTAACAGTATTTTACTGTAAAAATGCATGAAATGTCTCATTAGATCTATTCCAGGTTTTCACTGCAGAAAGTAAGGGAACCTTACTGATTAACAATTAACAGTTTTTACCGTAGCATTTTAGTATTTTACTGTTAAAATTATAATTTTTTACAGTGTAGAAAAACTAAAATCATAGAGTACTGTGATAACTAAAAAAATATTTCTACAATGTGTTGATGCTATCCATTTTAATTACTGATGGTTTATTTACTGCAGAGTTTATTTAATTAAATGTATAGGATTGTCTGCATTGCCAGCAAGAGATATTTGATGATGCAAAATGCAAACCATATAATTATTTATCTTTTTGGTGCTGCTTATTCATAAAATAACTGGTACTGTAATATGGTTAAGAAATTGTGCATTCTGTAGTGTTACTTGTGATTTGAGGAACATGTCTTGTACTGGGAGGACAACTAAATGTCAACATGTCCAATAAAGAACACAAAATGTTATTCTACTGTGTGTACCTACTTAACCGTGTTGTGGAGACAAAGTTATACCTAAAAGCGGGCTAAATCTGACAAGACCTCGTTTTGGGGACATCCAGCAATATCCTAATTTGTAGTTAAAAAAATAAAAAACAATAATTAGGATATTGCTGGATGTCCCCAAAAGGACATTTTCTGTTAGGATAATGTTATAGTATTTATAATAAGCTGTGTATAAAACAACAGAAGTCTATGGAACATCCCCATATACAGTAGATATTTATGTAAATGTGTTTAAGGGGGCGTTGGCCTCCACTCATGTTAGTGCTATGAGTGTCTCATTAGCATGAGAGCAGGGCTCACTCTATCATCTCACCTCAGCATTCTCTAGGAAGGCTGAAGAGCTAAATTTACAGTTGTGGATTGTATTTGCACATACAGGATTAAAGGCAAAAATGTCTCACAGGATTAAAGGCAAAAATGTCTTACAGGATTAAAGGTACACTCTAAATGTAGAGTGTGGAATTAGTGATTAAACTTTTAGTATTTACAGTCATAAGGGATGAATAATTATTATCTGCCATACATGGTGAGGTGATTGCAGTGAGCTTATGAAGTAATTAAGACCAAACAATCAAAGTACAGTTGTCATCAAGGAAAAAACACTTTATAATACTCTGCCTAGCTAAGATGGTTACTTTTTAACCTCAACTAGCAGTAATAAAAGTCATAGATACATTTTTCAATCAGATCCCCTGATATGATTGGGTGTACAGTAGTACATACCGGTAGTAAAGCACTATATAAATGCCTCATTTTATTTTAGTAAATTTTAGCAAATGTCTATTTGGTTCAAATGTTTGATGAGAGCTTCGAAGCATATTTTTTAAAACACAAAATCAGGCATACCTACAGTGGCCTTTGGCAAGTGAGACGTGAGTTGTAACTTGTGAGTAGGAATGACTTAATAACACACATACATACACACACTGTGTAAAACAGAGGCACAGTCACTTCATGAAAGTGGTTTATATAAAGCAAGTCCACATCAGTCGTCTTAAAAAAACGTCGTAATATAAAGGTTTCAGTAAAAAAGAAATGTGATAACATTGGAAAATGATAGAGAATGCGGGTCAAGTGAAAAATAATGTACCCATAATAAAAAGTCTAACTTAAAATTCCAGTCTACATGCCAAATCAGGCCAAAATGTTGGCACATCCATTTGTCCCCTCAAGAGGGTGCTGTGCTTTTTAATTATTTCAGTAGTGATAGAAAAACTTAGAGGTATAGTTTACCCCCTTCCCCCTCCCCCCAAAGAAAGAAAGAAAAAATATTTTCATCTTTACTTACCCTCGTGTTGTTTCAAACCTGTATGACTTTGTTTCTTCTGTGAAACAAACAAAAATAATTAAATAAAATATTTAGAGAAATGTCTCAGTGTTTTTTTGTCCATACAAAAGTCGACGTCAGTTAAAACTGTTTGGTTACCAACATTCTTCAAAATATATATTTTTTGTGTTACACAGAAAAAGAAAGAAGGTCAAAGTTTGGAATGACATTAGCTTGAGTAAATGATGACAAAACTTTTTATTTTATTTATGAAAAAATAATGACATGATACTTTTACATGATACATTTTAACTTGTGGTAAACTGGTAATGCTTTGATATTCCAAATGTCCCCACTCTGTTTAACAACAATTTTACTTAAAACCAATTGTGCTCTCCTTAACCTGTTAAGTGTCACCCCCCTTTTTTTTAATATACATGAAAATGCACATTCCGAACTTAAATGGTTGTAATTCAAGAATCCTTTGGAATATAGACGTAAGATTGGTCTCGTTTTAAAGAAGACATTTGGCAGATTTAATTAATTAAGAAAGTGAAACAGAAAAAAAGTTATAGAAGTTTGAGTTTATCAAAATGTACAATGTAAAAAATGTAATTATTCATATTTTATATAAAATATATATTTTTAAAACCTGGGCGACTCCAAAACTGCAAAAAAAATCAAAGCCAAAAATCTGAACAAGTTGTGTTTCAAATTTTAGGTTGATATCTCAAAAAATTAGCTTTCAGTAAGATTTTGTTTGGCCGCAGTACCAAACTTTTTCACTAAATGACAACCAGACCCCATTACTGCCCATATAAGGGCACCTCCATTTCCATATGTGTTTTGAATGAAAATGAACCATTATTTCCACAATTTTCATACAATTTATGAAGTAGACATCCTATTCAGAAGTAATATGAGAAGTTTGGCAGATTTTGATATGAATTCAACCTCTAAGAAACACATAAAAATAACAAGTGTGTGCGTTATAGCTTCCTGCCACATCACAAATGGTGAATCTATAATTTTTTTCTTTATATTTAAAAAAACGTCAGACCTTTTTTTCTAAAACAATTGAATGTATGCTATCTTTTGAACTCTTGGCATGAAAACAAACTGAGGTTTCTACCCTTCTTTCATGATTTTTCATGTTCATCACTATTTCAAAATAAAGGTCTAAAAACGCCTTAGGAGTATGAAAATATTCTTGTTGCAAATTGATAAATTACGGCTATGATAAATTACAAATTGATAAATCAATCACCAAATATGGAAACTAGAGATTGTAAGCTTTCAAATGATATATAGTTTGTTAAGATTAGTTTAGGTTTAGTATGGGATATTACTGTTTTAAAAATGTAATGGATTTGGGCCCACCGGTGGGCCGGTGACACTTAAGATTAAACAGGGCTCACAGCAAAAACATTCTTAATGAAGATAAAATTACAACTATGACAGATTACAACTATTTCTCAGCGTTATCTCAATATTGGCAGACAAATCACTCCATTTCTCAGAGTGGACATTCTTAAATTTTATAGACCTAGATGGCATTCTCATGGGCCATGTTCATGACAGTTTTCATAGCTAGAGTGCCATGAGGCATAGAGAAGGAAAGAGAACAAGACACAAGAGATCATTTCAACTCATTTGAACAGCTAAAATTGAGTCCTTGTCCAATTACATCTCCCTATAGACTGCTGTAAAGAGCACCTCTTAAAATATATGATATGCCAACATACAGGCCAAGCACCGCTTCATTCCCAGAGATCTGCGATTTAAGCATATGCTTTCAGTGATCCTATTTTTTCAATTATCATGTGGGAAAAAAAGAAAAGAGATGTGGCAAAAAGTAAAAAAAGTAGGCTACATTTAAAAGTTAATTTGTTGTGTTAAAAAAAAATACATGACAGTATCCTTCAGCACAATTAGTAGTCTCTGTAGTAGTAAAACTGTAGTCTCATCTATTTTCATCATTCTTACCACTTTGTCATGTAAATGTACTCTCTGAAATAAGGTCCAGAACTTTTGATACTTGTAGAGTTGTGGCATGATCACTTTAAATATCTGTATTGATGTTACGTCACTGTGGCAACCCCTGTTGAATGAAGCGAGTAACACAAATAAAACCAGTCTAGTATCTACACTCACACGAGCTGCATGTGTATTACTCGACACTCTACATGGTGTCAGAAGTGGCTGATAATGGCTCAAGGACTCCGTCGTATAAATCCACTAGTTTTTGACGTCAACGTTGCCGACAACTGGCGGAAATTTGAGAAAGAATGGACAATCTACTGCAACGGAGGACTGTCGGATAAATCTAAGAAAGTTCAAGCCTACACGCTACTGAACCTAGCCGGCCCGGAGGCTGTTGAAAAGTCGGACTCCTTTGTTTATGGCGAGGGGGAAAGTCACGAAGAACCAGAGACTCTTCTGGTAAAGTTTGCTGAATTATGTCTGCCAGCGAAAAACGTCATTATGGACTAGCGGCATGTTTTTAACAACGCTAGTCAGGGAACCGGTGAGTCTATTCAGGCGTATGTCTCCACTTTAAAAATACTGGCTCGATGACACTGTTGCCCCCACAATATGTGCTCCCCGCAGGATCCCCATTGCCATGAAAGATAAGGTCAAGGTGGAGCTGGACCGAATGACTGCCCTTGGTGTAATTACGCCAGAAAACGACGCAACAGAATGGGTGTCTGCCATGGTTGCAGCGAAAAAAAAAGATGGAACAGTGCGACTTTGAATCGACCCAGTGCATCTAAACCGGGCCCTCCTCAGACCCCGTCATCCGCTCAAATCAATTGACCAAATCATTGCGGACATGCCCGGTGCAAAAATATTTAGCATCTTAGATGCCAAGTGTGGGTTTTGGCAAATACCCCTTGACCGCGCATCCTCCAAGCTCACAACATTCATGTCACCTCATGGCCGATATAGGTTCCTGAGAATGCCATACGTCATATGCACAGGCAGCGAGGTCTTCCAAAACGTGATGGAACAGCTATTTGCGGGACAACCTTGCGAGATCGTGGTCGATGACATCCTCATCTGGGGACGTACATTACTAGAACATGATGAACGCCTAACACAGGTTTTGAACAGGATCCGTGCCATCAACCTGAAGCTCAATCCTGACAAGTGCAAATTCAGAGTCAACTGTGTACACTATGTAGGACACCTGTTAACCGCTGATGGTGTTAAGCCAGATCCGGAGAAGATCAAAGCCGTCTGTGAGATGGAGAAGCCACAGGACAAACAGGCCCTACAGCAGTTTCTGGGCATGACAAACTATCTGTCCAAATTAATTTCCCAGTACAGTGACATGACTGGCCCCCTGAGACATCTGATACACCACGACGTGGAGTGGCACTGGCATGAAGCCCATGATGCGGCTTTCAGCAAATTGAAGCAGGCACTGACTAATCCCCCTGTGCTGAAATTTTTTGACACATCAAAGTCAGTGGTTATATCAGCAGACGCCTCCCAACACGGTCTGGGGGCGGTGTGCCTCCAAGACGGGAGGCTGGTGGCATTCGCATCACGTGCCCTCACACCAACTGAGTCCAGATATGCTCAGATTGAAAAAGAAAAATGTTAGCACTGGTGTTTGCAGCTAAAGAATTTCATGATTTCATCTATGGCCGCCCCGTCACTGCTGAAACGGATCATCAGCCCCTTATAACTATCCTGAGAAAACCACTGCACACCGCATCACCACGCCTGCAGGGTATGATGCTAAAATTGCAACGTTACGACTTGGATGTGATGTATAAGCGTGGGAAGGAACTGTTTGTTGCAGACGCGTTGTCGCGTGCACACTTACCCGAGTCTGAGCCCCCACTTACTGATGACTTACTAGAAGTGATGACTGTCCAGGTGCTCTCCTCACGTCGTACAGATGAATTACAAAATGCTGTAAAGAGTGACGTCACCTGCCAACAGCTATCTGAAGTCATCGTGCATGGCTGGCCCAGCACCTCCAAGGAGCTGCCGCAACAGTTGCGTCCGTTCTTCTCCATGAAGGAAGAGGTTAATAATACTTGCAGCACTGCAAACGTTTTATGTGGGCCTGCTACACCAGGGCCATCCCGGGATTGAAGCCACCAAACGCAGAGCTCGAGAGACTATGTACTGGACCTCAATGTACACAGATATCGAAAGAGAGGTGTCTCGTTGTGCTGCATGCAAAGCCTTGACAGCACACCACACAAAGGAACCAATGCAACTCCATGACGTCCCTGAACTACCATGGTCATTTACTGCAGCTGATATATTTGAGTGGCGTGCCAAAATGCATCTAGTCCTGGTGGACTCCTACTCAGGGTGGTTCGAGCTGGATTACCTCCCCAACATGACCAGCAACACGGTCATTGCGAAGCTGAAGTGACACTTTGCAACACATGGTGTGCCCCACACCCTCATGACTGATAATGGGACCCAATTCGCTGGAAGGGACTTTGCAGACTTTTCACAAGCATGGAACTTTAAACACATCCGCAGCAGTCCTTATTACCCACAATCTAATGGTCTTGCTGAGCATGCAGTGAGATCCGCTAAGCACCTGCTGGAGAAGTGCCACCGTGATGGCACAGACATCCAAGCAGCCATTCTCCACACTCGCAACATTCCCCGTGATGGCCTCCCTTCCTCTGCTCAGCGCCTCATGTCCAGGCAAACCAGGACCTTCCTGCCAGCAACCACAGACATGCTCAGGCCTGCTATCCAAGTCAATGTGGCTGCTACCATCTCCAAACACAGAATAAGGGGGAAAGTGTATCATGACCCCAGTTCGTGTCCAAATTTTGGCGAAAGTTTTTTAAATTACTGGGGGCGACGGTTAGTCTGTCCTCTGGGTTTCATCCCCAGAGCAATGGCCAAACCGAGAGAGCCAACCAGGATTTGGAGAGAGTGTTGCGATGTTTGGTCTCCAAGAATCCTTCCTCATGGAGCCAACAACTGTCTATGGTGGAGTATGCACACAACACGTTGCCAGTGTCTGGCCACGGGCCTATCTCCGTTTGAGTGTAGCGTAGGTTACCAGCCACCAATTTTTCCCAGTCTGGAATCCGAGGTTACGGTTTCCTCCGCTCATGCCTTTGTTCAGAGGTGTCACCAAGGCCAAGGCCGATCGCCACAGGTCAAAGCCTCCCGTATACGTTGTTGGTCAAAAAGTGTGGCTTTCAACTAGAAACATTCCTCTTCGCACCATCTCTAATAAGCTTGCACCCAAATTTATTGGCCCGTTTACTGTCACCAAGATCATTAGTCCGGTGGCAGTCCGCCTCAAGTTACCTCCCGCGTACAGGAGGGTCCATTCCGCTTTTCATGTATCAAAGATTAAACCCGTGTTTCATTCTCACATTAATCCGCTTGCCCCGGTTCCTCCCCCGCTGCGACTCGTAGATGGGGAGACCACATATTCGGTCAATCGTATTCTGGACTCTAGGCGGAGGGGACGCGGATTTCAGTACTTGGTGGACTGGGAAGGTTACGGAGAAGTTGGGTACCTGCTAGAGACATCCTGGATCACTCCCTTATCGATGATTACAATCGACAGGTAAGGGAGCCTGGGAACGCCAGGAGGCCTTCTTAGGAGGAGGGGTACTGTCACGGTAGACATATTCACTGGTTCCTTCTAGACTTGTGTTTATGCTATTGTATGAGTGCACGTGTGTAGTGGGCGTGAATGTATGTCATTACCTGATCCGCTCCAGCTGATCATCATTGCATCACCAGCTGCAATCAATCTCACTACTCCATATATACTCACCGCTGTTTTATCATCCTTGTCAGATCGTTGTTTGATGTCCTCCGTGTTGGTGTTCCGGTTTCGTGTTCCTGCCTTGTGTTCCTGTTCCTCGTCGTCGTGTGGATTTAGTCGTCTTCTCACCGTCACCTCTACACTTCACTTCTTCACTGGATCTGATCATCAAAGTCCCTGCGTCACCCAACAACATCAGCTTGTACTGTTTCACTGAACTTTTCTATTAAATACTGTTACTCGCATTTGCTTCCTGTCTTCTATCTGGTCACCATGACACTAACTCCGTGAGCCAGAGAGGGTTAAAACGATACCAAGAAGATATACACACATAATAGGAATACAAAGATACACCTAAATGCATAATTACAAGCACTTAGAGTTCCACTGATACACTAGGAAATCATAACTAGACTAATATGAACTGGGAAACATGCATATACACCAGAACATATCATATACAGTTGGCAATGGCTCATATTCTGAGTTTAATGGAAAAGTCCGTGTATGTGTGTGTGTGTGTGTGTGTGTGTGTGTGTGTGTGTGTGTGTGTGTGTGTGTGTGTGTGTGTGTGTGTGTGTGTGTGTGTGTGTGTGTGTGTGTGTGTGTGTGTGTGTGTGTGAAGAGAGGAGCTTTCTCTTCGATGACCTGGCATTCCTTTCTCGCAGAAAGGAGGTGTTAAGGAGATACTAGTCTCAGCCTCAGACGTCACGCCCACGTAACGTTGGCTAAACGTCTGATGCATATGGTACACTTAACTGGAAACACTTCAGGAATGTCGAAGTCGTCATCTGATTGGTTGAATGTTATCGGATTTCCGGGGGGCGCGAGTGTCGCGTTTATTTTCGGTCCGCCGGGAAACAAAGCGCAGACGTGTGATTGCGAAAGAAAAACTGTTGTGTTTACATGAGTGACAATGAGCATTTATCAAGATCAGCTGAACGTAGGATTCTCAAAAGTATGCGAGGTTCACGGCATAGACTCTTGAAGTTTTCTTCTCCTTCTTGGATTTTCTATGCTGACTGACTTGTTGCACGCAGGTCTGTTGTTGTGGGGATATTTCCACGCCCCGAAACGTGACGCTGAACGAAACGAACTGTAATTGATTGTTTGACATGTCCGTCAAACGGCCTTATGGGCGGGCTTTGGCCAAAGAAAGCTGCTATGAGTTCCAGACCTTCAGCCGTCAGTCTGAAGGTCTGGCTACGCGAGACTAAGGAGATACTGATCTCTTTGAGGCTCGGGACCCAGAGCTGGGTGTGTGAGTGAGGTGTCCTGGTATTGCTCTGAGGACCCCTAAAAAGTGTCAAAAAGGCAATCTACTCCAGACTTTCTGGTGCCATGCCAGAGTTACGGATAAGAGTCAAAGGGGTTAAAAGCATTTTCACATGTAGAATTGAATGAGTCATCCTGGCACAGTCCAGATACGCTACAACTACAAAGAATGCATGAAGAGGTTTTATAAAATTAAAAATAGGAGGCTGAAATGTTCTGCTTCTGGTTGTGCACTGTGTAGTTGATAATGCAATGTTTGAAAAACCTGTAATAGAGACACATTTTTCTGGTTGTGAAATGTGTAAATGAAAGCAAATGCTTGTTGTTATTCAACTACACTGTTGTTAATGTGGCCGCCTATGAACTGTAAATAAAAATCGAATTATCTAATTATTAAAATACCTAAAAAACGTGCTTGTAAAAAGTGTTTTCTTCAGCCAGCTGAAGGCGTGGTACACTTGCATGTGTGCACATGATCTGGATTTGACCACCTCCACCTTATTTTGAGCCAGGAAAGCGTTCAATAGTGATGTGCTGATCGCAGTTATATCAGCGGATACTGCAGATAATCCGCGACTCAAACGGGCCAAGTTATAAAAAATAAAAAATTATTTGCTGGTGGGTCGCAAGTCGATGAGATATAAATCATTAAAAGACTGAACATTTCACGGTGTAACGGTTAACCCAACGAACGTGCGTCACTTTTACTTTCGTTTTCAACAACGTATTTCTCTTCAGCGAAAAGTAATCAAGGAAAACATGCCTAGAGCACCTTCTAGTGGTCGTTATATAAAACACAAAGGAAAAACCCTCCATGAGATTGCTTTATAACTTAACAGCTTTAACTAAAAATATACACAAGCTTAAAGCAACACTATGGAACTTTTCAACCTTCAGAATATATTTCCAAGACCCTTGTGATGGTACATCGACTTACAATAGGTTAAATGACACGTCTGCCATAGCCTGACGTGGTCTGTATCGCTTTTACTCGCACTATGTAACTTCGGGTTTCGGGTAGTAACCCGAGCACAAAAAGAACTACAAAACTCGACTGCTTTACGGCATACGTCACTTCCCCCACCGCTTCCTGAAATTGTCTATGGTCATTGCAGACATCCCAAGTCTATAGCGTCTCCCTGATGCCCGCAAATTAGTTCAAATCTGCCGGAATCTAGAGCGCGCATGCGAGACAGAACATACTGCGCGCATAATGTGATATAATAATGTAGCCCGACTACGCCACCCAATTGAAGAGCTGGGACTCTATTAAATAAAATAACTCTTTTACTAGCAAGTTCTTTTAGTTTGGTGGGAGCAACACAACAGAATTACCCAAACAACAATTTCAGTATAAAAGTTTATTTATTACAATCTCTGATTACGATGATAAAAAGAAAGGGCGCGCCGTGCACTCACGCACTCTCTCACTCAATTTAAAAGCTAGACATTGGAATAAACACATTTCACAAATCCACTGGAAGTCCGTAGTTAGGCACCCACAGTCCGTAAGCGGTTCCTCCAACACAAGTCCGTCTCGCACCGAACAGCGGCGTCTACACCGCAAGCCACCTGTCACTCACTCGTGCGCATCAGCACAACACTCACTCAAACAAAGAGCCGCCAGTATCTCCACAGTAGATAAACACAGCATAAACACAACACCACACTAGAAAAGCTATTAATCGTGCCGCACTCAATTAGATCACTGCAATTCGTGAATAGGCATAAGCGATAAAGATAACGGTATGACTACAGTAGACAGACTGGAACTCTCTAATTTAGGTGAGACGTAGATCTTAACTTCGGACGAGGCAAGGCACACAATTTAACAGAGCGTCACTCACCAATAAACTGGGAGTAGACTAATCTAACTCCCAGTCTTGTTGGACAATGCTCCACAGCACCACAGCCCAGGACAGATGAAGCAGGGCTCCGGGCAACACAGCGGAGAGCAGCAGCGATCTGTAGCGCAGCAGAGGGCGGCAACAATCCAGCGCAGTTGAGAACGGCAGCAATCCCAGCACAGCAGAGAACGGCAGCAATCCCAGCACAGCAAAGAACGGCAACAATCCCAGCACAGCAGAGAACGACAACAATCCCAGCACAGCAGAGAACGGCAGCAGTCCCAACACAGAAGAGAAAGGACGAAGATACCAGCAGCCACCGGGTTAACAGCAGGACCGTCACTTCAACGAAACTTCAGCTTCAACACGAGCAGACAATGATCCATGCAATGGTCGGGGCAAAGAAATAAAAAACAATCGCGACTACCGTCCAATAATAAAATGTGGAGAACAGAGCTGCACAACGAGATTCACGGGTAACAGACAAACTGTTGTCAGTTCCTTGGCCTTTTTGAACCGTCTGTGATTTGACATGGCAATTACCAACAGCTGTCCATGTACTAATCACCCGTTATCCGGGCTTCCGAAAAATACAGGGGCGTTACCCCACACTCTAAATCATGATCAAGTGTCACACAAATAAAGCGTGCATAATAAAACTAAATCACAAAAACACACCAAATCAAAAGAAAAAGGAAAACAAACAGTGTCAAATACACACACAAAAACACACATAAAATAAACCATAGTCTCTCCATATGACAATAACATAGCGCGAGCACGGCAGAGAGGGAGAGAGCGAGAGACCTTGCGAGTGTGCCCCACGAAAGCTAGTCAACCCGGCACAATCTAGTCACCAAGATATAGCTCCCTGAAATGACTTCTTGCAGGTTGGGATGTCTGCCATTGTTGATTCCAAAGCCGGTGCTGGATAAACAGCGAGCGTGCGCGTGCGACAGTAGGCTGCGGAAGGCTAAATTATTTACGACAGCGGTAATGGGCAATTCCGCTTCCAACCTGTAGGGCGACCGCAGAGGAAAAGTTCATTGGTGTTGCTTTAACAGAATTATTCTGATAAGAGTGTCTTCCAACAATTATGTAATGAAACAGTGATAATTTAAGTTTGAAGGGAGTAAAGCCCGTGTTTAGGCTAAACGAGCCTCGTGTTTATAGTAGTAATCTTGTGGGGTGGACTCATTTAAAGTAATGTAATTGTCTGGTTTTACCTAAGTTTCTGTCAAACACAGCACATCTAGGTTATGGTCTGTAATCATATCATTAACAAAAAGTGCTTTTGAAGAAAGGGTTTGAATATAGAGCAACCCGAGCTTTATCATTTGTTCATCTGCATTATATTTGTTTTTTATTTGTTGAACATCAATCAAATTTTTACCCTTAAATATGTTTGGAAGTTTTTTGTATGTCCTAGTTCAGGGAACATACACAGTTTCTATATGATGATATCTAGGTGAAAGAGGCTCTATGTGATGGGATTTATCTGACCTCAGAGACGTGAGACAGCTAGCAGCAGACGGTCGCTTCCTGACCTAAGCCCCAGATTGTCAGGTTTGAGCTCTAAGACTATGTGCCATGTACGTGTAAATTTCTATGAAATGAGTTTGAAATGACATTTAATGACACAAACACACACGCGCACACACACACACACACACACACACACTATCCAATACACAATTACAATACTGTCATATGGTCTAAATTGTCTTGATTTTAGTTTTTTATTCCACAGGCCTTGACTATATCAGAAGCTACTTGGACTGTCAGGCCGAGAATCACATCAGTGAGGAGGGCTCCCAATCATCTGAGGAAGAGGACTTCTTTTCCAGACCGGCCCTCTTGAAACAACCCAGCAGTTGGATGCATACCTGGGATGCCTAGGAGACACAGTAGAGGTACTGAAGTCCTTCCCAGCTGTGTGCCAGCTATAACTTAAGCTTAATACAGCACTACCTGCCTCAGCAGCCTGTAAAAGACTGTTTGGTGTTGCAGGGCTGATCTTCAGGCCAAGAAGAGCATGCATTGGCTCAAAGAACTTTGAGAACCAGCTGCTTTTGCGGCTGAACAAAGTCTATTGGTAACTCTTTGTTGCATGCTCTGTGCTTAACTGATGTAGATCCTGATGTAGATTACCTTGTTGTTGTACATACAGGATTGAGTCCAAAGTGTTTGTTACATCTTCTAGTTAAATGTGACATTGTTGCCATTAGCTATAGAATTGAGCATAGTACATACAGTACCAGGAAGGTATCAATCAGGAAGGTATCAATCGGGATTATGAGTTATTTTTTATTTTATTGGATTAATCATTCATTTTGACAGCACTAATGTTTATTGTATATAGACAACCATACAAGGGTAATTGTTACTAAGCCTGCCCTGGGTACACCAATTTTCTTGTCCGTTGCCCTCACAAATTCCTGCAGCTAAGCTTGGATGTACATTTACATTCAAATAAAGGTTATTGATAACATGCCTCTGAAGTTTGACTTTTTGCACCATTACAATACCTATAGGCAACTAGTCATCATATCTTCCGCTCCATGTAACACGTGAATGCTCAGTAGTATACATACACTCACCTAAAGGATTATTAGGAACACCATACTAATACTGTGTTTGACCCGCTTTCGCCTTCAGAACTGCCTTAATTCTACGTGGTATTGATTCAACAAGGTGCTGAAAGCATTCTTTAGAAATGTTGGCCCATATTGATAGGATAGCATCTTGCAGTTGATGGAGATTTGTGGGATGCACATCCAGGGCACGAAGCTACCGTTCCACCACATCCCAAAGATGTTCTATTGGGTTGAAATCTGGTGACTGTGGGGGCCATTTTAGTACAGTGAACTCATTGTCATGTTCAAGAAACCAATTTGAAATGATTCGAGCTTTGTGACATGGTGCATTATCCTGCTGGAAGTAGCCATCAGAGGATGGGTACATGGTGGCCATAAAGGGATGGACATGGTCAGAAACAATGCTCAGGTAGGCCGTGGCATTTAAACGATGCCCAATTGGCACTAAGGGGCCTAAAGTGTGCCAAGAAAACATCCCCCACACCATTACACCACCACCACCAGCCTGCACAGTGGTAACAAGGCATGATGGAACCATGTTCTCATTCTGTTTACGCCAAATTCTGACTCTACCATCTGAATGTCTCAACAGAAATCGAGACTCATCAGACCAGGCAACATTTTTCCAGTCTTCAACTGTCCAATTTTGGTGAGCTCTTGCAAATTGTTGCCTCTTTTTCCTATTTGTAGTGGAGATGAGTGGTGCCCGTTGGGGTCTTCTGCTATTGTAGCCCATCCGCCTCAAGGTTGTGCGTGTTGTGGCTTCACAAATGCTTTTCTGCATACCTCGGTTGTAACAAGTGGTTATTTCAGTCAAAGTTGCTCTTCTATCCGCTTGAATCAGTCGGCCCATTCTCCTCTGACCTCTAGCATCAACAAGGCATTTTCGCCCACAGGACTGCCGCATACTGGATGTTTTTCCCTTTTCACACCATTCTTTGTAAACCCTAAAAATGGTTGTGCGTGAAAATCCCAGTAACTGAGCAGATTGTGAAATACTCAGACCGGCCCGTCTGGCACCAACAACCATGCCACGCTCAAAATTGCTTAAATCACCTTTCTTTCCCATTCTGACATTCAGTTTGTATGTCAGATATGCACAACATACGCACTGTGTGAACCTGGCGTAACCTGGCGGTTGCAGGCTTGCCTTCAAGTGTGAAGGGAGTGGATTCTGGTGTTTCAATGTATAACTAATGAGTGATTATAATCAAGGTATTAATCAATAGTTTTCCTTCTAAATATCAAATGAGTTGAATGACTTCTCTAAGTTTATGAGATTTTACTTTGTTATAGAAGTTCCCTTTTGTAGTCACTTCGAGTTACGTCGAAATGACGACGAAATGGGGTTCGCTTAGAAGCCTCTCATCTTCGAAATAAATAAAACGAGCCAATGGCAAGGAAATGCCATGGGTCTGCAGAATTTGCATGGCTTAACTCCGCCCCACCGCGTGGGTATAAAAGGAAGGATGCCGCAATATGCAGATATGTTTTTCGCTTCGGACCCAAGAGGTTCTCTTCACTCCTGCAGGCTATTCTCTGACTATCTTCTAGAATCTTCTAGACAAGCAGCTTCCAGTCGGTGTTGGTGTGATGGCGAGTTCCAGCGAGTTTCACATTCCTGCCTGCTGAACTGAACAGCATGTGTGTTTCTCCCTGGGCGCTTCAGCACTGCTGCGAGCTTTTCTCTCACTAAAAGAGCCTGCACGCGGCTCGTCTTTTTAAAGACGATCTGCCCGTGTATTTCTGAGTGCAGTATTCTGATAGATTTAGCTGATGGGCACAAGCGCTGTTTTGACGTGTTTGGGCTTCGATCACGTTCAGACAGGGTTCGTGGATGTGTCACGTTCTCCCAGCGGGAACATGACCATCGCAATGTAACGGTCGAGACTGTATGAGCTCAATAGAGCGAGAGTCCCCTCATCCACACCCCGATCTATTTTCTCCATGCGAGATAGTACTTCGGCTGGTGGCCAGGGTGACCTAAGACGGCAAGTCTGGAACTAAACCGACGAAACATCCTCGGTCCACACCCCGTCTTTCACATTGCAACCCGTGCGGTTTCGAATGTGTTCGCCGACCAGAGCCACGTCAGAGGACGCCGGCGGGCCCGCGATCTCATTCGGTTCCCCGGCTGATGAAATCATGTGTATCGCCTATAAAGAATTCAGCTCAGATTAGGGGAATATGTATGCAATACTTATTAATTCATAATCAATAAATATTGGATACGGGTGAACCAGATAACCATACATAAAAATCACCCAAAAAGGGGATTATATAGTCCACGCGTCTGCTTCAGATGTACATAGATAATTAAACACAACGAATTGTAATTAATTAAGAATATACATCATATGCAGACAGACTATATTGATTTTCAGAATACCTTAATAGAATTAACCGCACTTCAACCAATCAGTTCGTCCGCCGAACTCTTTGGTCTGATACTCTTTATCAATTCTCAAGAAGGTTCCTTCTTAGTCTAAGTTTACTAATCAAATTGGTTTACTTAACAATATCAGCTTGTAGCTTAAGATCACACATTAAAGAGGCTTTGTTCTATGATCAACAAACAGAGACAATCAAGCGTATAATGGAGTTTAATAAAATGAACTAGGATATATCACTACATCTAACAACGAATAGAATAACGAAAGTAAAACAGGAAACAGGGAAATGGAAACACAGGAAAAACACAATTGACAGCTGAACCTTAAGAGCCAACAAGGAAAATACACACTTTAACGTATATGGAACAATACTTGCAAATGGACCTTTGTGTCGCTGAACAAGAAGGTGCGTGTGTGGATGTCCTCTGTGCTCGTGAGATGGAGGCGGTCTTTTCGGTTCTTGCAGAGCGCGTTTTGCTCGCGGGAAGTTCAAAACGTCCTAAAGATACGCTGTGTGGAAGAGTCCTTTTTCCCGGAGGTTAGAGGACCGGTTAGAGCGTAAAGTGCGTGGTTCAGTCCGGAGACGAGAACTAAGCACTAACTAAGCACTCGAGGACTCTGCCCAACAGTTCTCGGCCACCCAGAAGCAGACTGAGGCTACCAAACATGTTCTGACCCTGCGGCCAGCTGCTGCCACCCAGCCGCCAGCTCAGACGCCTCAGTCCGCTTGCCGCCGAACGCGCGCTCCTGCGACTTCCACCCCCTCCCGTCTGGCCCCAGCAGCACCGGACTGCTGAACGCCAGGCGATGCGGCGCTCCCGTTACGGGCAGCTCAGACGTGGGTTGCAGTTCTTTCAGGAAGTGGTTGCAGGGCCACTCCTTCCCCTGGTGGAGGGCCGGGGAGAACCTCTTCTCCAAAGTACTGACATCCCATCTCTGAGCCCCCAGAGGGCGCGGATGGCAGTGCGCGCCGCTAATGAGCCTCGCCACTCTCGTCCCCCTCTGTCGCCAGACCCCTGACAGAGCAGGCCCCCGTGGAACGCTGGTCCTTTCCTGGCCTTCCTCTGTCAGGATGCAGCATATGACCGTGCCCCCACATCGGGACGCTCCGCCTCCCATGTCTGGGCCGGTCATTCCGCCTCGCTGCCCCATCGTGGGTACGTCTGTGGTTCACATGTCCCCGCTGGTTCAGTTTTGGAGCTTCCAATCTGTCCCACTGGCTCACGAGAATCATCAGGCTCGGCTTTGCGATTCAGTTTGCACGGTCTCCTCCCCGCTCCGGGGAATCCGCTATACCGTGGTGGGTGGCAATGCCCCTGTCATGCGTACGGAGGTCGTCCCCCTATTGGCGAAGGGTATGATCGAGACCACCCCTCCAGCCGAAATGAAGTCCGGCTTCTTCAGCCTCGACCTCATTGTACCCAAGAAAACCGGTGGTTTCGACCAATCCTGGGCCTGCGCGTCTGAACCGTTCCCTTCTAAAAAGGCTTCCGTTCAAGATGCTCAAGGCCAAACGCATTTTCGAATGTGTGCGGCCACAGGATTGGTTTGCAGCGATCGACCTGAAGGACGCCTACTTCCATGTCTCCTTTCTTCCTCGACACAGACCGTTCCCTCGGTTTGTTTTCGAGAGGCGGACATACAAGTATGCGGATCTCCCATTCGGGCTAGCCCTGTCTCCTCGCGCCTTCACGAAGGTCGTCGAGGCAGCCCTTGTGCCGCTGAACTATGTCCTGAACTATCTCGACGACTGGCTGTTCCTAGCTCACTCTCGAGACCAGGTTTGCGAACACAGGGACCTAGTGCTCCGGCACCTAGCTCTTCTGAGCCTTCGGGTCAACTGGGAAAAGAGGAAACTTTGCCCCATGCAGAGGATCTCTTTTCTCAGTATGGAAATCGACTCGGTGCGCGCAGTCACTGCTGACTTGCCTTGGACAGTTCGAGGGCAAGAGTGCGGTTCCACTGAAGTTATTTCAGAAGCTCCTGGGGCATATGGCATCCGCAGCCATAGCAACGCCGCTCGGATTGCTTCATATGAGACCGCTTCAGCTCCGAGTACCAGTAACTCCGACCTGCCATCAGACCTTCACCCCGTGGACGAACCCCTGCTTTCTACGGGCCGGAGTGCCCTTAGAGCAAGTTTCCAGGCATGTTGTTGTCTCAACAGATGCCTTCTCCACGGGCTGGGTTGTCATGTGCAATGAACATGCTGTCGCGGGCTCCTGGACAGGACCCCAGCGCCTTTTTTGGCATGTTGATTGCCTCGAGTTGCTGGCAGTACGTCTCGCTCTGCACCGCTTCCATGCGTTGCTCAAGAACCAGCACGTACTAGTCCGATCAGACAATACCGCGACACTAGTGTACATCTACCGACAAGGTGGTCTATGCTCCCGCCGTATGTCGCAACTCGCTCGCCACCTCCTCTTATGGAGTCAGAAGCATCTGAGGTCACTTCGAGCCATTATATTCCAGGAACCCTGAATTGTGCAGCCGTCGAGCTTCACGTCTCAGCCTCTTCCTGGAGAATGGTGACTCCATCCTCAGTCGGTTCAGCTGATTTGGGATCAGTTCGGGGACACACAGGTAGACCTGTTTGCCTCCCATGACTCGTCCCATTGCGACCTGTTTTACTCCCTGACCGAGGTCACGCTTGGCACAGACTCATTGGCGCACAGCTAGCCGCAGGGCCTCCGCAAGTATGCGTTTCTCCCAGTGAGCAGGGTCAGTGCAAGATCAGGGAGGATGAGGAGCAGGTCATATTGGTTGCGCCTCATTGGCCCAGCCGGACCTAGTTCTCCGAACTTGTACTCCTCGCGACAGCACCTCCCTGGCCAATTCCTCTAAGGAAGGACCCTTTCTCAGAGACAGGGCACCCTATGGCACCCTCATACCGATCTTTGGAACCTCCACGTGTGGCTCCTGGACAGGACTAGGCAGGTTTGAGTACCCTACCACCAGCGGGGGTGGCTACTATCACTTCCGCTAGAGCATCGTCCACGTGACATGCCTACGTGTTGGAGTGGAACCTCCGTCAACTGGTGCTCTTCTCACCGAGAAGACCCCAGAAAATGCCCGATCAGTGTCGTGCTTTCCTTCCTGCAAGATGGGTTGGAGCGAAGGCTGTCTCCCTCCACCCTGAAAGTCTATGTTGAGAGCTGTTGTGGCAAAAATTCATCTCAAACAAACATCACTGCGTAAGAGACACTCAGAGTCAAATTATATAAAATAGAAGTATTTATTCTTGCAAGAATAGGAGCAGTCTAATACACAGTTGTTACCCTGTGCAGAAGAGTGACACACCCCCAGACAGACTGAACTAGCTTTTATCTTAGTTTCAAGGCCTTCTTCCCCCCAGAGCCTTCCTCCCAGTAGTTTTCCATAGACGTCACTAGTTGGCCCACTAAGCTCCCCTGCACCAAAATGGCCTTCTGACATCTAGGTCAGAGGTCCTTGTTCGTCTGTTCGCTGGAGTGTCTCCCTCTTCTGCCTCCCCAGGTACATAAACAGAATCTTCTCTCACTACAAGTGAGAGACACACATGTGACATTCTTTGAATCATCTATATTTAACTAAAGATCAATGAATATCATTAAAATTGCCACTACAACTCCTCACTTTTTATCATTCTGATTACCCATAATCACAATAATAAACAATAAAACAAATTTTAAGTCATATCATCACACTTATACTTTTCATCTCTGATTTTTCCATAAATGATCACTCTCCTTGAACCTGTGAAGAAAAGTTTAGAATGAAGAAGCATAAGGCTGTTTTTGTGGGGGAAAGGCCCCGTAATATTTTAGCTAGCAAGTAAACATTTTTACGACGCCGGGCTAAGCGAGAAATCACTGTTCCTGCGCTCCTGTAAACAGACCCTCAGTCACGCCAGTAAGGAAAAAGGTAGTTATAACATAGTAAGGAAACAAACAGATAAAGTATAATAAAAATCACTGAGTTTCAAACCCTATCTTTGTACGCCATCTCGTAACACGGATGACCGCTGCTTGTAACCTTCTTTAAATCTTTTGCCCTTAATCTTTCTCAGAAAATAAACAAATAGAAGAAAAACAAACAGAACATACATTTAACACATATCTCACTGTAGCTCCCGCTACCTGTATCGTCACATAATTTTGTTCATCCTTGGGGATAGACTGTCATTTTCACCAATTGAACAGACAGCATGTTTCACCTGTCACTGTAATCATATTCACCCATGAATAACAAAATTATTAGAATAACAATCCTAACTCCTATCATTAAGCCTTTTCCATTAATCTACGCCCATCTCCATATTTCACCTCGGTTTTCCTAACCATATTTTGTTCACTTCTAATTCAATTTAGTAAGCTCTATTTAATGCCATATTTAACTAAATCTAACCAGAGAAGTCTTATAATTTTATCCATTCTTCTAACCAATGCAGCTGTTCAATATTAACTCTAATATTTCCATTACAGACACAATCAATATATTTTCTACATTTACAATCAAATCAATACCTAGTTTGATTCAATCAAACAAAATCATCACAAAAACAGATTCTTCTGTTAAACTTAAACCATCGGTTGTGTTGATCATCTCGTTCGCCCCACGGACGTTCCGTTTCTTTTACCTTTAACTTTTAATCCAAAACATGCTGTGGTTCTACTTAATAAGCTTCAACAATTATCCCTATAATTTACATTAATTAATAGATCTTCTCTTCCCAAAAACATTTTCCTTAAATATTTCCTAATGAATAAGTAACCAATCAAATCTTTTGATCTACTGTATATCAATACTAAGCCCTATTTTGATTTAATCAAATCAAATCCTCAAAATAATCACAAAACCACATTCTTAAACCATTAGTTGGTTCACATCCTCCTCCAGGCGTGTTGATCATCTCGTTCGCCCCATGGACTATGGGATGGTTGTGGCCTGTTGGTGTAGGTGAGAGGCTTGGACCCAGGTGTCACACTCTCCAACCATTTTCTGATCCTTATAAGGTTTTCCCTTATATCACGACCGCACCCCCACTGGAGTGAACTGTCACCTGTGAATGGAGACCTTAAGTATTTTGTTAGTGACCGCTTGTCTTTCGCTCGTCCCCTTTGGTGTGACCTGTGGAATCAACAACCTGAAACATATGTGACCGATCACGGAAACTAGGGACACAAGTCGGTTCTTCGGCATTTTGAGTTATTCATAGATTCTGAAAGTGTAGTCTCCAAGCTTTCCAACGATGTGTAACACGTGGAAATCTGATAATATTTGGAGAAGTTGTGGCCATTTGAAGGTAGGAACTCAAAAAAGGTAAAATGGGAGAAAACGGCCTCAAAAGATTGTGCATTCTCACCTCTCTCTCCTGCTGGGAGTGACAATAGGGCTCATTTACATCTCATTTAGATAAGCCATACCCCCTGTAAAGCTCCCCCTGTGCTTTACAGCTTTTTTTTCTTTCCTGAGCTAGCTAATAACAATAGGTAGGTATGGGAAGGTCTAAACAGACTAAACATGAGATAACATGTACGTGTTCTTAGAATTAAAACAAAACGACAAACTTTAATGCTTAATGCAAACTCACCCCCAGGACCGGCGAATGCACTTCTGCCGCTCTAGGCGAAAAACAATTGTGCTGCCCCTCTATTTGCAACGTTTACCAGCAACAACACACAAAGACCAATATGCCATATACATATAACGCAAAACCAGCAACAACACACAAAGACCAATAAGCCATAGGCCTACATATAACGCAAATAGTGCGCAACGCGCGTGTGCCCAAAATGTCAACAATATTAAAGTTTATGCAGGAGGTAAATGCCTGCTGGCATTTTTCTTTAAGCAGTCATGACAGGAATTTTCCAAATAATCATATTTCCTCCTCAGATTACTGTTGCAAATCTCTTTACACCACTTTCTTATGTGCGTATACACACACAAATGAAATGTCCGCAAGCACATTATATCATCAGCAGGTTCAGCATCTTAAATAACGACTAGAGAGCAAATGAAGCTTAACTTACGTTTCAGAAACGCGCACGGCAGGCCTTCATCGCAGCAAAGGTCTTAACTGCATCCTCTATTTCGATTCTCTGTGCCAGTTCATGTTCTATGGAGATTGTTGCCAGTCCATTAAGTCTGTTCCCTGTTCACAAAACGTTCCCCATTCAAAGCAATCGGGACATCACATATGAAACAGTTAGCCACCGCTGTCAGCGAGCCGAGCCGCCGTATTCAAGCACCGAGGGCGCGCGCGCCGCGCCCATACCTCCGGTTCAGTTTCCCGAGCCCACAAAGTGCGGCGAAAACATTTTCGGTGTAACTGCCACGCTTCAGCTCGTCTGCGACAATCTTTGCGGCGTCCATCTTCATTGAATTTTGATATCAGATAGAGCCGGCCAGAGCGCTGCATATTAAGTAGCCACGCTGTTGGGGGGCGGGGGCAAAAGCGCCGGCGGCTATTCAGTATGGAAATACACACAGACAATGACACGCCCCTACTGCATGCTAGAATCTCCGAAAAACAAGCCGATTTCAACCTCAAAATGTACGCTTTTAAATATACCAATACTGTTATCTCAAACATGTAGAGGCTTCTTCATGATCTCAACTAACAGATTCTGCAAAAAAGCGGAAATCACCAATTTTGGAAAAAAACGCTTCTTTCTCATTTTGCTCGCAAGTTGTGCTGCCGACTTGTGTCCCTGGTTTCCGTGACGGGTCACATATTATCACCGGATAATTTCTTGCTCACTTAATAGCACTCGGGGTCCTTTTACCCTGAAAAACACTCAACCCACTTTGCTCATGTCCACACAATATTTATACATTTGGAACAGAATTAGTTCTGTTTGATCCAATCCATCCTGACATTCTGTAAAAGGAAAATTTTAAGTTATGCGCTGCGCAGGTGTAGCACCTTTCTGCCACACTAATAACCCAGGCCAGGACAGTTAGCCAAATTCATCCATAACCATTATTTTATTGGCACATTTTGCCCTGTCTCCCAATCCTGCATGCTCTCTGTAAAGAGAAACAAATTTCGAGGTTATTGTCAGATAGTAAAGTACATAGTTTCTTTTGTCTACTGTTCTCCCGTGGCCTTCGATGCCCTGGCGTTTCCTGTTGAAAACAATCTTTGTTATTGGTGTGTGTGGCACACTCACAGACATCCATTTTGTTAGGCAGAAAAATGGCTTCTTTCAGGGCTTTTATCAAATTACCCCTAGTGTTCTCCCAACATTTATTCAGCAACTGTGAACCCCTTAATAAACCATATTTGGCAATTGTTATACCATCCCCCTTTTGATGCATTAATCAACTCATGCATCAATTTAAACTAATTTGATTTGCCATCAACACCAACCCAAACGGCGTCCTTCAGCCAAATTTTGCCCAGACATCTTTCTCTGTCTCTGAAACAAAATATTACATTCGTCACTTAAAGCCACAATCTCATCTTCTTATCGAAGTATTTGAAAGGCAACGGCCCTCAGTCTCACAGCGTATCTTGCTTTTCAGGCCTGTTGTTTGGTCTCTCAAGTCAGTCATCTACAAACATTTCCAAAGTCATCAATTGTTTCTATCAGGTCAGGTCGTGCTGTGCAGACTTGGTCAATGTCAGTCAATCGTTTCTCCCCCTTTGTTCACAATAATCATAAATGTGAGGGGCTCTCTTGATAATTTCATGTTGACTTAGCCAATATGTCACTTTGTTGTTTCCCTCAAATCTACAACATTTTCATTTATCTCAGCCCATGCCAGATGGTGATCTACAACTACACAATTCCAATTTACTTAAACTGATCTTCAAATCTACATTATGTATGACAAAAGTATTACAGGCGCAATATTAGTGCCCCAAACTAATACATACAAGACATAAAGTGCTGTCACCATCACACACACTCATACTAGACACACATATGTTAACTGCTCATTCTCAATGTTCACTTTTCTTTATATTATTGCTAAAAGATTTAAATTTTAAATAAGATTTTAAACTTCCCATTTTCCGGTAGCTTCTACCTAATTTTACATGGTCTCCCAACCAGTTTCAAAGCATGTCTTGTTCATTATTCATTAGAATTTAACAAGGTCAGCTGGGTTGTTTTGTTTCATTATCATTATTTTGCTTCAGCTTGCTCTAGCAGGCCAATAATGGAAAGACAGACAGAGCACCATCCCTTCCTCCACTCAAGCAGTCTCTCTCACTATAAATTTAGACAAAATTTGTATTCATTACAATAACCTTTGACCATTCACCTTTGTTATCCAGGCTTTTCTTAAATCAAAAGCTGTCTTCATCTTTAGCCACCACCATGTCTAACGACCTTCAAGAGTTAAAACTATGTCATAGACCTATTAGTTCAAAATCAACACTATGATTTTCCTTGCCCATAAGGCAACCAGTACATAAAAAGTTTTGCTACTGTCTCCACAACAACTAATGGGAATCACTTCATGGCCTCAGCTGGCTCTTGAAAGCCCACTCCTGTTAGCCCTTTATCTATAATCTCCATCAGGGTGTTTTCCCCTGGCATATTTGCAGACGCTTGTCACAAATAAAAAAAACAAGCCATACAATGAATGCGGTTTCTGGTGATTGGTATTAGAGGAACACTCACGTTTCTGGGTCAGACTGCCTGTAACTCCTCACAGCTCATCCGCCCTAACGATAAAGGATGCTGCTGGCCTCACAGTCATCCGCTCCACTCTCATACCTTTCTCACATAAACACCTCCATCTTGAGATGCCAGTGACTGTACGTGATCCACTCTGGCTTGGGTTGCCCCCTGTCTGGCCAATAGAAGGTCTTACCCGTCATAGAGATGGTCACTCGTGCCCACTGGTGACCGCTCTTTCCAATCACACAATCAGTTCTCTTCAACAGAACTCAGCTGTTTTTCTGGAGCTTAGGAAAGGCACGTTCAAGAGTCACCAGGGCCATTCGGATTGCCTAATAGTGTTCACACAGGGAGACAGGTCAATAACAACAGTATTTAATCACTTAAATCCATTAACTATCTTAAAAGCAGCAACCTAGCTACTTGGATTATACTCAGTGAATTTAGATCACAACCGTACATTCAGTGTACTTCATCTGTAGCCGGAGCCATCGGTCCTGTATGGTGGAGACTAAATGAGACATAGAAGTTACTGGTCCTAAAATAAGCTAATCAAAATGTCATCTCTATCTGTATTATTATTTTAAATACTTCTTTAAAGTCATTCAGTTTTATTTTTAAAACATCTCTGTGTCTATGATCTTCAACTGAAACACTGTGCTTTACTTACTATCACAGATACCAGCTTTTCGCTGACTCATTGAATGAGAGAGACTCTGAGACTTTATTGGATGGTACACTGCTCTCTCATATACTTCTAACATCAAACTTTTATCTACCATCTTTTAACTCTATCCCAGCTTAAGACATCTTTGCCAGAAATTACATATGGTTTCAAATAAACATATTATTTATATTTGTCTTTTGCCCACCTCAGGGAATTTAGACATTACAAATTTCCACTCAGATTGAGTCTCTGTCGCACTGGCAGTTTCAGGCACAGCACACATCAGATTTTAGATAAGCGAACTGTTTCAATACAGCCCATAACAAACTTATCTTTTGGAAGCAAAACATCAGCTTCTAGTTCTTTCATGGTCAACTTTTCAAGCTGTTTGTTTAATCAGATGCCTTTCAACACATTTTACATTTAGCAACTGTTAATTCAGTAGCCTACTGCTTCTGCTTATTTGTTCTTACATAATGTTAATTATTTTAGTTCTCAATAACGTTTCACATTTCTCAATCTCAATTTTAGTTGTCAAGTTCTCAATTACCATAACTTAATATCTGACCTCAAAGTTTTCTCTTCTAGGAGTTTATCAGTCTCCAATCAGGATTCACACTAACTTTGACGAGGCAAGCACTCTCTGCTTGTGATACTTTTGCAGTTATGGTAAATCATCTGTGAGATTAGTCTCTCTATATTACCTTTACATATTTTGCAACTCACATTTGTTGGAGTCACAAAAGGATTCACTTTAAGACTTCAATCTTTTGACCTTGTTTTTTATCTCTTATTTCTCAGACCAAAAATTGTCACTGTCGTCATTTAAACACTGATCTATTTTCAAACCAATATTATTACCAGAAATGTGTTGTCATTTTATCACATTTTTAAACACCTTCTCGGTGGTCATTTACAGTTACCTATTAAATTGTCCTGATGACCACCATTAAAACACTCTCTGTCATCTAGTGAATTTGTTTCAGCCTCAACTTCAGCATCAGACACCTGTCCTTGACTATAGTTTGATCACTGTGAGCTTGCAAACGGCTCCAACTAACTGCACGCCCTTGAAGCAGTGTGTGTCCCATTCAGGAATGTAAACAGACCCACTGATAAGCAGTTCTCTGTATTCCTTTGACCATCCACCAATGGCGGATTCAATCACAATAGCCAAATCATACTCTTCATCATTATTATTGGCAGAACATAATTTCATGAGCAGCACAGAAAATGCTCAAAATATTCTAATTTGTTTTCTGTCTTTACCTTACTAATTTGGTATTATCATCAACAACACTAATTACAAGTACATGTCTAACATCCGGAAACCGGGCGAATAAGCAAGCACTGTTGCTGTTATCCCAGCTTATCTTTTACAAAACATCATCTGCAAATCTCTTCAAAGTGAGATCTTCAGAGCAGAGCTGTTTACAGCATTTGCTCTCTTCTGTCTCACTATTTATTTACTTATTTATTTTCCCGGACTGTTCCGTTACTCTTCATAAAGTGTAACAATTTGTACATCATTATTTTCATTTCCACTGGTTTGAAGCCTTTTTCCCTTCCATCACATGGTTAGTCTGCAGATTCAACTTAATATTATCATTATTGTCTCAGTCTTATCTCTACTGTTTCTCCAAAACAGATTATATTACTCAGTCCGTAAATTACACAGACAACCATTATAGCTACTTGCTTCAATACCCTTATTTGCTTAACATTAATAAAGTAAAGCAGATATATCATCATTTCAATCATTATTTTATCAAAATCCAGAATTGTTCCCCATTCTGCTTAAAACATTCTTCATATCATGTTAATCCCTGTCAATCATACAATGCCTTATTTTATTCTAAAACGTTTCATATCATTTAAACAGTTAATTTGACTTCCATAAATTCTGTCAGACCATGTCTATTTTCATCACATATAGTTTTCTACTATATTTCTCCTTTCTTTTCCCTACATGCCAGTTCCTTCATTATCCTCTCCTTTCTTTTCTCAAACATGCCAGTTCCTTCATTATCTAACCAGTACATGATTGTTTGCACAATCCCCACAAAAACATATCTCACACACCAACCTTTTTGTTTTTTCACTTCCCTCTTCCACCAAGTCTCACTTACAGTTCCCTCTATTTCACACAGACAGGCTTATTGCTTCTTGCTACTTCAATCCTTGTCATATAAATTTAAGTTCTATAGACATCAAAAGACCATTATCGAACTAAAATCAGAGGCAGACGCTTACTCCATTGCTCCGGCGAATTACTTCATTAATCCTTGTTTTATTGCTTTACCAGGCATTTATAAGCAAGCACTTCTTATTTTTATATCATGTGAACTTATCCACGAAACTATTCCTTATAAAAAACAATTAGATTGCTTTGATATCGCTACTTATATCCAACCTTTCGATTCTCGGCTACTAGCCTTTAGCCCGCTAACATTTCACGCGTGGCCTCGGCCGTCTAATATTACACCCTTTCACTGAAAGGACACGAGTTATATTTGACATTGCAGTCCTAAATTAGTACTGATAGTTGTAGTATCACTGCTAATTTACAGCTCATATCAGGCGAACATATCGGATGCGTGTCTAACTTTACCTCTGAGTGCAGGTGAGGACACTTTCGAGCTATTCTCGGTGAATCTGGAGCTGGAATCCGTGGAGAAACAGATCCGTGGTCTGCTGGAAAAGCAAGCCGAGCTGTTGGATCGGCGATCAGCACTTGAAGCAGCACGCGCCGATGCTCACAAGTTAGTGGTTAGTAACTCTTTAACTCCGAGTTCGTCTACTCCGTGTGTTTCTCTGTCCAGAAGGACGCGATCATCTCGGGCTTCATTTACTCCGGCACCGACACAACACAATGGACCATGGATCACGCAGCGGAAAACGCGAGCCAGGACCAGAGCTACTCCTCCGCCCCTCCCGGTCTTCGAGATCTCCACTCGGAACCGCTTCTCCCCTCTTCGCGAGTCGAAACGCGACGACGCCGTGATCATCGGCACGTCCATGGTCCGCCATGTCCGTGCTACCTCAGGTAAAGGTAAGGTGCGCTCTCACTGCTTTCCTGGTGCTCGTGTTCTTGATATCGCTGCACAGGTTCCCGAAATCCTGACCGGGGACGAGCGCGTCGGAGCTGTGGTGCTGCATGCGGGAGGGAGCGACGTCAGGCTGCGGCAGACGGAGGTTCTGAAGAAGGACTACAGGAGCCTGATCGAGGCGGTACGCAACACAGCGCCTGAGGCAACGATCATCGTGTCTGGACCGCTTCCCACGTACCGACTAGGACAAGAAAGGTTCAGTAGACTATTTGCACTAAATGAATGGTTAATGTCACTGTGTAATGAACAGAAACTGCTCTTTGTAAATAATTGGAATCTGTTTTGGGAGCGACCCAGGCTGTACCGTGCTGATGGCCTGCACCCCAGCAGAGCCGGAGCGGCTGTTCTGTCGGATAATATCTCCAAGACGTTACACACCAGATGACTAATAAGTCAAAATCCAAATCACAGTCTTTGCTGTCCAAACTTAATTGATATACGTAGTGAAGAACATTATATAGAAACTGTGTCTATTCCTCGTTTAGTGAAGCCAAACAATAAATCTAGTGCAGGATCTAGGAAAAATCTTATTGTAATTAAACCAGAAAATCTAAATATCAGTGAACAAAAAGAATTTCTAAAGCTAGGTCTTCTAAACATTAGATCGCTCACACCTAAAGCGGTTATTGTAAATGAAATGGTCACAGATAATAATTTCGATATACTTTGCCTTACTGAAACCTGGCTTAAACCAAATGAGTATTTCGGTCTAAATGAGTCTACTCCGCCAAGATACTGTTATAAGCATGAGCCCCGTCTGACTGGTCGTGGCGGCGGTGTTGCAACAATCTATAAAGATATTCTTAATATTTCTCAGAAAACAGGTCACAGATTTAATTCGTTTGAAGTACTTATGCTAAATGTTACGTTCTTAGATGTAAGAAAGAAATCCATATTATCTCTAGCCTTGGCTACTGTATATAGACCTCCAGGGCCATATGCTGAATTTCTAAAAGAGTTTGCAGACTTTCTCTCGGATCTATTGGTCAATGTCGATAAAGCAATAATTGTTGGAGATTTTAACATACACGTAGACAACAAAAATGATGCGTTAGGGGCTGCGTTTACAGATTTATTAAACTCCTTTGGGGTCAAGCAAAACGTCCGTGGTCCCACTCATCGTCTAAATCATACACTAGATTTAATTATATCATATGGAACCAATCCAACTGATATAGATATTATACCGCAAAGTGATGATGTCACTGATCATTACATGGTAACGTGCATAATACGTACTGCTGAAATATGTCATGTTGCGCCACGTTATAGACCAGGCAGAACAATCCTTCCAACCACTATAGATAGTTTCTCAAATAGCTTACCTGATCTATCTCAGCTGCTCAGTGAACCCAAACAAACAGATGAACTAGAGGAAATGACTAGCAGTTTGAGCACCATTTTCTCTAGTACATTAGATATTGTTGCACCAATTAGATTAAAAAAGGTTAGGGAGAAAACTAAAGCACCATGGTACAACAGTGTTACGCATGATATCAAGAGAGAAACTCGTAACCTAGAGCGTAAATGGAAACAAACTAATTTAGAGGTCTTTAGAATCGCGTGGAAAGACAGTATGTCACGTTATAAAAAGGCTCTAAAAACAGCCAGGGCTGAGCACCTCCGCAAACTAATAGAAAATAACCAAAATAATCCAAGGTTCTTATTTAACACCGTGGCTAGACTAACAAATAAACAGACATCACCAGAGAAAAATATACCGTTACAGTTTAGTAGTAATGATTTTATGAATTATTTCAATGAGAAAATAGAAAGCATTCGAAACACAATTATAAATGTACAATCCTCTATGGTCTCTTATGATTCAGCCTCAATTATCGTCCCTCAAGAACAACTACACCGCTTTGCAACGATAGGACAGGAAGAGCTAAATAAACTTATTATTGCATCTAAACCAACAACATGCTCATTAGATCCAATACCCACTAAACTACTGAAAGAAGTGTTACCTGTAGTGGAAGAGCCTCTTCTCAATATTATTAACTCGTCTTTATTCTTAGGTCATGTTCCAAGAATATTCAAGTTGGCAGTAATAAAACCTCTCATTAAGAAACCGCAACTAGATCCAAATAACCTAGCAAATTACAGACCCATTTCAAATCTTCCATTTATGTCCAAAATACTAGAAAAAGTTGTATCCGCTCAACTGTGCTCTTTTTTGCAAGAAAATGATATCTATGAAAAATTCCAGTCAGGATTCAGACCGCATCATAGTACAGAAACTGCGCTAGTTAAAATTACAAATGATCTACTCTTAGCTTCGGATCAAGGCTGTATCTCAATACTAGTCCTACTTGATCTTAGCGCCGCGTTCGACACTATAGATCATAAAATACTCTTGGATCGACTACAAAACTACACTGGTGTTCAGGGACAGGCATTAAGCTGGTTTAGATCGTACTTATCTGACCGTTATCATTTTGTCTCTTTACACGGGGGAAAATCAAAGTTGACGTCAGTAGACTACGGAGTACCGCAAGGATCGGTGCTAGGCCCTCTGCTATTCTCAATATATATGCTGCCACTTGGTAATATTATAAGAAAACATGGAATTAATTTCCACTGTTATGCTGACGACACTCAATTATATATTTCATCACGACCAGATGAAAACATTACCTCATCTAAATTGACAGAATGTCTCAAAGATATAAAATGCTGGATGACGCGAAATTTCCTGCTATTAAATTCAGATAAAACGGAGGTATTACTTATTGGTCCAAAAAACTACACACAAAACCTCTTACAATACGACTTTAATATAGAAGGATGCCCTGTTACTTTTTCCACTACAGTAAAAGACCTGGGTGTTATACTAGACCGCAACTTGTCTTTCGAAAATCATATTTCATCTGTTACAAGAACAGCCTTTTTCCACCTTAGAAACATTGCTAAATTACGTAACATGCTATCTGTTTCTGATGCAGAAAAGTTAGTTCATGCATTCATGACCTCGAGACTAGATTACTGTAATGCTTTATTAGCTGGTTGTCCTGCATCCTCAATAAACAAGCTACAGTTAGTGCAAAATGCAGCCGCTAGAGTTCTTACTAGATCAAGAAAATATGATCATATAACACCGATTCTATCATCTCTGCACTGGTTACCTATTAAGTTCCGTATCAATTACAAAGTACTACTACTGACCTATAAAGCCCTTAATGGTTTAGCTCCTATGTACTTAACGGACCTTCTTTCGCCCTACAATCCACCGCGTTCTCTAAGATCACTAAATTCAAGGCTTCTGGTCATTCCTAGGATATCGAAGTCCACGAAAGGAGGGAGGGCATTCTCGCATTTAGCTCCAAAACTCTGGAATAGCCTTCCCGATACGGTCCGATGCTCTGACTCGCTGACACAGTTTAAAACTAGACTAAAGACGTGTCTCTTTAGTCAAGCATTCACATAATGCTTACCTTTTAGTCCTCTGCTATGCCATACGGAACCGTTTGCCACTGAAACTGCTTAACGCACCAGTGGGGCTCGACAGCCTTATAGACAAACGGGTCGGTCCGTATGGTTGCGGTTGGGTTGCGGAGAGTTTGGGTTGCGGAGAGTTGTGAGATTATGGTTTTCTAACACCTACTCCCGTGTAATGGAAATCATTATGAACATCAGCTATGCTAATTTTTTTCCCATCTGCCTTTCTGCTGTTATCTCGGGACGCTTGTCCCGAGAAAAATGGCGTTCGTAGGCTCCAGTTTGGTATCCTGCCTCTCACGGGGATTTCGGATGCCTCAACGCCTGTGATGAGAAGACCAACGCCTGTGAAGAGACGACTCAACGCCTGCGAAGAGACGACTCAACGCCGGCGATATGTTATCCCCTAAATATTACATGATTAACTAAATGTATTTTTTCCAGGTACTTTCTGATATGCACTTACTGTAAAGCTATGATTGTTAGCCAGAGGAGAACTGGCCCCTGACTAGCCTGGGTTCTCCCAAGGTTTTTTTCTCCATCCAATCTGATGGAGTTTTGGTTCCTTGCCACTGTCGCCTTGCTTTTGGCTTGCTTAGTTGGGGATATTTAATATTCAACAATATTATTGAACTGTGTTGTACTACTTTCATGTTATCACTGTGAAGCTGCTTTGATGCAATCTGTATTGTGAAAAGCGCTATATAAATAAATGTGACTTGACTTGACTTGACATCTAATGTCATGCATCCATTATCTGTTCACATTTTTTACACACATGTTGAACGCAGCCACAACAACCTTTTGTCCCGCTGCCCTGTTCCACTGATTCTCGCACACTCTTAGTCTATTTGTGTTCAGTGTTTCCTCCCTGGGGAAATCATGGTATTTTCTCAGTTTTTTCAATATCTAAAACATACATTTTCCCCCATATTTTCCTAGTTCTACAGAAAACCGGTGTATCAAATTTCGCAAGCTTGCTTTTGAGACATCCCCATACTGGCTGTTTTTCTGTTCCCTGTGGGTTTCTCTTCAACGCGCGTTTTCTTTAATCTGTTAGGCGTCCCTAAACAAATCCGATTCTTTCTTTTAACCCAAATCGGTCGGGTTGCACTATTAGTGCCCTCCTAATTATGGTTTACCAAAAAATCCTGGTTCCCCCTAATTAGCCTCAGTACCTAAAAACAATTTGCTCCGTCGTGGAACAACTAATTTTCAGGGTACCTATCTGTTTGAAATCTCTTGATCTGTTACAGTTCTCACTTAATCCCAGATTATTTATCTGCTTGAAATTTCTTGTTCTGTTACAGACCTCAATTAATCTCAGATTTTTCCCTCGTATCTGTTTGAAATTTCTTGATCTATATAGATCTCAATTAATCTCAGATTACGTACCACAGAAACAGCCTTCAGCCAATATGGTTCAATTTCACTCTTCTCCCCAATTAAACTGAATTTAATTAACTTACCCAAAAGAAAATAAATTGAACTGTCTCTTACCAGAGATGCTTCTGTTGCCACCTGCGGGTTCTTTAGATTCCAGTGGTCGATTCTCCCGGCCCTGATATCGGTCGGCCCCTCTCTCTCAAGTTTACGAGGTAGAGCTGGAACTTACTTAGTCCAGGTGGCCAAACACCGTCCGATCTCAGGTCCAGGAGGCACGTCCAAGGAATATCACTTCTGACACCAAAACTGTTGTGGCAAAAATTCATCTCAAACAAACATCACTGCGTAAGAGACACTCAGAGTCAAATTATATAAAATAGAAGTATTTATTCTTGCAAGAATAGGAGCAGTCTAATACACAGTTGTTACCCTGTGCAGAAGAGTGACACACCCCCAGACAGACTGAACTAGCTTTTATCTTAGTTTCAAGGCCTTCTTCCCCCCAGAGCCTTCCTCCCAGTAGTTTTCCATAGACGTCACTAGTTGGCCCACTAAGCTCCCCTGCACCAAAATGGCCTTCTGACATCTAGGTCAGAGGTCCTTGTTCGTCTGTTCGCTGGAGTGTCTCCCTCTTCTGCCTCCCCAGGTACATAAACAGAATCTTCTCTCACTACAAGTGAGAGACACACATGTGACATTCTTTGAATCATCTATATTTAACTAAAGATCAATGAATATCATTAAAATTGCCACTACAGAGCACATCACGACGCAGTTGAGGGTAAGTCCGTGGGGAAGCACGACCTGATCATCAGGTTCCTGAGGGGAGCGAGGAGACTGAATCGTCCTCGCCCTCCTCTCATTCCCTCTTGGGACCTCTCAGTGGTTCTAACTGCCCTGCAGAGTGCTCTCTTGAGCCTCTGCAATCAGAGGAGCTTAAGTTCCTGTCAGCTAAGACAGCGCTCCTGGTTGCATTGGCCTCCATTAAGAGGGTAGGGGACCTGCACGAATTTTCCATTGACGAAGCGTGCCTGGAATTTGGGCCGGCCTATTCTCACGTGATCCTGAGATCCCGGCCTGGATATGTGCCCAAGGTTCCCACCGCCCCCTTTCGAGATCAGGTGGTGAACCTGCAAGCGCTGCCCCTGGAGGAGGCAGACCCAGCCTTGGCACTGCTCTGTCCAGTACGCGCCCTCCGTGCTTACGTAGACAGAACGCAGTGTTTCAGCACCTCAGACCAGCTCTTTGTCTGTTATGGTGGGAAGCTGAAGGGAAAGGCTCTCTTCAGGCAGAGGCTATCTCACTGGATAGTGGACGCCATTGCTTGGCATACCAGCAGCAAGGTCGACCGTGCCCCCTTGGTGCGAAAGCCCACTCCACCCGGAGTGTGGCTTCCTCTTGGGCTCTAGCGCATGGCACCTCGCTAACAGACATCTGCAGAGCTGCAGGCTGGGCGACACCCAACACATTCGCCAGATTCCAAAGACAATCTCCGAGTGGAGCCAGTGTCCTCCCGTGTACTCGCTTCAACCAGCCGGTACTAGGACCCGCTCAGGTGTCTTCGCTTGCTCGCCATTCCACTCCACAGACTGGATACGTGCGATATTCTCCTCAGGTGAGCCTCACAAGCCCTGAGTTCCTCCAGCGCTGTTGACGTCAACGCCAGAGTTATGCCTCCGGCAGCTTTCGCGATTGGCTAGGTGCCGCCATGTGCATCTGGGTGACCCCCACATGTTTCCCGTGCCATGGTTCCCCATCTGGGTGACCCCCACATGTGTATTTCCACTGTAAGCCTCTCTGAGCATGTGTCTTTCCCTTGGCAAGCCACTCTGCCACCCCAGTGTTCTCCGTATGCACCCCCCCTCCGGGTCATATGTGTATTCTGTAAGTCTCCCCCCCCCCCCCCCCCCCCCTTCGGGCAGGCTGTAATTGCATATTTCCTCTGAGATATGCTTCCCAGTGTACCTTGGTATTCCTGTGTTAAGTAGGAGTCCTTCGTCCGTGCTAGTCTCACGACAGGGAGCTCAGACTTACGCAGGGCACTGGAAGACAGCCGAGGTGGCGTGATTGGACTGGGAACCCCATTTCGTCGTCATTTCGACATAACTCGTTACGTCTCCCTGCCACTTCCGCTGTACCGCTGGAACAGCCGAGTTCAGTCTTGGCTCCTCAGCGAAGAAACATATCTGCATATTGCGGCGTCCTTCCTTTTATACCCACGCGGTGGGGCGGAGTTACGCCATGCAAATTCCGCAGACCCATGGCATTTCCTTGCCATTGGCTCGTTTTATTTCTTTCGAAGATGAGAGGCTTCTAAGCGAACCCCATTTCGTCGTCATTTCGACGTAACGTCTCCGTTCCATACTCAGGGAACGAGGGTTACATCCATAACCGAGACGTTACTAGTGTTATTTTCATGTATTCTTTAATGTCTGTATTAAATATCTGAGAGGTGACTGAGGGCCTGGCCCATGCCAGGGATGGATTCAGTAACAGTGCTTGTTCATTTAGCCCGGCTTCCAGAAATGAATCATGGACTTGTTTCGTTTGAGAAAGCGTTGTTTTTCTAGTTTACCCTAACAGCTATGGTCACAGGGGTCATTGAAATCCATAGTTTAAGTCACCATTTCTTAGATAAAGCATTTACTTTCCTGTTCTATATTAGCCTACATGGTCCTCTCACTAAGAGAAAGAACATGTTACCTGTTTATATTTAGAGCGTGACCAAATCCAACCTTGAAGAAGCTGTGTGTCTGTGTGTGTGTTAGTATTCTTGGTTACAGGTTAAGGAACAAGTGGCATTATTGGAGATTGACTGACTTACTTACTTTGACATGCTGGCACCTAGACACACATTCTTGTGCCCTCGGAGGCCCACTCGTACCTAACTCTGGGTCGTGGTGGCAGCCGTACAGACTATGGAGATGTGCTACTGCCTATCAGTCCATGTGTGGAAATTTACTATGTTTATCTATTTCCTAGCCAATCAGAATCATTCAACCTGAAACAATAACGTAGCTTAGACCTTGGTGAAGGGTATAATTGCTGTGATCTTTGTAACTGTGAGGGGGCGGCCTACAAACTCCTTGTGAGTCATGAAGCTGACTTCTGTCTGATGGTAACGGCAAACTATCTTCAGTAAAATTTTCTTGAATTTATTATAATTCTGACTCTTGTCTTAAATTGACTGCACTAACTCCTGGTCTTAATTAATCATATCTGGTCCTTGGGTCTTTGTCTTTCACTGTAAATTCCCTAACAAGTGGCTTTGGAAATTACAAGCTGTCACGTTCAGTTTAGTTTTGTTCATGGACTTTGAGTGTGTTTTCATCTGTCACATGTTTCTTTGTTCAGTTTCCCGCTACTCATGCATCTCCTTGGTTACCGTCATTATTAGTTCATGTGCGTCAGCTGTGTTTAGTAATTATCCTTGTTATGTTCACTACTTAAGTTGTTCCTTCTCCTGCACTCCTTGTGCGGTCCCCGTAATACCTACATCGTCTTAACTCTTCAGCCTGTTCCTGAGTACACCACACCGTCACAGATGACCGGACCTCCAAAATGTAGTGGTGGGCAGATCGAGGCTTTGTGAAACACTGAAACAGTTGAAGCAAATGTGCCGCATTGTGTCGAGGCTTTGAAACAATCCGACACCTGTCTCCATGGTGACCCCTAGTGGTCAGAACAGTGTAAATGCAACAAAAACCCGGCCAAACATGCATAAAAAACACTTTTACAAATCTATTGCAAATGTTTTATTGAAAGTAAAATCTTTCAAATGTAATCGAGCACAGCGTTAGTTCAGACAGGCCACGATCAGCTGACGCGGTCAGCTGTCAAATCGCTCCAACCACTACCGTTCTCCTATTAGACCGGAAGGATATATATATGCGGCACTTCCGCCTGGGATATATGCTTAAACTGCTCGCAAGCACCTGCTTTACAGCTAACCTCAGCATGAAATTTAAATCGACGATATTTCTATCACTTTTTACCTGCTGGTTCCTGGCGATGGACACTTCAGACACCCTAGGACAAATATCTGATGATTCTCCGGACGAGAGTCAGGATCGTCTCACCGAGGACCTCGATCCAGCTCAGTTAGTGAGGCGCAGTTCTAGGATAGCAGCAAGGAATCTCTCCTCTTTTAGCGATTGGCCCAAAGATAGGATCCTGTCCACCCTGTACTCCCTCAACATACATGCTCCTCCGAATCTGAGTCACGATCAGCTCTGGAACTTTTTACAAGAAGTCCAAGACCAGCAGCCCATTTCTACCAACGAAGCGCCGTCTCTCCCCCGAGCCACCGGCCGTAAAGCCACAGAGAAAAGAAGGAATACTTCCAATGACCAGACGAATCTAACTCCAAAAAAGGCAAAATCATCTCACCCCTCCCAGGCGCCAGCAGAGCAAGGAGATGACAGGATCTTCTCAGCGCTGCTCGCAATCCAAGGATCCCTCTCCAGCATGGACAACACGATCCAAGCGCTGGAATTACAACGCTCAGCTTCCGCACATCGGGCGATCTTCGACGGGCAGACTTCCAGCTCGGCTCCAGATTGCGCCTTCACTCCCGACCCGGCTGCTAATCTTCCTCGGAGAACTCTCGGATCAGCGTTACCAGCAGCTTCCACAGGTGCATCTTTCTTTCCCCCAGCAGCTGCTATCTCTCCTCACCTACGCGCTCAAATTCTGTCAGGTAACGACATCAATCTAGTGAAAATTTTGTTATGTGCAGAAACTAAAGAACGAAGGATTGTGGATTGTGGGGACGTATCAGTTGTTCTAAAAGATAGTGACCTAAGACTCACCAAGAGCTTAACCATGGCTGAGTTTAACGTCGCTTTCGGCGTGTTCAGAGATATCATCTGTGAAGCGTATCCAGAAAGAAGAAAGGAACTAGACACTTATCTAGCTATAATATCGGATCTCGCCATGTCCTACGGAGGAACACTTTTTTACGAATACCACAAATCGTTTTCATCTAAAGCAGCAATGTACATACAATGCTTTAACCAGCGACTGGACTGGTCCGTAGTCGATCTTGCTCTCATTAGCAGGCACTTTACAGGCCACCGAGCGCTGTCATGCTCACTTTGCGGCTCGTTTTCCCACACCGCATCTCTCTGCCCTAAGACTGCTTCAACTCACGACACCAGCGTCTCGGCACCGGAACAGGTGAAGCCTGAAAGACAGACTCCCCTTTGTTTTAATTTCAATGAGAATGTCTGTACTCGTAATAATTGTAAATTCTTTCATGCTTGCAGCTATTGCGGGAACAGTCACCCGAAGTTTTCATGTCCACGGCGTGCAAAATTCCAAAAAAAGAAATAAACACCCCGCTGAACACTAAAGAGCTAGGGGAAGCTCTGTCAAAGCATCCAAACCGTTGTCTCGTATCTTACCTTATTTTAGGGCTCATGCACGGTTTTCTAGCTGGTCTTTCCTATCTGCCCACATTTTCCTTCACCTGTCAAAACCTTCAGTCAGCTATTAAAGACCCACAGGCCGTAGACGAACTGCTGGGGAAAGAAATCGAAAAGGGATATATGATTGGACCTTTCGATCAACCTCCTTTCAAACTTTTCCGTATTAACCCTTTAGGAATTGCGGTCAGGAAATACTCAGGGAAAAAACGTCTAATCATCGATTTATCCGCTCCCCACTCCACCGAAGGGGTTCCAAGCATCAACAGTTTAATTCCCTCAGAACCTTTTTCCCTGTGTTATTCCACCGTGGACAACGCAATTAAACTCATTAAATTAGCCGGCAGAGGAGCGTGGCTCAGTAAAGCGGATATCACCGACGCATTCAAAATAATACCCTTACACCCGTCCCAATGGCATCTTTTCGGCGTTAGTTTGCGAAACAAATGTTATTTTTCAGTCAGACTCACATTCGGGTGTAAAAGCAGCCCCAAAATTTTTGATACATTGTCCGAAGCACTCTGCTGGGTCCTACTTAATAATTTTAAACTGCAATTCGTTCTCCATCTGTTGGACGATTTTTTGCTCATCGACTTTCCGGACGCTAACCCATCGCGCAGCATAAATCTCCTGGTTAAAGCATTTAATAAATTCGGTATCCCCCTAGCAGAAGACAAAACAAAAGGTCCTTCTCGCGTCCTTGATTTCCTGGGGATCAAGTTAGATTCTATCAAAATGCAAGCATCTCTTCCGCTAGACAAACTAGTAAGGATTAGAGGTTTTATTAAATCGTATTCTCTATTAACTACCCTAACAAAAAGGGATATCCTTTCTCTGCTGGGGCATCTTAATTTCGCGATGAGGATCATTCCCCAAGGTCGTTCCTTTTATTTCCAGACTCTTGGATCTTTCAAAAACGGTCGAGAAAATGCACGACATAGTCACGCTAGACGAGGGCTGCAGGTCAGATTTAATATTCTGGTCACATCTATGCGATAACTGGAACGGCATTTCCTTGTTCTACCAAGAAAACGTAGAGACCTCAGTCAAACTAAATTTATTCACCGACGCAGCTCCTTCCGTAGGGTTCGGAGGGATATTTAATAATCAATGGTTCGCAGAAAGATGGCCAAAAGAACTTCAGGAACTAGCTCCCTCAATCCAATCGACAGCACTCATGGAATTATATCCTATAGTGATGGCTAGCTTGTTATGGGCAAATGGACCAGGAAAAATATTCTCGTTTTTTGCGACAACGAAGCTACGGTAAACATTATTAACAAAGGTCGTTCCTCGGTGCCGTTCATTAACCGTTTCATTAGGCGACTAACCTGGATCTCGGTCATGAACAATTTTACCATTAAAGCCACTCACATACCCGGGCTGGATAATAAAATAGCTGACTCTCTGTCTCGGTTTAATTTTCAGGAATTCAGACGCCTGTGTCCGGGAGCTGCTTCATCACGACTGGGCTGCCCGGACTTCAGCCAAACAGTCCTAGATTAAATGCCTTACTACAAAAATATCTCAAATCAGCCGCTCATCACATGAGATCAGGGCTAGCAAAGACGACACTTAAAACATATGACTCAGCGTGGTTGTCTTTTTCAAATTTCTGCAACGCGTTCTCGGTGCCTAAAATTCCAGCTAATATCTCCATCATATGCGCTTTTATTACGCACTGCTTCGATTCTAGGAAGCTTCAGCCTTCCACCATCAAGATTATGATTTCAGGCATCCAATTTCACATTAGATGTTTAGATCCATCCTCTCAAAGCCTTTTACAAAATCCCTCCATACACCTCCTTCTCAACGGTCTTAAAAAGGAAAATCCCGCAGCTCCAGATAAACGATTGCCGCTATCCCTCTCCCAGGTACACGCAATGGTAAATCAACTAAGATCAGGGCTTTTTAATCCGCACGCAAACTCTCTCCTAGAAGCAGTATTCCTCACCGCCTTTTACGGATTCCTCAGAGGAGGAGAATTCACCATTAACCATAAAAAATTCGACCCCTCACACGATCTCTCATTTAAAGATGTATCGTTTCACGCCGATTACTTTTCCATATACCTGAAACATTCTAAAAAGGACAGAGATGATAACGGAACCACAATCAACATTTCTAGAACCAACGACGGGTTTTGTCCCTTCTCAGCCATGAACCGGCTTTTAAACTCACGCAGCAAATCCGATCTCACAGAACCCCTCTTCATCACAGAGAAAGGAGAAGCTATGTCGAAGTATTGGTTCGCCTCACGTCTCCGGACTGTATGCATTCAGTGCGGCATGGACCCCGCGCTTTACACCAGCCATTCATTTCGCATAGGCGCGGCAACCACCGCAGCTTCAACAGTCTCCATACCCATGCTAAAAGCCATGGGTCGGTGGTCATCATCAGCGTACCAACGTTATATTAGGCCTAGATCTCAGGATTTAATATTAGCCCAAAAAGCCTTAAAGGGCATATTGCAGGTTAGAGGACCCAACGAGTCAATGTGTAGAAAAACAATGTAGTAATTAGATTTTCTTTAAAATATACTTATAAATACGTTACATTGGCTTCTGGAGTCGTTTTTGTGAGAGAATTTTACTTCCGCATCTGAAAATGGGCGTGACGGGCGTGACGTAACGGGCGGGAGAGCGGTCGATTCAAACCATTCAAACAACAGGAAAACAATGGATCGCAATGACATTTCGGACTTACTCGTATGACAGACCACGGACGACAGCCTTACAATTATGAGCCTGCTATGCTGCCGAGAGAGCAGGGACAGGCCAGGATTAATGTTAGACAGAACAACGGTCAGAGGAGACACACATTATTGTAAAAGTATTATTATAAAAAAACTTGTGTGGAGTGAGTGTGCGCAGCCGCAGTTTATTGCATCACTTAATCGCGTGTATTTTTGATTAGCCTAGCTGTCAGATACTGAGTAAACATTAAAAGAACAGGTCTATTCAATCTTCTCTGGATGTTTTTTTAAGAAGAAATTAAATAATAGCAATCAGGAGAATGGAAGCAGCAATAAAAAAATGAGGACTGTAGTGCTGTCGGCAAAACATTATACCACTGCAATAAAAACTGCACTGCAACAAAAAGGTAAGGCATATGTGTTTTTATATTTAATGCTGTTCACTGGGAGTTTTAATTAATAGTGTAATAGAGTTAATAGTGCATCGTTCATTCTGTTTGGTAAAATATGAGGTGAATATCGATTATTACCATCGTATCAGTTAATAGCAAAGCTATTATTGGTCATCTAGGAGAGGAGTATTGGATTTTACCAATAACAGAATAAACTATATAAGCTTTGATCAGGCGCGTATGTCATGCTCATTAATAGCCTATCCGTCCAGACTAACGTTACGTGATATAACTTAGCTCATCGAGAGACAGATAGATATTTTTAGTCCTGATATAGGCCTACAAGTTTTTGTTCCTCAGATCTGGTGTACACACGATCGCATTTTTCGAAGCCGATGCAGAAGAGAAATCCTGTCTCTACAGCTGCACAAACCGCACACAGGCACGATAGACAGCACCGTCCCTTTTCTTGTTAGGAAACCTGTGGACTCGATGTCCTGACAGGCCGGAGTTTTTGCAACCTCCACAAACACAATAATTTACCATGATGACGATGATAAATTAAAATATAAAAACTACCGAAAACACTGATTCACGACCGCTCTTACTGATTTTTTTTTTTTAATTCGATGCCACAAAAACAAGAGGTTTTACATATTCACAATATCACATTAACATTAGCTGCCAGGAAATAAAAAATACAAAAAAAAGTTTTACATAAAATCCTGTGCTTTCAAAGCATTACATGTTTTCATTGCTTTTTTGTTTTTAGTTTGTTTGTTCCAAAAGATGTACATAGAATGTGAAGTCCCTTACAGAAAAAACACATGAATTTCACATGTTATCACATGTTTTCCACATGTGCCCACATGTGACCACATGTGACCACATATGCCCACATGTGACCACATATGAACAACATGTCATCACATGTGAACAATGTTTCACCACATGTGAACAACATGTCACCACATGCAGTAATGTTCGACCACATGTGAACAACATGTCACCACATGCAGTAATGTTCGACCACATGTGAACAACATGTCACCACATGTGAACTTAATGGAACACGTGGCACATGTGGAAAACATGTTATAGGTAATAATGTGGAGCTCATGTGAAATATATTTGCACGTTGTAATAGGTTTTAACATGTGAATTATGTTACCACGTCACAAATACTGTACATTTTTAGCTTCAATAGCCTTTTTCACACAAAATGCATAGAACATAAAGCTTATAATGCATGTGTATATACTAACACTTATATACACGTATAGTTTTTAATGAGTTTTTGCAATACTTTTATTTCAACACTGTTTACCATTTCTAAAGCTATATTGTAAATATATTTTACATAATCAACAGTATATTATATTTGATATAATCAATAGGCTACTGCAAGCACGTTTTCAAATAAAATAAAGTGGATATTAAACTTTTCATTTTAAGTGCTGCATGATTTTGACGTGGTTTAATCAATGCCGTGCGCGTGAACTTTCGAGTATTTCAAACACTGGAGCGGCCGGCGCGCAGAGTTGCCATGGAAACGGCGCGGGACCACTGCTACTGGTAAGCAACAAAACTCCCTCTCTCGATGTTGTTTAAACTTTTCACGGCTTTTTCCAGGTGAGATTAGTCTCTAAAATCACACGAATAATACTCACAACTGTTTTTGACATTTCTCTTACTTGTAATTGACACGATTCTGTTAAAAATTTACATGGTGTAGTGTCTTCGGAAAAAGTCCGTTAGGATCTCAACCGTTTTCTGAAGAGGTAGCAGCTAGCTAGGCTAACGTAATGTTAACTCGGTTGAACTTTTATTTATTAAAGTTTGGGCTTTTAATCACCTCTTATGTGTAGATGAGAGGTTTTGTAAAGGTTTTACTTGGAAGTGAGCTAATTTATTTAACACAAACGTAAACATAACGTATCGGTGATGTTACTTTCAGGAGCAAGAAAATTGGCTGAAACTAACGTTAGCTCAATGGTAACGTTAAACACATTTTGATTAAAAAATGTTCTGTGATTTCAGTAGTAACAAAATAACCCATAACAGAGAGAAAGCTCCACGACTTCAACATTTCTGGAGAAAGCTGCTGCCGGAGAAGTAACGTTAGGACACAGGTGAGCCGAGGAAGCTCATTAAATAACCTCATTTTATTTCTCAATTTGTTTTTTTAAATTGTTTATTTTAAGAAGGTTTTGACATCCAAACGAAGTTACACCGTATGAGCAAAATTAAATGAATAAGTAAACCCAAAAACAAATTCTGTTATCCTAGTTAAGAAATTATATTCTGTATATTCTTTAAATTCTTTCTCTTTTCTGCATTTCACCTCTGCTGTAGCTTCTTTCCTTTCAATAAACCTGGCATTGCATTGTTGGCTCAGTGACAAATGGCTTGTTGTGTTCTTAGATCCTTCAGTGCTGATGCCCTTCAACGGAGCGGAGTGGAGCTGATCTTCATCTCTAAAGCACTATTGATGAACCATATGATTAGTAAGTAAAACGCCAAACATACACTAATGTCAAACATACACTAATTGTCTTGGTACAAATGTTTATGTCTCTTTCTCTTATGTTCACCAAAAAACATTAAAAACAATAATATTGTGAAATAATATAAATAAATAAAAACTGTTTTCTATGTGAATATATTGTAAAATGCAATTACTTCCTATGATCAAAGCTGAATTTTCAGCATCACAGCTTCACATCATCCTTCATAAATTATTCTAATATGACGATTTGATGCTCAAAAAAACATTTATGATTATTATCAGTGTTGAAAACAGTTGTGCTGCTTCATATTTTTGTGTTTTTCAGGATTATTTGATGAATAGAAAGGTTAAAATAACAGCATTTATTTGAAACAGAAATCCTTACTCTCTCTTTTGATCAATTTAATGCATCCTTGCTGAGTAAAAATATGAATTTCTTCTTTTTTTTCTGTTCATTTTTAAATCTATCATTGACCCCAAATGTTTGAACATTAGTGTAAACTACCCTTCATATGTTTGTGGTCTATTTAACAATGAATCCTGGAGGGGAAAAAATGGTTTAAACTGTTACAATGGTTTACACAAACACATTAATCAGCACAACTGTTTTCAACATTGATAATAATCAGAAATGTTTTGGATGTTTACATGGTAAGAATGTATAGAATTCAAATATAAAAAACACTGACTCGTTAGGTCATGTTTACTCATTAAAGTCAGATGATTTCCTATTAATTCAATAGAATATGGTGACTTCAATTTACATGACGTCATGAGCAATCAAGTCATTTATATAGATCAGTGAGTAGTGCCCAGCATATCCAAGTCCACTAAAGGAGATTTCTCGCATTTTACCCCTAAACTCTGGAATATGAAGGTAAAAGAGTATCAAGACTCGAGCATGAACAATAAATACTTGTATGCTAAAATTTACACTCACAGCTCCAAAGTGAAAACCTCACCTAATATGCAATAACGTTGAAAAGATCACGGTTTCTGTCCTGACGAAAATGTTCTATTTTTTATTTTATTTTTTGCTTTGCAGAACAAGTCTGTGACTGACTTAATGAACCCAGTTGCTTTGGATCATGCTCAAAGATGTAAGGGCTACAAAAAGTTAACCAGAACTCTTATGGACTCCATCTTCTCTTTCGAAGAGATGGCAGCATGAACGGAAAAAAAGGGGTTGTTGGTGAAAAAAGAGCCTTGACCTACAAAAGGTGCAGCTAATAATTGGTAAGCATGTCTGAATATCTTTTATCAATAGTTATTATATATGACAAGCGCTGAGCGCGTCCGTCAGCGCCAGCCATAGCGCGGAAAGCACAGTTTGAATCTGACAGTTATGTCACTTCATGTCAAACTTGTTTTCAAATTTTAATGTAATCAATCTCATTTCTTACAGACCATGTCAAAAAGAGGCACCCAGGCATCGGAGGCACTGAGATCAAGGTCTGCATGGCACAAAAGTTAAAAGATCTGAGGAGACGAGCAGAAAGGTAATATTCAGACGATCCAACATCCAAGTGTGATCCCCATGTGGTCTGTTCACATTTGCGAAACCGACATGCGCGAGGACTGATGACTCAGTTTATTCCTCAGTCTACATTGTGATCTAATCACAAACTGTCAATAGTTTTTTTTATAAATGAGACGCACCACTCGTCTTATACAGTTGTTTAAGCAAGATGTATTTCCATAGCATATTTACGTAAAACGTTTAATGACATAATAACATTACAAATGAATAATAATTAATTATTAAGCCCCATAAAAATGCTTTTCAGAAACCTACGGGGTGACGTCACGGACACTACGTCCATATTTTTTTTTACAGTCTATGGTTTGCACTGCCCTAATCTTTGATCTTTTTCTATCCCAAAACAGGATGCCTGCTGCAGGAGACACAAAGGACTGAGACAACACACTTTCACAAACGCACACCACACACACACACATGCGCGTATACCTGCGTTTTTTGCGGCTTTTTATGTATAATTTTAATTTGGTTTTGCTTTGTTTGTTTTAAACATTCAATTTGTATTGCATATTTTGAAATGAAATAAAAAGTGAAAAAAATTTTTTTTTGAATTATTTGTTTTAATGTTGGGAAACATTAGGCTATAGAGCCTACACAAGAACATGGTAGGCCTACCGTTTTCTGTGGTATATTGCTTAATGATTTTTACATGGATTTCACATGAAGTTACAGGTTTACATGGTGTGTAGCTTTAACATGGATTGTTGATGGGTTTCAAATGTCATTCTATGGGTTTCACATGAGATATTTTACATTTCACATGATATCTCATGGGTTTCACATGTGATTAAATGTTTCACATGGGAATTTTACGTTTCACATGTAAGCTCATGGATTTCACATGGGAATTTTGGGTTTCACATGCAATCCCATGGGTTTCACATGTAATCACATGGGTTTCACATGCAATCACATGGGTTTCACATGCAATCCCATGGGTTTCACATGTAATCACATGGGTTTCACATGCAATCCCATGGGTTTCACATGTAATCACATGGGTTTCACATGTAATCACATGGGTTTCACATGGGTTTCACATCCCATAAGTTTCACATGTAATCACATGGGTTTCACATGCAATCCCATGGGTTTCACATGTAATCACATGGGTTTCACATGCAATCCCATGGGTTTCACATGGGAATATACATGGGTTTCACATGAAAATGTTCCAAAACCACACGTTTCCCATGTGCAAATTACCTTTAACATGTGCAAAGCACATGTGTTCCACATATTTCACATGTTAAATTTCACATGTGCAAAATCACATGTCCACGTTGTCACATGGGATCACATGTGTTTTTGCACATGTGAAACTCATGTGGTTTTTCTGTAAGGGGTCATTTATAAAACGTGAAAAAAAGCCCAATTCTTTTTATGTATATGGTATTTTCCTAATAAAACAAATAACTGTATAATATGTTGTTCTTTACATTCCAAATTGTCATTCTGAGTATAAAAAAGCAAATTTACCCGCTTGTACTGAATACAAACCTATCTGCGCTGCTGAGGCTCCCTCCCTCTGGTGACGTAAAATGACGCGATGTTGAAAAAAAAACGGTTTTTACAAGCAGTCAAAGAAACGCTCACTTTATCTACTAAATTTGTGCCCTTATGTCGTTTTAAAACATTTTAAATCCTGCATTACCTTTTCATATGGTATTTTCATACAAGGTTATATATTAATTTCGATTTTTTTTTTACCTGCAATATGCTCTTTAAGCGGATCCTTTCAAAAAAAAAAAAAAGTGCACGGATTTAGTAGTATTCCACGACACCACAGGGGTACACAGCCACCCCTTAAAACATATATTATTTTTTTTTTTTTTTCCTTCTCTAAGGGGAGAGAACACCCCTCTTTACTGCCATACATGCAGGGGCCTGCTGTTCAATCCCTCAGCGAGGGATGATCACCCCAGTAAAAACAAATAAATAAATAATATATATATATATATATAAAAAAAAATAATAATAATAATAATTATAATAATAATAAAATATATATATATATATATATATATTAGGGCTGTCAAATGATTAATCGTGATTAATCACATCCAAAATAAAAGTTTTTTTTACCTAATATATGTGGGTGCACTGTGTATAATTATTTTATATATATAAATACACACACATGCTTGTATATATTTAAGAAATATTTTCATGTATATACTCTATATAGATTTATATATAATTTATATTATATATAAATATAAATATTTTATATATAAATAATATTTTTTTCTTAAATATACATGCATGTGTGTGTATTTATATATATACAAAATAATTATACACAGTGCACCCACATATATTATGTAAAAAAAAACTTTTATTTTGGATGTGATTAATCATTTGACAGCCCTAATATATATATATATATACATATATATATATATATATATATATATATATATATATATATATATACATATTTTTTAAGGGGACCTGCTGTTCTTCTCCCGCTGGAGAGAACACCCCTCTTGCTGCTACACGCAGGGGCCTGCTGTTCAATCCCTCAGCGAGGGACGAACACCCCTCGCTGCTTAATAATATTAAAAAAATAAAATAAAAAAAATTTATTTAAGGGGATCCGCTGTTCTTCTCCCGCTGGAGAGAACACCCCTCTCGCTGCTATACATGCAGGGGCCTGCTGTTCAATCCCTCAGCGAGGGACGAACACCCCTCGCTGCTTAATATAAAAAAATATATATATATAAAAGAAAAGGGGCCTGCTATTCTCCACCTCCCCGAGGGGAGAATACCCCTCTACCAGCCATTAGCACATACTTCAATAATTTGTCTTTTCTCTCTTGCAGGATTGGAACACTGATATAGTTGGGGGGGGTTCTTCTTCGAGCCGTAATACCTCCTCATGTTTGGGGGGGTTAATGCTAAAGCTACGTATGTCATTAATTATGGAGCAAGAACCCCCATAAGGAACCATACCGCCAAAGATAAATTGTGTTCAATAAACTCAAGTCAACTTGCCAAAGTGGTCTCGTCTGAAATCGAGCACAGCGTTAGTTCAGACAGGTCACGTAGGCATAGGCTGTGATCAGCTGATGCGGTCACCTGTCAAATTGCTCCAACCACTACCCTTCTCCTATTAGACCGGAAGGTTATATATACGCGGCACTTCCGCCTGGGATATATGCTTAAACTGCTCGCAACCCTCCCCCCCCCACCCTGACCACTAAGTATCAAGCATTTTTCTGTGCACCTTTTGGCTGTTGTCTTCTTTGTTTCAGATCACCAAGGCTTCCAAGTCCTAGAGTCACGGACATCATCATGAGAAACACACCCTCCCTCATAGCAAGCTACAGCATAGACGTCCCGGACTTCACTGATACATTTAAACCACAGGTAAAGACATTACTAACTGTCTTAATCATCTGTGTATTGCCAAGCCGATGGTTCCATAGGGGGGGTTAATGCTAAAGCTACGTATGTCATTAATTATGGAGCAAGAACCCCCATAAGGAACCATACCGCCAAAGATAAATTGTGTTCAATAAACTCAAGTAAACTTGCCAAAGTGGTCTCGTCTGAAATTATCTAATCATCTAATAAGATTATCAAGTGTATGTTCTTTTATCAATTGTCAGGGTTTGTTTTGTTAGTTCTATGAATGGCTCAGCTAAACAGGCCAATAAGACTATTAGCTACCATTATTCATTTTAATTATACTAATGTCTAATTAAATAGTCTACAAATGTATAAAACTGATCAGAGATCAGGTAAAACCCACAGACCCTTGTTCAATGGTTCTCAGTGAATCCTCATGATTCATGGGTTGACAGAGATCATCGCCCCCAGCGGTGAACCATTGAAATTCCGAAGTGTTCCGAAACGTTTCGAAACAGTTATGACGTAATGAAGCCTCGTTTACTGAAATCACGTGACTCTGGCAGTTTGATACACGCTCCGAACCATTGATTCGGAAAAAACGATTTGTAAAGGCTTCGAAGCTTCATGAAGCAGTGTTTTGAAATTGCCATCACTACCAAAATGGATTTAAGAGCTTTTGAGCCGACCTTTTGAGTTTTGAGTTTCACTACGAACTTCTGTCGTCTTGCACTTACCAGCCTGCTCGACGACGAGACCCTCAAGACCCTGTTCTGGATCGGGGTGTGAGCCGGCGAACACATCCATCGCAGTGGGAGTCCTCATCGAGTTCGAGGGGATGAAAGCGAGCCCCGCCCTCCCTCCCGCCCGCCAGCCACTGAGAGCGAGCACCGGCTGGACCTGTTGGACAGTTTATTTGAGTGTGGAGAGACTAATTCCCTGTGTCCCTTGAACTCATCTGAATCTGAATCTTCTTCATCAGTCCTGTTATCCTCACCCAGCCTCCCTCTCCCAACACCTCTACATACTGCCATCAGGAATTCTCTATTTTTTGTCAGTTTTTGTGCCACTCTCCATTTTCAGTCCTCAGCCAAGCCTGCCACCCAGTAATCATCACCCAGTAATCATCCCCATCAGTCCCTCTGTGTCACCTCATCCTCCTCTCAGTGGCATGGTTACACCGTGGACCTGCTGGGAGCCTACTCCTCCTGGGTGTGATGAGCCCGTGGCTCTGCCTCCAGCCTCGCTGCGCTCTGTCCCACCTCGAACTGGCGACCCAGCTCCTGTGCCTGCGCTCCTTCCCCCCTCGACTCCAGCGTTGACCATCAGCCATTCAGCCTCACCGGGCTCCCTCGTTATGTTCACTACTTAAGTTGTTCATTCTCCTACACTCATTGTCCGGTCACCGTAATACCTACACCGTGTTAAATCTTCAGCCTGTTCCTGAGTACACCACACCGTTACACAAGCATGCAACAGCGTAGTTATGTTGTCAATTTGTAATTCATATTACCAAAAAGTACCAATAAATTACGTAACTGGTACATCATGAGTTATCTGGAAAGGATGCAGGTGTGATGTGCATTCTATTCATCAGGATTAGTGTCCATATGTTTTATTGACAGTTAATGTTAGTATTGTGTACTTACATAGTAACTGTAGTTTCCAAAATGCCATGTTATTTTCACTTATTTTGTTATTTTCACTTATTTTGTTATTTTCTATGTTTTTAATGGTGGCTCATACCAATTTACTAACTTTATTGTATTAACAAAAACTGAGTTTTTAAGTTTTGGACTGCTATTTAATATCCTTACCTTATACTTATTCATTGGTGTTAGTGAAATTGTGTGTGTCAACATTTTTGTGAAATTGTCAGGGGTTCTGAACAGAGGACTCAAATGCAGAGGTAAGGTGAAAAGAGTTTATTGATAAACCTCCAAGGTGTAACGAATCACACAATAATAATATACATAAAATGTATTTAAGGGGGGGCCGGAAGGCCAATTTAGCTCAAAAGGAATGATTCATCGATTTGCAATGAATCTTGACCGAATCACTATGGAACCGAGCAAATGACTCGTTTAGAGTTCATTTGAACGGGCCGTAATTATAACCTTGGCAACAGATATGAATATCCAATCTATAGTGAAGCACTATGTATTAGCAAGGTAACTTTAGATCGACAGTACAAGACATTAAATGTGCAAGCACAACACAAGGCAAATATCTTTTCAAATATATTGACGACTTTATTAACTATTCTAAACACATAATAAAACTAAGGTCTAAACACAATCACACACACGCATTCATACAAGGCGCAGAGGAAGAGAGAGAGAGTGAGAGAGAGTTTTCAGAGATGCACTTTGTAAGACATGACCTGAACGAACCACCAAGCATTAATTTAAACCTTCGTTTCTTAGACAGGTTATTCAATTTACATTTGCACCAGTTCAGTTAAGAGTCTGGAGTAGCTGCTACTTGCTTGTCTTTGCGTTGCTTAGGGAGTTCCCTTTTTGCGGTGCTTCGTCAAAGGGGTTTCCCGACCGGGTCCGTGTGGCTGGTTGTCTTTGAAGTGCCTGGATGGAAGTTTCTGAACTGCCGGTCACGTGTGATTGGCAGGCGAATAAGAGTCTTTACAGTTCGAAGCTCGTTGCAGGAGAGACGTTTAAACGAACTTCGCAGCAACTTAACGTTGAACCGAGACTTTTATGAAAAAAGAAAATAAAGGAAGAAATGAAAGTAAGACGAGTTAGATGGCTTGAATGAGCTGTTTCAACCCCGATCTTGATGGGTTATTTGTCTGCTGGTCTAATTTGGTCTGGTCGATGTAGAAGCGTGCGAACACGCTCTTTGGTGTTTTCAGAGAGAAGCACGAACAGGAACACTCTCTTGCTGTTGCTAGAGAGAGGCGCAAACTTAATTCAACACGAGCCGAACTCAAAACCGAACGGCAACCCCGAACTGCTCTCTGAACCGAATTTCTTTTTCAACTTACTCTAACTCCTTTGTTCGGGTCTTTAACTTAAACGTTAGTCCAACCTCTTTTGGAGAATTCTGACCAATGAGACAATGGCATCATTTTAGGAGGTGGATCGTTCCTACTTATCGTTATCTGGGATCTGCTTGGGTTCCAGCACTTAGCAGAGAAACAAGAGACCCCAGTTTAAACATTATAGATTATTATAATCATACAAAACATTTTACACAGATTTCAAACAAGCCACCTTTTGAATTAAGGGCATACGATTCTTTTGATTGGAAGCACGATACCCTTTCATCCATACACACAGTTATATCACAATTACATGATTTATATGTGATCTACGCATAATACAAACATGAATTGTAGGAACAACAAGAATTATGATGTTTGATTAAGTCCACGGAGCATTGTTCTGCGTGAGTTTTAATGGGTTTGATATGTAAAGTCTGTGTAAGTCTCTCACGTTCCATGGAAGCGGGGTCTGTCTTACATCGCTGTCCTGCTCAGCAGTGGTGATGCTGAGGGAGGTCAAAGGTGGTCAGGCCCCTTAATGGTCAGGCCTCGTCTCACCATTTCTGAGCAGCTTTGTCTTGCTTAAGGATGAAACAGTGACAACGTTCTTCCTGTTTAGGCTTATCTCTAATGCCTGCGGGGCCATAAAAGACTTCTCTGGGGGGGTTTTCTAGACAATTTGGAGCCAGTCTTGTGACTTTGGAATGTGGTATTCAGATCCGAAATGCTGAATCACATTTGAATGAATCCCATGAGAGATTAGAAAGATTAATTCGTGTTTGGTTCATCCTTAAAGTCTCTACATATTCCCCCCTTCGATTCGATGATGGGTTGAGAAGAAGACATCATTGAACGCTGGAGAAACAGAAGAAGCAAACACACACAGCAAACAACACGGCAACCACCTCCAAGACTGGTCACTTTACTGGTGCAGGGCATTAGATTATCTAGGCCTAAAACAGGTTCACTCTCTCAATGTAGTCAATCATGTGGAAAAAGTTTAGTTCGATTTTAGGACCGTTATTCTAGTTTGTTTTAAAACGGTGATTGATCAACTTTGTGACTAAATTTGATTTGTTTGTTTTATTCTCTTCTAAATTGTTCTAGGTTTAGACCAATTTACCTTTCACATTTTGATTCGAATGATGCAGGGAGTTCTCTAGGCTAACATTCGTCAGGCGTGGTGCGTCAATCCTTATATGGTAACCTTGACCCTTATGGGGTAACAGGGATTTTACCTAATAAAGGAAGAAGAAAAGGAAGAGGTAAAACAAAACCAAGCAGTTGAGTGACTCCTGTATGGCTACTGTTGTGCAGTGTCAGGTGTCACAATGTAATGAGAGGGTTATACTTGTTGGGTGTATTGCTACATGTTTCCTATGGAAAGGATAGCTAAGTCAGTGTTGCGATTTCCGCGTCTACCTGTGGGAAGAACATGTTTGTTGAATGTTTTTCACGGTAGCTGTGTTTAACTTGTGTATGTTAGTGGTACAGTGTAGTGTAGTGCATGTACTGCATGTATGTCAGATCTGTCTCAGTCTGTTTTGCTCCCCCCTTTTGCTTGATGGCTTAGCTTTTATGGGCTTGTTGCATCTTTGCCTTGGAAAGGGATCTTCTGTGATCTGCTGGGGGTCAGTCCAGTAAGGCAGAAAGTTCTCTGGCAGACATTGGGAGGTGGTTTGGCATGGATGCGTGAAGCTGTAGTGCAAAACGTGGTCTCCTTTGTTGCCTTCCTCTTGTGATGCCTTCTGGTTGTGACAGACTTTCTGACCTTCTGTGCTTACTGTCGTTGCTGTAGCACACACATGGTTCTTGAGTTTGGAGCTTGTGGTGTGATCGGTAACCAGGATGGTGTTTCCTGGTACCTCTGGGTGTTTGTCAGTGGTTGACTGTGAGAGACCACTTTGTTCTGGGTTGTTGTAGAACAGGTGGTCGTCTCGGGAAGGTGTACAAGGTGATCACTGGTCTTCTGTGTTCAGCTTGTCTTTGATGAACACTTGCAGTTGCCTCAGTAGTTGCTCCATGTCTTCTGAGGGGAGACTGTCGTGTTCTTGGGCACACTCAGTGTGGTGTTTGGCTGAGTGGTGCGGAGGTGGGTTTCGTTGTCGCTTACCCTCATAGAATGCTTTTGGATGCACTCGTTGATTCCAGTTGTTTCCTTCTGGTGGGTCCCATGACTTTTCCATGTGGTTGGAGTGGTAGCTGTCATCAGCATGGGAGTAACGTCCTCTGTGCTCCTTATGAAGGACTGTGGAGTTGTCATGCCACTGGGTGTCTTCCAGTGCAAGGCTTGTGTCTTGGCTGATGGAGTTTGACACTGTGGATGTTTTCAAACTTTTCTTTGAGGCCATCTTTTGTTTGATGTAGGCCTTGTGTGTCAGGTCACGTAGCTGCTGAATTGTCATTGTGCCTGGGCAGGCCATGATGCCAAGATGATGACTCAATCCAGGGTGCAGGTTTCTCAGGAAGAGGGTTTTGAAGTTCACATCCTCTTCAAGTTCAGGTTTGCTATGTGCACCTAAGTAAGCTTGTCGAAAGCGGTGGTAGTAGGCTTGGGGAGTCTCTTGTCGACATTGTTTGGTTTCCAAGGCGATTAACACACCGTGTTCTGACTCTGGACCTGTAAATTCTTTAATCAGTGTCTCACGTAGTAGCTTGTAGTTTGACATGACATTAGCAGGTTGTCGGTCTAGAAAGCTTCGTACCTCTGGACTGGATGTGGATCTGAGGAGGGATAACCTGTCTCTGTCAGTCATATGGGGTCTCACCTCTAGGTGGAAGTCGATATCTCGGAGGTAGGCCTGGATGTCGGGACCCTCTGTGGAGTTCGGGTTGAACTGAGTGATATTCTTAACCAGCTGGTTGAGATCTTTAAAGGTCATCCCATCTGCAGCTTTGGAGTCTGCCTGGATGAGCTCTCTTCGTTTGTTGGCAGTGAACAGTTCTGTGGTGAAGGCCGGTGACGTTTTTGGTTGTGGCCATTCACTTATTTCACTGTATGCCAGTTCTTGGATGGAGGACTCTGTTCTGCTCAGCAGGGGTGATGCTGAGGGAGGTCTCTCCCTTCTTGGCTCTGGTTTCTGTTGGAAAATGTGCTGGAGTTCATCTCTGACCGCGTAGAGCTCGTCGTTGGCGTCATCTCGCTGTTGGGTCAGATGGTCCATTTCAGCGCTGCACCTTTCCAGGTGGTCTTTCAGAGCAGTGATTTTAGAGTTCTTACTTTCAATGTCAGCTTTGGCTTTCTCTAACTGATGTTCAGCAGACTGGAGTTGGTTTACCAGGTGTTTCTGGACAGTCTTTAACTCTTGTTTGTCACGTTCAGTGACTGCAAGGGCTTCTTGGAGCTTGTCAACTTGTGTCTTTGTTTCTTGCTCCGCTTCGTCGGACACTTTGAGTTTGTCTTGAGCTTCACCTTTGAGCTGGTCTTTGCAGTGTTGAGTGTGCATCAGCTCTCTCAGGAACTCGGTGGTCTTGGAGTCATCCTGGACTTTCACTTCAAGCTTGTCTATGCGGCTTTGGGCACGTGTCAGCTCCTCCTGAAGGTAGGTGACATGCTGGTGGCTTAGGTTTAGCTGGGCTGTGAAGGCATTGCTTAGGGAACAGGTTATTTTGGTTAGTTCCACATGGTTTTGGTTTTGGCTTGAATCGTGTGTCAGGAATCTTCTCAGAATTATGATTATTATTAAAAATAATAACAGTTCAATTGTCTTTGGTGTGAGGCAGTCTGTAATGCCTCTGAGCCAGGCGTCCACGTCTTCCCTTTGGGCAGTGGGGTTTGTCGTCCACGACATGTTGGCACGCTTGGTGAAGAGACTGACACAGATCTGTGTGTATAAGCCTATATGTGGTTGAACGGCTAAGTGTCGTTTCAGTAATTGTACATCAATAGTGAAGTGTCGTGATGACTAAGTGTTGGTCTAAGTGTACACAGTGAGGCTAGTGATGCGAAGATCTCGTCACTCAACTGGGTAAAGTAAAGAAAAAGAAAAAGGTTAAAACAAATCTCAAATGGAAAAAGCTTTTTTTTTATAGGGGGAAAATATTATTTTTGTAAATATTTCCTATCACTGAAAAGCTGGTTTCAACTCGTGATGTGAGGACTTCGTCGCTCAACTGAGTAAGGGAAAAAGAGAGAAAAGTTAACCAATTTCAATGAGGGAAAAACAAAAAGAAAATTATTAACTAGGGGAAGTATTAATTTCTCATAAATGTTTCTTATCAATGGGAAAAAAAAAAAAATCTGTTTCCAGAAAGGTAAACAATATTATTGCTTATGTTTGCAATGAAAAATACAACAATAATAATGCGGATACCTCTTTTCTGAGTTTGACAGGATTGACACACACACCTTCAGTTGGACCGCTTACAGCAGAGTTTACAGCAGGGATGCTTTGAAGGCGGAGTTTGCTCAGCACTAGTCTCTGTTACTTCGTCTTGGATAAGATATCAAAGTTTAAATTGCGTTTCCAAATGCAGGGAGAGTATGAAGACACAAAGGGTTTGATTAAAAATCAAATACCTAATAATCTGTTTGTTGGGAAAGATTATCTTTGTCTCTTTTTCTAAAGTCAATTGATGGTTCTTCCAGGTTTGTTCCCTACAAATGTGAAGAATAAGGTGGAATAAAACAGGACAGAACAGGAAAGACGTGATGAGGAAGAAATGAAGCAAGGAGGTTGGATCCCGCTACCTTTAGGTCTACCACGAGTATAGAATTGATAGTTGAGGAACAACTAAACACACAAATAAACTTTTGTAAAAGACGATTGTCTCTGGTTTATTTGAAACTCGTATGGAGATGGTAATGTCCCCTATTGAAGCGTCCCGAAAATGAATTAATCAAATATAGTGGTTAAGTTTATAACCAACAGGACGAAAGGATAAAACGCAATGACAATAATGAGCAAGTCTGAGTCTAACACTATTTTTGTAATAGTAATAACAACTTTCAAACTTTACTTTCAGAGTTCTTGAGTTTCAAAGACTTATTCACCTAAAGTGACTAGATCTCAACGAGAAATGTAAAAATTATGAAAATTATGTCATTAGAATTATTACAAAAATAAATCTAGAAATCATTAGAAATTATCTGTCTAGAAAAGGTAGAATTTCAATTTTGTTTAATATTTCCTTGTTCTTTAAAACAAATTCGAAATTTGACAATTAATAATCATAAACCAGTATTTTCCTTTTAGGGGAAGTAAAGGTACTTAAAGTGTGAGAAAGGTAAAATAAGAAAAACAAGAAAGGACCAACAGGTGTGAACGTCGAGGTGTCTACATGGTTAAATCACTTTAACGTTTTTCAAACAGACACTGTAGTTAACCGCTGGGTTAGTATTGATAACAGTAACTGATGCTAAAGCTTTAGCACAGGCCTCAATGCAAGCAACTGCCTCTCTTAGCTTAGCGTAGCGTTTGTTTACAACGAGGGTTGGGTCAGAGTTCACCCGGAAGCGTTGGCTAAGACTTCCGTGTCACGATCGTAACTATAGCGACCAAACGAACGCTAGTGGGCGAACCGGGAATTGCAGACAGTTGGAAAACAGTTTGTTAGAGTTCCATGCAATATGGGAGCATTTCAACAATGTCCACAGAACATGCATGTACAGTAACAATCGATCATTTTACGGGAAATGTCGGCGCATTTCACACTGTTCAAATAAGATACACCACTCGTAGCTGGGTTTACGACGTGGGGCTTCACTCAATTTGTTTGGAGTGATATTAACTTTAAGCAAGCGACAGCTTTGCGTTATAATAGATGGAACGATGGGAAAATAGCGATCTCGGGCGGATCGTCTCTGTGCAAGTTTATCTGGGCACACAAACAACAGGGCTCTTAACTGTTGGCTCAGTTTCAATGTCAAGATTCACTTGAACAAACTTGAAATAACTCCTATTCAATTACACTCGGACACGCGCAGTGTTTGCACGATAAATAATTGAACAGACAACAGGATATTAATCCCATACCATACAAGCAAACATAGACAAACAGCTGTTTATTACTGGGATTGCAATGGAACACGCATTGACAATCAGATAAATATAACTGCTTCTATGTTTATCACGGATCGCAGTGGAACACGCACTGTGAATCGGATAAAAATATATAACGTTAGATGAACACGCTCGTCGCTCTGTGAGGAGAATATTTCAACTTACAGGGTTATTTTAATTACTGCAGTTTGATTTCGTTCAGCCCTCTAACTGATATAAACACACACAACGTTATAGCCCTTCTAAAAAGACTCTGGAACACGCAGACGTCGATCAGCTATAACGAGGTATTTCTGGAAATGAGGAACACGCTAAATTCTTACCTTATCGTAGTGTTAGGTTTCATATCTTATTTACTGCATGTAACAAGAAAACAAATAGGGCGGCAGACTAGACTTTTCAGCTTTCTCTGGGAGCTTCACAGACAACAGCAGCAGCAGCATTCATTCAAACAGGGCGCGCGCTGCGCGCTCTCCATACGTCACACACAGACTTTCAGAGGTTCGGCCCTGCTGAAAAAAACAATAGAAACCATTACATAATTGCTAATGGTTTTAATGGTTATAAAGAGAACTGTATTGGTTTTAATGGAAACTGTAATGGTCCTATTGGGTCTCTATTGGGTCTCTATTGGTAATTTACTTTTTTCTATTGGTGGCATATTTTGTCTATTTGTCTGTATTGGTTTTAATGGAAACTGTAATGGTCCTAGTAGGTCTCTATTGGTGATTTGCTTTCTTCTATTGGTGGCATGTTTTTTCTATTGGATACCATTAAGGACCAATAGAACACTTTTGGCAACTTATAGGTTGCATGTTGGTATCTACTGGACACCAGTATGAACCATTAAGTCTCCAACAAATTTTGTGTTTTCTTTGGTTTGATGATATTAATATATAATTTGTTTGTTTGATTTCCTGGACTGTTCCTATGTTTAAATGACAAGTTTCGCAGTAGAACTGAAATTCTATTTCCTCACAACTGTTTTTAAACACTGTTAAAAACACTGTTAAAAAAGATACTTGGATCGAGGTACAACCTCTTGCCCAAACAATTTATTGATCAACTGCAGTAAATCATGTAACTGGCAACCAGTTATTTTATGCTTTGCTGCATGGCTCATAATCATTAGCATGGCCTAAGCTTTTGTGGTAGTTCCTGTGGCAGTCAAAGCAGTGTCCATGTCAGACTGTAGGTCAATCACTGACAGGGGATCAGTAGTGTTCTGCTTCATGCTGCCTGTCCTATGGTCTCTCTCAGACTCTGACTCTGTTCCACTGCATGCCTTTAAAAAAGCAACATCTCTGTTTAAGGTATGGTTGTGTGTAGGTCTGCTCATACACATATTCACGTAGGTTCTAGTTATATATATATATATATATATATATATATATATATATATATATATATATATATATATAGGATAATGTCATAAATAATGTATTTTCTAATATTTAAATGTATCTTTGTTTGAACACTAGGCTACTGTTTAACAACAGTACACAATATGTCACAAGCTATTCAAAATGCTTTTCCAAAAGTTTTTAAATAACCTTTTAAAAATAGGCTCTACAAAAAATAAAATGACAAAGAAATATGAAACTTATGACCACTGTCTCACCTGTTTCACTGTAATACTTTTATTTAACAGGTATATGTTGTGTGAAGACTTTTATTTTGATATCCGATGAGAATTCTTCTCCTTTTCTCTGGGTATTTATTTATTTATTTATTTATTTATTTGTCTATTAAAAATCAAAAGTTATTCTTCAATAAGTATGTCAGACTTTGCTGGATCACCTCCGCCCTATGTAGGCTACTAAAGTTTTTCTTTTTCTTTTTTAATAGTCAAATTTATTCAAATAATCGGGACAATCCTACTGGATAATAAGCTTGATAGCCTCACGTTACCCGTTACATTGGCTGTTTGGCTCTTCCTCGTCAACATCAACACCTGGCCTCCCTGCTGAAAAATCCAGCTAAAACCAACCTAAGCTGGTTGGCTGGTTTAAGATGGAAGTAGCTGGTTTTAGTTGGTCTCCCAGCCTGGCCGAGCTGATGAACATCATATATATATATATATATATATATATATATATATAATTATTGGAACCCAGATTTTTTTTTTTTTTTTGCCATTTAGTTATATAATATAACGCAATTATTAGTATTGTAACAAAACCTGGCATATAAACTGGGTTCTGGCATTTTGCACATGAATGGGTCATAGAATTACACAATGAGTTTAAAATTCATGATTTAATATTAATGGTATTTTAAATGATGTTATATATTTTAATTCTAGATGTTTATTTAAGTGCTGCGTGACTTTTAAGTGTTTTAATGCGCGTGCGCGTGAACATTCGAGTCGCATTCAAACACTGGAGCGAGCGCGCTGCGCGAGAGCAGATGGAAACGGGGAAGAAACGTCATCAACTGACAAACAGCAAATCTCGCGTCTCTCGCTGTTGTTTTCACTGCTTTCAGGTGAGTTTAGTCAACAAATTCACACAAATAATACATACAAACGTCCCTGACACCTTTATTACGTGTAATTGACACGCTTCTGTTGAACATTTACTTTATAGAAATGGTTTTGTGTCTTCAAAAAAGTCCGTTAGCATCTCAACCGTTTTCAGAAGAGTTAACGTTAGGCCCAATTTATGTTAAGTTAAGGCTAACTGGAGCTTTTGTTTATGAAAATTTGGGGTTTTAACCACATCTTTGTGTAGATAAGAATTTTTGATAGTTTTGTTTTGCTGGTAATTTGTCAATGGGTGATTGTTAGTATGCTAATTTATTTAATCTAATAGAATGCACATACTGTTAATCAGTGACGTCACTTACAAATAGTGATAAAAAAAAGTGATTTCAGGAGCATCAGAAAAAAACCCTCTACAACAAAGGGTGAATTATTGATTAATCATGATACTAATTTAATATGCATTTATTTCACAATACATTATCTCAAGAATTATATATATATAATATAAATTCTTTTTTTTTTTTCTGAATTTATATCCCCAATGCAATATCAGGGGGTAAAGATACCATTAGAGTTCTTAAACTTATCGCTATGCTCTTGTTATCAGATGAGACATAATCCCCAGCGTTTGGCCCTGTGATTCTTCAAGACAAGACCTTGATCCCATCTACACTCAGTACATGAAGAAGGTGAGTTTCACAATAGCTGCCACTATCACAAATCAAGAGACCGAACACAACAGGATTTCATCCATATGAACACACCCATATGTAGGCATGGGTACTGAAACCCGGTATTAAATGGGTCCTGGGGCCAAATTATGGAAGACCGCAGTATCGATAAGCTTGGACGTTATCAGTTCTGCTGACGGTACTGAAGAAATTACACGCACTATTTATTAAAGGAGTCATAATGTAGTATTAACTTTGATACCCACGCTCTATTATAGTCATTTCATGCCCTTCTAAAAAAGAAAAATTGGAAAAAAATCAACACAGAGCTCGTTTGACCCTTATTTCTGAATGCATTATTGTCTCGCGAGATCTGATTCGAGGTTTTGGCTGTCGTGGACGGTCATTTTAATAATGCAAATGAGGGGCGCGTTGATTGGTGGCAGGAAGGAGGGGGCTTGACACCGCAGGTAACTTCAGCATTCCAAAAAGAGATCATGGCGCAAGTTGTTAATGAACCCGACCTAGTCTCGCGTAGCCAGACCTTCAGACTGACGGCTGAAGGTCTGGAACTCATAGCAGCTTTCTTTGGCCAAGGCCCGCCTATAAGGCCGTTTGACCGACATGTCAAACAACCAATTACAGTTCGTTTCGTTCAGCGTCACGTGGAAATGTCCCCACAACAACAGACCGGCGTGCAACAAGTCAGTCAGCATAGAAAATCAAAGGAGGAGAAGAAAACCGAACACAATACTGAATCGGCCAGCTGCGATGTCAGCGTCTGTTGTTTCATGTTTGCCCGCAAACGCGGCTGATATCCCCTTCACAGTTAGGTATTTCACTTGATCTTCCATAATAGATCATAGCTGTCAACATTGAACATTGAATCTAAGGGAGATTTCCCGGAATCCATCCCCAAAATAAGGGAATTTTTTTACACGATTCTTACCCACCACAAACTTTTAAAATAAAGCACTAATCATTAAAAGTCTAAAGAGTTTATAACTACAAATGAGTGAGAGAGAAAGAGACAGTGTGTGTGTGTATTAGAGAAAGTGTGTCATTTTTTAAACATTTTTTATCAGAGAATGTTTAAATACTAATATCAGCTTACGAGGGAAACGGTACGTGGTGCTTCGGGGGCTGCTGGAGATGATTAGGGAGAGGTCTGTGCTCCTTTACCGATCAAAGCGCGCGCTGACACGGAGTATAATTTTTTATACTTGACGCGTCCGCACGAGCGCGGCAAAGATTACGCGTTGGGTGCGCAAGACCGGCAAGACCCCATTTCGCTTGGCTGTGTGCACAGCTTTTTTTGTAACAGCGCGCGCGGCGCCGCATCCGAGGATGAACGACTTCAAGCCGAATCTGCCCGAGCATGTACGTCTCACACAATCAGAGCGTAAAAATACGGGATATTTTACGGGAAAATAATACAACGGGAAGACAGCGGGAAAAGAGCTAAAATACGTGAGAAACCCGGAAAAAACGGGAGGGTTGACAGCTATGTAATAGATAGGAGGGGACACACAACTAGTAAAGTTGGATCTGCTGGGAATCCTTATAAATGCTGACAAAGGGTCGGCCAGGCTTGGAAAATAATACTCTTCCCAAATCCCGTCGGCAAACAGGCTAAAATATCTCTTTTTGTCTCCACTAAGTGCCTCAAACAAAACTCCTGGACATCTCTTAAAGAGTCTACGCCGTGAACCTCGCATACTTTTGAGAATCCTACGTTTAGCTGATCTTGATAAATGCTCATTGTCACTCATGTAAACACAACAGTTTTTCTTCCGCAATCACACGTCTGCGCTTTGTTTCCCGGCCGACCGAAAATAAACGCGACACTCGCACCCCCCGGAAATCCGATAAAATTCAACCAATCAGATGACGACTTCGACATTCCTGAAGTGTTTCCAGTTAAGTGTACCATATGCATCAGACGTTTAGCCAACGTTCCGTGGGCGTGACGTCTGAGGCTGAGACTAAACCCGACCTGGCCGCGACCTACGGGATTCAACCATATATGTTTGAGCCAGACTCTGAACCAGAGCTGGAAACGGAAGAGGAACAACAGTCAATTGAAGGACGTCTACATCAACATGTCTCTGAATGGTAAAGACAATTTTTTTGACTGAGACATACATTAACATCAGTAACGAGCTAAAACATTTTTTTGCTATTTTCTCCCACATGAGTTTAGCTTTAATTTAATGTAGATTACATTAACGGAGATGTAGTCTACTTTATTTTCAGCTTACAGTGGTTATAGAGATTAACGTTTGCTATAATGTGTTGTTTTTGCCTTTTTTGACGTTGTGGTTTTTTAGATATTTAATAATTTTCATCTGCAGACATGTAACGTTATGTTTTTCTTTATGTTTATTAATTCTTGACTGTTTTTTAAATTTATCTATCCTTATCACATACATTAACGGCATTAGTAGTTAGCTGCTGTTTGTTACACAAAATATAGTAATAAAAACACAGTCTTACCGTTTCAAATTCAGGCAAGTCCCTGATTGTTGGAATGGCACCTTTTTCCAAACGTAGCTTCGATGCCAACTTCGCCTGATATTGCCCCAAATTTGTAAAAGATTCTTTTGTGAAATGTTTAGCGCAGTCACCTAACGTTGAGCAAGTTGAGATGGTTGTTGGAACAGCGTCATTAAAAATAAATTTCTTCCACTTGTCACTTGTAGTTTGGTCAGTTTTGGGTAAAGAAAAAAACATTAAAATGTGGATTATGACAGTCAACCACAGAGCAACTCACGTGTGCACTACGTTTCTGCATCTTTCTTGACTGAATATGATGGGGAGAGGGGCAGGGCGGGCCTCCTCTGCGGTGTCCATATATGGTATATCCGGCCCCGTCTTGACGTCAAGTTGGGGGAGAAATTGAAATCTCGTATTTGAGTGCGCGTGCACGTTGGCTAGTTTAAGAACCCTGGGGTAAACAAACGCTTCACTTTTGAATATCGGCATCCCGGCAAATGTATAATCATTAGTCAATCATAACATACATTGATTCTCATGGAAAAGTGAAGATTGCACATTATGACTCCTTTAAATATATTGTCTCAATTTTCCTTCATGATTTATTTTCAGACATCATAAGAATAATGTTATACTTGGTATTTTAACATGACATGTTATAACAAGAATATCTATGGCAAGAGCTCTTTTCAGTCGCTGCTTTCTTTTCCTCGTGATCCTTTTCTTTTATTTTTTCCCCTTCGTAATCTGCTGTAAGAGTATGAAAAAGGACAACATATGCTGCACATTTGTGGTCTGTTCTCCCGAATTTAATTTACGATATATTCCTTGGAGCTTGGAGAGTATTCACTTAAACACAGTTTATGTCTTAAGTTTAAGCTTGTTGAATAATATGTCAAAAGAAATGCAATGGTCAGGATTATTAAAGGCGTTTTTCTATGACAGCAGACACATGAGATGATGGCTGAAGTGAGTCAGTGAAGGAGAAGATCAAGATCTGGAGGAGGACATGCAGTTTACACTTCAGGAGAAAGACACAGATGAGCTCCAGGGCAGATTCAGCAATCATAAAGGTGAGTTCAGTGTTTCCATGCTTAAGTGACACTGTTTAAAAGAAGCAGGTACATTATGTGTTATTTACAGTGATGATTTTACTTGTTTTATTATTATAAGGTAATATTAAAGGTTAAAAATGACCCACGGTAAAAGACCTGCACGATATTGAAAAAAACTGATATTGCAATATTTAATTTTTTCTGATATATATAGTGCAATATTTCAATAAAAACTATTTCACCAAATGATTAAATAGCTCTATTTGACAATTAGAAAATTAGAAATTTGAATAGTCTCTGATGCGAACTCACTAGATCTCGCAGCAATGTTATTACTTCAGTGGCGAATTCAAATGTTTTCTTCACTGGATATCTTAGCACAGTGTCGCTTGATCTCGCGCTGCACAGATGTTGCTGGTCCGAACTGATAAATGGTCCGTTAAGCACAATATGATGAGTAGCGCAGTTTCGTTCCGCTTTCATTACGTTTGCCATTTGATGTTGCGCAACGTTGTGGTGATCGCGCCAGTGCGGATTTTGTCTGCAGAAAAAATAGTCCTAGGAATCGTTCGGTTTGTATGTGTACCGAACCGGAAGCAGCTCGTACCGAAACGGTTCAATAATTACGAATACATGTACCGTTACATGGCTAATTTACATATATGCGAGTCCTGATCGGGAGGTAACGTCCGATTCCGATCGAGTCTGAAACCACGTGATCGGGCCCGATTTCCGATCGCGTGATCAGATCGGGACATCCCTAGTTTAAAGTTTTTCAATTTTACAAAATATGGTGTAAAAACGTCTTAGTGCTGCCCTCTTCAGGTTGAACAGTGGCTACTGCAGTTGAATTTTCCTATTGGATGTTGTGGTACCCTCTGACGTCAGAGGGTACCAGCTAACCATCCCCTTGCCTACAGAGAGATACGTCTCAGATGCATGCCCCCTCTCCACTAGGCTCTGCCCACTTTTCCAGCATTTTTGGGCATTTTGGGGGGGGGGGGGGTACCATTATCTCAATTAGGGGTAATGGCCTCTATTGTCTTTAGATGTAGTGGTCTTCCCTAAGGTTTTGTAAGGTCAGCCCCTTCCTGCCCACCGAATGCCTATAAGATACCATGTAAACTTACATTAGAGAGATTTTGGACGAACCACAGCATCAACAGCTGTAGTTCTCTAGAAAACATCACTTCTAGAGAACTACAGACCTGTCTCTCTCCTACCAGTCATTGCGAAAACACTTGAATGAGTTGCTTTTAACCAAGTATCATCCTTCCTGTCTCTGAACAACCAGCTGGATGTCAACCAATCTGGCTTCAAGAAAGGACATTCAACTGAGACTGCATTGCTGTCAGTCACGGAAGCCCTGCGGATCGCAAAAGCTGCTTCCAAATCATCAGTTCTCATTCTACTGGATCTGTCCGCTGCCTTCGACACTGTGAATCATCAGATCCTCTTGTCCGCCCTCTCATCACTGGGCATCACTGGAACCTCCCTCAACTGGTTTAAGTCCTATCTCACAGGTAGGTCCTTCAAGGTCGCATGGAGATGTGAGGTATCCAAAGCACATCAACTGACCACAGGGGTTCCTCAGGGTTCAGTTCTCGGACCGCTCCTCTTCTCCATTTACACCACATCACTGGGACCCATCATACAGGCACATGGTTTCTCTTACCATTGCTATGCTGATGACACCCAGCTCTACCTCTCACTTCAACCAGATGATCCCACAGTAGCTGTACGGATCTCAAGCTGTCTGGCGGACATCTCGGCATGGATGAAGGAACATCACCTGCAGCTCAACCTGGCAAAGACTGAGCTTCTCGTCCTCCCTGCCAATCCGTCTCTACAGCACGACTTCATCATCCAGCTAGATTCTTCCTCAATCACCCCATCAAGGTCGGTCAGAAATCTTGGAGTAATCTTTGATGATCAGCTGACCTTCACAGACCACATTACGAAGATAGCTCGATCATGCAGGTTTGCTATGCACAACATCAGGAAGATCAGGCCTTTCCTAACTGAGCATGCAACACAACTTCTCGTCCAGGTCATTTCTAGGCTTGATTACTGCAATGCTCTTCTGGCTGGACTTCCATCATGTGCAACTAAACCTCTACAAATGATCCAGAATGCTGCAGCTCGTCTTGTCTTCAACGAGCCCAAAAGGGCCCACGTCACTCCTCTGCTCATCTCTCTGCACTGGCTACCACTCGCTGCTCGCATCAAGTTCAAGGCTTTGACGCTTGCTTACAGATTGACCACAGGTTCAGCTCCCTCCTACTTCCACTCACTACTACAAGTCTACATCCCTCCCAGAAGCCTACGATCGGTCAATGAGCGACGGCTCGTGGTACCATCACAGCGGCCATGGTTAGCAGAAGAGAATTCTTTTAAAAGTATTTAAAATCGTACCGACCCCAAACTTTTGAACGGTAGTGTAAATGTAAATGTGTTCTCAATAAAGAATCCTGCTGAAAGATATCCCAAAATTCTCCTGGTTTTTCGCTTCTGAGTTCTAAACTTTAGAAGAATAAAGTTCACAACAGCTGCAATTTTATGTGCAGAGTGTCAGTGCAGTTCGGTTCCTGTTGAAGAAACATTTCTGTTGTGTAAATTCTGGTTTCATAACTGAGCATTTAGCTACAACATAGTTACTTACAGCTATATGACATTTTCTTAAATAGTTTATATTTTGCAAAATATTGTACACTGGACCAAATTCTTAATAAATAAAAGCATTTTTTTGTATATATAATATTTCTTCTTGCTTGACTATTTATATATACGTGACCTTTTAGTAATCCAAAAGTAACCAGATTACATTACTTTCATATTGTGGTAGTTGGATTATGTTACTGAATACTTTTTTTTTAAAAGTAATTTGTAACTAACAGAATACATTTTTTAAAGTAACTCTGCCAAGCCTGACTGCTACCTATTGGTGCCAAGTAATCAGTAAAACCAATATAATGGTCGACCTCTTCTTTTTAATTAGCTAAAATGGTCTTATTCTACATATTAATGTTTTTTTTGTTTTTTTTTTCAGGATCTAGGACATGGAGTCATGATACCCACAGAAAAATGGGTATCAAAGTATGCCCAAACATGTTGGATGAATATATTTAAATATATAATGTATGGATAATCTTATGTACTGGTAATGTGGTTTAAGAGGTACATTGTCCTAATGAATTCTCCTTCTTTTTGCAGGTCTAATCAGTCAGCCCAAGTGAAGCCACACAATGTAAAAGAATAAATGAATCAAATAATAAAAATGTAATATTAATGTTGTGTTAGATGTTTATTTCCAACTGGGTTGAGTAAAAAAGCAGGTCTTAATACTATAATTTTTATTTCAGGTGCAAGCTCTTCATTCTTTGCAAAACAAAACCTGAGCTGTAAGCTATTGAAAAGTTGGTGTGAAGTTTATATCAATTGTGTATAATAGTAGTTATAATTCAAATTAATTTATTAAAATCTATAATTAATGTCCTAATTATTAACAGCTAAAAGCATTAAACCTACAAATCTTAACCAATACAAAAATGTAATGGAAACCATTAAATATGTGCAAATCAAGACCAATACAAATTTGTAATGAAACCATCACAACCAATACAAAACTGTAATGGAAACCATTAAATATGTGCAAATCAAGACCAATAGAAATTTGTATTGAAACCATCAGAACCAATACAAAACTGTAATGGAAACCATTAAATATGTGCAATTCAAGACCAATACAAATTTGTAATGAAACCATCAGAACCAATACAAAACTGTAATGGAAACCATTAAAATACAGACCCAATACAAATTTGTAATGGAAACCCTTAAAACCAATAAATCCTAATGGAATATGGCCCAAAACACACTACGTAATGGACTCCACTTGGTAATGGTTAACGGCTGGTGGTTTGTAATGGTTTTGTAGTGGAAACCATTAGGAATTCTGTAATGGTTTCTATTGTTTTTTTCAGGATCTCGCATCCGAAACAAAATGAAAAGATAAATCTTGATATATGCTTACAATTTAGGTTGAACTGCCCGCATTCTCTCCACCAATTATGTAACGAATCACACAATAATAATATACATAAAATGTATTTAAGGGGGGGGCCGGAAGGCCAATTTAGCTCAAAAGGAATGATTCATCGATTTGCAATGAATCTTGACCGAATCACTATGGAACCGAGAAAATGACTAGTTTAGAGTTCATTTGAACGGGCCGTAATTATAACCTTGGCAACAGATATGAATATCCAATCTATAGTGAAGCACTATGTATTAGCAAGGTAACTTTAGATCGACAGTACAAGACATTAAATGTGCAAGCACAACACAAGGCAAATATCTTTTCAAATATATTGCCGACTTTATTAACTATTCTAAACACATAATAAAACTAAGGTCTAAACACAATCACACACACGCATTCATACAAGGCGCAGAGGAAGAGAGAGAGAGTGAGAGAGAGTTTTCAGAGATGCACTTTGTAAGACATGACCTGAACGAACCACCAAGCATTAATTTAAACCTTCGTTTCTTAGACAGGTTATTCAATTTACATTTGCACCAGTTCAGTTAACCTCTTAACCTTCTCCAGAGCGTCGGCGCACTGAAGCGTTTTTTTTTTTATTTAGTTCAAAAATACTATCAGATTTAATGTTATACCTTGACAAACTATACATCATTAAAAAGATATAAGACTCAAGATTCAGTATTTGACCACTATTGTATTCTGAGAAACTTATAGTGACAGTTATGTCTTAATTTGTGTCAGGAGTTATGAAATGAAAAAAATGAGTCGATACCTTTAATATGAATTATAAGCGTCAGCTGGTCCATTCATAAAAAACACTCCGTGCTGTCGTCATGACAGCGATTCACAAAACAACGTCCCTGAGGGCTTTTAGCTCAACAATGTGCAGATGTGGAGAAATATTGATATATTCTCATAGATTCACATCATATTTCTAAAGACAGGAATAATATTTATTGAATTTATACCCAAATGCGTCGATGTAATCATAATGATCGCTTCTTACTGAGATGTGCTGTGTTTTCCATTCATACCAATTGCATGGGGGCGCTATTATGTCCAATAAAAGTCCATATATAGATCATGAAGAAGACCCATAGTCATGTGACATTCCAGGACGTCACTGAGTGATACAGAAAGTACAGAGATCGCTGTAACATGCAGATAAAGATGTTTTGAAGACAATAAACATGATTGCAATGATATTTGAGTTACCTGTGTTCTTCAAGCCATGCCAGGTATTTCATAATAATAGATTATATTTATAATGTAATGCTAATCGATATAGATTTCATCATCGTTCAGAACACTAAATAATACATTTTCTGTCTGATTTTTTTTTTATCTGAAGCCAAGTTAGATCACAGAAGATTATTTAAAACACTAGACTTGCGTTATATAGTGAGTTTGGAGCGCAAACATGGTTTTAATCTCATAAATGGTCGTGTATTGATGGTGTGCTAAGCTAACATGCTAGCGAGCCCAGGCGCACCTGCCACGAGCAGTTATTGTTTTATGATTTTTTTCTAAATAGGAATGCTTACTGAAATGTTTCAGTGCATTTGATACCAGTTTCAAATATTTAGTGAGAACTTTGATAAAAGAAATTAGGGTTTGAAACCCTATGAATAGCTTGTGAATAGCCAGTCGTTAGTAGCTATAATGCAGACAAAAGAAATGCATATTTAGAGCCATAATAACCAGTCTGGAGAGGTGTAAATGTGTGCAGGGGAGACTGAGACTGAATGGGGCACCACAAAACAATAGAGACAATAGACTGAATAGATGACTCAGAAGATGACTAAACATCAGTTTGCTAATAGAGTCTAATCAAAATAAAGTAATTTGACATGATCTTGAAAAACATTTAACTAAATACAGAGCTTTATACTTATCATTTTCAGATTTTAAATATAAAATGGTCAGACATGTGGCTTTAGCTGCAGTGCATTTCTAGATTGCTCCAGGGCCAACTTCAATTTTATTTTCATGAAGATGTTTCATAAAAATAAATTTCTAATAACTTTACAAAACTTTGAAGCTATTTAAAATGTTTTTTTTTCATTATGACAATAATTAATTCTACATTTACAATAAACAACCAGGTGTCAGCTTTCAAATGAGATCATACTTGTGCTTTTAGTGCAAAGGGTTCATGAACTGTATCTGTTTCAGTTTGTGTATGTCATTTCTGGGGATTTTTCAAAAGTGGGCTTGAAGCTTAACAGGTTAAGAGTCTGAAGTAGCTGCTACTTGCTTGTCTTTGCGTTGCTTAGGGAGTTCCCTTTTTGCGGTGCTTCGTCAAAGGGGTTTCCCGACCGGGTCCGTGTGGCTGGTTGTCTTTGAAGTGCCTGGATGGAAGTTTCTGAACTGCCGGTCACGTGTGATTGGCAGGCGAATAAGAGTCTTTACAGTTCGAAGCTCGTTGCAGGAGAGACGTTTAAACGAACTTCGCAGCAACTTAACGTTGAACCGAGACTTTTATGAAAAAAGAAAATAAAGGAAGAAATGAAAGTAAGACGAGTTAGATGGCTTGAATGAGCTGTTTCAACCCCGATCTTGATGGGTTATTTGTCTGCTGGTCTAATTTGGTCTGGTCGATGTAGAAGCGTGCGAACACGCTCTTTGGTGTTTTCAGAGAGAAGCACGAACAGGAACACTCTCTTGCTGTTGCTAGAGAGAGGCGCAAACTTAATTCAACACGAGCCGAACTCAAAACCGAACGGCAACCCCGAACTGCTCTCTGAACCGAATTTCTTTTTCAACTTACTCTAACTCCTTTGTTCGGGTCTTTAACTTAAACGTTAGTCCAACCTCTTTTGGAGAATTCTGACCAATGAGACAATGGCATCATTTTAGGAGGTGGATCGTTCCTACTTATCGTTATCTGGGATCTGCTTGGGTTCCAGCACTTAGCAGAGAAACAAGAGATTTGTTTAAACAAATTTTAAACCCAGTTTAAACATTATAGATTATTATAATCATACAAAACATTTTACACAGATTTCAAACAAGCCACCTTTTGAATTAAGGGCATACGATTCTTTTGATTGGAAGCACGATACCCTTTCATCCATACACACAGTTATATCACAATTACATGATTTATATGTGATCTACGCATAATACAAACATGAATTGTAGGAACAACAAGAATTATGATGTTTGATTAAGTCCACGGAGCATTGTTCTGCGTGAGTTTTAATGGGTTTGATATGTAAAGTCTGTGTAAGTCTCTCACGTTCCATGGAAGCGGGGTCTGTCTTACATCGCTGTCCTGCTCAGCAGTGGTGATGCTGAGGGAGGTCAAAGGTGGTCAGGCCCCTTAATGGTCAGGCCTCGTCTCACCATTTCTGAGCAGCTTTGTCTTGCTTAAGGATGAAACAGTGACAACGTTCTTCCTGTTTAGGCTTATCTCTAATGCCTGCGGGGCCATAAAATACTTCTCTGGGGGGGTTTTCTAGACAATTTGGAGCCAGTCTTGTGACTTTGGAATGTGGTATTCAGATCCGAAATGCTGAATCACATTTGAATGAATCCCATGAGAGATTAGAAAGATTAATTCGTGTTTGGTTCATCCTTAAAGTCTCTACAAAGGTTAGTGACAAAAGTGCTCAAAAGTAAAGGTGAGATAAGGGATCTCCAGATCTGTCCATAAGACTCACTGGACACACAGTCTGAGAAGACCACCTCAGAAGCAGCGCACAGCTTGGATGGGAAACGAGACGAGAGAATGAACAGCCAGGAGACGATCAGCAATAACTCCTCGTCTAAGCATCCTGAGCACAATGGTGAACAAGGTAAGACAAGAAACACAACAGTACAGATCCACATGAGACAACACCCAAAACAATCTACTGACAAACAGGGGCAGACACAGCAGAGAATATAAAGGAAAATGAAACAAGCGACAGGTGAGGGAAATCAACTTGTAATCTGTGTGCAGCTGCACAGAATCTTGTCCTGTCAGAAAAATGACAGGACAAACACAGACAACAGGAAGAAGCCGATGATGCACCCTGAACCGTGACAGTACCCCTCCCCTCAGGGACGCCTCCTGGCGTCCCCAGAGGACTCACCATGCCGATGGAATTGGTCGATGAGAGCGCGATCCAGAATGTCACGAGCCGGAACCCAACATCTCTTCTCCGGACCATAACCCTCCCAGTCTACCAGATAATGATGACCTCTGCCCCTTCGTCTCACATCAAGGAGCCGCCGCACCGTATAAGCCGGTGACCCCTCGATGAGTCTAGGAGGCGGAGGGGCAGAGGTTTGGGGCTGAAGGGGGGAGCGAATGACGGGCTTGATCTTGGAGACATGAAAAACCGGGTGGATCTTCTTAAACTGAGGGGTTAATTTGAGTCGAACCGACACCGGACTGAGCACCTTCGTGATAGAAAATGGTCCAATAAATTTTGGTCCCAGTTTACGTGAGGGAAGTCTGAGGGGAATGTCCTGGGAAGACAACCAGACCTTCTGACCACACACGTAAAGTGGGGGCTTAGTACGGTGACGGTCCGCCGACGCCTTGTTCCTGTCGCCAGTCCGAGTGAGGGCTTCTCTGACAATCCTCCACGTACGGAGGCATCTCTGAATAAACGCATGCGCGGATGGAACAATGGCGTCGGATTCTTGGGAGGGGAATAATGGGGGCTGGTAGCCTAAACAGCACTGGAAGGGAGATAAATCCGTAGACGAGACCAGGAGGGAGTTATGCGCATACTCGACCATGGTTAATCTGGAACTCCAAGACGACGGTTCCGCAGACGCCACACAGCGCAAGACCCTCTCCAGATCCTGGTTGGTACGTTCGGCCTGACCGTTAGTATGCGGGTGATACCCGGAGGAAAGACTTGCAGTCACCCCCAGCTGTCGACAGAACTCTGTCCAAAACTTAGACACAAATTGGGGACCCCTGTCAGAGACCACGTTCACCGGGAGGCCATGAATGCGGGAAACCTGGTCTAAGACAACAGTCGCTGTCTCCCTCGCTGAAGGCAATTTGGGGAGGGGAACAAAATGAGCCGCCTTTGAGAACCTGTCCACCACAGTGAGGACTACCGTGTTCCCACTAGACGGAGTTTGGTGCCCTTACCCACAGCACAAACTGGACAGGCCGACACGAACTGACGAGTGGATGGCCACCAAAACCGTTGCTTGATTAAACTACACGTGCGAGTAGCTCCTGGGTGGCAAGCTAGTTCGGATGAGTGACCCCACTGTAGGACGCTAGTTTGGACCGATTCCGCAGGCTCTCAGGGCATCCCGCGGGAACAGTGATGTTGCGCAGCGCAGTGTGGACTCTGGACTCCACTCCCCAGGTGACCACCGCTACCACTCGATCGGGAGGCAGAATGGTCACCGGGAGGGTGGGTTTAGCCTCAGCCTCAAAGATTCGCGAAAGCGCGTCGGGCTTACCATTCTTGGCTCCCGGGCGATAGGAGATGTTAAAGTTAAAACGACCGAAAAACAATGCCCAGCGAGCCTGTCGAGAATTTAGTCGTTTAGCGGTGCGGATATACTCTAAGTTCTTATGATCGGTCCAAACGATAAAGGGGACCTCTGCGCCCTCTAACCAGTGACGCCACTCCTCCAGCGCCAACTTAACAGCCAGTAACTCCCTATTCCCAATGTCGTAATTCCGTTCCGAAGGGGTTAAACGGTGGGAAAAAAATGCGCAAGGATGTATTCTGTCATCCGAAGATGATCTGAGACAAAATTGCCCCCGCTCCCACCTCCGACACATCCACCTCCACAACGAACTGACGAGACGGATCGGGAGTAGCAAGGATGGGAGCCGAAACAAAGCGACTCTTTAAGGTTGTAAACGCAGCCTGAGCCTGCGGCAACCAACAGAAACGTCTTCGAGGGGAGGTGAGATTAGTCAGAGGAAGGACGACCTGACTAAAACCTCGAATGAATCGCCTGTAAAAATTGGCAAAACCCAGAAATCGCTGGACCGTTCTACGACTATCTGGGGTGGGCCAATCTGCAACTACCTTTACCTTGGCGGGGTCCATTCGGATACCTTCGGGTGAGAGAACAAATCCCAGGAACGGAACCGACCGTGCGTGAAACTCGCACTTCTCCAACTTGGCGAACAAGCGATTCTCAAGCAGCCGCTGGAGCACTCGCCTAACGTGCTGGACATGGTCGCGCTCATTCTGGGAGAAGATCAGGATGTTGTCGAGGTAAACAAATACAAACCGGTCGACCATGTCTCTGAGCACGTCATTGACGAGTGCTTGGAAGACCGCTGGGGAGTTAGAAAGCCCAAAAGGCATGACCAAATATTCGAAGTGCCCCGTAGGGGTGTTAAAGGCGGTCTTCCATTCGTCCCCCTCCCTAATCCGAACTAGGTGATAAGCATTGCGGAGGTCCAACTTCGTAAAGATGGTCGCCCCCTGCAAGAGTTCGAAGGCTGATGACATCAATGGCAAAGGATATCGATTCTTTACCGTGATGTCCTTTAACCCCCGATAATCTATACAGGGGCGCAGCGATCCATCCTTCTTCCCCCCGAAGAAGAACCCCGCCCCAGCCGGAGAGGAAGAGGGACGGATGATGCCAGCTACCTGTCAATCATGAATATACTTCTCCATGGCCTCCCTCTCAGGTCTGGAAAGAGAGTAAAGGCGCCCCCTAGGTGGAGAAGTACCAGGTAACAGATCTATCACACAGTCGTACGGGCGGTGCGGAGGAAGACATGAAGCTCGGGATTTACTAAAAACCGCTCTCAAGTCATGGTAAGCCTGTGGTACATTCGCCAGGTTCACCGGCTCCTCCTGCAACACAGAACAAGACATAACAGGGGAAAACGCAGAACCCAAACATTGGGATAAACAGAAAGGGCTCCATGCCAACACAGAATTAAGAGCCCAGTCAATGTGAGGGTTATGCTTGACCAGCCAGGTGTGACCCAGAACCACTGGAGCGGAGGGAGAGTGAATAAGGAGAAAGCGAATCCCCTCAGCATGATTGCCTGAAAGAGTGAGTTTAATAAGTCTAGTGGAATGGGTAATCCTGGTGAGATGAGTCCCACAGAGAGTCCTGGCTGAAATAGCTTCGACCAGAGGAATAGGTGAGATGCCTAAGTGTGCAGCCAGTTCGGTGTCCATAAAATCGCCCTCTGCTCCCGAATCAATCAAAGCTGACACCTGATGAGCAGCTCCATCAACCTGTAATAATTGCTTGAAGAATGGAACGACCACCAGATGGCAGCCGAGTGTTAGTGACACTCACCCTACGCCCTCCTTTCACTGGCAAGTGGCGTCCCTTCACAGGACAAGCGACTGCCATATGCCCCGCCTCCCCGCAGTGTAGGCACAGATGGTTGGCCAGACAATGGCGCCGCTCAGTGACAGTCAGCCTGGCTCTCCCGATCTGCATAGGCTCCTCCTCAGGCAAGACAAGACGCTGAGAAGGTGTGTCACCCTCCGCTCCAGCTGTCGCGTGAGGACACGCCCCCTCGATGCTGGGAACGGAGCCTTATCCGGTTGTCAACGCGGATGGCGAGGTCGACTAGTCCGTCGAGGCTGGGGGGTAGTTCAAGTGAGTAAATCTCGTCTTTTATGTAGTCGGCCAGCCCATGAAGGAAATGATCCCACTGCGCCTTAGCGTTCCATCCACATGACGCAGCGAGCGTGCGGAACTCGATAGAGTATTCAGAAACAGACCGTCCGCCCTGTTGTAGCAACAATAAAGCTCACACTGCCTCCGTCCCCAGCGCAGATTGGTCAAACACCTTGCGGAGCTCTGCTGAGAAATCCGTGAACGAGCTGCAACATTCATGGTCATTGTCCCACATGGCCGTTCCCCACTCTCTCGCTTGCCCGGTCAGGAGTGTGATGATGAATGCCACTTGAAATCGTTCCGTAGGAAAACAGGAGGGCTGGAGTGAAAAAGTCAAAGAACACTGTGACAAAAATGAGCGGCATGAGTTGGGCTCACCGGAGTATGGAGCAGGTGGATTAAGGCGAGGTTCTGCACACGGGGAACGGCTACTCTAGGTTCGTCCAGAGGTGGTACTGTAGGGGCTGCCGGACTGCGGATCTGGAACTGTTCGAGCCGTTCTGTGAGCTGGGTTAGCTGGACAGACAGCTCCGTAAAAGCGCGGTGCGAGGTGGCAATCTCCTCCTGCTGCCGTCCCAGCAGGACGCCTTGCAGCACGAGGATGCGGCGAATATCAGCTTCCTTTGCTGAGTCCATGATGTGGTCAGTAGATTCTGTCAGGGGTTCTGAACAGAGGACTCAAATGCAGAGGTAAGGTGAAAAGAGTTTATTGATACAACCTCCAAGGTTAGTGACAAAAGTGCTCAAAAGTAAAGGTGAGATAAGGGATCTCCAGATCTGTCCATTAGGCTCACTGGACACACAGTCTGAGAAGACCACTTCAGAAACAGAGCACAGCTTGGATGGGTAACGAGACGAGAGAATGAACAGCCAGGAGATGATCAGCAATAACTCCTCGTCTAAGCGTCCTGAGCACAATGGTGAACAAGGTAAGACAAGAAACACAACAGTACAGATCCACATGAGACAACACCCAAAACAATCTACTGACAAACAGGGGCAGACACAGCAGAGAATATAAAGGAAAATGAAACAAGCGACAGGTGAGGGAAATCAACTTGTAATCTGTGCGCAGCTGCACAGAATCAGCACTGATTGCCCAGGTCACAAGCTGCAGAAAATGACAGGACAAACACAGACAACAGGAATGATCCCAGCTAACAATTTTATGTTCTGGGAACGTTCTGGGAACGTTAGTTTTTGGTTCCCAGAACGTTCTGGGAACGTTCCCAGAATGTTCCCTATTGGTTCTCCAGGAAAGTTTTCTTAACGTAAATAGAACGTCTCCTTAAGGTTAGGGGAACGTTCCGGGAACCTATTCGGAAAATGAAACCTAAAAAAACCTACAGGGAACGTTCTGGGAACGTTAGGTTATAAAATAGAACCTAAAAAGAACCTACAGGGAACGTTCCTAGAACATTCTCGTTTGGTTCCCAAAAAATAACCAAATGGGAACCAAATGAGAACCATACGGGAACGTTAGGGGAACGTTCTGTGTTTGCTGGGATGCACCCTGAACCGTGACAGAAATAAATTTGCTTGGTTTTTAAAAGCAAATTTATTATAATTTTTTTTTATTATAAGGACTTTGGGTCGCAGCTAAATGACCATGGGGAAATTTGGGTCCCATAGACAAACCAGTTGAGAACCACTGATTTAGAGCTTCTAATAATTAAAGATTGAAGTAGAATTATAGATATAACCAGTGAATATTATAAGGAATATAAGTACAAAGACAGCATTTAAGTTTTTAAAGATGGGTCAAAGGATTTACAAACAGATGCAACAGGATCTGCGGTATACATATCTAGATATTAAATGGGACATCTGGCAGATTAAAGTCCCCCTGTGGTGAAAATCAAGTTTTTAATTTTGTTTATATGTCTATGTGGTGTCTATGTGGTGTTTTTAGAAAAACCATGTCCAATTTTATAAGTCAACACCATTGCAGTTTTCTTTTTAAAACTGAAGTAAACCAAAGACAGTCTCAAAAACGCGGTTTGAAATCGCTGGTGTTTCTGACGTCACAAACTACCTTGTAACCAAGTTATCAACTTATCAACTAGTGAATCTCTGCGCTGGTGTGAGTGCGTGGAGGTGGGGCTAATTTGCATATTCATAGAACCACGTATACTAAATGAGGCAAGGATGTAGAGTTTACATTCAAGCTATTTTAAGGCATGAAGAATTTTTATTTTTTTAAATATCTCATTTTGTTGATCAAAAATTTTTTTAAGGGATATAATTATTGACAGGGGGACTTTAAATGTATATACAGTTTAATGATATGCTATTCTCAGAGGTGGACAGTAACAAAGTACATTTACTTGAGTACTGTACTTAGGTACACTTTTTGAGTATCTGTACTTTACTCGAGTAAATTTAGTTAAGTACTAGTTTTTAAAAGTACTTAAGTAAAAGTCCGACTTTACAACTTACGGCCATGGCGGAGACGACCCTTCAGGCGGCCAGGACAAAGGGTACATTAAGGGTATTTGCCCCCCTCCCCCCCCCCCTCCCCTCCCCTCCCTCCCCTTTCGTGGGGAGCTCACTGGACTCTGGAGGAAGACGAAGACTGGAATCCCTTCTGGGCTCTGGAAGAGGGCGGTGACTGGAGATTCGGACGCGACAACGGCCATCTTGGACGAGGGCTCAGGCGCGGTGGCTGCCATCTTGGACGAGGGCTCTAGCGTGGCGGCAGCCCTCTTGGAACGAGGCTCTGGAATGGCGGCGGGCATCTTGAGACGAGGACGGGTGAGACGATCATCTTGAGACGATCACACTGGAAGGGTGGTCTCGGCGGGACGAGACTCTGGAAGGGTGGTCTCGGCGGGACGAGACACTGGAAGGATGGTCTTGGCGGGACGAGACTCTGGAAGGGTGGTCTCGTGGGACGAGACTCTGGAAGGGTGGGGGCCATGACAAGGTTCTGGAAGGGCAGCGGGAACGAAAAGAGAAACCAAAACTGCTTTGATTGTGTAGGATGATCCACTCACCCACAGGATGTTGTCAATGTATTCCCTCAAGGAACACGTGGTGGCAGTAGCTGGGAATCGCCTAAAGAGTGGATCGTCCAGACCCATCGAATATATGGACTTGAGGGCTGGTTCTTTCCAGGACACCTGGTGGACGAGGTGGAGGAACTCCTCTATGCAGGTCTCAATGGGGCGGTGGTCCTGTAAGATGGCCAGAAGCAGATCGACAGGGTCTAGGGGACTGAGCAGGATGCCCATATTGTTGCCTTTCTGTATGGGTCCGGTCTTCTGTTACGGAAGCAGACTCAAGAGATGATTAGTGAAGATATAACAGGAGTTTATTTGACAACACAGAGTGGAGACAGGATGCAGGCAAGTGATATGAACAATAATACTTTGGAGAGCGGTGTGCCGGTGATGATTGGAATAGTTCTTCTTACAAGAATGGAGACACACAGGAGAGATGAGAAGATGGAGACAATGGAGACAATGGAGGTTTGCGATATCAAGACAAGTAGTCCTTTACGAATAGGAATGATTAGGAATGATGTGCAGATGGGGATCAGGAGGGATGCTGGGATGTGTAGTGCAGAGGATGGTGGCTAGGGTGATCGGTTGACAATAATACAATGTGGGAATAATGATCAAGGAAGAAAATATTTGTTTACATTTCTTTAAGGGGGGCTGGACTGGAAATAAAAAGAAACAAAAAATTAAGGAGGACTGGGACGAATCTAATTACCAAGTGCTAAGTTAACCTTCATCCTCTCTCCAGGTCATTTTGAATTTTTTTTAATTCATTTTCTTTTCATTTTTAAAAATTGAGTGTTCATCATTGTTGTCCAAGACCTTAGGAGTTTTGTTGCACTTCAGTTGCACTTCAATTTGGAATACACTCACACACACACACACACACACACACAAAAAACTGACCAGATTCAAGGAGTTTTTGTGGTTGTATCTTCCCTTACGGGTCCATAGGAATGAATGGGAAATGGGCACATTCACATGCATACAAAGACGTACAAACACACACACACACACACACACACACATACACACACAAACATACACACACAAACACACATACACACACCTAGTAATTCCCATTAAAATTACAGTATACAGTATAACGGGGGCAATGTTTGTTTTTTAAATCTGTCACAAAGCAGACTGCACACAGATATGAAGTGGTTAGATTTGAACACATTTGCAATGCAGAACAATAACAAATATACTTGATATCGCCCGGATCCAGCTGACTACAGTAAAGTCAAGTCAAGTCACCTTCATTTATAAAGCGCTTTTAACAGTATGGATTGTTTCAAAGCAGCTTTACAGTGATAATAGAAATTACCGTAACAGATTGTTTAGGCTTTACTACAGCTCTAGGATAAAGTTATTGTCCAGCTAAAGATAGTCTTGATTGATTCATTAGTTATTAAATTAGGGCCCGCTAACACAACACCGTTCTAACAGAAAAACCCTTAATGCGCTCCTGCCGCCCATCCGCACAAAACAGTGCCTGGTGTCTCGAGAATGCCGGCCCTGAAATAGGTTCGAAGGGGCAACCAATTATCCGTTTTCTCTGCGCAAACCCGCGAAGACGCAGACTGCGTACACATGCGCATCACGTGTTCAGTCGATATAACTGCCATACATATTATTTCTGTTATTGAACATGTTTTTGTTATATTTGTTTAATCTATTCATGAATGTTGAGTGTTGATGTTAACTAGGAACTAAAGTACATTTTGCGTTGCACACGGACACTTTTTAAGGTGCAACAGGAAAAACAGACTTTTTGTGAGAAGTTATTCTCTGTGTGTGGAGTAGAAGAGTCACTCGTGTTTTGAGCCAAGAAGTAAAGATGTTTTTCATTTTTGTTTTTTGAACCGGGTATTTCAAGTGAACTCATTCCCTCTTGGTTATATGCAGCCAGCGAGGTATGTGTATTTCGTTTCGTATTCCCGAAGTGTGTTTGTATTTACTTCTTTATAGTGTTTGTGAACGTGTTTGTCTTTTACATTGTCATACTGTAGTTTGACGGTGGATTTCATTGATGGTGAATGTGACGAAGGAGAGAAGGATGACAAGTGCAATAAATCCATCAGTAACCAGAACCATGGTGTCGTTTATTTCCTGGAGGGAGTGATAGTCAAACTCGGACCTGCGTCAACGTTCCCGAACCTGCTCGTGCTCGGCCCGGACCTGATGTGTCACAACTCGGCAAGACGGGATGTAGCGTTACACAGATAAGCCCACGTTTACCGTTAAGGACCTGCATTTCTCAGTGTTTCATTAAGACGTCCATAAGTCAGACACGTAAGCTTGTGTTCTGAAAGGTGACAATAAGTTTTGAACACTACAAGAGACTGTGTAACCTTAATAATAATAACTGTGGTTTAAATTGTATGAGGGGAATTTATTGATTTTGTCTACTGAAGAAAGTAAGTGATAACTTGGAAAAGGGAGAATTATTTGTGCACATTTAAGCAAGCCAATATTATTTGTATTTTTTTTGTGTGAAGTTTTTATTATTTTCTAAGCACGTTCACTTAAATGTGGCCATAAGCATCTTGTCAAGTGTAATTGACCATGCAATATTACCACGGCTTTACAATGTTTGCTTTAATTGAAGGATTGATCTACATTGACCTAATTTAATTTGATTATTCAAAGAAAAAAAAAAAAAGGGAAATTCTGCTGTTAAATTCGCAGCTAATGTTAAGTGTGTACAGGCAATTACCAGATAATGTAAGATGTCACAAACAAGTGAAAAAGAACAAGTGACAGAGAAGTCTATCATTGTACAACAAGCAGTACAGCCTGCAGAGCCTCGTAGAAGTGAAAGAGATAGAAAATTAACAGAAAAGGGAAAGGAATTTCAGAATGAAAAGATGAAAGGATTATCACTTCGCTTTGAAAGTATTTATGAACGCTGGAAGGTTTTGACTAAGGTGGCTAAGAAATCTGTAATCAAACAAGATCCCAGTGATATCCTCCAAGAACACATTAAAGGCATTCAAAGAGAAGAATCTGAGCTGAACAGTGTTTATGATGAATATCGAAAGATTGACAGCCCTGCTCATGATATGAGACGCAAGTTGGACAGATGTGCATCCGTAACCAGAATTGTAATACAGAATGCACAGTCTCAAATTCAAGGAAATGAGGAGGTAATTATTTGGCCTGATGCTTCATCTGTATTCGCGTCTTCAACCTCCAGTGTTTCATTTCAGGGCAATAATTCTAAGCCTAATTCCATCCACTCTGCTGTATCCTCATCCAAAAGACAAGAAGCTGCTGCTGAGTATGCACATACACAGGCTGTATTGAAGATTATGGGTGAGCAAGAAAGCCACCAAGCAGAATTGCAGAGACTTGAAGCTGAGGATAAGTCGATAGTTGCAGACCAAGAAGCAGCTGCATCTACTCGCCGTCTTCAAAGAGAAAAGGAAGAAATCGAACGCAAGATAGAAAGAGAGAGACAAGAGGCTGCTCTGTTAAAGAGACAGCATGAAGAGAATATTGCAAGAAGAAGGTCAGTTGAAAATTTGAAAAGAGAGCTTGAGCGTTTGGAAGAGCTGAAGAGGCTTAATGCAGCCAAAGCAAAGCTTTGAGTGTACAATGCAAATGAGTTCTATCCAACCCAAGACTTTGTACCACAAAACTTTGAGGCTGAGTTGCCTACAGATATGCAGATAATCAATCAAGCGACTATTGCTGATCAGCATCCACCACCACTCAGAGATGTGACTCCAAGAAGTGAACTCCAAGATGACATGCGAGAGCTGGTGAAGGTCTTAGCTGAAGCTATGACAGCAAACAGGTTACCCATTCCAGAGCCTTCGATCTTTAGTGGAGATCCACTTAAGTTTAATCATTGGAAATCATCCTTTCAGACACTTATAGAGAAAAAGAATATTCCAACCGCAGAGAAGGTCTTCTTCCTTCAAAAATATGTCGGAGGAGCTGCTAGAGAAGCCTTAGAAGGTCATTTTCTGGCTGGTTCAGAAGATTCATACAATGCAGCATGGGACCTGCTCAATGAAAGATATGGCCAACCCTTTGTAATTGCCAAGGCTTTCAGAGACAAATTACATACATGGCCAAAAATAGCTTCAAGAGAGAGTGCTGAGTTGAGAAAATTTGTGGACCTTTTACGCAGTTGTGAAAGTGCTATGGCTAAAAATGACAGTCTCCACATTCTTAATGATGGAATTGAGAATCAAAAACTTACTGCCAAGTTACCCGACTGGTTAAGCTCCGGATGGAACCGAAAGGCCACACAATATCAACTTGAACACGGAAGGTTCCCAAACTTCAGTTATTTTGTGACGTTCCTTTCAATGGAGGCTAGCATCGCTTGCAACCCCATTACATCCTTCCATGCATTATGGCAAAGTGAGTCAGATAAAGCAAAGAGCAGGAGCCAGAACATTATGACCTCCAAGAACCAAACCGTAGGTGCCAAGATCTTCACAACAAACACCAGTGAAAGGAAAATAGTCACATGTGTGTTTTGTAAAAAACCAGGACACAGCTTACACAAGTGCTACAAATTAAGAGAGAAGCCAGTTGCTGACCGCATGAAATTTATGCAAAGTGAAAAACTGTGCTTCGGCTGTTTGAGCCCTGGCCACCAGTCTAAGAGCTGCAGTAACCGGATGGTCTGCGATTCTTGCTCAAAGAGGCACCCCACATGTCTGCACGAAGAACGTTCAAAAAGGGTCCAAGAACTAAAGAAAGAACAATCTAAGGAAAGAATTCAACCACAAGACGTCACAAAGGAAACAACCTCTAACAGAGTTGTTCAAGATACTAATAGTACACAGACGTCGGCAATAGTACCTGTCTATGTATCAACGCCAAGTGATCCAGACAAGGAAGTTCTCGTCTATGCTCTGTTAGATTCACAGAGTGACTCTTCATTCATTCTTGATGAAGTGGCAGGTGTTCTTGATACAAACACTGAACAAGTGAAGTTAAAACTATCTACGATGTCGTCAAAGGGGACAATCATTCACTGTAAAAGACTTAATAGCCTACAAGTAAGGGGCCTATTTTCCTCCAAGAAGTTAACAGTGCCGACAGTTTACACTCGTGACTTCATACCTGCTAATCGCACACACATCCCAGTGCCTGAGACAGCAAAGGCATGGCCTCATTTGGAGCATCTTGCTGACCACATTGCGCCTCAAAAGGATTGCGAAATTGGTCTGTTGATAGGGTACAATTGCCCACAAGCTCTAATGCCACGAGAAGTCGTTTGTGGAGTGGAAAACCAGCCATTTGCTCAGAAGACTGACTTAGGTTGGAGCATAGTGAGTTATGGTGACCCAGGTGAACACTACGGTGATGCAATTGGAGTAAGTCACCGCATCATCGTAAAACAAATCAAGCCTGAAGTGAATGCAATGGTCCAGCTTAAAGGAGAAGTACACTATGTTTGCCATACCCAGGTCAGTGAAATGGTCACTCCAGATGACATAATTAAGATGTTGGAATCTGATTTCAGTGAGAGAGGTGGAGAAGAGGCAACCTTCTCTCAAGAAGATCTTCACTTCTTGGCTAAACTGAAAGACGGAATCAGACAGAAGCAAGATGGTCATTTTGAAATGCCCTTACCTTTCAAACAAGACAGACCAAATCTACCAAATAATAAATCATGTGCTGTTCAACGCCTAATGTCCTTGGAACGAAAGCTCAGGAGAGACCAGCAATACCGCACTGACTACTTGGGGTTTATGAAAGACATCATTGCTCGTGGCGACGCAGAAAGGGTCCCTGAAGAAGAGATTGACAATCAACCGGTCTGGTATATTCCCCACCATGGCGTATACCACCCCCAAAAGCCTGGGAAGATACGAGTGGTCTTTGATTGCTCAGCAAGGTTCCAAGAAACGTCACTGAATGATCAACTTCTTACTGGTCCAGAGCTTACAAACACCTTGGTGGGAGTCCTTTGTAGGTTTCGCAAAGGCCCGATTGCCATCATGTGTGACGTGGAAAAAATGTTTCACCAGTTCCATGTAAGGCCTGAGCACCAAGACTACCTCAGGTTCTTATGGTGGGAGAACGGTGACCTAGAGTCTCCACCCTCAATTTTTCGGATAAAGGTCCACCTATTTGGGGCAGCCTCCTCACCTGGATGTGCCAATTTTGGACTTAAGCATCTAGCCGCTCAAGGTCAGGATAAATTTAACCCAAGCACTGTTAAGTTCATCCAAAGGAATTTTTATGTTGATGACGGACTGGTGTGCGGAACATCTGACGCTGAAGCAATCCAACTGATTAAGGAAGCGAGAGACCTTTGCAGCACAGGCAAACTTAGACTACACAAATTTATCTCCAACAGTACGGAGGTAATGAAATCCATACCGAAGGAAGAGTGTGCTGAAAGTGTCAAAGATATGGATATGGGTTTGGGAGAGCCGCTCATGGAAAGAGCTCTTGGCGTTCAATGGTGTGTATCCTCTGATGACTTCCAGTTCAGAGTGACTGTCAAGGAACACCCATATACCAGAAGAGGAGTACTTTCTACAGTAGCTTCCATCTACGATCCATTGGAGTTTGTAGCGCCTTTTATTCTCCGTGGAAAGCAGATCCTACAACAACTGTGTCGAGACAAAGTAACTTGGGATGAGCCACTCCCACAAGAGCTAAGATCACAGTGGGAAATCTGGCTACAAGATCTTCGAAACTTATCTAATGTAAGGATTAGAAGGTGCTATATCCCAGATAACTTCAAGGATGTCAAGCAGTACGAACTTCACCACTTCTCAGATGCAAGTGTCATCGGTTATGGTGAATGTACTTACCTCAGAGCAGTCGACGTCAAGGGAGATGTTCACTGCACGCTTGTCATGGGAAAAGCACGGGTTGCTCCTACCAAGGTAACCACAGTGCCACGGCTTGAGTTGTCGGCTGCAGTTGTGGCAGCAAGAATAAGTGTTATGCTTAGAAATGAGCTTGAAATAGAGGGTCTTCAAGAACATTTTTGGACTGACTCGAAGGTCGTCCTAGGCTATATAAACAATGATGCCAGACGGTTTCATGTGTTCGTAGCGAACAGAGTCCAACGAATCAAGTCCACTACAGATCCTAAACAATGGCACTTTGTAAGGTCTGAAGATAATCCTGCGGATCATGCGTCGAGAGGTCTCTCCGCAGATCAGCTTGTTGCTTCAAATTGGTTCACTGGCCCAGATTTCTTATGGCAAAGAGAGCTACCCAGAGGAGATGTTATGGTGGGAGAAGTCTATGATGATGATCCGGAACTTCGGAAGGCCCTGGTGCTCAACACCAAGGTGAGGGAGGAGAGGTCATTGTTAGAACGTCTAACAAAGTTCTCTGACTGGAAAAGAGCTGTCAAGGCTATTGCTCTTCTAAAGCGCCATGCTAAGCAGATCAAGGGCATCAAAGATAAAGTAAGTGGAGCTACAAGTATTGAGGAAAGAAGGGAAGCAGAGCTGTTTTATAATCAAGTTGGTTCAGAGGGAAGCATTCAGCTGTGAAATCAAAGGTATAAAGCAAGGCAAGGAAGTAAAACCCAAAGACAAAGTAAACAAACTACACAAACTGAGTCCGTTTGTAGATGAGCATGGTGTGCTTAGGGTTGGAGGACGTTTGACAAGATCTGTTCTTCATCCGCATGTCATCCGCCAAATAAGAGTCATGTATCATCGTTGCTTATTAAGCACTACCATGAAAAGGTGCATCATCAAGGAAGAGGAATAACTGCCAATGAATTGCGATCCAATGGAGTATGGGTCATAGGATGCAGCAGTGCAGTTGCCTCACACATTTACAAGTGCACAACATGCAGAAAGTACAGAAGGAACACACAAGATCCAAAAATGGCAGATTTGCCAGAAGAAAGAATGGAAATGACATCTCCTTTCACATATTGTGGCATAGATTGCTTTGGACCGTTCTATGTGAAGGAAGCAAGAAAGGAACTTAAGAAATATGGTCTTATTTTCACCTGTATGTGCTCTAGAGCCATACATATCGAAATGCTTGATGACCTCACTACAGATGCCTTTATCAATGCATTGCGTGTATTCATCGCAATACGCGGACATGTAAGACAGTTGAGATGTGAGTTCATGAAGGCAATGAAGAACTTGGATCATGAACAGTTAAAGGAACATGGATGTGAGTTCATAATGAACTTCCCATCATCGAGCCACATGGGAGGTGTATGGGAAAAACAGATAAGGACGATCAGAAGTGTCTTAACTGCAATCCTTGACCAGTCTGCTAAACGACTCGACAGTGCCTCGCTCAGAACCTTTCTATATGAAGTGATGGCTATTATAAATAGCAGACCTCTGACAACCGAGCATTTAAATGACCCAACAAGCCTTGAACCTCTCACGCCCAATCACATTCTTATGATGAAGTCTAACATAATATTCCCACCTCCAGGTGAGTTTGTGAGTCAGGATCTATAGTTGCGCAAGAGATGGCGCCAGGTGCAGTTTTTGGCAAACGAGTTTTGGACAAGGTGGAAGAAGGAGTATCTCCTTAATCTTCAGCAAAGACAAATATGGCAGAAAGAGAAGAGAAATACGAAGGTTAACGACATTGTCATCCTGCAGGAGGACAGTTCTCCACGTAACCAATGGAGATTGGCAAGGGTGACACAGGTGTATCCGAGCACTGATGGAAAGGTTCGAAGGTGAAACTGTTAATTAGTGACTCGACCTTAGACAGCCAGGGAAGACGCATTTCCAAGCCAGTTTACCTTGATAGGCCTGTACAAAAGACAGTTGTACTGCTTGAGGCAGAATAAAGGTTAAGGTTACCATTTCACGGAAACAGTATTTTATGTTACTGTAAGGTTTAAGGTATACTGTATGATTAAAATTAAGGTGTGAAAAGGTTTGAATTGTGAGGTGAAATGACAAAATAGTCATTTGGTGGGAGTATAACTGCCATACATATTATTTCTGTTATTGAACATGTTTTTGTTATATTTGTTTAATCTATTCATGAATATTGAGTGTTGATGTTAACTAGGAACTAAAGTACATTTTGCGTTGCACACGGACACTTTTTAAGGTGCAACAGGAAAAACAGACTTTTTGTGAGAAGTTATTCTCCGTGTGTGGAGTAGAAGAGTCACTCGTGTTTTGAGCCAAGAAGTAAAGATGTTTTTCATTTTTGTTTTTTGAACCGGGTATTTCAAGTGAACTCATTCCCTCTTGGTTATATGCAGCCAGCGAGGTATGTGTATTTCGTTTCGTATTCCCGAAGTGTGTTTGTATTTACTTCTTTATAGTGTTTGTGAACGTGTTTGTCTTTTACATTGTCATACTGTAGTTTGACGGTGGATTTCATTGATGGTGAATGTGACGAAGGAGAGAAGGATGACAAGTGCAATAAATCCATCAGTAACCAGAACCATGGTGTCGTTTATTTCCTGGAGGGAGTGATAGTCGATAGGTATGCGCGTTTGAATATATATATGTACGCAGGCGTGTATTCCTTCTTCACAAATCAACCCACAACAAACTACTTGTCTGTCCTTAAACCTCTGGGGTCTAAGGTGTTTTGGGGGTCCTTGAGATGTTTTGACATGCCCTGACATTTGTGCTTTTTTCAGTTGCTTATAAACATATGGCACAGGTGAAATTACACTCTATTTAGCACAAACAGGGCTACCATAATATGTGAGCAACATGTATGTACATGTTTGTATTTTTGAGAGAATATTGTTTATGCATGGTTATTGAAAAAACTAAAAATTAAAGTTTCTGAAATAAGGCCACAAAACACATACTAAATATCTGTCCACAAGACTTTTGACTAATGGATGTTGTCGCCTAGAGTTTTTGCTTCAAAATGATCCTGCCTAATCATTCACATAAAACAATAGATGGTTTTAAATTGTGAAAAACATTTTGTTGTTTGGAAAGGCAATATGCGTGGGGGCGTGAACGGCCCAACCCCCTCATGAATAATTAGGTGGTTCTCACCTGAGAAGACAAAGACCCGCATAATAATGAGCCTTTCATTCAGGTGTGTCAAACAAGAAAGAATGCAAGGACTATATATATATATATATATATATACATACACACATATATATATATATATATATATATGTGTGTGTGTATATATATATATATATATATACACATACATACACACACACACACATACACTGTAAAAAGTAAAACATTGGTGTTTTTCGTTTGATATATATTTTTTCATTCCAATAGCCTAAAATTATTAGATTGTTAAGTAAAATTACATTTTGTAATTTGTATGTGTCTTTCAATCTATTTTCTTAGATTGATACAATATAAAATTATAACATAACAATGAAATTTAAATTATACATTAGATTAAGCATGATTTGCGCATGCACACACATGAAAACTCGAGAGAAGGTTCTGGAAGAGACCGAACGCAGAAGTCGGAGGGTTATCTGCTGAACAGCGCGAAGAACAGGACACGTTTGTCAGGTAAGGGGGAAACTCATTCAACATTTAAATACTTGAAAAGCATTAACGTCATATCATTTTAATGAACAGACACGCAGATTAGAAGTTATTATAATGTTAATTTTGACATTAGCGGTAAGTTATAGCGTTAACATGGCGCCATTTTACAGCTAACGATTTTCCTGGGAAATCCAAGAACTAATATTATATAGACCGATTGAACGGATATTATGAAAGGAAAAAAATATTTTCTCGCTCTGAATGTTGTAAAAAAAAAGATGTATTCATAACTAAGGCTTTAGTAACGTTATATTGCATTTCTTTGCCGACTGTAGCAAGTCTCAAGAGTTCTGGGAAGGAAGAGGACAGGGTCGGCTTGCGGAGACTGTGGGTCTTTATTGGAACAACGTAAAATAAACAAAAGTCGCGCACACAGCGCTGTATACTCAAAACTCAGTCCACTAGTGTTTGGCAATCACTCAATGTGTTCCCCGAGCTCTCTGCCAACCGCTCTCTGCGTTCAGTTTCAGCACTCCTCTCCCACTGTCTGCAGCTTGTCACGCGACCACACACACAGATCTCCGCCGGTCTCTCTCTCCCCATACTGTTTCCACTTGGCTTTTATTGTCTCTCCACACCAATCACTGAAACAAGACACAGGTGTACGTTATTTGCACTTGACCCACTTACGCCGCACCTGTCTCCCAATCTTCTCTCCTGTCACAGGCCCCGCTAGACCACGCCCCCCTTGCCACATACCCCCACTGCCCGACCCAGGCCGGGGAGCCATCCGGCCTGCAGCCCCCCCCCCTCCTCCTGGAGAGGAAGTCAGCCACAGCCATCTGTGCACCCGGCCTGTGGACCACCTGGAAATGAAAGCGTAGCGTAAGTTCCGCCAGGAAGACTCAATTGTTACGTCATGTATTACCTTCTCATCTATCCAATCGCGTTCTAATACGTGAAGTATAAAAGATCCTTACTTACACTCGTCTGAGTTCGCAGATGCTGACGCTTTCACTTTGTTGCTCGCGTCCAGTAGCCAACCAAAAATGTCTCAAGAATCGCACATTGTCTGTGATTATTCTGTTTCTGACGATGGAATCGTCCTGCCATCTCCTATCTCCGCTCGGCGAAGTTCGCGCATCCAGTGCCGTTCTTCCCCATGGGCGCAGTGGTCCTCCGAAAACATAGGCAAAGTTCTTGAAGACGCCGGTATACCAATTAACCAAGGCCTTTCAAGAGAGGATCTACTTCTCCTTGCCCAGCACACTCTGGGCAATCCACCTGTTTCTATCTCCTCGACTCCAAAAGCATCGACATCGACAGCTAAAACTAGCCAAACCGGAAGGAAAAGAACTGCTAAATCCTCCTCACCTATTCCTGCAAAAAGAACATCACAGCCTGCCCTCGTACCATCTTCTCCACAGACCAACGATTCTACCGATACGAATTTTCAGCTCCTCTCCGCCGTTCAAAGCCTCTCTCAAACAGTTATAAGCCTGCAGTCCAAAATGACTAAATTCGAACATTCCTTTACCAACCTTCATTCCAGCGCAGATACGGCCATAAACCCTTCCGTTAATCCACAGCCGTGTTCTCCTTCTGGTTTAAGAAACCTTCCAAGCGTGCCTTCGACTTCAGCTACCCTGCCAGCTCCTCTACTTCCTATTCAGTCGCCTTTCCAAGATGTCTCTGCTCCGCCGGCTTCTTCAAATTTCAACCTCTCCACAGCAGCTCCAGCACAAACGTTCGGTAGGCGTTTCGTTTCTCCAGCCGCTGCAACAATATCTAACTCTATAAGAGCTAATATTGTCCAAGGTAAGGACATTAACCTTGCTACCTTACTGCTTCCATCGCCTGCTGCCGACAGGAAAATGGTTGACTGTGGTGACGTGGCAGTACTCCTTAAAACTTCCGACCCGCGGTTACAGAACAATCTTTCATTTGGCGAGTTTGTAATTGCTTTCAGTATCTACAGAGATATTCTGTGTCAAGTTTACCCCGACAGAAGGGAAGAGTTAGATCTTTATCTAACCATGATGGCAGATTTCAACCAAAGAAACTGGGGCACTTTATTTTATAAATACCACAAGTCTTTCTCTGCCAAATCCGCCTCTTTTATTCGCCCTTTACAATTCAAGGCTAGACTGGTCAGTTACTGACACCGAACTGCTCGTCCGCCATTTCGGAGGCCAAAAAAGCTTGGCCTGTGCTATTTGCAGTGCTCATGGTCACAAAGCTTCTTTCTGCCCTAAAGCCTTCGCTAGCAATGTTCCAGGCGCTGTCCATGGTACCGAAAATGTAAGACTTTCGTCAAACAGCAGAGATCGCTCTGTCACTAACTTTAATAGCGCACCTCTATGTATTAAATTCAATGAGGCTGTTTGTTCTTATCCTAATTGCAAATTTGCTCACATTTGTAGTTATTGCAAGGATCCACACCCGAAATCTGTCTGTCCACGCCGGTACAAACCTGCTCCACGAGGGAAAGCCCCAATTCGGAGAAAGTTCTGAATAAACACCCATCTACTCCTATCAATATCCCTAATCTTTCAAGCTACCTATCTTCCCATCCTGATCCGGTATTCGTCGATTATTTAATCACCGGTCTGTCTCAAGGGTTTCGGGTGGGCATCCTTTCACATCTTTCTGCCTCTTTTGTTGCAAAAAATCTACAATCTGCCAGAAACGAACCTGACGTGGTTTCAGCTCTTCTCGACAAAGAGATTAATAAAGGATATGTTATTGGCCCCTTCTCTTCTCCTCCTTTTTCTCCTTTTCGGATCAATTCCATCGGCGTCGCAACTCGCAAATATTCCGGCAAAAAACGTCTCATATTCGATATGTCTTCTCCACATTCCTCTAACGTAGCAAGCGTGAACGAATGCATTCCCCTACCACCGTTTTCTCTTCATTACGCTTCCGTGGATAACGCTATCCAGTTAATTAAATTAGCCGGTCAAGGCGCTTGGCTAGCTAAAGCTGATATTACCGATGCTTTCAAAACCATGCCAATTCATCCCTCTGATTGGCCGTATTTCGGAATTAAATGGAATTCAAATTTCTTTTTCGCCGTGAGACTTACATTCGGTTGCAGAAGTAGCCCGCATATATTTAACAGTCTCTCGGAGGCTCTATGCTGGATTCTGCTGAACGTCTGTAAGCTTCCTTTCGTTTTGCATTTATTGGACGATTTTTTGCTAATCGATTTTCCATCTTCCCAATCTTCTATTCTCGACACTCTCAAACAGATTTTCAGCAACGTCGGCGTTCCCCTTTCAGCTGAAAAAACGTTGGGCCCCTCTACCTCGTTAGAATTCTTAGGCATTTCTCTCGACACAGTTAAAATGCAAGCTTCCCTTCCACAAGAGCAGCTTCTAAGGATCAGGTCGTTCCTGGAATCTTTTTCCTCTCTACGCAGCGTTACGAAACGCGATATGCTCTCTCTGCTCGGTCACCTTAATTTTGCTATGAGCATCATTCCTCAAGGCAGATCCTTCATTTCTCGGCTACTAACTTCGGCCCATTCCGTTCAAAAATTAAGTGATCCGATCCAGCTGGATGATGGGTGTTTGTCCGATATCAAATTTTGGACCCAGTTGCTTAACGATTGGAACGGGATTTCTTTTTTTTACAATGATGCTTTTGAATCATCCGCAGACCTACAATTATTTACCGACGCTGCCCCATCTATCGGTTTCGGTGTTTTTTTTCAAGGGCAATGGTTCGCAGAGGAATGGCCAAACGAATTACCTAAGACAAAATCAGGCTCCGTTTCCTCCGCGCTCTACGAGATTTATCCTTTAGTCTTAGCCAGCGTAATTTGGGGTTCAGCGTGGTCAAGGAAACGCATCTTGTTGTTCTGCGATAATGAAGCCACTGTTGCCATAATCAATAAAGGCAGATCATCGTGCCAGATGATCATGCCTTTTCTGAGACGCTTAATCTGGCAATCAGTCACTTTCAATTTCATTATTAAGGCTGCTCATATACCAGGTCATTGCAACGTCATTGCTGATGCGCTCTCCCGCTTTCGTTTTCAGACGTTCAGACGGCTTTGCCCTTCGGCCAATACGGAACCAACGCCTTGCCCTCCCCTATCAGCAACAACATTAAATTAGTCGATTTGCAAAGATCAGCTAGACATTATATGTCTAAAGGACTAGCTCCTTCTACCTCGAAAGCTTACACTTCCGCTTGGTCTTCTTTTCTAATGTTTTGTTTTTCCTTTCAGATTCCTCTACATCCCTATCCTTCGTCCTGGGCATAGACGTTAAACTGCATCCGGGCAGAGTGGGGAGGCTGTGCGTGGGGCCAGCTACACCCAGCTTACACCTATAAAATGCGCACAAGAAGCCGTGAGTACCTACTCTGTAACTGGCGAGTGCATGGTCGGCGCCATAAAACCGAGCAGACCCCCCCTCAAGGGGATTAGGGTGTCTAAGGCACTGGCAGCAGGGTGCCGGTTGGTGTGAGCAGCGAGGAACTCACTAGTTTGAGTCAATGGTGCAAACACAAGATGGTATGCGGAAGAACCACAGCTATGGTCAACGGATGGCGTCAACAGCAAGTAAGATGCTACTGCGGGGCAGCCTCCTCGCCAACCTTGTTGTTGCACCTTTGTGCACCACGTGGTAACCGGCGCGAAGGCCCAGAGAGGCAGTCTGGTGGGGGCACGACGCCAACTGCCTTTTTCACTGTGCAAGGCGTCTTGACTGGAGGCGTAGGTAGAAGCCCTGTGGCGATGAGGGGAACGAAACATCAGCAGGCTGAAGTAGCTGGGAGCTGATAGCGGAAACCTTGCACACAGGCGGCTCACAGCTGATGGTCGCAGCATCACTGAATCCTGAGCACCAGTGGGCTGAGGCAGCACTGTGAGCGTCTGGGCAGCCCTTTTTAGGGAAAGCACTGCCTACCCCAGAAGGGGAAGCCCCTAGAAAAGGTGGGGTAAAAAAAGCGTGCTCAGAACACATCCTGGCTGGTTTACCGCTACCAGCGGGACTTCACATTAGCGGTCGAAACAGAAAAACTAAAAAGTTGATTGTTGCGTCATGGAACGTCCGCACTATGCTAGACGGAGTTTCCAGACCTGAGCGGAGAACAGCTCAGATTGCAAAAGAACTAAAACGATATAGAGTGAACATTGCTGCCCTTCAAGAGACCAGGATTGAGGGTCAGGGTCAGGTGCAAGAGGAAGACTACACCTTCTTCTGGGTTGGGAAGACAGAGGGAAGGAGAGACGCTGGTGTGGCCTTTGCTGTCGACAACAAGATCAAGCTGACAAATCTGCCAACATCCGTCTCTGAGAGGATGATGGTTATATGTGTACCAATTGAGAACGACAGGCATTTGACCATTGTCAATGTGTATGCCCCAACCATGACCTACCCAGATGAGGAAAAGGAGGCTTTCTACCAGGAGCTGACAACGATTGTAAGCAGAGTCCCCCCACAACACAAGCTGTTAGTTGCGGGTGACTTCAATGCAAGGGTGGGAAGTGACTGTGAAACCTATGCTGGAATCATTGGAAAGTTTGGCAAAGGTAAAAAGAACACCAACGGAGACCTCCTGCTTAACTTCTGTGCTCAACAAGAGCTATGTCTCACGAACACCTTCTTCAGACAGCCAGATAAGAACTTCTTCACATGGAAACACCCACGCTCTGGACACTACCATCTGCTAGACTACATTGTTACCCGTAGGAGCGGGCTTCATGAGATCATGTGCACCAAGGTCATGCGTGGGGCGGAGTGTTCGACTGACCATTACCTTGTGAGGTGTCAGATCAGACACAAGATAACCGTGCCAAGGAGAAAAACTAATGGCACAACCCCTAAAAAATTTGACCTTAGAAAGCTTGCAAATGAAGAGCACTGCAGAAGACTGGCTGAAACTGTGTCATCTGCAGTAAATGGTGCAAAAGTCAAAACAGTAGGATCAGAGGACATTGAAGAACAATGGCAAGCACTGAAGAAGGCAGTCTATTCTGCAGCAGAAATGACCTTAGGTCACCCACAGCGTAGGACACCTGACTGGTTTCAGGAACATGATGAGGAGATCCAGAAGCTGCTGGATGAAAAGCACCTCCTGCATAAGCGACATCTGCAGGAAAACTCTAATAGGAGTAAGGCTGCTTTTGCTGAGATCAAGGCCAAAGTACAGAGAGTGGTGAGGCGAATAAAGAACGACTGGTGGCGTAGGCAGGCAGAAAAACTGCAAAGCATGGCTGACAACCATGACTATCATGGATTGTTCACAGGACTAAAGGCTATCTATGGTCCAAGGAGCAATGCAGTGGCACCTGTCAAATCAGCAGATGGAGGAAAACTCTACACTGAACTACATAAGATTCAGAGTAGATGGAAAGAGCATTTCTGTAATCTGCTAAATCAGCAAGTATTCGCTGAACCAGATGCCTGTAAATGGCTAAAGAGACACCAGAGTCGTGATGACCTCTGCTTTGAGATCACTATGGAAGAGCTTGAGAAAGCCCTAAATGCCACAGCAAGCCACAGAGCACCAGGTCTAGATGGAATCCCCTCAGAGGTGCTCAAGAAAGGAGGAAGAGTACTCAGAGACGAGCTCCTGAAACTTTTTAACAGCTGCCTTGTTCATGAGTGTGTACCTCAGGACTTCAAGGATGCACTGATTGTCACAATCTACAAGAGAAAGGGAGACCGAGCAGACTGTGGAAATTACAGAGGCATTTCCTTGTTAGCCATAACAGGCAAAGTTCTGGCTAAAATTATACTCAGTCGGCTCAAAAACATCGCCGAGCAAGTCCTACCAGAGAGTCAATGCGGCTTTAGGTCGGGAAGATCTACCACTGACATGATTTTTACTCTACGGCAGCTACAGGAGAAAGCAGTGGAGCAACATCAGTCTCTCTTTGTGGTGTTCGTAGACTTTTCAAAGGCTTTCGACACGGTCGACCGAAGAACTCTTTGGAAAGTCTTACAGATCTATGGATGCCCCGAGAAGCTTGTCAACATCATCAAGCAGTTTCACATAGGGATGAAAGGACAAGTTTTCATTGGTGGGGAACCCAGTGAAGCCTTTGAAGTTAACCATGGTGTGAAACAGGGATGCGTGCTTGCACCGACGCTTTTTTCGCTATATCTCACAGCTGTGCTAGATTCAATGGGCCTTGATCTGCACAAGGGGATCTTTATTCGCACTAGGACAGACGGCAAGCTTTTCAACTTAGCCCGACTTAGAGCAACCACCAAGACCAGAGAACTATGCATCCGGGAGCTGCTCTATGCAGATGACTCTGCTCTCGTGGCTAACAACGCTGAGGACATGCAACATATAGTAAACCGGTTTTCGTGGGCAGCAGATTTGTTCGGACTGAACATTAACATCTCTAAGACCGAACTTTTGTATCAACCACCCCCAATGGGTTCCAACAATATGAGAGAGCCACAGCCAGTGATGGTACATGGAGAGCCCCTGAAATCTGTCAAGGCCTTCACATACCTTGGCAGTACAGTGACCTACACAAACTCCTCAGATCTGGAAGTTGAGAGGAGAATTCAGTCTGCTACCAAGGCTTTTGGCTCTCTCGAGAAGCGCCTTTGGAGCTGTCACGACATCTCGTACAGCACAAAAGTGAAAGTCTACAATGCTGCTGTACTTCCTTGCTTGCTCTATGCCACCGAGTGTTTAACGCTCTACAGCAGACAGATCAAAATACTCACACGAGTTCAGCTACGTCATCTACGTGCCATTTTACACATCAGATGGCAGGATCGAATCGCAGATGTAGAGGTAATCCAACGAGCTGGCTCTGTCAGTGTTGAAGCCCTTATTACATCATCACAACTGCGATGGGCTGGACATGTGCGCCGGATGAGTGACAGCCGACTGCCCAAAGCAGTTTTTTACGCAGAGTTAAAAGAAGGCAAAAGAAGCCGTGGTGGTCAAAAACTGCGTTTTAAAGATGCCCTAAAAAGACATATGAGGAACACCGGGATCTCCCCGGAAAGCTGGGAGGAACAGGCCCTGCATCGTGAGAAATGGCAGCGTGGATTGAAAACAGCCGTCGCAGCTGTTGAGAAAAGGCGTCAGAAAGACTACGAGAAAGCCCATGAGAGGCGGCACTATTCCATTGCAGCAAAAGACTTTGTCTGTAGCAAATGCCATCGCTGCTGTAGATCGAGAGCAGGCCTTCTAGCCCACATGAGAGCCTGCCTACAATAGCCTCTAATCCAGACAGTCATCGTCGATATACGACGGACTGCCGATGATGATGATGATTCCCTATCTTGATTTCAACTGTTTGCTCTTTTCTCGTTTTTAATGTCGAAAATCGCAATTTAAAAATTTCCTCCATCCGCAGATTGCTCGCTGGCATTCAATTTTATGCTAAATATTTTAATCCCGATTTTCCAAGTCTCTTCACAGCTTCTCCCGTTCGATTACTGCTCAAAGGCATAGCTAAATCATCTACAAATTCTCCAGATAAACGGTTGCCTTTTACTTTACCTTTATTGCAAAGATTAATTCGTTCTGTGCGTAATGGGCTTTTTTCTGCATACTCTAACATTTTGTTAGAAGCAGTGTTTCTAACTGCTTTCTACGGGTTCATGCGCCCAGGTGAATTCGCTTCAACGTCTAAACATTTTGATCCCGTCCGCGGTCTCTCTTTCTCTGACTTGCACTTCTCACCTAATTTCTTTACACTCTTTCTCAAATACTCAAAAAATGACTCTTTAGGTTCTGGCATTTCAATCACTATTTCTAAAATTAGCAATAATTTTTGTCCCTTCTCATCTATGCTCAAATTTCTTAAAATCCGCCCTAAATCTTCAGATCACTCCCCTCTATTTTCCCTACCTAATGGAGCTCCTCTTTCCAAAGCTTGGTTCAGGTCTCATTTAGTTTCTGTCCTCAAAAACTGCAGTCTATCCCCTTCCCAGTATACCGGCCACTCATTCAGGATCGGTGCTGCCACTACAGCAGCTGAACGTGGCGTTTCTACCGCTGTTATCAAGATCCTGGGCAGATGGTCTTCCTCTGCATTCGAGTCTTACATTAGACCCGATCTAAAGATCATTCTTGAAACTCAGCAAGCCATGCAGTAACGACTCAGGTAAATTACTACGCAATTACTGGTGGTGGTGTCATGCTTATCTATTGGGCGATAGTTTCAGCTTGAATAAATTCGCCTTGCGCCATCGCTGGCTACACGGTCCTTAAGGGCTCGGCTTCGCGCAGCCTGGTGGCTTTCTATGCGCTTTTCGCTATGCACAACACTAGCAGCCTAGCGGCTCACCGAACCTCATCAATGTGTGGCTAGTATGACCGTGTCTCTATGTGGCCCTGTGTGGCCTTGTCTATGTGGCTCAGCGTGGCTTCGTCTATGTGGCTCAGCGTGGCCTCGTCTATGTGGCTCAGCGTGGCCTCGTCTATGTGGCTCAGCGTGGCCTCGTTTTTATGTGGCTCAGCGTGGCCTTGTCTATGTGGCTCAGCGTGGCCTCGTCTCTGTGGCTCAGCGTGGCCTCGTTTTTATGTGGCTCAGCGTGGCCTCGTCTATGTGGCTCAGCGTGGCCTCGTCTCTGTGGCTCAGCGTGGCCTTGTCTATGTGGCTCAGCGTGGCCTCGTCTATGTGGCTCAGCGTGGCCTCGTTTTTATGTGGCTCAGCGTGGCCTTGTCTATGTGGCTCAGCGTGGCCTCGTCTCTGTGGCTCAGCGTGGCCTCGTTTTTATGTGGCTCAGCGTGGCCTTGTCTATGTGGCTCAGCGTGGCCTTGTCTATGTGGCTCAGCGTGGCCTTGTCTATGTGGCTCAGCGTGGCCTCGTCTCTGTGGCTCAGCGTGGCCTTGTCTATGTGGCTCAGCGTGGCCTCGTCTATGTGGCTCAGCGTGGCCTCGTTTTTATGTGGCTCAGTGTGGCCTTGTCTATGTGGCTCAGCGTGGCCTTGTCTATGTGGCTCAGCGTGGCCTCGTTTTTATGTGGCTCAGCGTGGCCTTGTCTATGTGGCTCAGCGTGGCCTTGTCTATGTGGCTCAGCGTGGCCTCGTGGATATATATATATAAAAAATAATAATAATAATAATAAAAAATATTAATAATAATAAAATAAATTAAATTAAATAAATCCTAAGCGTCAGCAAATGCGTAAATGTCTCATGTAAATTCAGCAGCAGAAAAGTATATTTTCATATAAAGTTAAGCATGCTCCACTTTTAGATTGTAGAGTTCCGTTCCCACGACGATATCGATGGAACTCTACTATCTATGGAAATTGACACATCCATGTCTACCGCTGTTTGCTAACTCTTTTCTCTTCTATTTTAGGAACCACATAACATACGGCTGGTGGGTATACTTTTCTTTCATGTTCTTTGGGGGTGGGCTTCGTCCAGTGGAATTATCTTCCACCCATTCTTGGGGGTCGGCTGCGCCCCTGCCTTCATCTTCAGGCAGGATATGCAGAATCCGTACCCTCGGATCGCGAGTTATGGACGGGGCCTACGCCAAAGAACTTTATTGCATATATGGCTTGCTGGGCTGTTAATAAAATGCATTATTGTTCAGTATCTTATCTCCCGAGTCTTTCTGGTAGAAATGAAAGCGTAGCGTAAGTTCCGCCAGGAAGACTCAATTGTTACGTCATGTATTACCTTCTCATCTATCCAATCGCGTTCTAATACGTGAAGTATAAAAGATCCTTACTTACACTCGTCTGAGTTCGCAGATGCTGACGCTTTCACTTTCCACCATCCTCCCCACCTCCACCAAGACGGTCTTTGCTCCATCCTTTCCACCACCACCAGGTCGGTCCCTTCCAAAACCCCAAGGGGGGGTCGGCTGCGCCCCTGCCTTCATCTTCAGGCAGGATATGCAGAATCCGTACCCTCGGATCGCGAGTTATGGACGGGGCCTACGCCAAAGAACTTTATTGCATATATGGCTTGCTGGGCTGGTAATAAAATGCATTATTGTTCAGTATCTTATCTCCCGAGTCTTTCTGGTAGAACTTAAAAGGCTGTAAGGCCAGATACCAGCGGGTGATCCGCGCGTTGGTATCCTTCATGCGGTGGAGCCATTGGAGGGGCGCGTGGTCCGAACAGAGAGTGAATTCCCGCCCCAGGAGATAATAGTGGAGGGTGAGGACGGCCCATCTGATGGCAAGACATTCTTTCTAAATGGTGCTGTACTTCGTCTCTCTCTTTGAGAGCTTACGACTAATGTACAGCACCGGCCGCTCCTCACCCTCTATCTCCTGGGACAGGACCGCTCCCAGCCCCCTGTCCGACGCGTCTGTCTGCAACAAGAAAGGGAGAGAGAAATTGGGAGAATGTAATAGTGGGCCGCCACACAGAGCAGCTTTTACCTGGGTGAAGGCCTGCTGACACTGCTCCGTCCACTGGACCGGGTCTGGTGCTTCCTTTTTAGTGAGATCAGTCAGCGGGCTGGCGTGGTCCGAATACTTAGGCACAAACCTTCTATAATATCCCGCCAGCCCCAGGAACTGTCTCACCTTCTTTTTGGTCTTGGGCCTCGGGCAAGTTGCAACCGCTGCGGTCTTGTCAATTTGCGGCCGCACCTGCCCGTGACCCAAGTGGAAGCCCAGATACCTGACCTCTACTCGCCCAACTGCACATTTCTTCGGGTTGGCCGTGAGTCCAGCCAGTCTCAGCGCTCTCAGGACAGCTCGCACATGCTCCATATGCCGCTGCCAGTCATTACTGTATATGACGATGTCATCCAAGTAGGCAGCGGCATACGCAGCATGGGGCCGGAGAATTCGGTCCATGAGACGCTGAAACGTGGCTGGAGCCCCGAACAACCCGAACGGAAGTGTAACAAATTGGTGTAACCCGAACGGCGTGGTAAAGGCTGTTTTTTCTTTAGATAAAGGTGATAAGGGGATCTGCCAGTATCCTTTCGTTAAATCCAGTGTCGAATAAAAGCGAGCAGTGCCCAGCCGATCAAGCAGTTCGTCAATCCGCGGCATTGGATAGGCGTCGAACTTCGACACAGCGTTAACCTTGCGGTAATCCACACAGAATCGAACAGAGCCGTCGGTTTTAGGCACTAAAACTATCGGGCTCGCCCAGTTACTGTGGGATTCTTCTATTACCCCCATTTCAAGCATCGCCTCTAATTCAGACTGAACCACTTTCTTTTTGTGTTCAGGTAACCTATACGGCCGGCTGCGAACGACCACGCCCGGCTCGGTCTCAACGTGGTGCTGAATAAGATTAGTTTGACCAGGTAGGGGCGAGAACACGTCGGCAAAGTCTGCCTGCAACCTAACTACGTCAGCAAGCTGGGACGGTGAAAGATGATCTCCCCCCGGGGCCAGGGCGAGGGATTGCTGTTTAACATTCGCCTCTGGTCCGAGATCCTCTTCCGCACTAATCACCGTCGCCAGCATCACTGACTCCGCCTCATTCCATTTTTTAAGGAGGTTGAGGTGATAAATTTGACGTGCCCCGCACCTATCCGTTCGAAGTACCTCATAATTGAGATCGCCCACTCGCTGTGTGACCTCAAAGGGTCCTTGCCACTTTGCAAGTAATTTAGAACTTGACGTAGGAAGTAATACAAGGACTTTATCTCCCGGTGAAAATTCTCTAAGTCGGGTTCCCCTGTTGTACAACTGGGTCTGTCTGCCCTGAGCCTGTAACAAATTCTCCATTGAGAGCCGCCCCAAAGTGTGGAGTTTTGTTCTCAGGTCCAGGACATACTGGATTTCGTTACGACTCTCCGAATGTCCTTCCTCCCAAGTCTCCTTTAGGACGTCCAGCACCCCGCGGGGCTGTCGTACGTAAAGGAGCTCGAAGGGGGAAAACCCCGTGGAGGCTTGCGGGACCTCGCGCACAGCAAACAACAGGGGTTCCAACCACCTATCCCAATTTTTGGTAACCTGACTCCGCCAGATGGATTTGCTCCGCATATCCATCTGGAAACCTTCCGTTGAAGTAGTTTTGGTAAGGGGCGAAAATACTGGTTAGCTGATTGGCCTATGTTGGTGATAGACGGGCCAAATCAACCAATCAGATCAACGAAGCATATGACGTACTAACAGAGCGTATCTTTTCCTCTGAGAAAAGCCTCCAGAGCAGTGTTTTGCTCTTCTTTCAGTGAAGAAATACTCTGTAATTCCGATAAAACTTGCTCGATAGCCACGCTGATGCTAGTTTCATCCGCTGAAGCCGACATGTTCTTTAGACTGAACTGTCGCGCTTCTCGTTGCGTCACACCTCAACCCGCCTCAAAGCCAACGCTGATTGGACGTTCGTTTGGTGAACTGCTCCCAAATTTTCTTTAACGGAAAGTATCCAGACTGATCTGCGAGTGAAACCTTGACAGCTCGCGAGATCAGGATGGTCTCACGAGGCTAAATTTTTGGCGTCTTCGTGAACGAATTTACGAATCATGGTCTTTAACGTGCGATTAAATCGTTCGACCAGTCCGTCTGTTTGTGGGTGATAGACGCTGGTACGAATCGACTTAACGCCCAACAACTCGTAAAGTTCGCGTAAAGTACGTGACATGAACGCCGTGCCCTGGTCAGTGAGGATCTCTTTCGGTATCCCCACTCGGGAGATTAAACGAAACAGTGCATCCGCAACACTCTTAGCTGAGATGGTGCGGAGAGCCACTGCCTCGGGATATCGGGTTGCATAGTCCACTATCACTAATGCAAACCGATGTCCTCGTGCGGAACGTTCTAATGGCCAGATGAGGTCCATCGCAATTCTTTCGAAGGGGACCTGCATTAAGGGAAGCGGGCGCAATGGCGCTTTTGGGGAGGCCGGCGGATTCACCAGCTGACATTCACGACAAGACGCGCACCACCTGCGTACGTTCTCGTGAATGCCCAGCCAAAAGAAACGGGCCATGAGACGATTCAGTGTCGATATCTGTCCCAAATGTCCTGCCATGGGATTAGAATGAGCCGCCTGGAAAAGCATTTCCCGACGGCTTTTTGGTACCAATAATTGGGTTGTAATCTGCTTTGACTGAGTGTATTGTATCACCCGATACAACCTATCTTTCATAATCGCAAAATAAGGATAGGTGAGTGGACGGTCGGTTTGGAGAGGCTGACCGTCGATGGTACGGACCTGTTCAAATGCGTTTAAGAGACTCATCCGGAGACTGCTCCAGGGGAAAATCATCGCGTTCCGAGAGAAACTGTCTCTCGATTACGCTCGGTTCCCCTGAAACTAGTCCCGAGGGTCCCGGTTCCGTCTCTCCCAACCACACCGTCGGCTCACTACCCTGCGTTTTCGTTCCACAAGAGGCATCCACACATAAGCCCCTGATTAACTCGCTAAAAGCTGGCCAATTCGTTCCCAAAATCAGTGGATGCCTGAGGTGCGGGTTAACTGCGACCTCCATCCTATGCTTTTGTCCCCTGAATTGAATCACAGCTGACATTAAGGGATAATTCACCACATCCCCGTGCACACACCTTACCCGAACCATGCGGCCCATATCCAATGCCTCGGGTTGAATCAGGCTTTGGTAGATCGAGGTTTGGTTACAGCCTGAATCCACCAGAGCCTGATAGGTACCCCCCTTAATACTCACAGGTATTTGGTACCGGCCAGCCTGATCGTGGGCAGCCTGCTGGACATCTGGGACCCGGATCATTGTCCCTATATCCATCATGGGACATCTATCAATGAAATGATCCGGGTCCCCACAACGCCAGCAGGCCGGCCCAGGCCTCCCCGCCGCCCTGGTGGCGGGAAGTGGGCCAAGGGATTGGCGCGGAGAGAGCATGGAACCCGGAGGAGACGATTCCGCTCCGGTGGAGGTGACCCCCGGGGCGGCCCGCGGGCGTCCCCTGACTGGTCCACCGCCACCCCAATTCTGCCCCGGGGTGGCCCTCTGAACGGACCCGGCGGACGACTCCTAGGGAGTGACCAGCTGATCCTCCGCCAGATGGATGGCCGTCTTCTTCGGGAGCCGAGCGATGAACTGCTCCAGTACCACACGATCGATGATCTTCTCAATGCCGCTTCCCTCGGCCAGCAGCCACTTGCGGCAGGAGTCCCGGAGCTGTTGGGCCATCACGAAGGGCCGGCCATTGTCGCCAAGATCCAGCGACCGAAACCTCTGGCGATGTTGCTCTGGGCTCCGGCCGACCCGCTGGAGGATGGCCCTTTTGAGATCGTCGAAAATCAGGAGGTTCTGGACCGGCAGCTGTTGGGCAGCCGCCTGCGCCTCTCCAGACAGCAGCGGGATGAGGCGCACCGGCCAATGCTCCTTTGGCCACCCACCTGCCTCTGCTGCTTTTTAAAAAAGGTCCAGGAAGACCTCTGGATCATCCTGGGACCCCATTTTAGTCATGGCCAGGTGGGGGCACTTGGCCGGTGGCGGCGTGGACCCGGTCTGAACCTCCCGATCCATCCAGCTCCAGAACCTCTTGCGGTCCTCTTGCTGGCCCTGGACGAGGAGCTCGAACCGACGTTCCAGGTCGCTCCTCATACTCACGAGGGCCTGATGATGTTCGTGGTGGAGGGCCGCGAGGGACGTTATAACCTCCGCAAGTGGGGATGGTGATGTCGACGAAGTCGGTTGGCTGGCGGCGGCTTCCATCTCCCTTCCCGGGTTTCGGCACCAGTGTAGCAAGTCTCAAGAGTTCTGGGAAGGAAGAGGACAGGGTCGGCTTGCGGAGACTGTGGGTCTTTATTGGAACAACGTAAAATAAACAAAACAAAAGTCGCGCACACAGCGCTGTATACTCAAAACTCAGTCCACTAGTGTTTGGCAATCACTCAATGTGTTCCCCGAGCTCTCTGCCAACCGCTCTCTGCGTTCAGTTTCAGCACTCCTCTCCCACTGTCTGCAGCTTGTCACGCGACCACACACACAGATCTCCGCCGGTCTCTCTCTCCCCATACTGTTTCCACTTGGCTTTTATTGTCTCTCCACACCAATCACTGAAACAAGACACAGGTGTACGTTATTTGCACTTGACCCACTTACGCCGCACCTGTCTCCCAATCTTCTCTCCTGTCACAGGCCCCGCTAGACCACGCCCCCCTTGCCACACCGACAATTAATGTTAAATGAATCACCTCAATATGACGTGTAACAAGTTAACGTTTCCCGCTCAGAGTTTAGGCTAACTGGCTCCGGGGCTCAATGACAATATGAATGCGGATTTTATATGCTTTATGTGTTAAATTTGCGAAGGCGGAAATGAATGTGAGGAAAATGAATTTACACTTTGAAACTGTAAAACTAAAACGGATTAATGTTTGGATTTGAATTTTAGGAAAGCTGCTGCTTGGTAGGCCTGGTTCCTGGTTCCTAGTTTTGGCCAGTTTTGGTTGTCTGTCAAGTCTTCGCTGACACTGGTAAGTTGTTTTTGCCATGGAGGGTTGGGGTCAATAGGTGATTCGTGCATTACATTCAATACTGATTGCAGGGCTGGAACAAATGATTAGTTTCAGAAGTCAAGGTACTGTGTTTCAATAAAAACAGTCTTTTTAATAAACTATATGTACACTTACAAAGTTCTCAATGCCTTGTTTCAAATGTTAGAACCTTAATTATACTACCAACGAAGTGTGGGGCTATGGAAGTAAAATAATCCCAAATGTTTTTGAAACAAAAAGCCTGTTGAATTGTACTACTTGAAAAAAATATGCATTGCATTAACCCTGCTTGTATTTTAATGCATTGTATTTTTAGGGCTTGCATTTTTATAGGCTGAAATTTAGCATGGTTAAATATTTAAGCAGTGAATATTTCAAATCAAAACATTTCAAACACATTTTCATTAGTAAAATTTCAATAATCCATATTCACCTTTCATATTTCACTTCCAAAATATTCAAACTGATTAAAAATACAACCTATAATATTCAACAGGCGGTTTTCGGTCCATTTTATTTCGCTTTGCAAATTCGCTTCCACAAATTCAGTGGTTCAAATTCGACAGTAAATTCAACGTTTACATCCAGGAGCTGCAGGAAAAGCAGTAGATTACCGAGCATAATCTCCATCTGCTGTTAGTCGACCACACCAGCAGGGGGTGCAAGCGCGTGTTGTTAAGAAGACCAGAGCAACAGTTAGACTAGAGCAAGCCATTCATTCATAAAAACTCAGCATGCATTACGTTTTTTGTGACGATTATCTTGGTCAGTATATATGCGGAAAAGATGATATCTAAAGGCACAAAAGCTGTTTTTATGTTTCATTCATTGTTACTTTCCCTGTGTAGCCTTATGTTATCAGCCTTTTCTACAGTGAACGGGATTATAATCTGTTTCCCTCAGTACATCATCATACTCAAAGATTCCCCGAATTCCGTCAGGACTTAAGCGCTTAACGTAGCTTAATGGACTACAGTACAGTGATATAAAAGACCAAACTCGCACCTTATTTGGAAAGTATGTATTGTACATGTACTGCATTAGATTAAACTGGGAAGTAGCACTTTCATATTGTTGTTCTATATTGTTAGTTTAACTAGTCGCTTTGGATAAAAGTGCCAGCTAAAAGACTAAATGTAAAATTGGATTGACATTCGCACATTTAGGGACCGTCTCTAAAGTAACAAGTCCTATAGGCCTAAACGTTTCTAACTTCAATAGCAAACTTCAATCTATTTGAATAAATTGCGCATTATGCCTGAGCCTGACACCTACACGAACACTTTACAGTTGGTTTTATGACTGTAAGTCGTTCTTTTCAAATGGTATTTAAGTTAGAAACGTGTATACCAATGTCGTATGTAACTTTAGAGACGGTCCCTAAATGTGCGAATGTCCAATGTCAAACCAAATTTATGCCAGTATATCACTGGGAAACACTCAGCATTAAACTTTGCGCGTTAAATTCATATTCTGAGTCCATCTGCTAGCCTGCGAGTTTGGTCTTTTATGTCCATTAAGCTACGTTAAGCGTTTTATATGTCCAGCAGGGGAATCCTGACATATTGAGGGAAACCAAACCCTAGTACTGCATGCAGCACATCGCTGCAATATAAGGTTAAGGCAACTAAACAACCAAGAGAAATATATCAAATGTAACACTGGATCTGTACATCCGCATCGGGGGAATAACATTATCGTTCATGGTAGAGAAAGATGCATGTAGGCTACACAGGAAAAGTAATCGTGAACACACTGAATTTCACATAAAACAGACGTCATAATAATCACAAATACACTTACATTTTTGTAAATAAGTTTTTATGAATGAATGGCTTGCACTAACTGTTGCTCTGGTCTTCGTCAACAACACGCGCTTGCACCCCCTGCTGGTGTGGTCGACTAACAGCAGATGGAGATTATGCTCGGTAATCTACTACTTTTCCTGCAGCTCCTGGATGTCAATGTTGAATTTACTGTCGAATTTGAACCACTGAATTTGTGGAAGCGAATTTGCAAAGCGAAATAAAATGGACCGAAAACCGCCTGTTGAATATTTTAGGTTGTATTTTTAATCAGTTTGAATATTTGGGAAATGAAATATGAAAGGTGAATATGGATTATTGAAATTTTACTAATGAAAATGTGTTTGAAATGTTTTGATTTGAAATATTCACTGCTTAAATATTTAACCATGCTAAATTTCACCCTATAAAAATGCAAGCCCTAAAAATACAATGCATTAAAATACAAGCAGGGTTAATGCAATGCATATTTTTTTCAAGTAGTACAATTCAACAGGCTTTTTTGTTTCAAAAACATTTGGGATTATTTTACTTCCATAAATGACTTACTACATCAGCTGAATCCGTGCTCCTCGAAATGAAACTACTAGCACTTCTGAGGAAACTTTTTTTTCAGGATTATTACGATAGTATTATTCCTCACAGCGCAGCAAGACGAGGTAAAGTACAAGATTCTTATTAAACTGGATGTTTTATCCAGCTGATGTGGGCGTTTTCATGGCTTGCCTCAACATTTGCGTTTGAATAGCGCGCGCTCTCCGTGGGCGTGGTCAGATTAACACGTAATAAACTATAATGAGCTGAAAGGAAAAAGACTGACATCTCTCTCTTTTCATACAGATTACATAAACTGAGAATATTTATTTTTTATATAAATTACTTCATTTAAAAGAAGAGAATTTTAGCTTCATAAAGAGAAATCTTTCGTGTCTCTGTGACAAGTATTGACTGAGTTACAGTTCGTTTTCGGACGCGTTTCAGAATGGACTTCACTGACAGAGAGAAGGCAAAATTCGCATCATGTTTATTTTTCTTTATTTGACAAAAAGCACAACACTTTGTTTTTATTGTGAGTATACACTTACCAGGATCGAATGATGTATAACACTTATATGTAAGATCAAAATCAGCAGAGTATTTTGAGTTTTTTTTGCACTTATAAGAAAAAAAGTGAGCTGGTATCGCCGGCGATACCGCCGACTAGGGCTGCACGATTAATCGCAATTTCCATATAATCGCACTTTAAACCGATTTGGCTTATCGCGATTTTGAAATCGCAAAGACTGCGATTGTTTTTTATGCGCAGATTGTCATTGATGTACGGCTCTTAAACACTGCTCCATCTGAAAGCACTGTGAGTTTGAGTCACTTATACTGTAGTGTGCATTTGAAAAAGCAACACACGTCAAACATCTTTTTAAACATGAGAATCATTTATGAACCTCCTTTCCAACAAATGACAACATTTAAAAACATGCTTTACTCCAAACTCACTTCATAACGACAGTTGAGCATCCTGTTAGATGATGTGGCTTCTTACACAGAATAAGGAAGTCGTGTATAAGTCATGTTTAATCAACAATCAAAGTGTTTAAATCTTCTGTTTATTCAGCTACAGCGATGATGCCCGATAGGGATTTCCTGGAATGATGTGCGTTATTGTAGTACTTCTGCGGCGGGGCATATTTGACATCTGCATGAGAGCGCCCTCTGGCGTTCAGATGAAGCAGCATTTACTACCGATCAGCCGCAATGGATTGACAAGCTGCGCATAAAAACAATCGCATATCGCGTTGCGGTTTCGTTGCAATTAATTGTGCAGCCCATACTGCCGACCCCAGAGGGTTAAGGGGTGGTAAAGTATAATTTCACTTTTCTAACTTTAGTTAGTGTGAAATGTTGCTGTTTGAGCATAAACAACATTATCAAAGTTACAACGCTCAAAGTTCAAAGCAAAGGAAGATATTGGCTTTTAAAGAAAAGGACTACAACAAGCGGCTGGTAGGGACTACACGACATTCCTCCTGGGTTAGTGACATCAGCAACCCCAAAATGTACATAAACCCCGCCCCCGGGAACACGCAGTCCATGTTGAGAAGAGGAAAAGTTGTTGTATAAGAGTACATTTGTGAGTCAGCTCAAACTTTAGCATCCATTTTTTCACATGCAATAGAAAGTCACTCTGTGTGCATCTCACAACAGTTCCTATACGAGCGATTTATAGATTACCATGACAGAATATCCTAATTGAACATAGTTAACTTCACATCAGCAACATAAATTCATCAACTAACCATTCAGAGACGTCCTGTTGCATTCTACATGTTGTCACTTCTTCTTGAGTCTCTCCATCTTTGACTGACTCCGTTTTAACATTAAAGGGAGAACAGTTTCTGTCATTTTAGTGTGTCTGCGTGAGGTAATCGCAGCAGTGTTGCCAGATCTCGCGAGACAAATAAGCAACCAGGCCCGTGAAAACAAGCCCAAAACAAGCGACTTTTTCTCACAGACAGTAAAAGAGCTTTTTCTACGGAGCCCCCCTAGGTTCCGGGAAGAGAAAAATAAATAAACTGTGTGCACGGTTTTACAATCCGTGGGGACAGATAGTTTTAAACTGTGGGTACAGATTGTCAATTTACATCCATGTGGACAGATTGGTAAACTGTGCGCAGTTGTGTAAAACTGTTCACACGGTACAGTTTATTTTTCTTCAGTAATGAAGCTTGGCCATCCATCTAGTGAAAAATGTTGGTACTGCGCCAAAATAAAATCTCACTGAAAGCTCATTTTTTGAGATATCAACCTAAAATTTGGAACACAACTTCTTCAGATTTTTGGCTTAGATTTTCTTGTAGTTTTAGAGTAAAATACATTTTGTAATATATATATATATCTTATATAAAATATAAATAATTATATTTTTACATTGTTCATTTTCATAAACTTAAACTTGGATAACTTTTTTTTCTGTTTCACTTTCATAATTTCATAATACTTCACTTCAACAATAATCTGGCAAATGTTTTCTTTAAAACAAGACCAACCATAGGTCTATATTCCAAAGCATTCTTGAATTACAACCATTTAAGTTTGGATAGTGATTTTCATGCCTATCTATGCGAAAAAAGGGGGAGTGACAGTTAAAGGGTTAAACAATATTAAACTATAATATCTATAATATCTAAAATATAATTAATATATAAAAACTCTCCTACAGTCCCGTCACCATCAGTCGCGACTCGCACGTATTTTCATTTAAACGTCACTCACTGACGTTTTCCTAACCAGAAAAAAACCGATTGCCCTGCTCTGCCTCTGATTGGCTAGTACTCGTTGCCATCTGGGTCAGAGCCAATTAGAAGCAGGATGTGGGTAGGAAAAAACTCTACTGTCTCCTGTGTGTATGGGGAAAGGGGAGGGACAGAGGGAACAGGCAAGACAAACTCCTACGTTTAAATAACATATAGAAAATATCTGCTTGACAACGAGCTGGGAACAAGCCCAAATAAGCAACTACACTTTAGAAACGAGCCCAAAAAAAACCGCGACCCGCAACTACCAATATTTGTAAGCGACTTTACAGAAAAACAAGCCCAAAGTCGCTTATAATAAGCGGACTTGGCAACACTGAATCGCAGCTGCTAACACACACGAGCTCTTGAAACCCCGCCCTCTGCAGCAGCTCATTTGCATTTAAAGGGCCAGGCACAAAACTGTGCGTTTTTGCAAACCCTCAAAAAGTGACAACTTTAACATGCTATATAAAAATATCTGTGGGGTATTTTGTGCTAAAACTTCACACACACACTCTGGGGACATCAGAGACTTATTTTACATCTTGTGAAAATGGCATTTTACCACCCCTTTAAAAAGAAAAATACATACATTTTTGTCGTGTCTGTGTAGCCACGCAAACCGGAATTATACCGACAACGTTTTATCTGTACAGAGGTAAAGGGAAGGAGGCCTTCACAGGGGAGAGACTAGTTGACACTTCAGGACTGCGTTGTTGTTGTGTCCAGGCGCTTGTCCTTCCTCAGATCTGGATACGGCCTGGATCCGGCGGACTGCAGTAAACCTCGGGATAAACAGAGAGACTAATATTAGCTTAGATGCCATCCTTCTTATGATGTACCAAGTACATCAGGATTTATGGGGAGTGTTTCCGGCCCGGCTGTGTTATGTGTATGCTAGGCCAAAGAGTGTGTCTGCTTCCCGGACAATGTTAGGAAGATTATTCCAAAGTTTTGGTGCTAAATAGGAAAAGGATCAACTGCCAGAAGTCGATTTTGATATTCTCTAGGTATTACCAACTGGCCGGCATTTTGAGATTGCAATAGACGTGAAGGACTATAATGCATTAAGAGATCGCTCAAGTACTGCGGAGCTAAACCATTTAAACCATTTACTTTGTAAGTAGTCAGCAATATTTTAAAATGTATACGATGTTTAATAGGGAGCCAATGTAGTGTTGACAGAACCGGGCTAATATGGTCATACTTCCTGGTTCTGGTAAGAACTCTAGCTGCTGAATCCAGCTGTAGTTTGTTTATTAAGCGTGCAGGGCAACCACCCAGTAGAGCATTACAATAATCTAGCCTTGATGTCATGAACGCATGAACTAATTGTTCTGCATTTTTCATTGAGAGCATATGACGTAATTTAGATATATTTTTAAGATGAAAAAATGCGGTTTTACAGATACTAGACACGTGACATTTAAATGAAAGATTGGTATCAAAGAGCACACTCAGGTTCCTAACCGACGACGAGGACTTGACAGAGCAGCCATCAAGTGTTAGACAGTATTTTAGGTTATTACGTGAGGAAGTTTTTTGTCCAATAATAAGAATCTCTATTTTTCACAATAAAGTAATAGGAAATTGATAGTCATCCAGTTTTTTATATCTGCTATGCATTCCATTAATTTTGTGAATTGGTAAGTTTCATCAGGGAGTGAAGAAATATAGAGCTGAGTATCATCAGCATAACAGTGAAAACTAATGCCATGCTTCCTAATGATATCTCCTAAGGGTAGTTTGTACAGTGTGAACAGCAACGGTCCAAGTACTGAGCCTTGTGGTACACCATACTGAACTTTTGATCGATAAGACATCTCTTCATTTACTGTACTGCTACAAACTGATAACGGTCAGATAAGTATGATATAAACCATGCTAGTGCAATTCCACTAATGCCAACATAATTTTCGAGTCTATTTAAAAGAATGTTGTGGTTGATATTGTTAAATGCAGCACTAAGATCGAGTAACACTAATAGAGAGATATAACCACGATCGGATGATAAGAGCAAATCATTTGTGACTCTAATGAGAGCTGTTTCAGTACTATAGTATGGTCTAAATCCTGATTGAAAATCCTCGCAGATATCATTTCTTTCTAAAAAGGAACATAGTTGTGAAAATACTGCCTTTTCTAGTATCTTTGACATAAAAGGTAGATTCGAGATCGGCCTGTAATTGACTAATTCTGTAGGATCAAGTTGCGTTTTTTTAACCATATTTTAATCATAGCCAGCTTAAACGTTTTTGGTACGTATCCTAATGACAAAGATGAATTAATGATATTAAGAAGAGGATCTGTGACCTCTGGAAGCATCTCTTTCAGAAGGTTAGTCGGTATAGGGTCTAACATACTTGTCGATTTAGATGATTTAACGAGTTTAGAAAATTTTTCCTCTCCTATAGCAATGAATGAATCTTATTTTTCGTCAGGGAGACTACAATGCACTGCCTGATGCAATACTGTAGTAGACAGTTGCATAGTTATAATTTTCTCCCTGATATTATCAATCTTGTAAGTACTGATGCAATACTGTAGTAGACAGTTGCATAGTTATAAGTAAAGAACTTCATAAAGTCATTGTGGTGTGATCTATAATATTGTTACACTGCTAGGGCACTAGGCGGCAGTAAAGGGCTATCACAGGGTTGGGACAGACAGTGTTTGGCCAGTGAATAATAAAGAGGCTATGTGAATGGATCCGGCTACGTCTTTATTCTTATCATAAGAACCCAACACAACATGGTGTCAGAAGTGGAGCTACAGTGAGTAAAGGATAGCGGACATTATATGAGAAGAGGAGGAAGGAAACAGAGAAGTGGAGAAGCTAAAGTTAAGCAAGGTTAGCAAGCATGTCGCACTCGCAACGAGGACAGCAAGCGGCCGGGCATGAACAGGACGATCCTCCACAGCCTCCTGCTAAAACATGTGCAACGTTCTCAATAAACCCGCCGGAATCCTTCTACTTTTCAAAGCCACAAGACTGGGAAAAATGGATTAGACGGTTCGAGCGCTTCAGAGTGGCCAGCGACCTGGATAAGTCATCAGATGCTAACCAGGTAAACACGCTAATATATTGCATGGGAGACGAGGCAGATGACGTATTAAAAGGGCTGACTTTAACCGCCGATCAGAAAGAGGTGTACCGCTCTGTCAGAGACGGCTTCACAAACTTTTTCGTGCCGAAGAAAAATGTGATTTACCAAAGGGCTAAATTTAACCAGCGAGCACAGGGTCCGTCCGAATCTGCAGACTCGTTTATAACGGATTTATATGCACTGGCTGAAGATTGTGAGTACAGGGCACTGCGCGATGAACTGTTGAGGGACAGGATCGTAGTAGGCATCAGAGACAATGTGCTTTCACAGAAAATGCAGATGGAGAGCAGGTTGGATCTGGCAAAAGCCATTAATATGGTCAGACAAGCAGAGGACATTAAACGGCAACAAACAGATCTGAGAGGAGATGCTACACATGCTATTAAAACTACAGTGGATGCTGTCCACACTAGAAAAGCAAAGCAGCAAGCATGGAAAAATAAAAGACAGCCAGCTAAACAGTACAAAGACAAGCACGAAGCACAATCAGGAGCTGAGCATAAGTCATGCCCAAAATGTGGAAATTTGCATGCTAAGTTCCAGTGCCCAGCAAAGAATGCAGACTGCCACAACTGTGGTAAGAGAGGGCATTATGGCAAAGTGTGCAAGTCTACTAAAAGTGTGAGTGCTGTCACGGAAGATGGCGACATATTCCTGGGAACAATTGATGCAGGAGAAGATGCATGGACTGTAGACTTACAAATAAGACATACTAATGTGAGGTTCAAGATTGATACAGGAGGCGACGTTACTGTCATACCGGAGCAGGTGTACAGACAGATATGCAGTGACATCGCATACAACCTCACCCCAGGTAATAAAGCACTGTTTGGGCCAGGCCGTGTACCTCTCTCTGTAGTGGGTGTAGCCAGAGAAATACTGAAAAGTGGTGATAAACGCACCACAGAAGACATTTATGTAGTGAAGCACTTGAACACAGCTCTGCTGAGTAGACCCGCCTCAGTTAACCTCAGACTGGTAGCCAGAGTAGATAGCATCGACTTGGACTCTGTAAAACAACAATACCCAAAACTGTGCAGCGGGTTGGGTTTAGTACAGCAGCAGTACACAATTAAGCTCAAACCAGATGCCAAGCCTGTGTCTTTGAAAGAGCCTCGTCGTGTCCCACTGCCTTTGATGGGGAAAGTAAAGCAGGAACTCCAGCGCATGGAACAGCTAGGAGTCATCAGCCGGATTGAGCAGCCGACAGAGTGGTGCTCTGGCATGGTGGTCGCACCAAAGAAATCTAAGGATGAAATCCGGATCTGTGTCCACCTCTCTCCCCTCAGCGAAGCGGTGTGCAGGGAAAAGTTTATCCTCCCGTCTGTGGACCAGACGCTAGGCATGCTGTCTGGAGCAATGATATTCACTAAACTGGATGCCAACATGGGGTTTTGGCAGATCCCATTATCAAAAGACTGTGCCCATTACACCACTTTTATCACCCCATTCGGGCGCTTTTTCTTCAACCGCTTACCATTTGGTATTGCCTCCGCTCCAGAACATTTTCAAAACCGAATGGTAACGGAAGTGACAGAAGGCTTGGAAGGGGTCGTCTGCCACATGGACGATGTGCTTATATGGGGTTCCACACAAGCAGAGCATGACACACGCGTACATGCGGTCCTGCAGAGGGCACAGGCGGCGGGCATCACACTGAACAGTGCTAAGTGTGAGTTCAGAAAACCAAGGTGAAGTTTCTAGGATACATCATCTCGGCTTATGGGATAAGCCCAGACCCAGAAAAGACATGTGCTGTACGTGAGATGGATCCGCCACACAACATCAGCGAGCTCAGGAGCTTTCTGGGCATGGTGAATCAGCTAGGCAAGTTTGTGCGCAACCTGGCCGAAAAGGACAAAGCTCTCAGAGACCTGCTGTCAAAAAAGAACCTGTGGTATTGGGGGCCCGAACAGCAGAAGGCATTCACCAGCCTCAAGCAAGAGTTAGCGTCCACTCCGGTCCTGCAGTTATATGACCCAAACAAAGAACTGAAAATATCAGCCGATGCCTCGTCATATGGGCTAGGCAGTGTACTTCTGCAGAAATGCAAGGGGAGCTGGGCGCCTGTGGCATATGCGTCCAGGGCGCTCACAAGCACGGAGCAGCGATACGCTCAGGTGGAGAAGGAAGCACTGGCCCTGACATGGGCATGTGAAAGATTCAGTGACTTCATCATCGGTCTCCATTTTGAGCTGGAGACGGACCACAAGCCCCTCGTGAGCCTGCTGGGAGGACAAGCGCTGGATTCTCTCCCACCTAGAATACAAAGATTCAGGATGAGACTCATGAGGTACAGGTACACAATCATGCACTTCCCAGGGAAAAGCCTTACTACAGCAGACACACTGTCACGGGCGCCACTGAAGGATGGCGTGTCTGATGTAGATGGCTTAACCCTCATGAGGTGTTCAAAACCCTATAACACCTGTGGTGTTCCCAGTCAAAAATGACCGGCCCATAAGATAAAACTTATAAATCACTCATTATACCATATTTTCACCCAATCTTGGATTCAATCTTTTTGTCAACATGTTCTCTTTCAATTAGGACTGGTTTTATATTTTGATTTGCATCTGAATAATCATAGGCCTCATTTATTTGAGAGTAGGCATTTAATTTTTTGAGTCATTTTTTTTTAATATTTTGAATAATTTTGGAAATATTAAATAAAATCGGAAGAAAATTGGTATTGTTGATCACACTAGTCAACTTAAAATTTTCACCAGGAATTTTGTTTTGAAACTTTTGTTTTGTAAAAAATATGGCACATAGTCACACTTGTGGTGTTCCCGGTCAAAAATGACCGGCCTATAAAAAATAGCTTATAAATCAGTCATTATACCATATTTTCACTCAATCTTGGATTCAATCTTTTTGTCAACTTGTTCTCTTTCAATTAGGACTGGTTTTATATTTCTGTTTGCATCTGATTAATCGTGGGCCTCATTTATCTGAGAGTAGGCATCTCATTTTTTGAGTAAAAAACTAATAATTTATGAGTAAATTTGGAAATATGAAAAAAAAAATATGAAAAAAATGTCTACTGTTGATCACACTAGTCTACTCTGTTTCACCAGGATTTTTTTTTGAAACTTTTGTTTTGTAAAAAATACGGCACAGTCACACTTGTGGGGCCCTATTTTAACGATCTGAAACGCAAGTGGCAAAGCGCAAAGCGCAAGAAACTTTGTGGGCGGATCCCGGTGCTGTTGCTATTTTTCCGGCGGGATAAATGCCTCTTGCGCCTGGCGCAAATCTAAAAGGGGTTGGTCTGAAGTAGCTTCATTATTCATAGGTGTGGTGAGGGCGTAACGTGAAATAAACCAATCAGAGCGTCATCTCACATACCCTTTAAGAGCAGGTGCGCATGTTGCATGGCGGATTGCTATTATAACGGCGGATTTACCAAGCGCGCGCCAGGAGAGGTTCACAGCCGAGGAGACCGACGTTCTTGTCAGGACCATGAAAGACAGAGAAGTGACGTTGTATGGGGATGGGAGAAACCCACCCAAATCAGCGTCGGTTAAACAGGCGTGGGAGGAAAAAAACTAAAAAATGTTACATCTTCATGGACACCACAAGGATTTCCTTGTTAAGTTTCCTTGTTAATTTCCTTGTTTTCCTTGTTAATATTTTTCCTTGTTATAATGTATGATTTGCAAAAATAAAAACTGCTGCATCTGTGTTGATGAGAGAATCAAAGTGTATGCTCTACATTATGGCCAAGCATGCGCGCTTAAAATAGCATTATGAACAACGCGCAACGCGCCACTGACTTTAGACTAGTTTTTTTCTGGTCAGTGGCGGAATTGTTTTCTGGAACTGTAAAATAGCACTAGGGAATGTTTGCGCCGAAACACGCCTCCTTTTTTGCGCTGAACCGCCCAGGGAGCGCAAGTTCATTTCCTAGTTTACCGGCGTGCGTCTGTGGAGGGAAAAGCCCGCTTTGCGCGGGTGCAAAATACGAATGATACATGCGTCAGTGTACAAAGTCAATTGCGCTGAGTGCAAGATAGGGCCCGTGGTGTTCCCGGTCAAAAATGGCCGGCCATTGAAAGTGAATGTAGAAGATTACAAAACACAGGGCTTGTATTTTGAAATGCTTTAATTTTCAGAAAAGGGGTGCACAGTAACACTTGTGCTGTTCCCTGACAAATCTGACCATTGTGACATACAAAAAAGAACACATTAACCTCTTCAGAAACATCTTCACTGCAAGATGATGCATTTCCTCCTCCTCACCAGTTTCTGAGTCAAAAATCTGATGAATAACATCATGTGCAGAGAGCTGCTTTGCCATTGTGCTGCCACAAATGAATGACAAGCAAGGTGCTGTGAGGCATTTATATATGCCTGTGCTATCACATGATGTATATTTGTAAATATTGTCTAGTTCTGTGTGAGAACCTCACAGTTCCAAAACAAAATGTCATAATATTTTGTCTGGAAGCTGTGATGAAACAAGAACATGAAAGAAAGATTCTTTTGAAGCCGGGTCACTGCAGTCACAGCCAGTTTGTGTGTGTGTGTGGTAATGTCAGATGGATAAATGTATATTAGATGCAGGTTAGGGTAGGATCAAATTTCTCTCTGTGGAAAAGAATGTGTGTAATACTCAAAAAAGTTTGTGTGTTTTAACGTGTGTGTGTCTGGGTAGCGTGTGTATAAATGTATCGATACATGCACAGGTCCAAGGGCTCGATGTTTGGAAGCACACATGCTCATATGTGTACATGAAAATAATGAACATGTTCCTGAAAACTAAATTGTTCTGTTATTTTCAGTCTCTCCCATTCACTTTCAATGGTCAGCCATTGTGACCATTTTTGACCATGCCTACTCTCAGATAAATGAGGCCCACGATTAATCAGATACAAACAGAAATATAAAACCAGTCCTAATTGAAAGAGAACAAGTTGACAAAAAGATTGAATCCAAGATTGAGTGAAAATATGGTATAATGAGTGATTTATAAGCTATTTTTTATAGGCCGGTCATTTTTGACCGGGAACACCACAAGTGTGACTATGTGCCATATTTTTTACAAAACAAAAGTTTCAAAACAAAATTCCTGGTGAAACATTAGAGTAGACTAGTGTGATCAACAGTAGCCATTTTTTTCATTTTTTTTTTTTTTCATATTTCCAAATATACTCATAAATTATTTGTTTTTTACTCAAAAAATGAGATGCCTACTCTCAGATAAAGGAGGCCCACGATTAATCAGATGCAAACAGAAATATAAAACCAGTCCTAATTGAAAGAGAACAAGTTGACAAAAAGATTGAATCCAAGATTGGGTGAAAATATGATATAATGAGTGACTTATAAGCTATTTTTTATAGGCCGGTCATTTTTGACCGGGAACACCACAATTGTAAAAAGGTAACAAAAACCCCACAAAAAAAAAAAAAAAAAGAGATTTATTTATACCGTTTGGGAACAAAGTCACTAAGTTTCAGTCCAAAGCGATAACATTATCTAGTATTTTCGGGAAAAAGAAAATCTTCTCCGGGTCAAATTGACCCGAACACCACATGAAGGTTAATGGAGGAAACTAACATATATGTGGACTCTGTGATGGAACACTTACCAGCAGGCGAGGCTTACCTGTCCGAGCTGCGGAAACAGCTGAGTGCAGACAGCGTGTGCGCAGAAGTGATGAAGTACTGCATGGAGGGCTGGCCAGATCGCAGCAGACTGGATGTGCTAGTAAGACCCTACTGGACCGATAGGGCTGTTCTCAGCACTCACAATGGACTGTTATTGCGGGGTACTAGGCTAATTATCCCTTCAGTAATGAGGAATAGTGTGCTAGAGAAAATTCATGAAGGACACCAGGGAATAGTCAAATGCCGTGAACGAGCCAAGCAATCCGTGTGGTGGCCGGGGCTTAGCAGCCAAATAGGAGAACTGGTGTTGAAATGCACTGCGTGCGTTAAAGAACGTGCCAATGTGACTGAGCCTCTTATGTCTTCCAAACTACCCGATAGGCCATGGCAGAAGCTAGGGGCTGATTTGTTTACTTTGAAAAACAAAGACTACTTGCTTGTTGTGGACTATTTTTCCAGGTACGTGGAGGTGGCCCAGCTGAGCCCGACAAGGAGTGTGGATGTGGTGATGCACCTCAAGTCAATTTTCGCCAGGCACGGCATACCGGAGATTCTAGTCACAGACAACGGGCCTCAGTTCGCGGGGGCTCACATGTCGGCCTTCGCCATGGAGTATGAATTTGAGCATGTAACGAGCAGTCCAAGATACCCTCAAAGCAACGGCGAGGCCGAGCGTGCTGTCCAAACCATCAAAAACCTGCTGAAAAAAGCTATTGACCCTTACCGTGCGCTGCTGGCTTATAGGAGCACTCCGTTGAGCAATGGCTTTAGTCCAGCTCAGCTGCTTATGGGGCGGCGCCTGCGCACTACTGTGCCAGCTTTCCCGGCGGTGTTGGAGCCAGCCATTCCAGACCTTCGGTCGGTGCAGTGCAAAGAAAGGGAGAGGAGATGGATGGATGCAAGCAACTACGACCACAGACAAAGAGTGAGAAATCTCTCTGACCTGTCACCAGGAGATCAAGTGTGGATCACAGATACAAGATCTACAGGTACTGTGAGAGCCGCACATGAAACACCTAGATCCTACCTGGTCAGTGGACCACAGGGCACTTTGAGGAGGAATCGCCGCCACCTCATGCCCATGTCGGCAGACAACAGCAGTAACATAAAAGAGCATGCTGCAGGGGTTGACCTGAAGGACACTTTGACAGACACTGGACAGGTGTCTCCGGAGGGGTCTAGGAACACTCCCCAAACTGTGAAAACCAGATCTGGCAGGGTTATCACAAATCCAGATAGACTGAATCTGTGAAAAAAAGAAGAAGAAAAGAAAGTATGCTAAATGGACTAAACAGTGAGGTTTAGTCATTTAAGTGTTATAAAAGTTTAATAGGAAGTTGAATCCTGTTTTGTGTTAACTGTCTAGGGTGACTACTGTGTGTTCATGTGTAGCTTAAGGAGGCCTCAAAGAGTTCATATGTTTCTAGTGTAATTCAGTCTCACTAAGAGTTTACAGGAAGTACGAGTGTGAAATAAGTACTGTAAAGAAATGTGTTATAGTTGAGCTATGTTTCTCAAAGATACAAAAGTGAGTGTAAGAGTTTTATGCAATCTGCTGATAACCATATAGGTCACATTCTATTGCTTTTCAGAAAGGGAGATGTGGTGTGATCTATAATATTGTTACACTGGCAGGGCACTAGGCGGCAGTAAAGGGCTATCACAGGGTTGGGACAGACAGTGTTTGGCCAGTGAATAATAAAGAGGCTATGTGAATGGATCCGGCTACGTCTTTATTCTTATCATAAGAACCCAACACAACAGTCATTACTGCTGTGCTGCTTGGAAACGTCTGGGCTAGAAGCTTTATTTTTTGTTAGTTTAGCCACTGTTTCAAACAAATACCTAGGGTTTTGTGTATTTTCTTCTAATAGGGTTGAAAAATAAGCAGATCTAGCAGCTTTTAAGGCCTCTCTGTATGCAATCGTGCTCTCTTTCCATGAAATGCGAAATACCTCCAGTTTTGTTTTCTTCCAGTTGCGCTCCATTTTTCTGGCCGCTCTCTTAAGGGCCTGAGTGTACCTGTTGTACCATGGCTTTGGACTATTTTCTTTAATCTTCTTTAAACGCAAAGGAGCAACTGTGTCTAAAGTTCTGGAAAAGAGAGAGTTAAAAGTTTCTCTCGCAATTTCGAGTTCTTCTAGTCAAGTCAAGTCAAGTCATTTTATTTGTATAGCACATTTAACCAAACAACAGTTGACCCAAAGTGCTTCACAAGTTAAAACAGGAAAGGCAGAAACAATATGCCTCGACAAATTCATAAAAATGAGTACAGGACTCCTTAAATACACTTAAATAAATGAATAAAGCTATAGAATATAACATCCAAAAAAAAAAAAAAAATTAAAGAGAATTAAAAGCAAGAGAGTAAAAATGTGTTTTCAGATTTGTCTTGAAACTGACAATTGTATTACAGGACATAATATGAAGTGGGAGGGAGTTCCAGAGTTTAGGAGCTATTACAGAAAAAGCTCTGTCCCCTCTGGTTTTAAGACGTGTCTTGGGGATAGCAAGTAGCTGTTGGGTTGTAGACCTAAGTGGTCTGACGGCAGAGAAAGCAGACAAAAGCTCAGAAATATACAAAGGGGCTTGACCTTGTAGAGCTTTAAAAACGAAAAGTAAGATTTTAAAATCAATTCTGAATTTCACTGGTAACCAGTGGAGCTCAGCTAAAACTGGGGTTATGTGCTCATACTTTTTAGTGCCTGTGAGGAGTCTTGCAGCAGCATTCTGGACTAACTGAAGTCTATTTAAATTATGTTTGGTTATACCTGTGTACAGAGAATTACAGTAGTCTAAGCGTGATGAAACGAAAGCATGAATTACTGTTTCAAGATATTTCTTGGATAAAAAATGCTTCAGCTTAGCTACTGTTCTAAGCTGATAGAAACTACCTTTAACAACAGAGCTAACTTGTTTGTTAAAATTAAGAGAACTATCAAAAATGACACCTAGATTTCTGACCATATTCTGCAAATTTGATGACCAAGGGCCAAGGGCATTACTCCAGTGTTTTGAAGTGGGGGACGATCCAAACAAAATCATCTCTGTTTTCTTAGTATTCAACTGAAGGAAATTTTCTGCCATCCATGATTTAATGTCTTCCAAGCAGTTAAAAATAGTATCGATATCTGAAGTACAACCAGGGGAAATGGGTAACTACAGTAATGTATCATCAGCATAGCAATGGTATCTTAAGTTGTGCTTTTCAAGGATGGAGCCAAGGGGCAGCATGTATAGGGAGAATAACAGGGGACCAAGAACTGATCCTTGAGGGACACCATATTTAATATCCACTGGAGGGGATGATTTAGCACCCAGTTTAACAGAGAATGTTCTCTCTGTCAGGTATGATTTAAACCAGCGTAAGACAGGGCCCTGTAGTCCGACACTATTTTCCAAGCGATCAGTAAGAATACCATGATCAATAGTGTCGAAGGGAGCGCTAAGGTCAAGGAGGATAAGTAATGCACTTGATCCAGAGTCAATGATAAGAAGAATGTCATTATAAACTTTAAGTAATGCGTATTCTGTGCTATGTAGAGCTCTGAAACCAGATTGGAATTTATCCAGTATGTTAAAATTAGTCAAGAAAGAAGAGATCTGCTTAAAAACTGCTTTTTCCAGGATTTTAGAAATAAACGATAATTTGGAAATAGGTCTGAAATTTCCAGGATCATTAGGGTCAAGATTGTTTTTTTTTCAATAGTGGTTGTACCACTGCGTGCTTAAAACCAGATGGAACAACACCAGTGTATAAGGAACAGTTTACAATAGCTAACACAATTGGAGAAAGGACATCAAAGACCTCCTTAAAGAGACGAAAGGGAATAATATCAGAAGGGCAGCAAGAAGGCTTAAGGTGAGAAACAATCTCAGACAACTCAGGGGAAGACAGAGGAGTGAAATGCTGGAGAAAGTTGGTAGGACTGTAAGATGTAACTTGAGATGCAACCCTGGGTTGTGATGCTAGATCTGATAAGATCAATTTTTTGGATAAAGTAATCAGAAAACTCATCACAAGTCAAGGATGTATCTACTGTATTAGCCGGATTTAAGAATGTATCGATAGCTTTAAAAAGAACTTTGGGTCTATTAGCCTGTGAGTTAATAAGTTCACTGAAATAATTAGCTTTTGCCTTTTTAACAGTGACTTGATATGCTTTCAGATGTTGCAGAAATATGTCATAAGAGACCTGAAGCTTATCTTTTTTCCATTTCCGTTCAGCCTGTCTACAGGCTTGACGGAAAACTTGTATGGAACTATCCAGCCAAGGTATTAAAGTGTTTGACTTTACTCGTTTTAATTTTACAGGGACTATCTGATCCAATGTATCGGTACAGGACAGGTTAAAACTAGAGACAAGCTCATCAATATTAGTGCATGATGGCAAGTCAGCAGAGAGGGAGGGAGGGAGAGCAAACTTAAAAGAATTTGAGAAAAGAGAAGCTGTAGCTGAGTTAAATGAACGAGCTAAAACGTAAGAAGGGGGCGGGACAGATGGAGGACTGTAGCTAGAAAATTCAAATTCAATCAGAAAGTGATCAGAGATAGCAACATTAGTGATATCAAGTTTATCGACTGATATCCCTGATGACAGAACAAGGTCCAATGTGTGTCCCTTAATATGAGTAGAGCCACAAATTGATTGAGTGAGATTAAAATAGTCGAGTAACATTAAAAATTCATTCACCATCGGCTTAGTTGGGCAACAGACATGAATATTAAAATCACCAAGAATCAGCATCTTGTCAGACTGAATGGCCAAAGCAGACAGAAGGTCAGAAAAAATCATGTATGATGCAGCCAGTAGCTTTAGGTGATCTGTAGACCAGTACACATAACAAGGTTCTGTTTGCAGACAATTTGCAAGTATAAACAGTTGAACTTCAAAAGAGGAGTAGTTTTTTACAGGAAGGATTTTGCATTTGAATATATTTTTAAAAACTGTAGCTAGGCCACCACCACGGCCAGAGATCCTGGGGGAATTTAGGAAACCCCACTGGGGAGGACATAATTCGGTGAAGGGGGATAAATCACCAGTACGAAGCCAAGTTTCAGTCACAAATAAAATGTCCAACTCGTGCGATGTGATAATGTCATTTAAAATGAATGTCTTATTAGCTACAAAAGGGCATTTATAAGAGCCATTTTAACTGGCAAAGATCGAGTTGTTGAACTAGAGACATGTCCATTAAAGCAAAGTGAACGGAGACACGCCGAATCCACTCCACCACGGGAAAGGACGGTCTTGGCCGAGATGGAACGAGAAGCCAAACGCACAGGAATCTGAATCACTGGAAATTCGCAAACAGGCGACGAACACAGGATAAGATTCCGATAGTCGATACTTCCAGCAGAACGATGCCTAGGCGAGGAGCCAGCGGGCCGCATAGAGACAACTGTGGGGATGGTACCATCAGAGTTCCCGGGAAGGAAAATGCGACGGCTTCCTCGATGCACATAACGGGGTCGCGGGCGAGAAATGCCCAGGGCGGTGCACAGCTTGTACACCTTAGCAGGCAGACGAAGAGATGGCGACAAAAAGTCACGGAGTTCTTGTCACGGTTCATGAATTCACTGTCTCTCTCTCGTCTCGCGTGCAGTTGTTGTGTGTGTCTGTGGGCGTGGTCACTGATCACTGCTGATCAGCAGCGCCAGCTGGTTTCAATTCGTTTGTCTCTTTATAAGTTCAGTAACTGGTGTCTCATGTTGTCAGATTGTTGTGGTTTCCCCGGTGTGTTCCTGTGTTTCGTGTTGGATCGTGTTTCGTGTTGGATCGTGTTCGTGTTGGATCGTGGATTCCCTGTGTACTTCGTCTCATCTGGATTCTTCACCTGCACTGGATTACCAAGCACTGCACTGGGTCTTCACGGGATATCACCAGCACCAGTCGCTCACCGAGGTCCCTGTGTCACCTTCCATCTAGCGCTGATCGCTTGACCTGCACCTGTGGAGAGCTACTACCTGTGTTTAGTGTCTGACCTACGTGTCTTTGTACACTTTAATAAAGAGTCTTTTGCATTTACATCCGTCTCTGTGATCCGTTACAGTTCTTTCATAGAGTATGTTAGAGACATATTCTGCTGCGACATATTAAAAAAGTCACAGGTGGAAGTAACAATCCACAGTATCCATAGAATGGTGAAAGTCGGAAACGGACGCATTTTTTCTCCACATGAACCTCGGGCACCCCGGGACTCACAGCCAGATTGCAGACATCAGTAGCCAACTGCCCAAACAGAAAAACCACAGCGTACAGCAGTGAGGAAGGGGAAACTAACACACGCACACGCCGAGGGATGATCTGCTCATCAGGGTAGTCGATGGCTCGAGTTGGGCAGTCGGGAGCAATGTCCATGCACGTTATAATCCGATAGAACGAGCAGTAAAAAACATAGTCAGCTTCAGTTCAACTTCAATTCAACTTCAACTTCAGGTAGAACAAACAAACAACAGGCCAGGTGAGCAGCGGCAGCCAAACGCGCCAGCGACGCTACCGGAAACCGGAAACTTCTAAGCTATATTGGATGCTGAGATGATGAAACTGATCAGGAAGACTATTAATAAAGCGATCTTTAGTGGCAGAAGTGATAGGTCTAACATATTTGTAACACAGAGTTGGCTTTGCAGCCTTGGCCAAATGAAGTTTACACGAAACTAGATAATGATCTGAGATGTCATCGCTCTGCTGCAGAATTTCAACAGCATCAACATTGATTCCATGTTATAATATTAGATACAACAATGGTCCTGACACGTGTTGTCTAACTCCAATAGAGTTAAGAATGTCTTTAAATGCCAATCCCAATGCATCTTGAATGGACGAAGACTGGGGGAGAACACAGGGTATAAATGCATTGGCAAACAAAGGGAGCTGATGAGTGAATAACAAGGAACAGGTGAATGAAATGACTAATCAAACAGACAGGGAAAACGTACTCGGTTACTAACGTAACCTCGGTTCTCTCTAGATGAGGGAACGAGTGTTGCGTAAGCTAGCTTACGCTACGGGAAAACCCCTTTTCTCGCGAATACTGAAGCCAAAAAATTATCCTTAATTTTGCATTAATTTAAAAGGCATTGCTGCACAGAGCAGACCTAGGCAAGGCGCCTATTGGTTGATCTGCAGCAACCGCTGCAACCTATTGTAACCCATATAGAATATGCTGTCACTAAAGGGTTAACTAGTCGAGTGTCAAATTACATGATGCCAGTAGAGGGCGCTAGCACTGTTTTTTACATTCGTCATTGGGGATTCTCCTTTGTATCAAGCTGCATTAGAGAAAAGCTCTAGTTCACGTGGCGAAAATAGATCGAAAAACAGTAACATCTAGTCAATTCTAATCAGGAGTTGTGTGGATAAGATAATATTTTACTAGTAACCCGAGGACTGCATTGTGGGAGACATTTTTCTGTTGTTTTTCACCGTGTTTTCTGCCGAAACCTCCGGTGAGTTTCTGTTGTCTCAATGTGCTCATTAGCTTGCAATATTGCTAGCTAACAAGAGGTGATGTTATCAGTGAACAATATTAGGTTTTAAGATCTCATGCTATTATAATAAAACCAATCGGAGTGACATGAGACTCGAGAGTATTGTAAGATGTTTATATTGCACTTAGCTCATAATGTGTGAATTTTGTGTTTTGCTAAACTGAGCATTCAGCTAAGTACTGGGTTCTAAATGTGTTTAACTGAGGTAAAATGACTAATGGGGAAATAATGCATTCATTTCAGGTTGTTTAATAGTTTAATAGCATACAGTTCATTATATGTTATGATTGGAAAATGCATTAATCCCGTAAGGAACATTTATTTAGGAAAATAAATGCTATTGTTTGATTTGGTACTATGTTTTGGCTTTGCCAATGCGAACTATGGTCTCTAGTCAAACAGACTTGTATGAAGCATAGTCGTAGAGTGATTTGAACAGTTATCTTATAATCATAGCTAATGGTTTTAAATGTGTAGCTGGTTTATTGAGAAAAAAAGTAACTTACCATATATGGAAAGGAGATATAAAGAATTATAATTGTTTTTTTTATCTATTCTGTACTGCTATGTACAGATTGGTTTTTATTCTGGATTCAGTTTGGTTCCAAACCATACCGACTTCGATGGCGAGCCTGTCCCAGTGAGTGACATTCTACAGAAGGAACGTTTGGACGTAGTGTGGCCAGCTGTGTCGGATTCTCTTCTGCGGAGTGACTGAACTGATTCGTATCCAGACCTCGGATATTGGATTCCATGGATTTCAGATAAGAAAACTTGAATGGGTTTTGGTTTACTACCCGGGTAGAGTGACTTTCTATTTTCCCAAGGACAATTTATTTTGTTTTCCTATTTTTTTTCTAAGTGAAAGAGCTCTATTTTATTTTGGGGTATTTTCTAATGTAAGAGAAAATAACTATATGAATAGTGTGTTGCACAGTGATTGTGTAATAAACCTGCCAGCTGTTTTGTTTAAAAAAAAAGTTAAGTCTCCTTGTGAGTCTTGTCAATTACTGCTCAGAGCCTAGGTAATAGATATATAGCTATCATTCTAATTCAGGTTAGAGGTGCTACATAAAGCTTGGCGAGCCAGCCAGGAGCAGTTTGTGGTTATATCTATACTTATACAGAACAGCTTTGGCACATTTGTTCACAATTCATCATAATCTCGCAGACTGTAAATTGATCTGTTTTATTTTTTTGGGTTGTTTTGCAATTTCACTTACTGCAACATGGATGTTATTCAGTCTAAGAACATTAAGGTGCCCAATTCAGTCCTAATCAGTGGGCTTTCTGGTACTGATGTAGATGATGAGGTGGTCGACTTTTTGGAGAAATATGGGTCCATTGATAGAGTAGCTAAGATAGAAAGTTCTGATCCTGATTTCAAGAACACAGCGGTTGTTGAGTTTCAATTTGGCGCAGCTATTCAAACACTCCAGAGTGACTTACCATGTCACAGACCCTCTTCTGATCCTAACATTATTCATCACATCCAGCTTTTGTCTAGCATTTACACTGCTAATGTAGGATCAAGCTTAACCCAGTCCTACCTTTCTGAGTTAAAAGATGTAGCAAAAATGAGTGGTACAGATTTTGAGAAAGTACTGTTAGAGGAGTTGGCTAGAATTCAACACTCTGCAAAGCAGGACCGGCCATTTGAGCATGAAGACTCCTTGGTCAACATATCCTCACTGTATACCGCTGATACAAATACAGTGGCAGCCCCGGTAACTGACCAGACCCCAACTGAGCCAACTACTCAGTCCAAAGTGACAATGAATATGGATAGCATTCCATTTCCACTCAAACAGGCTTCTGAGGTTCCACGTAGTGGTAGTAGAGCAACCTACCAGCTAACACCTGAACAACTTACTACACCTGAAGTCCAAAGAGTGGTGGTAGAACACATCGTAAAGAGCAATGATATGTCGTCAACACCTTACGGCTTTTCCAAGTGGAGGCCTTTCTCGGGAAAAACCCCATGTCCAAGCCTAGAAGTTGATTATGACACCTGGCGTAGCAATGCAGAGTTTTACCTCACAGATACCACAGTCTCTGACAAACAAGTGGTCAGAAAGATTTCAGAAAGCCTGCTTCCTCCAGCTGCCAATGTTGTGAAACATCTAGGGCCTCAGTCCAGTTCCCGTGAATATCTGAGTGTTCTTGATTCAGCTTATGGTACCGTGGATGATGGTGATGAACTTTTTGCAGCATTCCTAAACACCAACCAAAACGCAGGTGAAAAACCTTCTGCTTACTTACATAGACTACAGGCTACATTGAGCAATGTAGTGAAAAGAAATGGTATTGCTGCTGGAGACTCAGACCGCCAACTGCTGAAACAGTTCTGCAGGGGATGCTGGAACAACAGCTTCATCGCAAATCTCCAGCTGGAAAAAAAAAAGAATAATCCACCCTCATTTCCTGAGTTGTTGCTCTTATTACGAACTGAAGAGGACAAGCAAACAGCCAAGTCCTGCCGCATGAAGCAGCATCTTGGATGTCCCAAAACTAAAGTCCAGTCTAACTCACTGAATGTGTGTGACTTTGACACTGATGAGAAAGACATAGCAGCTGCTGCTGCAGAAGAAACCCCTGATGCGGGTACAAAGAAAATGAAAAAAACAAATAGCACAACTTCAAGCCCAGTTGGCAACCCTGAAAGCATCAATGGATGAGTCCTCAGCAAAGGCTACCTCCAAGACATTCAAGTCAAAGAAATCTAAGCCGAAAGAGCCTGCAGAGAAATCACCACAGCACAATGTGGGAAAATCCAGCAAGAAACCTCGCCCATGGTACTGCTTTAACTGTGGTGAAGATGGACATATAGCCCCATCCTGCAGCAATGAACCCAACCCAGTCGTTGTTGAGGCTAAACGAAAAGAACTCAGAGAGAAGCAGCGATTGTGGGAAGCCCAAACTCAGCCAGAGTTAAACTAGGTTCTGTTCCTGTTGAGGGGCAAACAGGAACAAAGACTAACCACACTTGTCCCAAACCAAATGCTAAACAGAATACTTCCAGTTACTCGCTGAGCACAAAGCACCGGTCTAAAATACCAAAAGGGTTAATAGGGGAGAAATGCACCAGCAATGTTACTGTGTCAGGAGTAAACTGTAACTGTCTCCTTGACACCGGATTTCAGGTGACCACAGTATCAACTGCATTCTACAAAGAACACTTATCAAAGCAGCCAATCCAGCCTTTTAATCTACTTGATGTTGAGGGTGCTAATGGTCAGTTTGTTCCATACTTAGGGTACGTAGAAGTCAACATTGGTTTCCCAAAAGACTTTATTGACACTGCACCTGAAGTATTCACATTAGCATTAGTTGTCCCTGATCTACGCTCCAACAGTGACTTACCTGTTCTGATAGGGACTAACTTACTTGATGTGCTATATGATGAACACTGCCAGAACAACACTCGGAAAAACACTTCAACTGTCTGTGGTTATAGACAAATCCTCAGGGCACTTGAGCTCCGAAAAAGGCTGAACACCACTGGAGAAATTGGCCTCATGACACTTAAAGGAAAAACACAGCAAGTCATTCCTGCACATGAGAAAGTTGCTGTGGAAGGCTATGCCAATGTCAGTTATGCTAATACTGAGGAATGGGCAGTCCTGGAGCAACCAACAACCTCTGCCTTACCTGGTGGGATTTTCATTGATTGTTGTCTCATCACTCTTCCACAACAGCACAAACAGAAGTTGCCTGTTTGGATCAGGAATGAAACAGCCCATGATATAACAATCCCCGCAAACTGTGTTATTGCAGAACTACATGCTCCCGAGCAGATCCTTGAAAACGTTCACTTAACTGACAAAAACTCTGCTACTGTGAACTGTTGTAGTGCCACTGTTTCTCCATCGTGTCAAACCACCCAAAGCAACCTGACGTTTGACTTTGGCCAGTCCCCTCTGCCAGAGGAGTGGAAAAGCAGAATCACTGAGAAGCTCAACGGTTATGCTGACGTTTTCGCACACAATGACCTTGATTTTGGCCATGCCACCAAAGTCAAACACCATATCAAACTAAAAGACGATACTCCTTTCAAGCAACGAGCACGGCCCATCCATCCTAATGATTATGAAGCTGTGAGGAAACACTTGCAATCACTGCTGGAAGCTGGTGTGATACGGGAGTCGGAGTCCCCTTACTCCTCACCCATCGTTGTTGTAAGGAAGAAGAATGGTGATGTCCGCCTTTGTGTCGATTACCGTAAGCTTAACCTGCAGACCATAAAGGACGCTTATGCATTACCAAACCTGGAAGAAACATTCTCCGCCCTTACCGGGTCAAAATGGTTTTCGGTGATGGACCTCAAGTCAGGCTATTACCAAATCGACATGGAGGAGTGTGACAAAGCCAAGACTGCTTTTCTGTGCCCCCTGGGTTTTTGGGAGTTCAATCGGATGCCACAGGGAATAACCAATGCGCCTAGCACTTTCCAGCGGTTAATGGAGAAATGTATGGGTGACATTAACTTGAAGGAGGTGCTAGTGTTCCTTGATGATCTAATCGTGTTCTCAGACTCCCTGGAGGAACACGAGGCCAGACTTCTGCATGTACTGCAACGGCTAAGAGAAAATGGTCTCAAACTCTCTCCCGAGAAATGCAAATTCTTTCAAACCTCTGTGCATTACCTCGGACATGTCGTCTCAAGAGATGGTGTGGAGACTGACCCTGGGAAAGTCAGTGCACTGAAAACTTGGCCAAAGCCCCAGACTCTTAAAGAACTGAAGTCCTTTTTAGGCTTTTCCGGCTATTATCGTCGTTTTGTGAAGGATTAAGCCATTAAGCCAAAATAGTTAAGCCACTAAACAATCTCACTTCCGGATACCCACCTCTCAAAAAAGGTCAGAAGATGACGACATGTAAAGGGAAGTATTACAACCCAAAAGAGCCGTTTGCAGAAAGATGGACACCTGCTTGTCAGGAAGCTTTTGAGTGCATAATAGAAAAGCTGACCTCCTCTCCAATCCTGGGGTTTGCAAATCCAAAGCTACCATATACTTTGCACACAGATGCTAGCACTACTGGTTTAGGGGCTGCTTTATATCAAGAGCAGGACGGACAAACACGGGTCATTGCCTATGCTAGTAGGGGCCTTTCAAGTAGCGAGGCGAGGTATCCAGCACACAAGCTGGAGTTCCTAGCTTTAAAATGGTCAATTCTAGAGAAGTTCCAAGATTATCTCTATGGTAATACCTTCACTGTCATAACGGATAATAATCCATTAACCTACGTACTCACCTCAGCTAAACTAGATGCCGCCAGTCATCGTTGGCTTGCAGCCCTTTCCACATTCAATTTCAACATCAAGTATAGGGCTGGAAAGAGCAATCAGGATGCCGACGGCCTCTCTAGGCGACCTCATGGTATGTTGGTTGATGATGACGCTGAACTGGAGGAGAAAGAAAGGATAAAACAGTTCACATCACATCATTTCGCATCATCAGCTGACCATCTAAACTTACCTGCAGATGTGGTTACAGCTGTATGTCACAGAAGCCTTCTAAGAGAGCCAGACAACTACTTACCTTCCCTTACATTGGTTGAATCTCTGGCTCTCCAAGCCGAGGCTGTACCAGACATCTATGGTGAAGAAGACTTAATAGGCCATGCAACTGTACCCACCTTTAGTGAAGTGGAACTCAGAGATCGACAGGAAGCTGACCCCATCATCAAGCATGTCATTAACTGGTTAAAAGCTGGAGACAAAGTACCCAGTGACATCAGTCCTGACTCCCCTGAACTCAAGCTGGTGCTTAAAGAATGGAAGCGTCTTGAAATGCGAGATGGTCTTCTGTACAGGAAACGTCAGTGTGAAGAGAAAACATCATATCAGCTCATACTTCCAGAGTCACTCAGGGCAACTGTACTCACTTGTCTTCATGACGACATGGGGCATATGGGGATAGAGCGTACAACTGACTTAGTAAGGTCAAGATTCGATTGGCCACGAATGGCTGCCGACGTCGAGCACAAGGTTAAAACATGTGGACGATGTGTTAGAAGAAAGACTCTGCCTGAAAAAGCAGCACTTCTTGTCAGTATCCAGACATCTAGGCCAATGCAATTGGTTTGCATGGACTTCTTATCGCTTGAGCCTGACACCCACAACACTAAAGACATCCTGGTCATCACAGACCACTTTACAAAGTACGCAGTAGCCATACCTACTAAAGACCAAAAGGCTACTACTGTTGCAAAGTGCCTGTGGGAGCAATTCCTAGTGCATTATGGGTTTCCTGAACGCCTGCATAGCGATCAGGGCAGGGACTTTGAGTCTCGTACTATTAAAGAACTCTGTGCCATAGCTGGTATCAAGAAAGTGCGGACAAGTCCCTATCACCCGCGAGGAAATCCGGTTGAGCGGTTCAACCGCACCCTTCTTGGCATGTTGGGTACCCTAAAGGATAAGGAGAAGAGTCACTGGCGGGACTTTGTAAAACCACTCACGCATGCCTACAACTGTACCAGAAATGAGGTTACAGGGTTTAGCCCCTATGAACTGATGTTTGGGAGACAACCAAGGTTGCCTATAGATATTGCATTCAGTTTACCTGTCAGAGAGGGGAAACAAGCATCTCACTCACAATATGTGCGGAATCTCAAGTCTAGGCTAGAGGAGAGTTATCAAACAGCCATTGAAAACTGACATAAAGTTGCTGACAGAAACAAACGCCGTTTTGATAAGAGGGTCCGAGAATCTACCCTTGAAGTGGGGGATAGAGTCCTGGTGAGGAACGTCCGGCTGCGGAACAAGCACAAACTTGCTGACAAGTGGGAGTCTGCTGTGTACTGTGTCCTAAAACAGATGGGAGATTTACCTGTTTACATGGTTCAGCCAGTAAATCAAGATGGTCCAATCCGCACTCTGCACAGGGATCTTCTGTTACCATGTGGGCAGTTGTATGAAGCTGAAGAAGATGAACCAGATCAGCCGAGGGCCACACATCGTCCCAGGACACGACAAAATTCTCCTCCGCAGCAAGAAGAGGAAGATTGTGGGTCTGAAGATGACTACACCGTCTTTCCTGTGAAATCCTCAGTCTTTACTGAGGAAAGGTTCACAAATGTATACGACATCCAAAGAAAGCTGGAGACATCTGCCCATTTTCCCGGAAAGAGTGAGTTGAGCAAGACATTACCACCCCAGTCTCCAGGGGAGTTCTTGGCAGGTAATGAGATGGCATTGCCGGCAAAAGAAGCAGAGGCATGTCTTGAAGAGGCTGGAGAATTCCAGTCAGAGACTACTGTTGATCAACCTTCTACTGAGGATGTGGAGATCTTGCCTGAGCCAGGCAATGTGATGCCAGCTATCACTCTGGAAGATGATGATGTTCCCTTGTTGGATTTTGGTTATCCAGAAGATGGAAATAATAAAAGAGGAGTACAGAAAACTGACATTGAAATCCCTGACGGTTGTGATCAACGAGATGAGGAAGTACTTGGAGAAGTTGTGGAAGACGCGTCTGTACGTCGATCTGAAAGGTCAAGGCGAGCACCGGGCCGGTTCCATTACCCACAGTTGGGAAAACCCCTCATCTCATTTGCTCAAAACCTTTTAGACAGTTTCAACCAAACACTCAGTATATTTAGTGAATATGAAAGTAAAGAACTTGTAAGTGTTTGAGCCAGAATATTATAGCACATGAAGGGACTCATGCTGATTTAGGAGGGGAGTGTGTAACCCATATAGAATATGCTGTCACTAAAGGGTTAACTAGTCGAGTGTCAAATTACATGATGCCAGTAGAGGGCGCTAGCACTGTTTTTTACATTCGTCATTGGGGATTCTCCTTTGTATCAAGCTGCATTAGAGAAAAGCTCTAGTTCACGTGGCGAAAATAGATCGAAAAACAGTAACATGTAGTAAATTCTAATCAGGAGTTGTGTGGATAAGATAATCTTTTACTAGTAACCCGAGGACTGCATTGTGGGAGACATTTTTCTGTTGTTTTTCACCGTGTTTTCTGCCGAAACCTCCGGTGAGTTTCTGTTGTCTCAATGTGCTCATTAGCTTGCCATATTGCTAGCTAGCAAGAGGTGATGTTATCAGTGAACAATATTAGGTTTTAAGATCTCATGCTATTATAATAAAACCAATCGGAGTGACATGAGATTCGAGAGTATTGTAAGATGTTTATATTGCACTTAGCTCATAATGTGTGAATTTTGTGTTTTGCTAAACTGAGCATTCAGCTAAGTACTGGGTTCTAAATGTGTTTAACTGAGGTAAAATGACTAATGGGGAAATAATGCATTCATTTCAGGTTGTTTAATAGTTTAATAGCATACAGTTCATTATATGTTATGATTGGAAAATGCATTAATCCCGTAAGGAACATTTATTTAGGAAAATAAATGCTATTGTTTAATTTGGTACTATGTTTTGGCTTTGCCAATGCGAACTATGGTCTCTAGTCAAACAGACTTGTATGAAGCATAGTCGTAGAGTGATTTGAACAGTTATCTTATAATCATAGCTAATGGTTTTAAATGTGTAGCTGGTTTATTGAGAAAAAAAGTAACTTACCATATATGGAAAGGAGATATAAAGAATTATAATTGTTTTTTTATCTATTCTGTACTGCTATGTACAGATTGGTTTTTATTCTGGATTCAGTTTGGTTCCAAACCATACCGACTTCGATGGCGAGCCTGTCCCAGTGAGTGACATTCTACAGAAGGAACGTTTGGACGTAGTGTGGCCAGCTGTGTCGGATTCTCTTCTGCGGAGTGACTGAACTGATTCGTATCCAGACCTCGGATATTGGATTCCATGGATTTCAGATAAGAAAACTTGAATGGGTTTTGGTTTACTACCCGGGTAGAGTGACTTTCTATTTTCCCAAGGACAATTTATTTTGTTTTCCTATTTTTTTTCTAAGTGAAAGAGCTCTATTTTATTTTGGGGTATTTTCTAATGTAAGAGAAAATAACTATGTGAATAGTGTGTTGCACAGTGATTGTGTAATAAACCTGCCAGCTGTTTTGTTTAAAAAAAAAGTTGTCTCCTTGTGAGTCTTGTCAATTACTGCTCAGAGCCTAGGTAATAGATATATAGCTATCATTCTAATTCAGGTTAGAGGTGCTACACTATCGAGGGACTGTTCGTGACATAAGCACCAATGAGGGCGCGGGCGCCCGTGCGCGTCACGTCCCGCCAGAATGGGCGTGGCTTATGTCTATATAAGCAGAGTCCAGATAGGGTGTTCTTTGGTTTTTCATACTGAAGCGAAACCAGAACGCAGCACAAGCACGGCAGGGTTACGCAACACTCGTTCCCTCATCTAGAGAGAACCGAGGTTACGTTAGTAACCAAGTGCGTTCTCTTACGAGAGTACTCTCGTGTTGCGTAAGCTAGCTTACGCTACGGGAACCCAATGAAAAACGCCGTGTGTGCTGGGGTCGTCCACACATGGCCCCAAGGGCATGTGCCCAGGGTACACATGACAGTGGGTAATATCTAGGCCAACGAGGAGTGGGCCTATGAATATAACTTAGCCATATATATGTTTAATGGAATGGGTGCTTGGCACAGTATAACAGTCAGGATGGACGAAAGTCAGCCTGAGCTGTATGACAAAATAATAATACAGTCTGTCAGTCAGGCACGTTTTTAGACTGAAAACAGCTTAGCTTGTAGGGCAGGAACTTCCAGGTTGTAAAACCTTATAAATGTAGATGGAGAGGCCCAGCCTGCCGCCATACAAATATCCTGGAGTGAAACCCCACTGGACCAGGCCCATGAAGAGGCAATGCCTCTGGTAGAATGGGCTCTAATGCCTAAAGGGCACCGAAGGCCTTTAGACTTATAAGCCAGAGCGATAGCGTCGACTATCCATCTGGAAAGGCTCTGTTTCGAGGTGGCTAGCCCTTTAGTGCAGCCACCGAACGAAAACAAAGAGCTGTTCTGACTGCCTGAAAGCAGCCGAACGTTCGACGTATATTCTTAGCGCCCTGACCGGGCAAAAAAGATTTATGTCGTTCTCACTATCAGATCCTGGGAGGGCTGACAGGGAAATGATTTGCGCTCTGAACGGAGTGGAGAGCACTTTGGGGACATAGCCGTGTCTTGGTTTGAGAATGACTTTAAAGTCGTTAGGCCCAAACTCAATGCACGTAGCGCTCACAGAGAACGCGTGCAGGTCACCCACTCGCTTGACTGAAGCAAGAGCCATGAGAAAAGCGGTTTTGAACGAGAGACACTGCAGATCCACAGACTGTAGTGGTTTGAAGGGGTCGCACTTCATAGCGTCTAGGACCGTGGAAGGGTCGAGGAGGGTTTAGTCTCCTAGCCCCTCTAAGGAAGTGGATGATGAGATCGTTCCTTCCCAATGGCTGGCCATGCAAGGGTTGTGTAAACGCTGCTATGGCTGCGACATACACTTTGAGCGTGGAGGGGGACCTGCCCTCGTCCAGAAGCTCTTGTAGGAAGGAGAGAATCTCCGTAACGCCACAGCGTTGTGGATCTAGGTTTTGAGCCGTGCACCAGCCGGAAAACACTGACCACTTAGAAGTGTAGAGCCGTCTCGTAGAGGGCGCTCTAGCCTGTGTAATCGTATTCAGCACTCCTACTGGGAGATCAGCGGGTACCCGTTGATAGCCCATACATGCAGGGCCCATAAGTTGGGGCGCGGGTGCCAAATCGCGCCCTTGGCCTGAGAAAGGAGATCCTTCCTCACTGGGATAGACCACGGGGCCGTGCTTACTAACTGCATCAGCTCCGGGAACCAACCTTGGTTCCTCCAGAGCAGCGCCGCGAGGAGCACAGAGCATTTGTTCTCCTTGATTCGCGTGATCACCTGTGGTAACAGCGCGATCAGGGGGAAAGCATAGTGCGGGTGGCTGGGCCAGTTGTGGGCCAGCCAGTTGTGGGCCAGCCCTGTCCTTTGCGAAAAATATTGGGCAGTGCGCATTCTCTGATGACGCGAAGAGATCGATTTCCGCTCTGCCGAAAGTGTCCCATAGTAACTGGACTACCTGAGGGTGCAGGGACCATTCCCCTGGGGGAACGTTGTCTCTGGACAGCATGTCCGGACCCACGTTCCGACAGCCTGGCACGTGCGCCGCCTTTAGCGAGCACAGGTTGTGCTGAGACCACACGAGGAGGCGTTCTGCCAGTGCGTGGAGGCTCCGAGATCTGAGACCGCCCTGGCGGTTTATGTAGGACAGCACCGCCATGTTGTCTGTGCGGACTAGGACATTGTGGCCCTTTAAGAAGGGAAGAAAATGTCCCAGGGAGTTCTCGACCGCTTTCATCTCTAGACAGTTTATGTGTAAGTGCCCTTCCTGGGCTGCCCACAGGCCGAAGACCGGCCTGCCCTCGTAGAGAGCGCCCCAACCTGAGTTGGAGGCGTCTGTCGAGATTACTTTTTGTTTCGAGATCGTTCCCAGATCCACGCCTGACTGGTACCAGTCTGACACCTTCCAGGGCTCCAGTGCTGTAACACAGTTCTGGGTCACCTTGAGGCGAACGCGACCAGAGGTCCATGCTCGAAGCGAGACCCGCGTTTTCAGCCAGTGCTGGAGGGGGCGCATGTAAAGTACGCCCAGCCGAAGCACTGCCGAGGCCGAAGCCATAAGAGCTAGAATTAGCCAGTCGTCCAAATAGTTCAGTATTCGCATCCCCCGCACTTCCTGAATGTTTGGGGTGCTAAAGATAGACCGAACGGCAGGACGGTGTACTGATAGCTCTGGCCCTCGAAGGCAAATCGCAAGAAAGGCCTGTGATGGGGCGTTATCTGGATCTGAAAATAGGCATCCTTCAGATCCACTGAGATAAACCTGTCCCTCGGGCGAATTTGCGCGAGGATTTGTCTGGTCGTGAGCATTTTGAACGATCTCTGCATGAGGGCTTTGTTCAAGCGCCTGAGATCTAAGATGGGTCTGAGACCGCCATCTTTTTTGGGGACAAGGAAATGCCTGCTGTAGAAATCTGATTCGCTCTGTATCAGAGGGACGGTTTCTATGGCCCCTTTTTTCAGCAGTTTCGCTATCTCGGCACGAAGTAGATGTGCTACTTCGTCTTTCACCGTAGTTTCGACCCTGGCTCGAAAGCGCAGAGGTCTGCGAGCGAACTGCAGTGAATAGCCTTGCTTTATAGTGTTCAGTACCCATTCTAACACGCCCGGGATCATTTCCCATGCTTTCATACTTAAAGCTAGAGGGAGAATGGTATCTCGGCTCTGGCCGCTGCGTGTGTGTGACACACAGCATGCAATGTTTGCCAGCGCGCGCTCGCTCTCTACACACAGAACACATTTCGTGTTTATTGATAAGAGCTCTGAGTGAGTGTGTGTCACAGGGCAACCCGTGTTTGTGAGTAGGGGTGAGCACAGCACAGTGGGCACATTTCCTACATTTAAAACACACGCGGCGTGAGCCGGTTTTATTGATGTGGGCCGTGAATGAATGTGTCATTGAACGGGTCGTGCTTATGTGTAGGGGTGAACACTGGGAAGTGGGCACATTTCCTACATTTATAACACCATCGGCGTGAGCTGGTTTTATTGATGTGGGCCGTGAATGAGTGTGTGTCATTGAACGGGCCGTGCTTATGTGTAGGGGTGAACACTGGGAAGTGGGCACATTTCCTACATTTATAACACCATCGGCGTGAGCCGGAGGAAGAGACATAATGCTCTTTTTGAGATTTATCTGGGTGGCCGTGAAAACCATGGATATCCATAATATAGGCTAGATGTCTCGCGCGCGCTGCTGGCCAATGGAGGTCGACATCCGCACCTGACGGCCATCTTGTCACAGGCAGCTCGCTCACTCGTAACATTGTGTTTTAATGGTGCATGTACTTTTTAAATAACCATAACTTGCTAAATTTTCTACCGATTTTTAAACGGTTTGGTTTGTTATAAACGTCAGAGATGTAGTTACGACACTGCATGCTTATGAATAATAAGTGTATAAATAAATAATCATCCAGAATTATAGCCACGTTAAAAACGTTTGTAAGAAACCAAACCGTTTGTAAATCCGTCAAGATTTCAACGAGATAAGAGTATTTGTGTTCGTGCTGATCACTCATCTTACATCAGGTACCACAGAGCCCAACAGAAAGCTTGCCTGTGACAAGATGGCCGAAGGTGATGACGATAGAGACTCCGCCGTAAGACATCTAGCCTTTATTATGGATATCTATGGTGAAAACGGCCTTTGGGTACAGGCGAGCGGGTCGTATAATGGGCTCGTTGGCTGTAAAATACACTTCTCCAGTCGCCTCTGTTGAGGGAACTGAGAGAGCGAAGCGTGCTGTCTTTGATGGTGGTCCGGCTGCGGCGGTACTCAGCCATCTTTGTCTTCTCTGGGTGGTCAGGAAGACTTTGAGGGCTCAGGCTTCAGCGCTATCTTGGGTCTGGGTCCCCGGGGGGGAGCCGGCCTGTGGCGGCTCGAAGAGCGCGAGCATTGCTGAGGACCCCTCGGATGACGGCGCTGTGAAGCTGGCGGCGGAGGCGGCGGTTGCGCTGTGTTCCGGTTAGGCGGCTGCTGTTTTGAGCGACCTGTCGTGGAACTGGAGCGTCTGGGAATGAAGTGTCGCATGGCTTGCGACGTCTTCTGCACCTCCGAATAGCGCTCAGTGAAGCCTATACTCTACTGGTTTTTCATATTAAACTATGTTATTCCCTTAACTAAGACGAGTTGATACATACCTCTCTCGTCTCAGTGCGTGCACTACATCGCTGTCTTGCGGCGAAACTTTGTTAGATCTTATCTCAGCCCTGTTCATTCAATACGTTGTAAGGGGTATACAGTTAAAGACCCAGAACCAGATATGAAGAATGAAGACCCGGAGTCAAAATTATAAAAAATTAAAGAAAAGTTTTACTGAAGATAGTTTGCATTTTCATCAGCAGAAGTCAGCTTCAAGACTCACACAGGAGTTCGTAGGCCGCCCCGCTTACAGTTACAAAGATCACAGCAGTTATACCATTTCCAAGGTCTAAGCTACGTCATTGCTTACAGGTTGAATGATTCTCATTGGCTAATGTAAGTCCTGCTAATTCGATCCAAGGGCGGCATTCAAATTAGCGGTGAAGGTCTCAACGCGCGTTCCGTCTCTTCCAATGGCAAAAGGATTTTTTTATTAAATATAATATATTTTGTCTTATGTATTAACTCGTTTCATCTGACTCCATAGAATGAAAGTGTTTTAATGATATCTGTGCATCATTAAATATACGTTAATGTTTGACTTCCTTTTAACTCCAATGAAAATAAAGTCAAAGTCTGTTAGAATAATCAAATATAACAATTTATTATGTCAGGTAAATGTATTTTAACAATTCCATAATCAATTGAAAGATAATCAATGCAAATCATCAAATGTTTTAGGATTAGAGAAATAGATGCAAACCCAACATGAACTACATGAGCTAAACCTCACGGGCTATCTGAAATACAGAAAAAGCCACGATCCCTTGCTGCATTCCATTAAATAGCCAGAACTTATTTTCAATGGTAATTTGCATTCAGGTGACACCTTATTTTGGGGGTAGGGGAGAAAGGCCATTTGTCCACCTTTCTTTGTGTGCCAGTTTCTCTAAACTTCTAAAAAACCTTATTACCTTTTGTTTTACTTATTTGGAATGAGACATCTGAACCAGCCACCCTGAGACCTTTAAAATGATACTAAACACAATACTCAATGATAATCATTCACATTAAAACCATACATATATTCTTATGTGAGTTTCAGGTGATCTGCAAGAGTGGGGGGAAGCTGTGTGTGTGTGTGTGTGTGTGAGAGAGTTGTTCACATGTTAATTTGCAAGCAAGGTCCTTTGTCTTCGGAGACCAGTGGTCAGATAATTTCTCTTTAACCAGTTCCCTTTCGAGGGAACTTAACACTGCGTCGAGAATCGACTCTTTGGGGACGCTCCCTTAGCGTGCGCCTCTGAAGTATGAATGAAACTATTCCAATCCTGATTGGTGTTGCGTCATGACGTAACATGTGACGGCATAACCGGATGCATAAAAGCTACGCCGGAACAAACACAAACTAGCTTTCGCTCTTCAGCAAGCGCTCTGTGTTGAAAACTGTCTGTCTTATTTGGTGTTGTTTGTCAGAAAATATTGTATATTATGGCCAGCGAACAATTCAAAGCTTGTGTGCCTCCCTGCCCTCGTTTCATCACGGGTGGGGACACACATGCTTTGTGTGTGAGTTGTTTGGGAGCGCAGCATGCACGGGCAGCTCTCGAGGGAGCTGCTTGTGTAGACTGTGAAGCACTTCTTATTAGAGTGCTGCGCTCCCGGCTGGCGTGCTTTGATGAGCACGGTCAGGCTCGCGTTCCCCATGGTTCTGGTCCCGCGTCCGTTGAGGCGGCGCGGCGATTGAGATCGTGGGGTTCGCAGCGGGATCTTGTGGATGAGATTGAGACTGCTGAGGCACCTTCTCACTCTTCATCCGAGGATCTCGTAGCCTCTGAGAGTGGTGCAGGAGCCCGCATCGCGGCTTCTCCTGCCCATGATCAGGTCCCGATGCTTGAGCTCTCTGCTTCCGAGGAAGTAGATGTGCTCAGCATCGATGCGGATGACCGTGATCTAGGCGCGCCAGTTCACGGCCAAGGTTATGAGGAGCTGGTGGAGGTTGTGACTCGTGCTGTGGCCAGACTTAACATCAGCTGGCCACATGATGAGCAGGGAACGCAAGTGAGAAGCAAGCTTGATGAGCGTTTCCTGCAGCACAGATCGCAACCTCAGCGCCGGGGTTTGCCGTTTTTCCCCGATCTCCACAAAGAGATTTCGAGATCGTGGGATAAACCGCACTCATCCCGTGTCTCCAATCCCAGTATGGTGGATTACAGTAATGTTATGGGGGCACGGGATATGGGTTATGGGAAGATGCCTACAGTGGAAGAGGCTTTAGCGGGTTATCTTTCTCCTGAGTCGGCATCTTCCCTAAAAACCCCGGCGTTGCCTAGTAAGCCCTGCAGAGATACATCTGCATTAATAGTGTAGCTATGGTCAGATCTGCCATTTTCTTAAACTGCTGTTTTTGCATTCTTCCCATTTAGCGACTGTGACAAAAAGCAGATGCCATCTGCCATTTTGATTAAATCACTGATTTCCACAAGTTCTTATCTCTCCACGCCCTGCTCACAAAGCAAATGGTGTTTGGACTTAATTGAATTACCGGTACAAGTGCCCCGTGGCGCTTTTCTCTAATGACTAAACAATACCCCGCTTACCACATTTGATCAAGACACATGACCAAAAGGCAGATCACGTGGAAGAACCCCTCCGAAGGTGACAAGACGAACATTGTCCATTCAGATAAGCGCACACACGTGGAAGCCCCTTTGGGGTTTTTCGCTTACTCACACAGAAGAGAATTGTGAGATTAGACAACTGGCCATTGTAGCCGTTGTTAAACTCATCAAATTCGAAGCACCCACGCTCACACGGGACTGGCCATCGGTCAATGAACTCTGGACATACATACATACGCCTGAACACCCATTTACACACACGAAATACTCTGAACACATGGGATCAAAAATCCCCTTTTGTAAATGTATAATGTTTTGTGGTTGTGTTTTCATGATTCCCTTGTTACCAAAAATGCATAACTGTAAGTTTATAATATGTAATCAGACTTGATATGTTTAATCACGAAAATCATGTATCGAAATCTTACTAACGTATAACGCTATCGTGCGCGATATCGTTGTAATCAGAATAACCAAAGAAGATTGAATCAGCAACTCAAAATTTAATATGAGGCATGATTTTATTAATACCTAGTTTAAGAAGTATAGTGTTACTAAGTCGTTATCTGCTATGCACATGACCGGGAGGCTGTACCTCGGGAATCACAAGGTCTGCCGACCCGCCCCCCGGCAGCACGATTGGATCAGGCACGTGAAAAAGGCGTGTCCCTCGACCCTTCAAAATAGACCGCCACCTGATCCTCTGTGCAGTTTCCTACGCCAGAGAGAGATGCCTAAACTTTCCTGCTAAACTCCAGCCGGAGTTTTCCTTCTTCGTCGTTTTTCTACTTTGTTTTAAATCTAAGTTGCTTTCTTTCGATCTACCTCAGTTGATAGTTCGGTTTCATTCAAGAACGAAACAAGTTTAAGATTAATCGCCTCTCGTACGGGCCGCAGCTGAAGCAATCGCAAACATCTGCCTCCTACCGGAAGACGTGCCAGACAACGCCAACCACGCTGCCTTTGTAACACAACTCAACACAAAGGGACCGTGTTTAAATCAAGTAACGTACAAATCTCAATTAAGTGCTGCTTAAAGTTGTCTCGATTAATATTGGAATCCTTTGGGTCTCTGTTGAACTGTTTTGAACTGTTCTGTCATTCTCTCTCTCTCTTCTCTCACACTCACACACTCTCTCTCTCTCTCTCTCTCTCTCTCTCTCTCTCTCTCTCTCTCTCTCTCTCTCACTCTCACTCTAACTGTGTCCTTTTAAATACGTCATATTGCAATCCTGTATTAATTGTTTGTTTTGATATGCATATTATTTACTCCTGCGTGATTTTTAGTAGTCTATATAACCCTTAGTATTGTGTTATTAAAATTCCATAATCCTTGAATCGAATCTGTCTCATTGTCCCATGATTGAAGTCTCTGTAATATGTCAAAGATCTGTAAGTTACCAAAGCTCTACCTCGGTTAACTATTTTAAACATCTGAAAGTGCTGTATACGAGCAGATACTTCCGTGTGGCCAGCGGAAAGTATTCACTCGGTATACAGGCAGGTAATCTTGTGATATAAGGAAGTTTTCATCTCCGATTCGCAGGACGAACCAGGATGCATGACAAACTAATTTGGAATCACATGTAAATTTAATTTATGTATGCGATTACATATTCATTATCTAATGAATAATATTCCCCATTTGAGTTAAATAATTTCCCCAAAACGAACTCATTTCCGCTACATTATTTATGGTGGTTTAGAATGCGGGCATTTACAAACTTCACGGTGGGATCAATATTCAGATTCATGTTCATGTGTGTTTTGGGAATTTAATATTGTGTACGCGCGTTTGCATTGTGTAATTAAGTCGACTCGAAAACTGAGCAAGGCAGAAGCCTTTCAGTAACACACCAGCATCTGGCTGAAAATAAGCCTAAGGGCATCTTTTTAGCTCGACTGGATGTGAGTGGAAAACTGCAGCCACAGACAGTGACTGCACGGCCCAGCTGAGAGAAAAGGAAACTCTTTGTTTTCTCTTTGCCTGGCTGTGACATTTTAACACTGTCCGAAGCCCTGTTTTGAACGAAGAAAAACTTCAAAAACAGGCACATTACCGGTATATATGGTTTAACTGTTGGGACGAGAATCTCCCATGCAGTAAAAGATCTTTAAATTCGTTAGCAACGAATAACTTCGGGTTTTCAAAAAACGCTGGCGTAAAGCTAGCTAAACCGGTTAGAAAATCCCATTTTCTGTGCAAACCAAGCACAAAGAGATCCGCTGTGATCTGCAAAAGGTATAGCCTACTAGGAAATGTTCGTATGCTTGTTCCGTGTCTAAAAAGACATCTGAGATCCGCCGTGATCTGCGAAAAGTATATTTGTAAAATGTGTGTATACTTGGTTCGTGTTTAAATCTGTGCGCATGAAAACTTCTGTGTTCCTTATCCAGGTTCACAAGCGCTATCAGTCTCAAAGTACCACACTTGTGAGTTTGGGCCGCGTGAGCGCGACACTGCCACCGCGTGGCAATAGCAGGGAAAGACCTGCTTCCCATACTCGCTGTTCCTCCTCGTGTATTTCCTCCAAATTCACCGCAATTATTGTCGAATAAGCTGCCTGAATACATATTTGCATTTACAGCTTGCTAGTTCGTAAAACAATCCTCCTGTTTTGGACTGAGACATTTTATTTTGAGTTCAATTCACAGAAGTGAATTAGAGTTTAAGCTATAGAATTCCTCAGTTCAAATCACTGACAGTTAATTTGGAGGCAGACGCCCCTAGCGGTGGCACCCCTCCAGGTCAGCTATCATCCTTCTGCTCAATTAATTTCTGCTCTACCCTGCTCCCATTTCTCTCTGTCTCGATGACTCTGTTCTGTTTTGTTTTATTTTTATAATCGCTACTAATAACTTTAGTGAGGTGGTGATTTATTATCAGAAGCCATTCTGATTCCTTTACAAAACTTTTGATCTCCTCCCCAATATATCTGGATTTAATTTTGATTGGAACAATATTTTATTTTTAAATTTGATAAAATTAATTTTTAATTAATTTTTTTTTTTTTTTTGAATTAAAATTTCCACTATAAATTTCTCAGTTCAGTCAGTTGACAGCCCCCTGAAAAGCAGGACGCCATCTAGTGGCAGACAACCTTCTCAAGTCAGCTATCAGCCTTCCACTGAACTTTGTATGAAATCATTTTCATTTATGTTTTCCGGATGAGTATTTTATAATCATTGCTAACAACAACAGGGTTGTTGTGATTATTATAAGAAATCATTCTAATTTTGTCAATCTCCCCCAGGCTTATTTTTGATTGGAGTTTAAAACTATTTGAATTAACTTTAAATTGTACCAAACAGTCAAGGTGAACCACAGGAAGGAAGTGCGCCCCCTTGAGGCTCCAAGACCCACTACCGCGGCTCACCGCTCCCCTTCCTGACCTCCACCTGCATTAAGTTATTGATAACTTCCAAACGGGTTAGGATATTTTCAATAACTAATTACTACTAATTACTTTCTGTGCTATCCTCAGTTGGCAAAAGCCTTCATCCCTTAATTTGGTTTTTCCTTTCCAGGTTAAATTAAGTTTCTTCAGAGCTATTGTGTTACTACCTTACCCCTTTTCAGGTCTATTGTAGTTTCCGTTTACTCCTACTTGAATTACTTTGAGTATAAAAAAGGAAGTAATAATAATAAATGTTTTTTTTGTTGTTGTTTAAAGTGAGTTAAATTTGCCGTAAGCAGGAAAATCTTAATTTACTTTAAGCCCCCTTGTTCTTTCCGTGTGCATGTGTACAGGTTAAAGTCTCAGCACCTGTGGTGGATTGTGGGAGCCCCTGTTGTCCTCTGTGGGCGGGTCTGCTGACTGGCGTCACTGACGCTGACCGTGCGGTGGCTCTCAGGGTCTGCTGTCCCTGCCATTGGTTGCGGCACGCAGTAACGTGACATCAGCAACCTGGTGCTCCAAAGGCTCAACCACTAAAGCCGACGCACGAGTCAATTGCAGGGACCGGTGCATGCACCACTGTCTACGTCAGCATTGCTGGCGGGGTTCTGTGCACCACCCACTTTTGCAGTGCGGTCGGCCGGCTGACACCTCGGAGAATACCAGGTTGTGCTTACAGTCACGTGCTGTTTGAGTGGGCGTAACCGTGACAGAGCAACAGAGAGTCCGGAGTCACGGCGGTCGGGTGTTTGGCGGCGCCGGAAAGTTGACCACGCTCATTGAGGCCAGCTGGGTTTGACCTCAATTCACCCCAGGTAAGACTGGATTTTGATAAAAACCCTGCCACTTAGCAGAAGCCACAGAACATTAGGTATTTCCCCAGATATATTTTCTGAGCGTAGGGTTGCCTCTTTCTCCCTAAGACACACCCTCTGAGTTATTAGCGGCTACACTACAGCGCAGGTCAATTCACTTAGGTGTTATTGCCACTGCAATATTTGTGTTTGTTTCCCCTCTCGCTCCTCTCTTCCTTGCTTTGTTTTGGTCTGTTGTGTTTTGTTTCTTTCAGTTCACCAAGGGACCCCCAGGGAAGCTAAATAATAGTGACAACCAAGCAGTACTTCGGGTCCCACGTTGACCCGCATAAAATTGTCTACGACAGTTAGGCAAATTTCTATAAACGGCACGGCTGTACTACAGCTCGTTAGCCTCAAAACAAGCTAGCAGCGGCCCTTTGTGTGTGTGTTGTGTTTCTCTCGCCCTCAGGGAGTCAGAATGTCACGCGCTTCCAGTCCCGCGGACCATTGGAGCAATCTGGATGCTTGGTTACGAGCCATGACAACCGGCTGTCTGCCCAAGGACTCTGGCGACCCGAAATCTCCGACCCGGCAGGAACTGGACACCGAGGTGGACCAGATAATGGCCAACGACCCAACGCAGACCTACAGCTCAAAGGAATGGGGTCGGATCATTGGACGTCTAGCTCACAACTTAGTGGCACAGGCATGCTCTGCGGAGGAGGACAACGCCAGTCTGGCAAAGGAAATCGCAGGACTAAAGACTCAACTGGAGGAGGCCCGCAAACAAAAGGACCACACACAGGAGCGTCTGGATCAGCTACTTCTGGAGGAGAAAGACAAGGACGAAATGCCCCCAGAACTACAAGAGGAAGTGGAAAGACTGCAAAAGGCCCTGGAGGATCTGCGCACGGACACAGACAGGAGGATGCAGTCGGAGAAACACACCACGGAGGAGCTCCAGGACAGACTGCAGCGTGCCGAGGCCCTTCTAGAAAGAGCAGAGAGTAAAATACAAGACAAAGAGGCCAGAGCCAAGGCCTGTGAGAAACATTTGCACGCAGCTCGAACTGAAATTACCGAGCTTGCCCAACAGAGACACGATCTAAAGTATGAACTGGACTTGGTCCATAAAGAACTCAAACACTCTTACAAATTACAAGGCGACCTGGAGGGGGAAATACCCATCACTCCGTATCCCCTCACCAGCGAGCCTGCACTTTTCAGCCAAAAACCCAGACCTGAAAAGGGGGGCGAAAGCCCATTGCTAAAGACATCACTAGCCAGCCGCTACGTGCCCCCACCAGCTGAAGAGGGGCGGGGTCAGGCCATCGGTCACCACACAGCCCATAAAGAACTGGACAAGCTGGCTAGAAACATCCCGACCTTCACTCCCAATCCAGCAGGAGGCCACGATGTTCACTCTTACTTACAAGACATTGACTTTCACCTACAAACTATGGCCAACGTCACTAATCGGGATAAGTTGTATCTTCTCAGGATTACTTCAAGCCGTGACGTGCGGAGTTTTCTAGACAGGCAACCTGAGATCGTCAAAACGGACTACCAGCAGCTGCGACAAGCTCTGATCCGTGAATTCTCTGACCCAGACTCTGAGAGCGGATTCGTAACCGCAATGGACCTCAAGCAGGCCCGACTAGAAACCCCACAAGCTTACTACGGCCGCCTCCGACAAGCCTACTTCGGACCTCGCAATGAGTCCGGGATGGAAGAAGACCGTAACTTCAAAACTTTGTTCCTGCGGAATCTCCATCCGACCCTATCGCACCACCTCGGGGTTTTAGCTGAGCCACGGACTATGTCAATCCAACAACTGCGTGACTTGGCTCACAAAGCTTACACCAAACAAAAGACTATCTCTGAAAAGACTGTGAGAAACCCCACAATCTGCCCTGTCTCTGAGCACCGTCCGGAGCTGTCCCTAGAGGGCGCACAGCACCACAGTTACAAGCCTGCCAACAGAGAGACACGACCATTCCAACCCAGCAGAGGTCAGCGCGGTCGTGGGGGTGCCCGCCCCAGGCAGCAGAACAGCCGCACTGGGGAATTCTGGGACCGGCCTCGCACCTCCCACAACCAAAGGGGAGGGGGCACCTGGGAAACCGGCCGGCAACCCAGAAGGAACCAACCTCCATCTCCCCGGACAACAAGCCCAGAGAACCGGCTGAAAGACCCCTCTCAAAATGACATTGGTAAACTGAAGTTGGAACTCAAATCCAACAGAGACAATGCCGCCGCGTCTGACGCTGCAGAACTTCTGAGCATGCTGAGGGAGTTTCTTCAAAAGAAACCTCACAAGAAAGACAAGGACAAGCCAGACACCGCATGACTAAACCTGAGGCCTGAAGCCAACTGCACTCCCAACGCTTCTCCCAATGACAGCCCCACAGACACTGTCAAACCACAGACTATGGAACTCGCTGTCACATCACCCAGTGACAGCACCACTCACTCCCTCCAACTGACAGCCCAGAACACGGCTTGTCAGTCACAGACTAGTGAACTCAATGTTGCATCACCAACTGACAACACCCCTCGCTCACTCCGGCTGCCAACTGCACTTCTTGAACAAAACACTGCACTTCCTGAACAAGACGGTAGCAGCGCTCACCTAAAGGTACCAGACAGTGCTGTCTTGGTGATCTGCACTCACAGCGAGCCACACCTAACACAACCACACTGTCTATCGATCAACACAAAAGACCCCACACCAAAACTTCTGGGAAATCTGATAGAGAGAGGTGTGGCACGCAAACTCTACCTAACCATCACTTTGGAAAAGGAGGTGAGACTCGAAGCGCTCGTGGACACGGGCTCGGATCTCACACTCATATCAGCTGAACTTTTTGAAAAACTCAAATTTGAAGCTCAAAGACAGAATCGAACTCTTAACTTCCACACCTGTGAGCTGAATGTGCAGTCGTACAGCCAAAACGACATCCAGCTGAGAAACGTGGCCCCCATTCACCTGGCAATCGGCCCGATGAGTTTAGTACATCCGGTCTATGTTTCACCAATGAACATTTATCCATTCCTAATAGGCAAAGACCTGCTGGATCGATTCGAGCCGTTACTGGACTTCAAACACCTGCAAGTGTGGGCTCAAGTGCGTGAACCCCTCCCCCTTTCGCCAAACAAATCTGCTGAGCCAGACTGTCAGGTCACAGAGTTCACGGGAATTCCCTCAGCCAGACATGGCGACCCAGCCACAACAGCTGATCAAGGGTCAAGTTCGCTACTCTGCACTTTCAAAACCAGCCAAGGCTCTGATACCTACTGCCCTCAGGTCAGGACCGACCTGCAGCTGCAGGATGTAACCACAACAGACATTGTTTTGGCCATGTGGGCGGACCAATCCGCCATAAGCTTCTCACTATTCAATGCAATCATTGACAACACACCGGGCCTGTCCTACACCAGCAAACGCACACGTTTCCCTCTCAACGCAAATCCATCCTCCATGATATCTGCCAAAGGGATCTGTGCTTTGCAATTAAAGTGGAATCACCGGTGTCTGACTCATTACTTCCTGATCCTCCCGGATCCAGTCCACGATGTCTACATTGGAGCAGACGTTCTGATTCGCCTCAAAGCTCATGTGGACACGTTAAATGAAGTGGTATGGGCCCCATTGACTATACAGCCACCTGTTCCCAGCAATCATGACAATCTACTGTCGGGACAGACCATCCCTGAAGTCTGCACCCTAATCAACGAACAAGCAACAGTAGTACCAGCCTACACCAAAGGGGTCGCTGTACGCCTCAACATACGACGGAACCAAACATTGAACCACACGCTAGGTTTCTTCCAACCTTCACCTGAATGTGGAGACCTCGGACTCACACTCGAAGCCACACCCCTCACGGAAGTGTCATCTCGGATAGTCTACATTCTGTTCAACAACTGCACAGCAAGGGACATCAGCATTCCCAGAGCCTACAGGCTAGGATGGCTAGTGAGTCATGACTTTCATGACTTTGAACTTGTATTACCGGTCATCGGCCCCCTTCCACCTGCACTGATACCTGAAGGACACACAGACAACACAGTGCTCACGCTGCCCTTCCAACTCATTGCCATCACGTCTGTCATGTCAGTGGCCAAAGACCAAGTGTGCAGAACTGAGCTTACAGAGGACCAACACCTCGCAGTGTACACAGTCTCCCACCAGCCTGTCAGTGAGACTAATGCACCTGCTATGCCTTCAAAGATCAACCCGACTGATGACACATCGACAGAGGAGCCATATCAAGGTTTTGAATCTCAAGTGCAGCAAATTCTACAAGAGGCTGACGCGCTTCAGAATGACACAGACCGCCAAAAGCTAAGACAAGTCCTTTACAAGTTCAAAGAATCCTTTGCCAAAGACTCTTTAGACTGTGGCCTTACCAACCTCCACACGGTGCGCATCCCCACGCATCCCGAGGCTCCTCCCACTTTCGTCAAGCAGTACAAAATTCCCATCGCCTCGCACGAACCAGTGCAGGAAATCATCGAATCCATGCTTGAGAAAGGTGTCATCCGTCCATGTAACAGCACCTACTCTGCCCCCATCTGGCCCGTTCTCAAACCGAATGGGAAATGGCGGCCCACCATTGACTATCGAAAGCTGAATCAACAGGTGCCGTTATCACGATGGCCCATGACCCAACTCGAACAGGAAATACCCCGAATCAGAGGAGCCACCATCTTCTCTACACTCGATGTGGCCTCTGGATTCTGGACCATTCCAGTGCACCCAGAAGACCAACACAAGCTGGCATTCACATTTGGCAACCGACAGTTCACCTTCAACAGATGCCCGTTCGGGTATGCCAACTCACCAGCTGAGTTCAACATCCTTCTGAACAAAGCCTGCCCTGATGCCAGGATGAGAGGTAACCTGATTTACGTAGACGATGTTCTCATGAAGAGCACGACGGTGGCAGACCACCTGAAAGAAATAGACTATGTTTTGAACCAATTATCCGCTGCCGGCGCCAAAATAGCTCTCCACAAAGGTCAATGGTGCCGCACCAAGGTCAACTACGTGGGCCTTCTCGTCGGATCCCACGGCATCGAACCACAATCAAACCGTATCCACGCCATTCAAAACATCAAGCCTCCCACTAACGTCTCTGAACTGCGAAGCTTTCTAGGGGTATGCAACTACTCCCGACAGTTCATCGAAAACTATTCGGACATCGCCAGGCCCCTCACAGCGCTGCTGAAAAAGGACTGCCCTTTCGTCTGGTCAGACGCTCAAGAACACGCCATGGCGGCACTAAAAAGACATTTATGCTCAGCCCCTTGCCTCGCTTACCCCGATCCTCAAAAGGAATTCTACCTGGAAGCAGGATTTTCTGACCAATGTCTCAGTGCGGGCCTATACCAAATGCACGATCAAGACAAAAAGGTGGTCGCATATGCCAGCAAGACGCTTCTCCCTCCAGAGTGTAAATTCTCAGACTGTGAAAAAGCTTTGCTCTGTACAGTATGGGCCATACAGCGTTTCTCCAACTACATTGGAGCACAAAAAGTTATCATTGACACTTGCCACCAGCCCGTGATGTACCTCAACAGCCAACGCATCCGAAACGGCGTGGTCACCAATGCACGCATAGCCACGTGGTTAATGGCTCTACAAGGACGAGATGTCGAGGCACGATATGCACAGAATCACAAGTCGGCATTGGGAAACGGCCTGGCTGCATGTCAGAACTGCTCCGACGACTCACCTGCTGCGATGCTAGACACACCAGAGCCCCAACAGCCACAACTGACCTGTCACAGGTACTTTGACAAGAATGCGTGCGAAGGCATGCCCACAGCTTACGTCGACGCTGCTCCTACAACCACGAGGGCATCCTAAAGGCAGGTGCAGGGGTACTGTGGGTTGACAACCACCCACGCCCACCACAACGCTTCAAACTGGGCCCCCAGTCATCCCAGTATGCAGAGGTGGCAGCCATTCTCATAACTCTGCAAATCGCATCGGCCCATAACGTCAGTGAACTTCTCATCTGCACAGACTCTAACTATGTCAGACTCAGTTTTGTGTGCCATCTCCCGATCTGGAAACGAAATGGTTTCAAAACAGCAAACAACAAGCCTGTCAAACACCAACACCTGTTCCAGGAATGTGATAACATCACAACAACACACGATGTCACCGTGTACTGGTAGAAGGTAAAGGGACATTCAAAACTGCCAGGCCTAGACAAAGACTTTAATGACCACACTGACGCCCTTGCCAAAGCGGGCGCCCTCCACGGTGAGCTGTGGTCTGCGCCAAACCCCACACCAACACCCGATGTGGCGGTACTAACCCGCAGCAAACGGCCCTTGCCTGCGACAGCACCAGCTTCACAGCCGCTATCGCTAACACCGCAAATTTCTAACAACGATATTGCGGATATGCAAGCCACAGACACTGCTATAAAGACAATTCTTGACCTCCTCTCTGACCCCTCCTGCCACCCTATCTCACCTTCAGCCTTGGCGGACGACTCATACCTCAGACAGCTACACAACTCCAGACATATGCTGCGTGTGAGGGACGACATTCTATGGTTTGACCCCGATGGCACCACACCGCCTAGGCTCGTGGTGCCACTGTGCCAAAGGGGGGTGATGCTAATGCACGCCCACAACACACCCTATGCTGGACACCACGGTACCAGAGCCACGTATGACACACTCAGACAGGTGGCATACTGGCCAGGCATGCAGCAAGATGTGGCAGAGTATGTGAGAGAATGTTTGGTCTGCTCTCAATTCCAACCAGCAAACCCAAATCACAGAGCCCCACTGCAACGCAGAGGAATCACGTTCCCATGGTCAGACCTCCAAATCGACTGGGTAGGACCCCTGCCCAGGTCAACAAGAGGCAACAAGTACTTTCTCACGGTGGTGTGCCAGTTTACCAAGTGGGTAGAGTGTCTGCCAGCACCTAACGACACTGCCCAAACAACGGCATACCTCCTGATGAACCACATCTTCTCCCGGTTCGGATTGCCACTAAGAGTCAACTCAGACAGAGGTACCCACTTCACTGCCGAGATCATGCAAAAGATCTGGAGATGTCTAGGGGTACAAGCTAGACTACACATCAGTCAAAATCCGAGATCATCTGGGCAAGTCGAGAGGTCCAATCAGACGGGGTCCACATGCTAAGGAAGTACGTGTCGACAAACCAAAAAGACTGGGATGTGAAACTCCCCCTTGTGCTGATGGCCCTCCGAGCCACACCGCAGGAATCAACACGGGTGTCCCCGTTTGAACTAATGACCGGGCGGCAGATGACTCTGCCATTACACCTGTTGTACCAACCAGGAGACCACAACCTCGTCACCGCCTACACCACGTTCCAGTACCTGGATGAGCTCCACAAACACCTGAAAACAACTTTCGCTTTCGCCCAGCAACACCTGAAAAGCAGCGCTGAAGGCCAGAAAGCATACTATGACCAAAAGGCATCTCACCACGAGTTCAATGTGGGCGACAAAGTCCTGTATTACATCTTCGCCCCGCCACCCGGGGGCTGTCAAAGAAGCTCCTGCCCCACTGGACAGGACCTCACGAGATTGTGAACAAACTCTCCCCCGTTGCATACCAAATCCAGCTAAAACGGGGACAGAAAGAACCAGTTCTCAAATGGGTCCACCGCAATCAGATCAAAAGACACGTGGCCACTAGCAGGAACAGACAGGGAGGGGCCAATGCAAGCTAAAACTCAACCGCCGTCATCACAGCGAAAGACTGTCTCACACAACCCGGGACAAACCTCGCTGACCTGTGCCTTTCTCTCTCCCCTGCTCCTCCATACCTCTCTCTCTCTTGCCTGTAATAGGATGCTGCTGTTGATCGTCCTCATGTGCCTTCAGTCGACCAGAGGCCAGCCGCCAGCCGACGTCATCTCACCAGGACCGGCCTCGGGCATCGTGTTGAGGGACCAACCAGGACTCCTGATCACTAACTGCCGAACGCACACACAGAAAGTGTATGTGCGACTCGGCCCCAGAAATGTCTACCGGGCACACTACCCAAGCTCGGTGGCACAGTACAGTTGGGCAGGTGCGCGATGGACAGAAGCCGCCCTCAACCACGCCGAAGCCGACGTCGAGCACATGCTGAGCCAACTCGAGAAGATGACCGTCACCCAAGCGGAATTGGGAGGACACAACAAACGTTCCAAACGGTTCCTGGGAGCGTTGCTCGGAGCCGCTGCGGCCGTGGGCACGCTGTTCAACATTGGCATGTCCAGTGTCAACGCCGTGAACATAGCCACGGTGCGACGACACGTGGCCGAAATCCAGACCGAGCTTCCACAGTTGAAAGAACAACTCACCACACAGAGCGAATCCCTGCGAACCATTGGCAAGACACTGAGAGGAACCGTGACGATCCTCAACACTCACAGCGTCATGCTGAATCAGACTGTGAGCTCCATGAAGCAGATGTTCACAGTTTTCCAAAATGACTTTGCCCAAACACAGTTGGTCACAGCATTAATGACCGACATGCTCCGAGAAGTAAGCTCCTCCATAGACAGCTTAGCTATGGGTCGGATCCCGCCATACCTGATACCCCTAAGCCTGGTACAAACCGTGCTGGCTTCCGCCATAACCACACCCATTGACCCGATCCAAACCCACCTTGCCTACTCCTTGGGCAGTGCCATTCCACTGTACGTTGACCCCGCACAGCGAGAGGTAGGCTTCCTCTTGAACTTGCCCATCATAGAATCAAGCCGAATCTACCGACTCAAAGACATTGTCAACGTGGGATTTTGGCAGAGCAATACCTACTTTAAGGTACGGACACCTGACGTGGTAGCCTACCACGACAGCGACCCTCAGCTGTACCTAGCCCCAAACCTGCACATGTGCACCCGCACCAAAGATATCCACTATCTCTGCCCTAGCAAACCATTCCTCAGAGACAACACTGATGGGATCTGCGGCCTGCAACATCTGGCCAGCGACGCACGTTGCCCGGCGGATGCTAAACCCCGCAGCCAAGTCACCGAGACGCAAGCCGAGATTGTGGGAAACCGATGGCTCGTTAACACCCCAGTACGGACAGCGACACTGACCTACGACCAACACGACACCGCTACGCGTGTCAACCTGCTGAACCAGACCATGTGGATCCAAGTTCCACGAGGAGCCATCCTCCACCTGGACGACCTAGCCTTGTACCACCTCCCTAGTGAAGAATACCAAGCCGAACTAGAGATTCCATCCTTCTTTAAGGATCGCAACTTCACCCTCGACCCAGAGCTGGAGAAATGGATTCAGGAAGGGGGGGGTCACAGATCGTCGACATCGCTCCCCTGGACACCGCCCTCCAAGCCTTGTCCAGAATGCCTATCCTGAACGCCTCACCAGTCGTCCAAGCATGGACCGCCGCTGACACTGCCGTGTGCATTTCAACGATCATCGGACACGCCCTAACCTTGGGCCTTGCCTACGTCCTGTACCGACGAGTCAACGAGATGCGAGCCTCTACAGCCAGGCTCACCCAAGCCATGTCCGTGGGGTTCCGTAAGACCCCTCGGAAAGAAGACTCCCCGCTAGCGAACGCGGAGGACCTCATAGAGCTGAGCCCTCAGCCCTAACCATCATCTGCCGAGTCCGACCTCCATGATTTACCTGCCATCTGACCAAGGCAATCGTGATGGTCCAACGAGGTCCACCCCCACGGGTCCTGTCGAACCATCAAAGGGGGAATGTAGCTATGGTCAGATCTGCCATTTTCTTAAACTGCTGTTTTTGCATTCTTCCCATTTAGCGACTGTGACAAAAAGCAGATGCCATCTGCCATTTTGATTAAATCACTGATTTCCACAAGTTCTTATCTCTCCACGCCCTGCTCACAAAGCAAATGGTGTTTGGACTTAATTGAATTACCGGTACAAGTGCCCCGTGGCGCTTTTCTCTAATGACTAAACAATACCCCGCTTACCACATTTGATCAAGACACATGACCAAAAGGCAGATCACGTGGAAGAACCCCTCCGAAGGTGACAAGACGAACATTGTCCATTCAGATAAGCGCACACACGTGGAAGCCCCTTTGGGGTTTTTCGCTTACTCACACAGAAGAGAATTGTGAGATTAGACAACTGGCCATTGTAGCCGTTGTTAAACTCATCAAATTCGAAGCACCCACGCTCACACGGGACTGGCCATCGGTCAATGAACTCTGGACATACATACATACGCCTGAACACCCATTTACACACACGAAATACTCTGAACACATGGGATCAAAAATCCCCTTTTGTAAATGTATAATGTTTTGTGGTTGTGTTTTCATGATTCCCTTGTTACCAAAAATGCATAACTGTAAGTTTATAATATGTAATCAGACTTGATATGTTTAATCACGAAAATCATGTATCGAAATCTTACTAACGCTATCGTGCGCGATATCGTTGTAATCAGAATAACCAAAGAAGATTGAATCAGCAACTCAAAATTTAATATGAGGCATGATTTTATTAATACCTAGTTTAAGAAGTATAGTGTTACTAAGTCGTTATCTGCTATGCACATGACCGGGAGGCTGTACCTCGGGAATCACAAGGTCTGCCGACCCGCCCCCCGGCAGCACGATTGGATCAGGCACGTGAAAAAGGCGTGTCCCTCGACCCTTCAAAATAGACCGCCACCTGATCCTCTGTGCAGTTTCCTACGCCAGAGAGAGATGCCTAAACTTTCCTGCTAAACTCCAGCCGGAGTTTTCCTTCTTCGTCGTTTTTCTACTTTGTTTTAAATCTAAGTTGCTTTCTTTCGATCTACCTCAGTTGATAGTTCGGTTTCATTCAAGAACGAAACAAGTTTAAGATTAATCGCCTCTCGTACGGGCCGCAGCTGAAGCAATCGCAAACATCTGCCTCCTACCGGAAGACGTGCCAGACAACGCCAACCACGCTGCCTTTGTAACACAACTCAACACAAAGGGACCGTGTTTAAATCAAGTAACGTACAAATCTCAATTAAGTGCTGCTTAAAGTTGTCTCGATTAATATTGGAATCCTTTGGGTCTCTGTTGAACTGTTTTGAACTGTTCTGTCATTCTCTCTCTCTCTTCTCTCACACTCACACACTCTCTCTCTCTCTCTCTCTCTCTCTCTCTCTCTCTCTCTCTCTCTCTCTCTCTCTCACTCTCACTCTAACTGTGTCCTTTTAAATACGTCATATTGCAATCCTGTATTAATTGTTTGTTTTGATATGCATATTATTTACTCCTGCGTGATTTTTAGTAGTCTATATAACCCTTAGTATTGTGTTATTAAAATTCCATAATCTTTGAATCGAATCTGTCTCATTGTCCCATGATTGAAGTCTCTGTAATATGTCAAAGATCTGTAAGTTACCAAAGCTCTACCTCGGTTAACTATTTTAAACATCTGAAAGTGCTGTATACGAGCAGATACTTCCGTGTGGCCAGCGGAAAGTATTCACTCGGTATACAGGCAGGTAATCTTGTGATATAAGGAAGTTTTCATCTCCGATTCGCAGGACGAACCAGGATGCATGACAAACTAATTTGGAATCACATGTAAATTGACCCTGACAATAAATCTGACTTAACCAAACCAAATATCAATAATTACTACGATCAATCGTGTTAATTATTCATGTATGGTAATGTTTAGTCCATTCCCTATTTGGGATAATTTAATTTATGTATGCGATTACATATTCATTATCTAATGAATAATATTCCCCATTTGAGTTAAATAATTTCCCCAAAACGAACTCATTTCCGCTACAATAGGCAGGGCTTACATGGCGGCAGGTCGGGCTGGTTCATGTCTGCACTCTATGGCACTCTTGCAGGCATACCAGGCCGACCTCCTGAAAGATTTGGATGAGGGGGAGGGGCCAACTCCTGAAGATATTGCGGAGTTAAGGAGAGCCACAGATCTGTCTCTTCGGGCCACAAAAGAGACGGCCCGCGCTATTGGCCGCTCTATGGCAGCTATGGTGGCCACGGAGAGACATCTGTGGCTAAATTTATCTGGCATGAAGGAAAAGGATAGATCCTTTCTGCTGGATGCGCCGCTTTCGCCTTCTGGCCTGTTCGGCGACGCCGTTACATCGGTCGTCGACAGGTTTCAGGAGGCGAAGAAACAATCTGCGGCGTTCCAGCAGTACCTCCCCCGTAAGGCGAAATCCAAATCGAGTAGGGTGGGGCCAAAAGATCAGCCCCAGCCATCAGCCGGCTCCTCACACCGAGCAGAGCAGAGAGAGAGCGTTTCCTCTAGAGCCCCTCCTCCTGGAGCTTGGCAACAGAGGAAACACTCTCAAAAGTCGAAGTCCTCCAACCAGAAGGGCGACCTGAGGGACGTCATTCAGGCTAGGAGGGCTTCGGGGAAGAGGTCCTAACCGAAGTGGTAGGACCTCTGAGGGCTGTCCCCTCCGCTGTAGGGCAACCGAGGTTGTTCTCGCAGCGGAGCCCTCTAGGAAACGATGTATGTTGCCCGCCGTCCACGACGCTTCGGGCCGCATCTCTTTCCAGCGAAAATATTCTAATAAAGAAAAAGCATCAATTATGGTCACAAAAGCCGTATCGACTACACCCTGCCGGTATTCCGCTTCAGGGAGTCGAGAAAGATGCTCGAAAAACACCAGAGGCCAGTCTCGAGAGGCTGGTACCCCTAGTAGATTTTGTAGAGGCATGGTATCATCTTCCCAACATATCTGCATGGGTCCTGCATATAATAAAATCAGGGTACAGACTGCAGTTCGCGCGCTGCCCCCCCAGGTTTTCAGGGGTAGTGCAGACTACAGTGGTTCCAGAGCAGGCTCAGGTGATGGAACAGGAGGTACAGACTCTGCTGCTAAAGGAAGCCATAGAACGTGTTCTTCCTTTGGACAGGGAGTCCGGGTTTTACAGCCGGTACTTTATAGTTCCAAAGAAGGATGGGGGGTTAAGGCCAATTTTAGATCTCAGGGTTTTGAACCGGTCTCTGAGGAGGTTCAGGTTCAAAATGCTAACCATTCCTGCAATCGTGAGTCAGATCAGGTCCGAGGACTGGTTTGTCACGATAGATCTAAAAGACGCTTATTTTCACATCTCCATCCTTCCATGTCACAGGAGATACCTGAGGTTCGCTTTCGGGGGCGAAGCTTACCAATATCGGGTTCTTCCGTTCGGCCTAGCTCTCTCTCCCCGCACATTCACCAAATGTATGGATGTAGCCCTTGCTCCACTGAGACTTCAAGGCATTCGTATATTGAATTATCTCGACGACTGGCTCATTCTGGCTCAGTCTCGGGAGATGGCAGTTCGGCATCGAGATGTCGTCCTTGGCCACATTCAGAAATTGGGGTTGAGACTCAATACAAAGAAAAGTGTGCTAGAACCATCCCAGTGCACGATGTTTTTGGGAGTCGTGTGGAACTCGATTACGATGCAGGCACGAATGTCTCCCGCACGTATCGAGTCAATTCTGGGGATGGTATCCAGGTTAAAGCTAGGCCAAGCCATCACTGTAAAGCAATTTCAAAGAATGCTGGGCCTCATGGCAGCGGCATCCAACATCATTCCTTTGGGCCTTCTACACATGAGGCCCCTTCAGTGGTGGTTAAAAACCAAGGGGTTTTCTCCCAAGGGAAATCCGTTTCGTATGATCAGAGTAACGCGCAGATGCCTTCGTTCTCTACAAATATGGAAGAAACCTTGGTTCCTGTCCCAAGGGCCAGTGTTGGGAGTGTCTTGTCGCCGGAAAACCGTTTCGACAGACGCCTCCCTCACTGGCTGGGGCGCGGTCATGGACGGCCGCTTTGCCAGGGGTCTGTGGCAGGACCATCATCATTCTTGGCATATAAATTGCCTGGAGATGATGGCTGTGTTCAGGGCTCTGAGGAGCTTCCTCCCAGACATCAAAGGTCACCATGTATTAGTACGATCAGACAATACGTCAGTGGTAGCCTATCTGAACCGACAAGGGGGACTCAGATCGCGCCCTCTGTGCAGACTGGCGCATCAGATTATTCTTTGGCCCCAGGGGAAAATACTGTCTATCAGAGCAATGTATATTCCGGGGGTTCAGAATCAGGGAGCAGACATCCTGTCGAGGCAGGGGCTGAGGCCCGGGGAATGGAGACTTCACCCAGAGGTGGTGAAGTTAATATGGGAGAGGTTTGGACCGATGGAAGTGGACCTGTTTGCGTCTCGAGAGACGTCCCACTGTCCACTTTGGTTCTCCCTCTCACATCCAGCCCCACTGGGGTTGGATGCCATGGTACAGGCCTGGCCGAGGCTTCGCCTGTACGCTTTTCCCCCGATCGCTCTGCTTCCGGGAGTCCTGGAGAGGGTCCGTCAGGAGGGCATCAGTTTACTTCTGGTTGCCCCAAGGTGGCCGACCCGAGTATGGTTTTCAGACATAATATCACTCCTGATAGCTCCGCCATGGCAGATTCCTCTGAGGAGGGATCTGTTGTCTCAAGCGGAGGGCACAGTCTTCCACCCTCACCCAGAGCTGTGGAAGCTGTGGGTCTGGCCTCTGAGGGGGTTCAGTACCTAGATGCTGGTCTATCAGCCGGAGAGGTTGAAACCATACTTAGTTCTAGGGCTCCATCTACTAGGAGATTATATGGCCTCAAGTGGAATGTTTTTTCCGCTTGGTGTAGAGAACAGGAGTTAGATCCAGTTAACTGCCCAGTGGCTTCAGTTCTGGAGTTTCTTCAAAATCGTTTCTCTGCGGGTCTCTCCCCTTCCACACTTAAGGTGTACGTGGCTGCCATTGCGGCTTTCCATGCACCATTGAGTGAGGGGCCTCTGGGGAGGCACCAGTTGGTCATTCGGTTTCTCCGTGGTACTCGGAGGATGAGACCGACAACCAGGTCCAGGGTTCCTACCTGGGACCTGGCAATAGTTCTTGAAGGGTTATCCCTGGCCCCCTTCGAACCTTTGCAGTCGGCTTCGCCTAAGGACTTGACGCTAAAAGTGGTATTTCTCTTGGCTATTACCTCACTTAAGAGGGTGGGAGATCTCCAAGCCCTGGCAGTGACACCAGCTTGCTTGGAGTTTGCCCCTGGCAGAGTAAAAGCTTTTTTGCACCCGAGTCCGGGCTATGTGCCTAAAGTTCCATCTAGTACGGCTCGGTCTACAGTCCTTCAGGCATTCCATCCTCCACCTCATGTGTCGGCAGAAGAAGAGAAGCTTCATTTGCTCTGCCCCGTCAGAGCTTTGAGCGTGTACCTTGAGAGGTCCTCTTCTTGGAGAAGGTCGGACCAATTATTAGTATGTTTTGGGTCACCTAAGAAGGGGCTCCCGGCATCCAAGCAGACTATTAGTAATTGGATTGTTCAAGCTATTACTGAGGCTTACAAGGTGCGCAACTTGCCTTCACCTTTAGCCGTGAGGGCTCATTCAACTAGAGGCATGGCTTCCTCTAGGGCCCTTCTTTCGGGAGTACCCCTACAGGAGATCTGTGAGGCAGCCGGTTGGGCTACTCCACATACTTTTATTAGGTTCTACAGTCTCCACCTTCCTAGTATGCCTGGTGCACACGTGCTTAGTCCTCGCTGAGTGCCTAGACAGTTTCACTCCGGGACAGGCCTATTCGGTGCGTGGCCTAGTGGGCACTCGTTCCCCAAAGAGTCGATTCTCGACGCAGTGTTAAGTTCCCTCGAAAGGGAACGTCTCGGGTTATGACTATAACCCTTGTTCCCTGAGAAGGGAACGAGACACTGCGTCGTTCTGCCACGCCCCTTAAGGCCTGAGAGCGGCTTGCTTCATCGCTAGGCTAGTTTGTGTTTGTTCCGGCGTAGCTTTTATGCATCCGGTTATGCCGTCACATGTTACGTCATGACGCAACACCAATCAGGATTGGAATAGTTTCATTCATACTTCAGAGGCGCACGCTAAGGGAGCGTCCCCAAAGAGTCGATTCTCGACGCAGTGTCTCGTTCCCTTCTCAGGGAACAAGGGTTATAGTCATAACCCGAGACGTTTTCCAGTCTTACAGATTCCCTCCTTGATCCCGTGGGTCACATTCAGACACTTAAGGGGTCACAGTAAGACGTTTGTCGTGATTGAGATATAACTCAACAATTGTCTTTGCAATGTCAGCATCTGTAGAAGCTCAGAGGGCTGTGTTCACCTGCAGAACACCTGTTCTCACCAGGGGTATGTAGCATGAGTCCAGCAGGTGGATGAGTGCGTTCAGGCTTTCTTCCGGTGATCCTGTGATGTGAGCAAAGTTCATATAGTCAATCTGGACCTTTTGACTTGTTCAGTTGACGTGTCATTCCTTCATGGAGAAACTTCCGTTTCCCTGGCACCTTCCCCATGATGATAATCTGTCCCTTCTTGACCAATCCTGTCACCTCCAGCGGTGCGGTTGTCTGGACAGACCTCAGTGGGTGAAGGGGTTCTCCTTGGCTTCACACTGCTTTGTGTGAGACACCTGAAAAGCATCTTAAATGTCCGCTTCACGATTGAACACATATGAACTTGAACTCCCGAAGAAATCCATAGAAACGCATAATACAACAAAACAAAATCATGTCATGTTCAATGTAAAATACCATGTTCTTGTCAGCAGGTGTGAATGGTACATCTGTCTCATATGTTTCTCATGGTCCCGAATGGTAAGTTTGTCTCATATTAAATATCCAATTCTTAAATATATATATATTTTTTGGTCTGAATTATACAAAGGAAATGCAGCAAGAGGTCAGTGTAATCAAAGCAATCAAATAAATGGTATGCATCAATACGTCTTGTAATAACAATAATAATATTCAAAAATAAAAAAAATATGAAGAATCACTGTTTGTTCAGGAATCTTCCAATGTAAGCCACTTATGCAAATCTAAGAAGTGACTTGGAACATGAATGGAGATTGTTCATTCCTTGTAACAGGTGTGAGATTGTGTTTGTGTGAGTGTGTGTGTGCGTCTGTGTGTGAGAGTTTGTGTGAGAGAAAGAGAGAGAGAGAGAGTGTGTGTGTGTGTGTGTGTTGTTGGCTAAGTCACAGTCAATGACAGGGTTGAATTGTAAATTCTGTAATTGTTTGAAGCGCTCACACTTCAGATCTATTAGTTATGATGTTTCTGTTATTAGTGGTTGTTGAGAAATCAGGGGCCCTCTGACCTTCCAACCACCCTAATAACAATCAGAAGTTTAAACATTCTTAAATTTAATAGCAGGTCTGCCTCTGCTTTAATTTTGTTTTTGCATCATTGATTTGTGACTGTAGCCATTCATATGTATATTATAGTGTTTTCCCATGAGTTGGCAGAGTGTTGTGAATAGCGTATGCTATGTGTGCCTCGGTCATCATGGGATCAGCTTTACCATCCTATGTGTGTGAAGCTATCTGGATCTGTTAGTGTGAAGATGCACAATAGATCTTTAGTGAAGTGACACTTTTGGACTCTATGTCATCTTTATCTTCTCATGATGTGTAGGGTTCAGTCTGAATAGACTTTGATCTATTCCAGGTGATGATGCTGTGAGGGTGTAGTGATGGAGGAGTGTGTTCAGTGTTCATGTTTAGGAGATGGGTGGAATCTACTGGATAACAATTGTGTTGCAAATTTTAGTTCCAGTTCTAAACTGGGAGGCCATGCTAATGTAGTGATGTGCTATTGTGAGATGTAAATGGCCTTTGAAGTGTCTTTTCACCCATCTCCCGAATCTCAGGTTATGTTCTAACAATCGTGAGGTCCGGCCGTCCTGGCATCCGTCCCCTGAGGAATTGCAGAAGTAAACCTGACAGAAACAAGTGCAGAGAGAACCACAGTTAATTCTGATGTTTTCAACAGTTTCAAATTCAGACATGTGGAATTCTTTTGCTTGCTCCATTATCATGTCCATTGCAATTTTAATTCCAGCTGTCACATGAAACCGAGTTTCATTGACCAGGTCTGAATTATTGCTGTTGTTTCAGTGCAGTGTGCGACACCTAAAAGCTGCTCTTGTAGTCGAGCCTTCACAGTCTGCTGTGTCACAGCATTAGAGATCCCAGTTTTCGGGTTTTACGTCAAGTTGCTTTCATTACAGCCAGATCTGTGGGCATGAATTATTTCATGGTGTCGTTCACACATTTGGTTAGTGCAGATCTCTAGTTACCTGCAAAAGGCTGTGGTCTGTCTGATGTTTAGTTCACACCCTCCTTCTAAATTTGGTTCCTTGATCAGTTGGCTATTACCTGTGCCACACTTCTGGGAGTGTTTTTTAAAGGCAAAAATTAATAAAACACACCTCCGCCCTTTTGGCACTGGATAGCAGGTCAACGAAATCGAACTGTAAGGATTAATGTCACACTTCTCCAATTAATGCCTGCTTGGCGATTACAATATAATGTATATTATAATTTGAGTTATAATACAGTTACATTATATTTAAGAATATAAATTAAATTATATTATTTCTGGTCTTCTGAAGAGTCTCTGCTCGTTCGCATGTGTTTACATTTGAATATGAAAAGGCTTTCTGGCTCAAGGCTCATAAGCTGTACATTCGCTGTTTCTCCTTTCTGTTTGCTAGGTTTCAAATACCTTTTCTTCTCATTTAGTCTTTTTAAATGGCCATTTTAACGTTTGATTATTCTTTTGAACTCTTAATTTTAGTTTTATCTGTTTAGATCAGGGAATCTATATCGCTCAGCGTTCCTTCTCCCAAGGCCGCACGGCACACTCCCGTCAGTTCCAATAACCAATTCAGAGGTAATTTGGCTAAATATCTGGGATCTGCCGTAATTCACACGTGCACAATCGAAGACATATTCATAGCCCCCTTGAATGCCACCTCAGGAACTTAATTCAATAATTTACTTTAGCACTTATCTAAAGTAACATTAAATTAGGACAGAGGTATTTAGACGTACCCAAATCTAGGTTGCAGCATTAGCTGATTCTAGACGGAAACTACCCGTCTCCTCATTCAAGTACACTTAAAATGGTATCGGATATTAGCCGTCGCTAATCTGACGTGAAAGATGTGGAAATATACGAATCCAATAATCTATGGAAAAAAAGTCTTTCAGAGTCATTCAGAATTAATTCAAACGTAACCATTTACAAATTTGGTATGCGAAACAGCTCCCATAGAGTGGAGAGGTAAAGTCTACGTTCTCTAAAGCTTTGAATATGAAAAGGTTTTTTGTTTCAGGATTAATGAGATGCGCGTTCGTGGTTTCTGACTTTCAAATTCATTGTGAATCACATTATAACCACATTCAGCATAGAGACACACGCGTTTAATTCAGTTCACACAGGATACATAGCCTAGAATACAACATCAACAGCCTTTACCTAAGTGTTCCAAATACACAAACAGTAAAGCAATCCTGTGTTTAAAGAATAAACTTACAATTAGCCTATGTGCACATATTGCACAAACAACTATAAAGTGTGTTCTATGAGTGCATTACAATGTTTAAAGCACAACTCCAAATTTGAAAATACAAATTATTGCATTATTGCTTTTTAATCCCATCTGTGTTAAAGTGGAAGCTTTCAAATGCAATATAGAGTTTGTCAAGATTAGTTTAGAGTATCATTCAATGTGGCTTTTGTGCCCACCGGTGGGCCGGTCACGCAAAGGGTTAAGCATTTCTGAATGCAGCATGGCATTTAGCATTTAGCATTAGCTTTGTTTAAGTAGCATGGGCAATACCGTACTAGCATTTAGCTTAGTCTCCTTTTGGAGGCAGCATGGAAAATAGCATTTAGCTTAGCCATGAGATCTGCTTTTAGCCTGTAAATCATATCATCCTGTTTTCCCAAATTTAGCTTTTTATAAACAATGCATCGATCTGCCTTTTTATTTAAAAAAATCACGTGTTCTCCGATTTCTCCGTTTACAAACTTAGATTTTTCTTTCTGTTGTTTGCCGATTCTCTTATTGTTGCTAGTTCATTTCAACAAAGCCAATACCACAATGGCGACAAACATGCGGCTGATTTGAAAACTTTTAAGCTGTTTTACAGCTCCTCATCAAGTAACGTTACACGAAAAACATTTGGAAGATGTTATTCCGATTTTAGGTTTCGTTTTTTGTTGCTTAGGCAAACAAGGATATCTTTAATCTATTAACAAGGGTTTTCATTCTTCATCTGCGCTGCCGCTTATCACGTCCTCACGTATTTCAGTTCCGGACTAAACAAAGGGCTTTCCTATACCCATAACAATGCAAACAACATTTTCTCAACACTTCTCAAAAGGGAAGAAAAAAATGACTTACCGCAGCGGCAGAAGAAAGTGAAGATGTTCAAACCTCGTTATGATTTTAAAATCCCCATATTTTGCTGGAAAAGACGTTGCTCGCGAATTCATCTGTTGCGATCACGTCCCGGGGGTCACCAATTTGTAAGTCCTGCTAATTCGATCCAAGGGCGGCATTCAAATTAGCGGTGAAGGTCTCAACGCGCGTTCCGTCTCTTCCAATGGCAAAAGGATTTTTTAATTAAATATAATATATTTTGTCTTATGTATTAACTCGTTTCATCTGACTCCATAGAATGAAAGTGTTTTAATGATATCTGTGCATCATTAAATATACGTTAATGTTTGACTATTCCTTTTAACTCCAATGAAAATAAAGTCAAAGTCTGTTAGAATAATCAAATATAACAATTTATTATGTCAGGTAAATGTATTTTAACAATTCCATAATCAATTGAAAGATAATCAATGCAAATCATCAAATGTTTTAGGATTAGAGAAATAGATGCAAACCCAACATGAACTACATGAGCTAAACCTCACGGGCTATCTGAAATACAGAAAAAGCCACGATCCCTTGCTGCATTCCATTAAATAGCCAGAACTTATTTTCAATGGTAATTTGCATTCAGGTGACACCTTATTTTGGGGGTAGGGGAGAAAGGCCATTTGTCCACCTTTCTTTGTGTGCCAGTTTCTCTAAACTTCTAAAAAACCTTATTACCTTTTGTTTTACTTATTTGGAATGAGACATCTGAACCAGCCACCCTGAGACCTTTAAAATGATACTAAACACAATACTCAATGATAATCATTCACATTAAAACCATACATATATTCTTATGTGAGTTTCAGGTGATCTGCAAGAGTGGGGGGAAGCTGTGTGTGTGTGTGTGTGTGTGTGTGTGTGAGAGAGTTGTTCACATGTTAATTTGCAAGCAAGGTCCTTTGTCTTCGGAGACCAGTGGTCAGATAATTTCTCTTTAACCAGTTTTCCAGTCTTACACTAAGAAACATTAAGAGCCTAAACAATTTAACACATGTGAGGAGATAGGGGTGCCTATCGCCATTAGTCAAGATAGTTGTCGTCCACTTATTAGATTTAGGTCTGTGGTGGCCTCGCAGGTTAGAGTAGGGCGCCGGGGTGTCTGGTCCGAACGTCCAGAACCTACATAGAATGTCATACGCACACACACAAATAACAGAAACTAGCAAATAACAGCTCCCATCAAGGCTGAAGAGAGTCTGAGCTCCTTATTATCAGTTAAGTATACCAAAACATAATGCTAAAACATTCACTCATTTGGGAGAAAAACAGATCACTGGCATTTACTCCCAAGGAAGGAAATATACTGGAAAGAATACATACAACAATTAAAGTTTGATAGTAACGCTCAATATAGCTTGACCATATGTCCAGCGAAGAATCATATGTGTCCACGCTGCCTTTAGGACCCTCTACTGATACCAGAGAAAGAGACAAACGGCCTTGTGGGTTACGTGGCCTTCGTGTCCTGCGTGTACTACGTGCAATCTCAAAGTAAGATTGGAATGCACCTAAAAGAAACTGGTTACTTACATCACATGCATTTAAGAAAATATAATTTCACAAGCACAAAGAATATAAAAATTATTATGTGATAATGAATATATTTGATTATTGATTTTTTATAAAGGAAGTATAACCATTCAAAAGGATATATGATTATAGATGTATTTGAAGAGGCAAGGGATTTTGACCAACCCTTCAACGTGCCAAGAAGAGAAGCGACCAAACACCTCCACGTTTTCCCTATTTAAATACAGTTACACGAATAGTGTAACTCGACCTAAGACGGTGACACAGAATAAAACGTTGCGCTTTTCTAAGCGTGTAAAATGGATAACTACATTGTATGGCAGAATACCATAGCAAGTGCTTGGGAGCACTTCGACTCGGCGCAGTAATATCATCTCTCGTGAAAAGTCCGCTCCCGTTGAAATGAGAGGGAGGAGGAGAGGGAGCGGGGGGAGAGGACTTTTCACTCGAGGCCGAGGTCCTCCACGGCCTTAGTAATGAGGCGGAGAAGTTCCGCGTCGAAGCTAGCCCGCACACCGCTCGACTCTTGCAGGGAAGGGGCGGGGTCCGGAATGGAGCCCGACCATCCTCCACTCTCTGAGGCAATGAGAGAACAGCTGTCCTCTTCGGCGTTGTGCCCGTCGAACCCGTGTTGCACGGCGGGAGAGGTAGGGCACTGGCCGGCCGTGATCGAGGTGGGGGACTCAGGAGGCGATGCACACGGGGAGTTAGCCGGCGTGCATTCGTCCACAGGGATGACCTCCGGGGCTCTCTGTGAACGGCGCTTCTTACGGCGCGGCCTAGACGAGAGAAGCAGAGGGGCGGGGTCCACGCTGAAGGTGGCTAGTCGAGCCTGCAGGGTCGACATAGTCATGGCGTCGCATTCCGGGCAGCCGCCCTTGGAAAGCACGGGGTCCGCATGGTTGAATCCCTGACAGGAAACGCACAGGATGTGGCGATCCCCATCGCTGAGGGCGGCTCGGCAAGAGCCGCACTTCGAAAATCGAGGCATTTGAAACAACGCCTCGGCTCAACGCCTCGGAGAAGGTGTGTTGCGGGGCGAACACGGAATGCAATAAAGGATATGGGCGACGGATAGCGCAGCAGGAACAGTGGTTGAAGCGGCGACGAGATGGCAGGCTTCTGGTCTGCGAAGCAGATGGCTCGTCCCGCTGTAGAGCTCGTCGACGGCGCAGGCTTCTCTGGAGAGTCAGCGATGTGTACACTTCGCTGAAGAGATGAAAAAATTAAAGAACACCCTATCTGGACTCTGCTTATATAGACATAAGCCACGTTCATTCTGGCGGGACATGACGCGCATGGGCGCCCGCACCCTCATTGGTGCTTATGTCACGAACAGTCCCTCGATAGGTTGCAGCAGTTGCTGCAGAGCAACAAAGCACGCGAGCCGCCTTGCCTAGGTCTGCTCTGTGCAGCAATGCATTTTAAATTAATGCAAAATTAAGGATAATTTTTTGGCTTCAGTATTCACGAGAAAAGGGATTTTCCCATAGCGTAAGCTAGCTTACGCAACACGAGAGTACTCGCGTAAGAGAACTAGGTCACAGGACTAAACCAGGGGGGGGGGGGGGGGGGACACAGAACATACATGTCACACAGTAATGGACAGTTATTTTGTATTTAAGTGAAAGAATGTGAAGAATGTGCTCATGTTAAAATTATAGATACAAATCTAATAATTTAGAGGTAAATAAAATTAAAAAAAATATCTCCCAAAAATTTTATTAAAAATAGAAAAAAACACTATGAAAATGAAATGATTTAAGCTTTCTGGACAAAAACAAATTTAATAAGTATAATTTTAAGGCTTCAGGTCATTCCCCCGAGGGAAGGATTTTTTACAGATACGGGAAACAAAAGAGATCAGGTGGCAGTAATGCAACATTTTGGATGCCAACTGCCGTAAAACACCAAGGAAGAAGAAGAAGAAGAAGAAGAAGAAGAAGAAGAAGAGAATGGAAGTGAAAAAGTAAACAAGATGGATAAAATTCGCTACTCCTGTCTTACTAACCCACCACACAGGCACGTGCACAGGTAGGGCTCAACCTGTGCAGAGCACATGCCCTTTTGAAGTGCCCTTTTTTTTGGTGATGTTTTTTTATTTATTTTATATATATATAAATTAATGCTATTGGTCATCCTTTAAGTCTATCTGTCTGTTTTAAAAATATTTAGCAAATGAAAGATCTTAAAAAGAGCTTCTGTAAATCATGTTCGATCCTCAAACGGTCAGTAAAGCTGATAACTCCGCCCACTCTATCGTGACTGAATGAACTGAAGCTCCGCAGCCGCCGCCGCACAGCAGACAGCAGCTGAACGAAGTTTTGCAAGGGTAAACAAAGATCTTGTTGTTTGAATAAGTACTAAACACGTTGTCTATAAAAGCTCATATTTTATTTATTTGATGTCTGACTAAGATATGTGGGACCTGAGAGAGAGGACTATATGCTAACATTTGCCATAGTCATAGCCAAAAAGCCTACACTTAAATAGCCTGTGCATACAGCAGCATTTCATTTTTTATAAAATGCGATTTTGACCATTGTATTTTACAACAGGAAAAACTGAGCGCCTATATAGCTATAACAATCTAGTTGGTAAGCTGTTGATGAAAATGTAATGATGCCGCCGGCGCCGTTTCCATCGGAGAATCATAAGCACATGTGCGCCCCCGCGCTGTTCGTACTGGAACTACACAAATCGACGAGTGATCCTCGTCACATATATTTCTAAGAAATGTGTTCTTTGATTTATGATTGCTGCTGATACACTTAATTTATTAACATTTAATCATGTTATGGTAATAATATTACATTATGGTTAATTCAAGGCTGTTAATATGGACGTATTCGCTGTCTAATTCTTGGATCTATAGTATTTTATATACTCTCCGGTCGTCCTCACATGTATAAATGTAGTAAAACATGGCTTTACTACAGTAATGTTGTAGTAGTAACTAAAAAAAAAAACACACATTACAGAAGATCACTGTGAAATCTTCATATTTTATTATCCATAATGTAATTTGTGATTTCATTCATTCCCAGGCTTAATTTATTTGATCCAAAATAAGCAAAAACAGTAATATTGTGAAATATTTTTACAATTTAAAATAACTGTTTTCTATTTGAATATATTTTAAAATGAAATTTATTTCTGTGGTCAAAGCTGCCTGTCATGTGATCCTTCAGAAATGCTTTTCACTGCAACTGTACTTTTCACACTATTTTATCATTTTTTTATTGCTGGCTTATTTTATGGGAAGTGTAGTGAATAAGAGACCTTCAAGAGACCAACATTGGTCCTCCACAGTGTCAGGTTTTTGCCATCAACTGCAACTGTGGAGAGATCCTTTTCAAAAATGAGGTTAAGAACCAACCCCGAAGCCTTTGCTCAGAGGAGAGACTAGACCTTCTCCCCATAGCCATAAAGAGGGACATCACAGTGAAGTCATAAACATTCAAGCATGGCTCACAGAAGGTTGCTGTTGTAATATGGTTTAAAGAAGCCTTGAAGCCCTGTATATCTATATTATCTATATTATTATTATTATGGTTGTTAATAATAGTGAATAAATCTAAAGCTTTTGAGACTATTATTTTTTTTGTATTGAATTTGTCATGAAGATGTGACCATTTCCTCCTTTTATGTAGGCTTACTAAATAATCTTGATATAAAAAAAGGGAGGGGGGTGCCCTTTTTCAGTTTCAGCACATGCCCCTAAAAAGGTCTGTGCACGGCCCTGCCACCACACCACACCAAGTAAAAAAAAAAAAAAAAGAGGGGAGGGAGAGGGAGAGGGAGGGGGAGAGAGGGAGAGGGAGGGAGAGAGAGGGAGAGAGAGGGAGAGAGAGGGAGAGGGAGAGAGAGAGAGAGAGGGGGGGTTAAGGAATAAATTGAAGGGAACACAATGTCAATATGCTCTCTAAATGTAAAAATATCGAGGGAGAAACACAGTATTAGCAACTTAGAGTAATACACTTTATAGAGGAAATCCAACTTCCAACAGATATCCATAATTTATAAATAATTTTTTACAAAAAAATGTAGCTTGAATACCTCTGCTCCCCACCTCTAGAATATGGAAAAAAAATATTTTTACTGTACCCTCTGATCACACCGCAAAAAAAAAGTGATGTTCTTTCTGTAGGCTATTTTTGTCTTGTTTTCCAGTGCAGATGTCTAAAGATTCTTACATCAAGATACATTTACTTGAGATAAAAAATTACAATATGAAGTCTTGTTTTCTGAGAAATTGATTTAAATGAACTGAGTTTGTTCATAAATATCTGCCTTTGGGCTAAAAAAATCAACTTAATTCGGGAAGTTCATATAACTCATTGACAGAAATTTGTTCTTGAAAAAAATTCACTTTTTTAAAATATTTTTCCAAGACTTCATTTTACATTTGCATCTCAAGTAGGATAAATGTATCTGCATTGTAAAATATTGATAGATTTAAGATTTTCTGCTCTGATTCAAGACCCTTTTAAGGCCTTAATTTGTGCAAAGGTGAATTAAGACTTTTTAAGACCCGCAGAAACCCTGTCATGTTTAGAGATCCAAAACACTACATTATATTTAAGAGCCGAGGCGGGGACTTTTAATATAGTGTCAGACCATACTAGTACATTGATCGATTTCTCCTCAAATCGAGCCAAGCACGGTTAATTGATGCAGAAAAATGGAGCTGCTGTGTCTGCTCATACCGTCTTTCTTTCTGTTGCTGAATGGACTTGAATTTTGTCTTTCTGATAACGGTGAGAACTTGAAGAATTTTGTTTTGATGCTGACAATTATCTATCTTTTGGGCGGTCGTTTTTTAATTTGTGAATCTTCATACTCACGTTACTTGCGTTTCTGTATCTGAGATATCTTAGCATTAGCGTCTCTGTAAGGTTAGACCCAGCAAATCTGTTAATTAATGTTTTTTGATATTTTCTTTTTGCAAAAAAGCTGAATTTCTTGTTTTAGTTGTCAACGGTCTGTGTCTTTAGGCTAAATATTTAATGAACAGAGTGTGTACAAACGTTATGATGATCACTGTGTGAACCAAGTTTTAAATCTCGAGACACGTAACTTGCGTCTTTCTTTCTTTCTTTCTTTCTTTCTTTCTTTCTTTCTTTCTTTCTTTCTTTCTTTCTTTCTTTCTTTCTTTCTTTCTTTCTTTCTTTCTTTCTTTCTTTCTTTCTTTCTTTCTTTCTTTCTTTCTTTCAGAAAAACGTTGGCAGTCATTCATCAGGTGGATCACAGAAGCCACAAATAATTACCAGCCATGCAGTCAGGAGAACTGCAGCTGTCATCTGAGGTCAGCAAATATAAATAGTATCTTACAATAGATTATCCATATACATGCAGCTGTACAGGTTGAAAGACTGTATAATGTAGACTTTCCTCCATCACGCTTTTGATTGCAGTGTCATGAAAGATGACCTTAGGCCATTTAAAAATGGCATATCTGAGGGGCTCATGGCAGACACAGTCCAAAGAGGTGTTGGTACGCACTACCAGGTAATAGGTAACAAGCTGTACAGAGAACAAAGCTGCATGTTTCCAGCAAGGTTGGTGAAGTGTAATTTTTTTAGTAAAATCATGATCCTGTCATGTGCAAATAGGTGTTGAATTTCAGACAATTATCCTTTCTTTGCAGATGCAGCGGTGTTGAGCACTTCATCCTAAAAGTGATTGACAGGTTGCCAGATTTGGAGGTGGTGATTAATGTGCGTGACTATCCACAGGTTCCTGGATGGGTTCAGCCAGTCTTGCCTGTACTTTCCTTCAGTAAGGTGTGTACCATGTACCCCAACAAAGTGCCTAAGAACAATCTACTTAAATTGATTTTATGGTATATCAGTAGCTTGACTATATTAAGGCATTTACTTGCATTACTTGTGACTCCGCCTTTAGATTATTAAAACTGATCCACTGAAACACCCCTGTTAAAACACCCCTCTTATTTGCTCCAGATATATTAAATTGCAAGGGCATCTCCTGTGCACAGCCCTCTTCAGGTCTCCCACAAGATTCAGGTCTGGGTTTTGGCTGGGCTATTCCAAAACATGAATCTTTATTTGCTGAAGCCATTCTTTTGTTGATTTAGATGTGTTTTTGATCATTGTCATGCTGAAAGGTGAAAGTTCTCTTAGCTTTCTAGCAGATGGCAAAAGGTTCTGTGCCAAAATCAACTGCTACTTGGAGCTATTTGTAATTCCCTCCTCCTCCACTAAACAACCAGTACCAGCTGAAGAAAAGCAGCCCCAAAGCATGATGCTGCCACCACCACCATGCTTCACCGTGGGTATGGTGTTCTTTTGCTGATGTGCTGTTGTTTTTGTGCCAAACCTACCTTTTACAATTTTGGCCAAAAAGTTCAATCTTGGTCTCATCAGATCATAACACATTTTTTTCCACTTGGTTTTGAGAGACTTTAAAACCAGGGTTGGTGTTGGGGTTGGGGTTGGGGTTGGGGGGGGGGGGGGGGGGGTGAGTGAATGCTCTCTGCCCACGCAAGGTCTCTCGCTCGCTCTATGCGGTTTGGAGCACAATCTCTGTCTCGCATGCACGCTCGCTCTAGATTGCGGGAGATTTTTAACGAATTTGCGGTATAACTAGTCGATCACGAGTGGCTCAACAGGTAGATCTGTAGATAAACTCATCTTTCAGGCATTTGACCGGCCGGGTTGACACTTCAGCGTGAGAAATCGGGAGTGTGGCGTGTGAGCTTGTGAAACCATTAAATGCGGGTGTCTCACGGCCAATGCGTGAGAGTTGGCAGCTCTGTTAGGCCGGAGACACACTGGCTGCGTGGCGTGAGCGTCTCAGCTGCGTGGCGTGTCCGTTTTTATTTCGGCTCCCATGTTAACAGGTTAGAGCTTGCACACTGTCTGCGTGACACGCGCGTCTCAGGCGCGGCATGAGCCGCGCGGAAAACGCGTGCATGCTAGAAATAGAACCGACGCCTATTTTTCACGCGACACGCAAGCGTGTTGAAAGCGTTTGCAGGCAAAATAGTATAGGAAAAGATGTTTATATGTCATTTTTTACACGAATACATATTAATAAATTACATTTTGATGTTTGAAAATCTAGGATTTGACATAAATTCAGATATAAATGTCTTTTTTTTTAATCCCATTATTTTTGCCTATATAATTTCATCCCATTTTATTTTTTAAACAGTCGAGTCCTGGTGTCCACTACAGAGGTCATAGCATATGAATAAAATATAGCCTATATATATTTTCATTTGTTTCTAATGATCTTAACAATGTGATTACATGAAAAAAAAATCAAAAAAATTCTTTGAAAAAAACTTTCTGGGCCTCAGGAGGATATAAAGTTAGGATAGGCTACCATAACATCGTGTGTCTTCTGAGTGACGGTCCAACATCAGGTAGGCTAAATATAGGCTCTTTAAAGCTACACAAAATTTGTAAATGTTATTGAAATAAACAGACAGCCGCATGTTTCCCTATTTTTCGGATTTTGGAAGATGCGTGATAAAAGTTGAAATTGTTGTCGTAAAGGCAAGAGCAACAGTAATCCAAATGTAGACTGGTCTGTCGGCGCCCTCCCTCTATGTCACATATAGCGAATATGTATTCGTGTACGCCACGCAGCGCCGCGTCAGACACGCTTCTGGTGTGCAAAGACACAGAAAACGCGATGCAGCCGCCACGCAGCTGACACGCAACAGAAACGCCACGCTCACGCCACGCAGCCAGTGTGTCTCCGGCCTTATCGTGTGGAGCTATGTCTACCGAGTGGGTAATACATCATACACAGTATCATAGAATTATGTCGAATTGCAATAAAGCAGTTTGTGTTTCTCGCTCGTTCTCGCTTCTCACGACACTTCTATTTCCAACTTACCGGGACGTTAGTCCCCATATTGCAAGGTTGGTTCCGCTGGGAGCAGCGGGGAAAGTCACCATTCTCTCCAGAACAGGTTATTGAACCATTCAAATTATTTCTAAACAGTTTTATTAAGTTGAAATAGTTGCCAAGTGCCCCTCTAAGAGATATTTTTAGCCGGGATTAGATATTTTTTAGTCAGAAAAGGCTTGCATCTTGCCAACCTGCCCCATTGCCCAGACAGATGGAGAATATGAGAGATCTGTGTCACCTGTAGGAAGCATCGGTACTTGGCAGAAACAGCAGCAACTATTTTGCAAGCCACTTGACAGCTTCCCTTACCAGTTTTCTCTTTGCCTTTTGGAGGGATGCTCTGTTCTTGGTTGTTTCTGTTCTTGAATTTTATAGTTGTGCCATACTTTCTCTACTTGTTAATTACTATCTTCACTGTGTTCCATGGTATATCTAGTGAGAGCACATTGATGCTACGTAAGCTCTTTGTGGCCCATGGCTCTTGTAGTAGTATGCAACCAAGAAGATGTCAGAAAAATCTTACAGGAACAGCTAAGATTTATTAGGAATAAATCAGTAATTTCAGGTGAAGCCAGGTGTGTACTATTTGATTTATTTTTATTTTGAATTAGGTGCAAAAGTTCTGACGTGATTTATCTTTGTTTTATTTTTTTTCATCACAAAAAACGTGTGTGTGTGTTTTAAAGCAGCTAAAATCTTTAAAAAACCCCCCACAATTTTGGCTTTGGTAATGACACCAGCATCTATCAATACTAAATCTATACAATAGGTGACAAATAACCAGCCTCAAAAGATAACCGAGTTGAAAGCAAATCTATTAAGAACACTGCATGAAACTGCTGTAACAAATGTGTTGCTTGTTTTCAAGAATAAATATAAATAGTTCTCAGTCCTCCATACTCAGTATACTAGTTTGTATATCACATGGTGCAAACTGGCACAATAAAATCAAAATGTAACAATAAAATAAACTTGTCGCTGATGGTACTTCTGGAAAAGTAAGCTGGTGACCTTGAATATGCTTTTATTCTTTTCTGTGGGTGTCAAAATGAGAAATAATGAAATGACATATAACATTAGCTGTTATACATCGAACAGTGAATGATCAGCATTTATTAATCTTGGTTTAGATTTAAACGACAAACAAATTGTATTAATTAATGTTTGAGTTAATATTAGTTTAATTCATCAAATAATGTTACCTTGCAAAACATGCATTATTTATAAATATAATATTTTTAGGTCAGGTTACCTAATGAATGTTGACGAAGGTAGCTTTATTGTAAAGTGTTATTGTAAACATTCATATTAATAATATTCATATTTTACTAAATTCAATTTAATAATATCTTTATTCATTCAAGCAAATTCAGTTAAAATCGCAAGTGCAAATATTAGGAGACCTAAACATCATTGGTTCTAGCGTGTGCGGAGGCAACACATTATTTTTAGCAACATTTATGACTTTTTTCATCTCTTTTGTAGGCAAAGTAATGCCAAATTTCTCTTCTACTGCCCTCCTTATTAATTACCTTGGGGCGTGTAGAGCAGGACCAGGCAGGGGTGTGCTGAGCCCACCCAAACGTCTGCTTTGCCCACCCAATTAGAATTTAGGCACAGATAGTGTTAATCTGTTTCTTACAATCTGAAGGGGGCTGTGTTCAGAAATTTGATGAAGGGTTGTAAAATGCCCCAACCAATCAAAAAAAATTAAATAAACTTTTGCAGTATTTCTCTTTTATTAGCTGAAAATAACGGCACGGTGCATCATACATTCAAGAGGCGGCTTCATGATTATGTATCTTCATATTTACTTGACTGACTGATATTTATCTTCATATTTAGGGATTGATTTTAAAATGTCTTTTGGGATTCTCTAAAATGGGTCATACCATTGCAATTACCTGAGCAGTTGAAATACACTAGAAAATGTCTAGGTTACGACTGTAACCTCTGTTCCCTGAGATGACACTTTGGGGAACGCCTCAGGCGTGACGTGTCAGAAATCACTATCAAATCACGGCAATCATATTGACCGGCGACAGCCCGTGAATCATTAGTGTGAATGATTAACGTGCGACCTGGAAGTATAAAAGGTCGCCTTGCAAACCTGGCAGGCCCCGAGGCATGGCGAAAGACGCAGTGTCAAGTTCCCTGTTCTCAGGGAACAGAGGTTACAGTCGTAACCTGGACGTTCCCTTTCGAAAGGGAACTCGCACTGCGTCGATGGCGCTTTGGGGAACGATATACCAACGCCACCATGCTAAGGGGTGGGCCTGCCATAGGCAGTGACAACTGTCAGAACCAGCAAGTTCAAATGAAATGCCAGAACCACTCACCCTCAGGTCACACTGAGCTGTCAGCATTCCCTACTGTAATAGCCCAAGCTATATGCTTCACAGGAAAACCTCCTTAAACTTTGTTTGATGAGAGGCATACCTAGGCCTGCTCAAGGGCCTAGGACCACAGCTTCAAACTAGAAGGGGTCCCTTCTAGGGAATGTGGCTAGGGAACCCTAAGGAACCCAGCCAGTCACTATTCAGGGGAACGTACCACCCAAAATGCCACCAGGACGGCCTGACCTGGTGTCACTTACATTGGACACTTCAGTCTGGCCACTTCCTTTCTGTCTGAAGACAAAGCCTCTGGACACTTGTCTTTAGGTAAGGCATCCAACCCGAGGGACTGCAAAGCTGGCAGTGAACCACTCGGCCCGGATTTCAGAGACGGGGTATCCTGGAGAGCATGACTCAGCATAGTGCTTACAACCCTTGCTAGCGAGGGGAGTTTCTCTGCTCGATCAACGGGTCTACCCAGCGCTTATGTTTCAAAGCACTGAGGAGGCCTGAGAAGGCCTAAGGACTGAACTAACTGGGAGGCTTCACGAGAAGCCTACGACCGTCTGACCAGACTCAGGAGGCTGAGTACTCATAGTGACCCTCAGTGAGGGGAGTACATGACCTGCCTGGTAGGCAAACCAGGCTGTAGGCTAGCTAGAGGTTCCAGGAGGGAGGCAGTAGCAGAAAGTGAACACTTTGGTCGTGCTAGGGCGCTAGGTAGCTTTCAGAAGCTGCCCGCTAAGGCCAGCTGAACTGATAGCAGAGCGGCCACAGTTGCCAGAACCCAGTATCACTGGGAAATCCACTCATAGGGAGGCCTGGTGAGGCCCATAGATATAAACACTAGATGTCGCCTTGGGGTTCTAAACATGCGTCAAAACCGCCGCCATCTTGGAACAGGGGTCTTGTCATAGGAAGTAGCTAGGTAACGCTGAATTCATGGATGATGCCGGACTTTTGTGCTGCGTATGGATGTTTACATTAACGAAATCTAAAAACCAGACAGCAAGGGATTACATTTCACAAGATTGTGAAATTTTTTAATTTTTTTTTAATTTCTCTGGGCTCTATAATAAATACATGTCTGACCGTTGGAACGAACCAAAACAACTAGAAAATCACATTCATGACGATTTATGGTGATTTTATTTCCGTAAGACCTTTTCCTACATTGACGCTGATGAGGGGTTCCCCTGTTTCAAGATGGCGGCTCTATTGACGCATTCGTTCCAATGAACTGCCGTAGCCAAGTCGACATCTAGTGTTTATATCTATGGGTGAGGCCTACTACCTAATAGCCAGTCAGGCTAGCTGTCCAGTTGCCCGTACTTGGGAACTCGCCTACCGGGAGGCCTGGTGCGGCCTACTACCTGTGTCAGTCCCCGAGCGGCCTGCTAAGGCCAGCTGTCCAATCCTGGGGCTCGGTCTCGGGGCGGCCTGTTAAGGGCGACCGCCTGAAAGTATCTTAGGTAAGAAACTGATTACCATGGACAGTAAGGTTGGGGACTGAGCTACATGGTGGCCTGATAAGGCCAAACGTCTGACAGTGGTAAATCCTATCTGGCTGGGGACTCGCTATCAGCGAGGCCTGGTTGGGCCTACTAGCTGATAGCCAGTCTATTCTGCTACAAGCATATAACGTTGGGAACCATACTACTACCAACACAAATATTGAGGCCACCGACACAAGGCCTAAATAAGGCTAGCTACCTGGTCGCAGCTATAATGTATGTCCCACAACGTTAGGACTCCCTTCCGAGGAGGCCTGTTTAAGGCCTACTACCCATCAGTGAGTCTACTGCCCGAAACACTAAGGCCAACCAGATGAGTTAAGCTGGCCTACAGCGCCCTCTTGGGGGCTGCCCAGTCAAGGAGGCCTGCGGAGGCCTACTACCTAACAGTGCAGCCTTCGTTGGCAGATAAGCTGTTTACACAGCACCTACATCATCCTGGTGCCTGAACACATTGCCCATGGCAGTGTACTCAGCAAAAGCGCAACACCCTTTAAGCAAGGGGAGTATAACTACGCCACTCTGCCTCAGTGGTGGCCCCAGATTGAGGGGCCTATCATCTATACGCATGGGCGTCAGCTCATGGCAATGCTCTGTCTTCAAGGGAGCGTAATTCAAAAACCGAAATAAAATTAAATTTAGAACTCTCCGCTCAACCCGAGCCAACGTGGTGTGAGGTAGATTGATACAGAGCTGAGAATGGAGTACTCATAACTACCCTGTATCAACGGGAGAGTAACAACCATCTGCCCCTGAGAATTTTAACTGGGTGCGTGCCTGCCAGTGTCTCTAGAGGTGACAGGGAATTTCCTGTGCCCAGCCTAGGGGAGTGGGGCTCGTTTGCAAGCCAATCCCATCGCTTTAGCTGTTTCTCAGCGAGCTGAGTGGAGCCTAATCTGGAGGCCCAAATCCATATTCTAGCTCTGTACAGCAGGGTCTGGCAAACAAAATGATCTCTTTGCAGCGCGAAAGACGGCCTAACCCTGCTCGAAAAGACCCATTGTACTGGGGAGGCCTTACTGAAGGCCTAACCCTAGATCTTTAACAATCATGCCTCTACTACCAACCTACATTACTTAACATAACTTAACACCCCCGAATGTAGAGAAGGGGGCGGGCCTTGGCCGAACGACTCCCTATTATGGGAGGAGGCTGTCATCTAGGAATGCTAAAAAGGTCTAAGCTCACGTAGTGAACGGCCAGAGGCAGAAATGCTTCAGCAGAACGCCTCCACTATCCCTAGTATAGCCTAGGCCAGCTTTTGAGGCGGCCCTAGTGAGGGCCAGCCTATAAGCATAGATCTACCTGAGGCTCAGAGGAGAACTAGGAAAATGTCAGACGGCCCCGTGGGCCGGGCATAAGATCTATCTGAAGCTCCAGCGTCAGTATCTAGAGAAAAATCTAATATACTCTCAAATAAAAGTATTATTACTAAGAGAGGAGACAAACTACTCTACCCTGAGGTGACTAATAGCCCGAGGGCTAAGACAGATGTGCTTGGAGAATAAACCAAGCGGCAGCATTCAACGTTACCATTTTTTAAAATGATGCTCTGCCGCTTAGTGCTCCGCTAACATTCCAGTAGGAATGAGCGGCGGCCTCAAAAAAGCTCTCATAATGAGAGGAAGCCTACGTTGTTAACATAGTTCACATCTAGAATGAGCGTTTGCACACCCTGTGAGTTCACAAAAAGGGAAGCCATCACATACTCACACATGAAGCCCATATTACTGGTGCTTCTCACTATCGTTCTAGCCACCTAACAGGGGGAACTTTTTTTTATGTACATTAGACATTGACATGACCCCATAACTCTATACAGGGAACGAGGTCAGTAGAGAGATACATTTTAGTGTTAGTTGCACACAAAAATTACTCTTAAAGAAAACCAACTCAGATCACCTGCGGTGTGCGAAGTGAAGACTCACCACACAGTTCTTTATGACCATGGGGTCTACCACTAATACATGCCTGAAAGAGGCACTCTCACTAACCAAGCCAAGGCGGGCCATCAGAATATCGTATTCCACTCATCATGGGCCCAACCTCAGGCCTGATGTAAGAAGCGCCTGGGGAGTCGTGGAAGAGGAGAGGGCTAAGCAATGTAAGATGTAAGAAGCGCCTGGGGAGTCGTGGAAGAGGAGAGGGCTAAGCAATAATTACGCCCTCAGGGAAGGTGATCCATCACCGATGCTGTATGCGTTTGTGCTGAATTACGTCCCTTAAATCGCACTTCCTGCGGGAGTCCCGCCTCTTCTGCGAACTACTCCTCCATGGAGGGTACAAGACTCGAGAGGCGACGCTGGATCTCTGGCCCTGTCTACCATGATGGGCCAGGTCCTCCCGCATGTCTGGGTGTGGAATGGGATCTCAGCGGTATGCAGGTCCTAAATGCAGCTGAGCGTGCCTTCGTCTCTTTGAACTTTCCTACCACCGCCTCCACGGAGGTGGCAAAAAGTTCTGAGGGCGAAACCGGTGAATCGAGAAGAAAGCCCTTCTCTTTCTCCCTGCTATCAGCCAGGTTTAACCACTGTTAACCACTCTCTCCGTGGCCGCCATCGACCGGCCTATAGCGGCAGCGGTTTGTTTAGTGGCCCGGAGAGCAAGATCTGTGGTGCGGCGCAGGCTGCGCAGCTCAGCAACCGTCTCAGGGGACATCCCTCCCCCCTGGTCAAGATCCCCCAGCAGATCGGCCTGGTACGCCTGCAACACCGCCATGGTGTTCCATGGCAACTGCAGCCTGACCGCAGCACGATCATTATCACCCACTGGCTCAGCATACACCGGGCAGAGTGGCTGAGAGGGTTCAGAATGATTATCATCCAGCAGATCCAGATCCAGCAGAGCACTCGCTGCTGGGCCAAGAGGAGAGAAATCCTCCACCTGCAGCTCACCCTCGTCAGCCGCCGGATTGTCTGAGAGATACCCCCCTCTCAAGATGATCGGCGAGCTCCATCTGGGAACCCCAAGATGTGAGTCGCCGCTCTGCCTCAGCACGAGGTCCAGATGCGAGGTCCCTTTTCACTCGAGAAGAGGGCTAGACGAGAGAGGAGTGTTCTCAAAGGAAAACTCTCGCAGTTTGCACAGGCAGCTCCCTCGAGAACTGCCTGTGCTTGCTCTTCACCCAAACAAAAAACGCACAGCTTGTGTGTGTCACCCGGCGTGAAGTATCTTGGGCACGGGTCCGCACACACAGCATTGTTTTGCTTTCTCTTTGCATTTCATTTTTCTTACCGTAACTGAAGCGCTTTCAGACAGAACAGTCCCTGAAGACGAAAAGATGATTGTCATGTTTGCAAAGGCGCCCTTTTATAATTCCAGGTCGCATGTTAATCATTCACGTTAATGATTCATGGGCTGTCGCCGGTCAATATGATTGCCTTGATTTGATAGTGATTTCAGACACCTGTCACGTCTGAGGCGTTCCCCAGAGCGTCATTGACGCAGTGTGAGTTCCCTTTCGAATGGGAACATCACTTATTTGAACGTGCATAGATAAAGCAAGAACAATGTAACTGTTGGCTATAAAATGCATATGCATAGTTCAGTTGAAACACTGCCCTGGCTTGGCTGTTATTGCTATTAAACTGAATGTACATGGTAAACTGTCTGCATAAATAGCAACAATGAAATAAGAATGTGCTGTTTATCTTTTAATCAGTTAGGGGCCATTCTCAAATAACATGTTCCCTTTCGAGTTTGGTTCTCTCAACATTGCGTCAGTAGCTGACACTAGGGGTGGGCGATATGGCAAAAATATCATATCACGATTTTTTCCTGGAAAATCACGATTCACAATTTATCACAATTCTTTTTCAAGTTGGTTTTACGATTTTGCAAGTGACTGAGCATTACAGCCAAACTAATGTCCCTATTTTAAAAACAAAGCCTTAGGTAACAAAATATAAAATAAAAAAGAATGGCTGACATTTAGGCCAAAGTGGCGAAGATAAAGATCTTTGTCATTACTTTCTTTGTTATTAAAAAAAATAAGAACAAAGATACATATTACTATTACACAATATGCAAATGAAATGAAAACAGTGAAATGAACAGTGCTTTATTTTTTTTCAGTGAGTGATTTTTCTATTTGTTTTGTTGTTTTATTAACATTTAAAGAGATAGTTCCCCCAAAAATGAAAATTGTCATAATTTACTCTCTCGAGTTGTTTTAAACCCGAATAAGTTTCTTTCTTCTTTTGAAAATGAAAGTTATTTTGAAGAATGTGGGTAACCACATTACTGTGGGTAACAGTTGCTGGTCCCCAGTGTATAGTTTTTTTCTCCTATGGAAGTCAATGGGGACCAGCAACTGTTTGGTTACCCACATTCTTCAAAATATATTTTGTGTTCAGCACAAGAAATAAATTAATACAGGTTTGGAACAACATTAGAGTGAGTAAATAATGACAGAATTTTCATTTTTATGGTGAACTATCCCTTTAAGGACAGGCGGCAGCATGTTTACTAATAGGCTACTGTCGCTTTAAGACCGGCACGCAACACATATAATATACACACATATAACACGCGCACCAGATTTTCTCTCAAATGTTTGCTTTCACTTTAGACATAACCAACTCTGTTTATGTAAACCTTGTATGTTTTTGACAGTATTAGCACAATGAGACTCTAAAGATAACTTAGTCCAGTAACCAGGCGCTGTTTGACAGGCTGTTAGTTCCTGTGAGCTTCGGGTGTACGCACTTAGAAAAGCGCACGTTAGAACAGCGCATCAGCACGCGAATTAAATGTTTAACCGGCAAGGCTTTAAAGCACATGCAAATAATGAACTTTTGTGAATTCAATTCAATTCAAATTTATTTGTATAGCGCTTTTCACAATACATATTGTTTCAAAGCAGCTTTACAGAAAGTGCATTTCAGAAATGTACATAGAAAAACACAGTTAGTTAATCATCATGTATTAATTTAGGGCATATTGCCGGCGTTGAGTCGTCTCTTCACAGGCGTCGAGTCGTCTCATCGCAGGTGTTGGGGCATCTGAAGTCTCCGTGAGAGGCTGGATACAAACTGGAGCTGACGAACGCTATTTACCTCGGGATTAGGGTCCCGAGATAACAGCAGAAAAGCAGATGGGAAATAATTAGCGTAGCTGCTGTTCATAATATTAATGCATTCGATCTGATTCAACAGTGGTATAAAAGGTAAGCATTATGTGAATGCTTGGCTGAAGAGATGCGTCTTTAATCTAGTTTTGAACTGGGAGAGCGAGTCTGAGCAACGAACAGTATCAGGAAGGCTATTCCAGAGTTTAGGAGCTAAATGTGAGAACGCCCTCCCTCCTTTAGTGGACTTAGATATCCTAGGAATGACCAGAAGCCTCGAATTTAGGGATCTTAAAGAACGCGATGGATTGTAGGGCGATAGAAGATCCATTAAATACACAGGAGCTAAACCATTTAGGGCTTTTTTCAGAATTGCAGTGTCCCGTACCTCTGCATTAACGTGTGATGTGTAGCAGAGTTCTGCACGGGTCCGATTTTGTAAATCCATACCCGCAGTGCTTAAAACCACATCCGACCCGTTTTCCGACAACAGCATTAATTAAAATCAGCACCTGACCCGACCCACTTAAAATAAAACCGAAACCCGACCCGCACCCGAAATAAAATCAGTTTAGCCTATCAGATTATAGACACACTTACAAAAATGTTTACCTTCAATTCTGTCCCCTTTGAAAAATAATGTTCGATAGAACTGCTTGGTTTGTTACCACAGTTATATGCGTGCCTCCTCAGCAGCGATGAAGTTCCACATTTGCGGCTATCCAACACGAAAACTTTAAGGCAGAGTTCTGAGAACTCCAAATTCCTCCCACACACTGGACTTGATTTTTGATGACGTATTGTCGACAACTTTACAATCTCCACTAGCTATTCTTTTCTTCAACTCCTCAGGATCCATCTCGATGACTGCAGGCAGATCGCGCGGTTGTGATTTTTTTTTTAAGTGAAAGTAGGCCTAGAGACTCCTGGGAGGGCGCGGGCACAAATAAACTGATATGTATTTTAAATTATTTTATCAACTTGAAATACAAGCATATTTTTGTAGATGTGTTCCTAAAAATATGCATATATTTTGACGTTTGCATGTGACTGTTTTAAACCCGTGTTTAGACCCGTGTTTCCCCCTTGTCCGACCCGCCCCTCACCCGTATCCGACACATTTGGATATTTTTCACCCGTTTCAGCAAAATTTGCGGGTCACCTGTCCGTGCAGGACTCTGTGTATGTGCGTCACATTACACAGTATGTTGAGACAGAGGCGCCAGAACTGCAACTGATAGAATGCACTGTAACACGATACTACGATATTTCTTTAAAAGCAGATTGTGGAGACATTTTAATCGTCCGCTATCAAAAATCATGATATCGCACACCCCTAGCTGACACTATGGGGAAATCACACCTTTTCTGTGTGAATACTGAAGCCCTATGAAAACTTGCAGACGAGAATTCGCCTGCCAATGGCGTACAAGCGCACAAAATAGAGGCGGGCTCCTCTGTTCTATAAGGCGCCGCTGAACGCCATTCCCTTCTTTCTCCTTCAGACAGATACACTGTCTTCAAGAAGCCATCTACAGCTCGCCTTTGAGGAATGCTCACCAGAGGACGGTGCCTGGATGGCCGCTCCCCTGTAGCGTTCCAGTAAGTATTTGATTTTTCTTTCAGATGACATCCGGACTACTGTTTTCTGCTTGAGCGTCGCCCTCTCAGAAACAGTGCTGCATGAGTCTGTCTGCTCTCTATCAGTGGTGGACCTCAAGGACTCCGGTGGTGAGTTCATGCCAACTAAGTGTCCGCGTTCCTCTCACCCAACCATTCCGGAAATAAACCTGGCTTCTCATGCTCCCTCCTCCGTGGTGGAGCTGCGAGCCGAGCGTGAAGACTACACTGCCCTACAAAGGCAAAAGACCTTAACTCGCTAGAGTGTGGAACTGAGAAAAAAGATTTTTAGATTTTTAAAGATTTTTAGTTGTCCCGCCGAATTAATTATAGGTAGGACACTGAAACTCTGGCAATTAGATGTTTAAGTAATGAAAATTATCTACATCATAAAATTTTGAGCTCAAACTTGACTTTTGACCACTATTTTAAAGTTACTGTACTCTGCCTTTGTATTGTCAGCAAAAAGTGAGAAGTCATGCAAAGGCAGTAACTTCCACATTATCAATATTTGGTTGCTGATCACCATTAACAAAATCATTATAGAACACCTGTATAAAATGTAGTGATCATGGCATTTATTTTGTATGATTTACAATTACCTAGCCTTCTAGTTATTGTGCTTTGGTTGCATTCTGGTGGCCCCATTAATACATTAGACATGACAAAATACCTCCATAGCGGTAAAGACTAAAGAGTATCTTCAAGTGGTACCGAATGGCATAAGACTTGCTAAACACGCGTTATAATGTAATGTGATGATCACGATAAAACAGATCCTCGCGCACATTCGACCCGGAGACTGGTTTATAGCGATGCGTGGATCTGAAAGACGCATACTTTCACAGGCGTTTTACCAAGATTCGTGTTCGAAGGTGTCACGCTCCGTTCACGAAAAGTAGCCTATGCATTGCTTGACCCCTTAGGACTCAGTAGAGCGCGTTCTGGACTACTTAGACGACTAATGCATTTATAGCACAACCTTCTGTGTTCTGCGTCTTTTCAGTATGCGTTGGTTTCAGCTGTCTGCCTTATTTTTGTGCGTGCACTTCGCTCGTCCCGCGGATTTATTCCGGACGCTGTGTTTTGTATGCATGCTTTTAACAGCTGTTCTGATGTTGTATGCACCAGCACTTCATTATGTGCTTCATTATGTTGTTTGCGCCCATATACCCTTGTTGCTTCATTATTATCACTCTGTGATATATTAGTCCCGCGTCGGCTCGACCGTGTAGGCGCCGGCGAAGTTTTGGCACTCTGCCAGCTAGATGCATGATTGTTTCAACTAGGTCCGGTACCCGAACTGGGTGAGGCGGGGCTTTAGTTTTTTGTTGTATTGACCTGCTTCGGCATGTGTAACATTTTTCTGTCAACTCTGCATATATCCTTCGCGGGTTAAGAGCATACTAAATGTTCTGACCGCATTAGTGCAGGACAAAGCTCTGAGGACATCAGAAGTTACAGGGACGGATGGTAGCTGTACAAAGTACACAGGCTACATCGTAATTTTAATGGAGAGTAAAACAAAGGCAGAACACCATATAAACTGATAGGTAGCATTTTTTGATAGAATTCCAGCACAGTAACTTCATATTGACGCGCGGCTAAACAAAGGCAGAGTGCCGTAACTCAATATGAGCGTTCCAAAACTAAGCCAAAGAGCCGTAACTGGTGTTACGGTGTTCTGCCTTGGTTTCTCATGGGCTTTTGGAAGTTACGGTTAAGACAAACCATTATTTTCTCGAAAAAACAACGTAATTGACTCAAGATACTTATCCACATGATAAAGGAGGTCTTGAATGTGCCAAAAATATCAATAACTCATTTTCAACCAAAAACGAAGTTACGGTCTTTTGCCTTTGCACGGCAGTACAGCTAAGGGTTCTCATCCCAGCACAGGTCCCACATGGCCCCTACTCTCGAAATGTGTAGCTCCCCACCTCAGAGCCGCGATCTGCCATGTAAAAAGCACAAATTGCTCCAGCTCCTCACTCATTCACGCATAAGCACCGGCTGTGCCGCTGTTTTTCAAATGGGTGTGTAGTGTTGCTTACACTAGCCAATGTATACATTGGTGCTGCAATCATTCATATAATGATGTTTTCAGCGCTCTTCCTCTGCACAGTGTTCTGTGCGACTTGTCTAGCTCTGCCTCAGCCCCTTGCATAGAGCCTGAGCTAGCTATGAAGATAACTCGTGGCCGAAACGCCATCTGTCCCCGACACGAGGAAAGTGCCTAGCATTGTACACGGGTCGACAGTAAAGTATAACCGCTCTCTTATTCCCATCACGGTTTTCCTGCCTATTGCAGGCATTGAGATCATTTGTTGTCTTTGTGCAATGGCTGTTCCGCTGTGTGGTGTGACAAAGCTAATAGACAGAATACAGAAGGTGCTTCTTTATCAGAACTCTTTTCTCTTGTACGATAAGCCCCTGCGGCAAGTATCATATAAAAAGCACAAAATGCTGCAGCCTTTGTCAGAATATAGGGAGGTGTGACATTATCTGCTGGGGCCTCCAAAGAGTTCTGGAAACAATACGAATGGGTACAAGATACATTTCTTCTGCCGGATGCCCCATTTTTAATGTCTGTTGTGCAAGCTCTAAAACGCCCCGGCGTTACGAATGCATTATCAGAACGCTCCCTGTTTGCAAAAAAACAGATCCTCTCGCAGTTTGGCCGGAGGACTATTTATCTCCGCGCATCTGGAGAATGCCTGCTTCCATATTCAGATCATCATGAGTGTTTCTGAGGTTGCTTTATGGGCACAGTGTTCCACTTCAGTCACTTCAAATGGACAAACTCTTTGTACATTCATTGAATGTTTGAACGCGGCTCTCTCCCCTCTAAAATTAATAGTTCATGTGCTAAATGATCTGGATGATTGACTGATCATGGTTCATTCAGAGAGTGTTTAACCACAGACTTCTGCTTCTCAACCACCCAGAATCCCCTGCTTAGGGAGTGGAGCTGGGTTTTATTTGCATGCCACCTTTCACAGGGGCTCTCCCAGTCTGTTATGTACACTCCCACTGAGTTCGAGCCGAGAAGCCTTGAGTTCTCAGGAAACACTCTGGCAGATCACACATTTGTCACAATTGACGGTTTTACATCAGTTTGGGTAACACACTGTCGCATAGCTGTGAACTTCGAAACAACAGCATTTCAAGTAACAAAATGACCAAAATCATGATATTGAACCACTTGAAATATAATATATACCAATGTTTTTCCAGTACCTGTATGCCGCACAACCCTACTGACGTGTATTGGTATAGTTCTACTTTTGTTCACTGTTTAGACACCAGACTACCAGGACATCATGTACCCTGCATGGACATTCTGGGAGGGAGGTCCTGCTGTATGGCCCATCTACCCCACTGGACTAGGCCGATGGGATCTCATGAGGGATGACCTGAAAAAGTTGGTAACAAAGTTAGAATATTTAAAGTCTCATTTCTTTTTAAAGTCTGATCTCATCCCAACATCTCAGTATATTATACAAATCCAGATTTAAGAATGCTTGAGAGTATACAGAGGATTAACTCCATTGTATTCATTTTAAGGCTATTAGATGTATTCTAATTTTTAGTTTACACTCTTCAGATCAGCTGCACGATGGCCCTGGAAGAAGAAAAGCCCAAAAGGATTCTTTAGAGGCTCTAGGTCTGTTGTGTCTCCATTATACAGTACAATGCAGAGTTGTTTTCAGCAAAGCTGATCAGTTTTTCCAATGTTTAAAGGACCAGTTCAGAGAGGGACCCTCTGATCCTTCTCTCAAGGGAAGCCCCTGACCTTGTGGATGCAGAGTACACCAAGAACCAGGCCTGGAAGTCAGAGAAGGTTTGTTTACTCTTTAATATACAAGGCATGTAAAATTAATCTAGATTATGTAGAATTAAGTTAAATTTGTGATGAAATGGAAGTAGCAAGAGATCTTGTGACAAACATTCGAGTGTTAAGGATTATCGGAAAAGAAAAAAAATGCAGGGCTTCTATTTATCGGTTGTTGGTTGGATTTTGAGATGTGGGCATTTTTACTCCAAAGTGGAGGCAGATGAACGTGAATTTGCTAGGACTGGTTTAAGAGAACAAAATTATTAGAAAAGTCCTGCATACGTCACCAGACAGATGTTATGACAAATGATTAAACTAGGGCTGCAACTAACGATTATTTTAATAATCGATTTATCTGTCGATTATTTTTTCGATTAATCGAATCGGATAAAAACAACTGAAAAACAAAAAAGCATTAATTTCCAACCCTTTATTCAAAAACAGAACTGACAGTGCAAATTCACAGTGCAAAAAATCTTTCAAAAAATCAGAAAGTGCACAAACGGGTTGCTCCTTGAACATTCCTGAGCTGTTAAAGGTGCATTGCGCAACATTTCATGTTAAAAATACCCGTTTTTCTAACCCATACATGCTTAAACAATTGCCTGATGGGCTGAATGAGCCCTTCTCTGATCACTGCGATTGCCTCTAATCTTGTACAGTAAAATAAATAAGAGGGATTCGGGAGGGAATTTGAGACTGGGCGTGACGGCATGCGCGTTCACGCTCACCTGGCTATGTCTGGCAGGTTTGTGTATTCGCCGCCATTCTCCGTATCAGCGAAGACAACTCGAGCGACAAAACTTTAGTCAACTTTCGACAAAAGTAGAAGATGGATTCTAAGAGACCGGCTTGTAGTTCATTTCAAACCCCAACGCAAACTCCACGTACGACAAAGAAAAGAAAACTTTTGTCTAGTGCCACCAAAAGGGCCAAATTGGAGTCAGACAGGCGTCGGAATAAGACGAGAGTCAACATCGGGAAGGCTTTCAACAAATGGAGAGATCTCCGGTCTGCTCTAGGGCTCAAACGGGATCCTCAGTTGGCTTAAAGTAATAACTTATATTGTTCATGAACGTGTTTCCATAATAATACAATCATACAGTAAACACATAACATGGAGATAGATAACTGTTCAACATGGAGATAGATGGAAACAAAAAACGAAGTTTTCTACTACCCCCGTTTTCCCCTCACACAATTTGTGTAAAGTGTAATTTACTCAAATGATTTTCCTTTCATATATTTAAAATGACTTGCAGATTTATAACTTTATTACCTCTGAAGACATTATGACTGTAAACAAAAGATTTGTGCGGCTGATGCTCCTTTGGTTATGAACAGCTCGTGCTCGTGCAAGCGTGCGTATGCGTGTGGTCCATGAGCCTGCACACCTCTGGTTGCAGTTTCGCTTGTCGCCAGAGGGGGCATAGTTCTGCAAAAACTCAGAGACTTGCGCAATGCACCTTTAAAGTAAAAAAAAAAAAAAAAATGGACTAACACAAAAAACATACACATGTATGCTTTACATATGCTTTTTTAAAAGCAAGTCCTCAAAAATATGTATATTTTTGTTTAAAGGGACCTGAGCTGTCAGAACAATAAATAATTTATAAAAAATAAAGAAAAATACAAATCAGAAAACTTAACAGGATTTGTTTGAACGTCAGAACTTGTTCTCTACACTACACTCACAGACGCACATGCTCACAAACTCTCACGACTCACACTCACAGACGAACACACTCACAGATGCAGACACTCACAAACTTGTGTTTTTTCTTTTTGTCAAATATGTTATTATCTTTAACAAAATGTTTGACATTTGACAAGCACATGCACACAAAAGACAAGTCTTGTGCAGTCGGATAATAGGTAATAATAATAGCAATAATAATAATTATAACAGAAGATAATATCTCTAGTCTATCCTAATATTAATTATAAATACAATGTATATAAAATATAAATGCAATATAAAATAATAAAAAAAACAAATACAATGGATTGACCACCTCATATGGTGTGTAAGGTAGGCCTATTTTGCAGCTCATCCTTTCCGAGGATATAGTGAAGTTTCTCTGAGTCATTTAGAGTTAAGAATGAAAAATTCAGGGCTGCAAATTTTGAAAAAAAAAAAAATAATTCCCTTGTAGTGGTACTTGGGACAGACAAGAAAGTGTTTTCATCTTCTGTCTATCTGATTCAAATCACAGTCTGCTAATTCAGTGGTAATAATTTAATTGTTGTTTTTATTTATATTGTTGTCATTTATCGAACTTCCGTGCCTCATATATAATAATTATATATTACTATGTACAATTTACTAATGCTCGGACACACTCGGTCTCTCTCGCGCACTGTCGCTCGCGCGCTGACACACTCGGTATCTTTCGCACACTGTCACTCGTGCGCAGACACACTCGGTCTCTTTCGTGCACAGACACACTCGGTCTCTTTCGTGCACAGACACACTCGGTCTCTTTCGTGCACAGACACACTCGGTCTCTTTCGTGCACAGACACACTCGGTCTCTTTCGTGCACAGACACACTCGGTCTCTTTCGTGCACAGACACACTCGGTCTCTTTCGTGCACAGACACACTCGGTCTCTTTCGTGCACAGACACACTCGGTCTCTTTCGTGCACAGACACACTCGGTCTCTTTCGTGCACAGACACACTCGGTCTCTTTCGTGCACAGACACACTCGGTCTCTTTCGTGCACAGACACACTCGGTCTCTTTCGTGCACAGACACACTCGGTCTCTTTCGTGCACAGACACACTCGGTCTCTTTCGTGCACAGACACACTCGGTCTCTTTCGTGCACAGACACACTCGGTCTCTTTCGTGCACAGACACACTCGGTCTCTTTCGTGCACAGACACACTCGGTCTCTTTCGTGCACAGACACACTCGGTCTCTTTCGTGCACAGACACACTCGGTCTCTTTCGTGCACAGACACACTCGGTCTCTTTCGTGCACAGACACACTCGGTCTCTTTCGTGCACAGACACACTCGGTCTCTTTCGTGCACTGACACACTCGGTCTCTTTCGCGCACTGTCGCTCGCGCGCAGACACACTCGGTCTCTCTCGCGCGCGGTGTCCAGTCCGGCGCCTCATAGCTCTGCTTCGCGCTCAACTCAACTTTTTTTTTGTACTCAAACATCTCCGCGACTTATTGATAGTCGCGTGACGCAACGAATCGATTATGAAATTCGTTGCCAACTTTTTTAATAATCGATTTTTATCGATTTAATCGATTCGTTGTTGCAGCCCTAGATTAAACATTATGAGGCCAAAACATGTGTAAAAATTAAAACATATGCATGGATAAATTGTTCACAATAAGATCAATAAAATGCATTTAGATTAGGGATGGGGCCGATCCGATCCAGTATCGGTATCGGGACCGATACCAGCGTAATTCACGTATCGGATTTTCCCGATCCAACCTGCGGAGATATCCGATTTCCATGAGCCATGTCTGCGCTTTAACGTTATCTGCTGAAATGACTCCAAATGTGATTCCCGCCGGCTAGTCTGCTAGCTGGCTGCAAACTGTGGAATGGATTTCCTGAACGGAGGCGCGACTCAATGAGACAGAGTTATGAGACACGCCTCCGCTCAGGAAATCCATTCCGCAGTTTGCAGCCAGCTAGCAGGAAAGCATTGAGCAGCATTATGTCCGCTGTGTGGAAATACTTCACACTGGAAACACCGCAGAGCAAGACAGCAAAATGCAATGCCGTAATTCAGAGAGGTGGAAGCTCCCTCACGTCGGTCAACACAACGAACGCAATCAAACATTTAAAAAAGCACCACGTTAAAGAGCACGAGGATTTTTTAGCCAGGGGGCAGAAAGACAACGGGAGCAGTTTTATTGATAGAGAGAGAGTGTGTGTGTGTGTGTGTGTGTGTGTGTGTGTGTGTGTGTGTGTGTGTGTGTGTGTGTGTGTTGCACACTGAGTCTGAAATTCGCGTCTGAAATTTTCGCACGTTAAAAAATAAATACGACCTCACGTTGTGTCAATCACGCTTGCACACTGCCACTGAAACTTTCGTCCGTCAAAAAAAAAAATCAAATCGGGTTCGATTTTCTGCGTTTTTTGCATCCGTAGTAAGCATTTTGAATGGAGTTTGAATGGTGTTTTGACAATTCAGAGCCACCGAATCACGAATACGAAAAGACGCATACGAAAATTTCGCACTTGTTGTGCGAGGGCCTTGAGTCCGAAAATTTCGAATGCGTTTTTCTGTATTCGTGATTCGGTGGCTCTGAATTGTCAAAACACCATTCAAACTGCTTGCTACGGATGCGAAAAACGCAGAAAATCGAACCCGATCCGATTTTTTTTATGACGGACGAAAGTTTCGGAGGCAGTGTGCAAGCGTGATTGACATAACGTGAGGTCGTATTTATTTTTTAACATGCGAAAATTTCGGACGCGAATTTCGGACTCAGTGTGCAAGGGCCTTCAGTGTGCAAGGGCCTTAAGATGTTTACAGTTATTGCACTTTTCTTATATTTCTAATATTTGACATTTTAAAACCTTGATTTGTTGATGCTACAAGAGCCAGTGTAATTGATTTGTGCTGTTCAGATGCACACTGTTTTATTGATAGTGTGTGTATGTAAGATGTTTACACTTGCACTTTTCTTATATTTCAAGACTCAAGTATTTGACATTTTGGGAATGTAATAAATATTGACATGACAACCAATTTGAAACCCTTACAGTTGCATATTTGTTTTCAGAATGGGATTTTTCCTGTTAACAGGATTTCCTGTTTTCAGGGATTAAAGTTCTCCGTCGCTACGACGGATTTCCGTTAATTGCAGCGAGTCTATGACGGATATCCATCAATTGCTGGGTTCCCGTCTGTCCTTATGTCTTAAATTAACTTTTCATAATTTTAAGGCCGTAAATAGGCTTTCATTTCGCAAACAGTGTGATAAATGTCTTAATTTTAGTTTGAATAGGTCTTAAATTAAGGAAAGATGATGCGTATTCACCCTGCTGAGGGGGGATGTGATAAAGCCTGGAGTGGAGCAAAAGCACGTTCCTCTCTCCACTCTAAGCATTCTGTAATCACTTTGCTCATGGTCCACTCCGGTTTTTCAATTCCCGCTCACGGAAAAACTGCTCCCTGGACCCTGTTCACTCAATCTTGTCAGGCGAGGCTACAGCTCGTTTGCTGCGGTCCCATGATAGAAAACAGAACGCGGGTCAATATTGGTCGTTTCTCAATACCAAGTACGCAAACTTCGGACTTGCGTCCTTGGTAGTTCGGACTTGCCAAGTTCGACTCAGGAGAACAAATTCCCGAGGACGAGAGGACGCTGCTAACAGCGCGTTCTTGATCGCGTCACTCAGCACGCGGCTACTCCGGTTATCAACTCTGCCTTTTTTCATCAACACCACTGTGCCTCTTTTCTTTTATAAATGAACATAATTATTATCATAAACATATAAATGGCCACACAAATGTGGTTCAGGCAACGCACATTGATTTATCATATAGTTATAACAACACGAAATATAGCTAAAACACAAACCTGCTTCTTTTTGTTTTCATTTTAAAAATATGAAACCTTATTTATCATTAAAACTGACATTTAACAAACAGACAGGGTTGTATCGTTTTATTGTATTATGCGTACACATACAGTGAAGAGAATGCATAGTAATATAATATTTTATATATTTTAGAATATATAAAATTACACAACCATGTCTCTTTTTTGTTAAATGTCAGTTTTAATGCTAATATCCCGTTCAAAAGTAGTAGCCTAATAGGTAGGCTATAATAAGCTATACAATGAGAAATAAAGCAAACAATTCAATTAAACATAAGTCAGCTCTGTAATAGGCTACAAAGTTAAAGTTAAATATAGCCTACATAATAAAGTTATAAAACTTCACTTTGCCCTCAGCCAAAACAATTTGCATTGTTTGGTCTCATAAGATAAATAAAAACATGCACTGAAAAGTTATGTAGATGGTTGATTATTTGTCAAGATAAGTAATTGTTTTTCATAGATTAAAATAGCTTTTAAATTACTCAATATTAGATCGGTTTTAAACATCTTCCCTTAAAACGCTATTGGTCTCGACTATTTAAATAAAGTTACAGGAATATGACTTGGCCTGAAAAAAATTTCAGTCAGAAGAATTTTTTTCACTTTAATCCCTGTGTTTTTCTGACTTCCTTTTCTGACCTTATACTTACCTAAAGTTGCCTTTTGGGACATACATGCATACATACGTACATATCATACTTGCCTGTTGAGAGAAGTTTATTTCAGCATCATATAAAATCAACAATAATGATGATAATAATATTAAAGCAAACATAGCTCTGGTATCGGAATAGAATCGGTATCGGCCGATATCCAAATTCAGGGATCGGATCGGAAGTGAAAAAATGTGGATCGGTGCATCCCTAATTTAGATAATAGATTTTTACTCAATGGTTGGCATGACATGAAAAATTTGTATTAAGCCATGTACAGGGGCCTACAAGGACAGGCTTGGCAAACACTAATCTAGACTAAGCTCCAAAAGCTTTAATATTTTCTGCGAAATCAAATATATGTTTTTGCCCTTTTGTTATTTTTGAACTTCTGTTTTTTTTTGTTTTTTTTAGGACACTCTGGGTAGACCCCCGGCGAAGGAAATTCCCCTAGTTGAACACTGTGAATACAAGTATGATCAGCCTCATTTCTGCTTTTGCAAGAGCTGTAGCACTGAATCAGATGTCTGTCCATGAACCAGCATTTAAGATATTCTGTTAAAGATTGTCTGTTCTCTTGATCTCTCTCAGATACCTCTTTAACTTCAGAGGTGTTGCTGCTAGTTTCCGTTTGAAGCATCTGTTCCTGTGTGGCTCACTGGTTTTTCACGTCGGGGAAGAGTGGCTTGAGTTCTTCTACTCTCAGCTCAAACCCTGGGTTCACTACATCCCTGTCAAACAGGACTTGTCTGACCTCAGGTAACTTAAACATGTTACTCAGGCTAGCTGATATCCAACTTTTCCTTAACATACAATTTCCTTTTGTGCCTACTGTGATAATTGTTCAATGTGTTTTACATTCACATGGCTTTAATTCTATTAGTTGATTGAAGAGAAGTTTGTTGTTTTTGCAGAATAAACTTAAAACACCCAAAATGCTAATTTTTCAACAATGAATGTGATGACTTTTCACTAATTATATATTACAAATGAACAAAAACAACTAAATCCATTCATTTGGAACTGAAAATAACAGTATTACACACAAATACAAAGTTCCATTTCAGCACACTGGGCTTTACGTAAAGTCCTTCGATAAAACAACCACAAGGTTTTACTTTATAAAAAAGCAAATCTGTCTTAAAGTGAAATATGTGACGTGAGCAGACCTAGCCCAAAGGGTTCAACTCTAAATTAATGCTCAAAATATTTTGCATTTCAAAGTACACTCACCTAAAGGATTATTAGGAACACCATACTAATACTGTGTTTGACCCCCTTTCGCCTTCAGAACTGCCTTAAAGGGATAGTTCACTTTGAAATTAATTTTTGGTATGTTTTAGCTTACCTCAAGGGCATCCAAGATGTAGGTGTCTTTGTTTCCGCGGTAGTTTCAATTTTGTTATTTTTAGGTCAAACCGTTCTTGTCTGTCAGTCATATAATGCAGGTCTATGATCACCACCTCAAAGAGCATGCACAGAGAAGTCCAAATTAAACATGATTTAAACGCAAGTACACATTGATGGCCGGAAAGCGGCGGAAGTGATCTCTCTGAAAAAATTCAATGTTGTCTGTTGATTTATCGAAATCGTCTTCCATTTCGATTTCCTGTATATCTAAATATGTTTAGATCTTCACGGTGAAAGGTAACACTTCCGAAATCTCTGTGTAAACAATGAGTGACGTACACGCGCGAGAGATCACTTCCGGCCGGCGCTTGCGCAGACCGAAGCGCCTGCGCCCTCAGATCACTTGGACGTGGCTGTGGTTACAAGAGGTAAAAACGATATAAATACTGTTCGTTTTCTCACACAAACCGCTCGTTTCGTGTCTTAGGCCATCAATGTGTACTTACATTTACGAGTCATTAAATCATGTTTAATTTGGACTTCTCTGTGCATGCTCTTTGAGGTGGTGACCATAGACCTGCATTATATGACTGACAGACAAGAACGGTTTGACCTAAAAATATCAAAATTGAAACTACTGCGGAAACAAAGACACCTACATCTTGGATGCCCTTGAGGCAAGCTAAAACATTCCAAAAATTAATTTCAAAGTGAACTATCCCTTTAATTCTACGTGGCATTGATTCAACAAGGTGCTGAAAGCATTCTTTAGAAATGTTGGCCCATATTGATAGGATAGCATCTTGCGGTTGATGGAGATTTGTGGGATGCACATCCAGGGCACGAAGATCCCGTTCCACCACATCCCAAAGATGCTCTATTGGGTTGAGATCTGGTGACTGTGGGGGCCATTTTAGTACAGTGAACTCATTGTCATGTTCAAGAAACCAATGTGAAATGATTCGAGCTTTGTGACATGGTGCATTATCCTGCTGGAAGGGATAAAGGGATGGACATGGTCAGAAACAATGCTCAGGTAGGCCGTGGCATTTAAACGATGCCCAATTGGCACTAAGGGGCCTAAAGTGTGCCAAGAAAACATCCCCCACACCATTACACCACCATCACCAGCCTGCACAGTGGTAACAAGGCATGATGGATCCATGTTCTCATTCTGTTTACGCCAAATTCTGACTCTACCATCTGAATGTCTCAACAGAAATCGAGACTCATCAGACCAGGGAACATTTTTCCAGTCTTCAACTGTCCAATTTTGGTGAGCTCTTGCAAATTGTAGCCTCTTTTTCCTTTTTGTAGTGGAGATGAGTGGTGCCCGGTAGGGTCTTCTGCTGTTGTTGCCCATCCGCCTCAAGGTTGTGCGTGTTGTGGCTTCACAAATGCTTTGCTGCATACCTCGGTTGTAACGAGTGGTTATTTCAGTCAAAGTTGCTCTTCTATCAGCTTAAATCAGTCGGCCCATTCTCCTCTGACCTCTAGCATCAACAAGGCATTTTCGCCCACAGGACTGCCGCATAGTGGATGTTTTTCCCTTTTCACACCATTCTTTGTAAACCCTAGAAATGGTTGTGCGTGAGAATCCCAGTAACTGAGCAGATTGTGAAATACTCAGACCGGCCTGTCTGGCACCAACAACCATGCCACACTCAAAATTGCTTAAATCACCTTTCTTTCCCATTCTGACATTCAGTTTGGAGTTCAGGAGATTGTCTTGACCAGGACCACACCCCTAAATGCATTGAAGCAACTGCCATGTGATTGGTTGATTAGATAATTGCATTAATGAGAAATTGAACAGGTGTTCCTAATAATCCTTTAGGTGAGTGTATGTTATGGCCATATTTTTGTATCAAATTAAATGAGTCAAAGTGCCAATTTTTGAAAATGTTGAAAGTCTATTATTAGGCGGATATATGTAATCTGTGTATAGCATCTTAAGCTGAAAATGGTGTCATTGTTTATTCACTCACATTTTGTTCCTGACCTGTTGAAGAAATGTAATTATCATCAGACAAACAAGGGAATTGAGTGAAATATTATTCATAGAAATGTCACTGAGAACACCAGCAGAGAACTGCCTCTTTTCTTTACATGTTATGTAAATGTCAATGTCATGTTATGTAAGTACTGGACAATTGGATTTATTTATTTATTTATTGATTGATTGTTTGTTAGAGAGCTGCTTCAGTTTGTGAAAGAAAATGATGCAGTGGCAGAAGAAATTGCTTTGAGGTAACAATTTAAGCCTTTTAATTAGAGGTCGACCGATTAATCGGTCGGACGAATAATCGGCCGATTTTTTGCATTTTTTTACATAATCGGCATCGGCCAATATCCAAGTATATCAAGCCGATTATTAGGCAGGCGCATCTGTGGGCAGCCTAGTGTTGTCGTGGAACACGTGTTTGACGCGCGCTGCCGCTTGAGTCATTTTCCAGCCGAGTGAGCAGACCTCATACAGTGCCTAAGGCAGGAGCTAACTAAGTGCTTTGGAGAAAACGATAAGGATTCAATTCTTATAACTCCTTTATATTTAATTAAAAACTTTTGATATGTTACTGCCAACTTCGAGAAAAAACCTGAATAAGCGACACGACATTCGGCTACTTTGGATCGTAGTTGAAGTTGCATTATCACAGTAGAAGAGTTGCGATCATGTCACAATAAGTAAGCAATAATTTTGCAATTACAGAGTGAATCTGAGACTTTTATTTGTTCTGTTTGTGTGGCATTTGAGAGGGTTGTCACTCAATGCAGAGAAATAAGTAACGATGATATCAACCGCACCGAATATCAACACGGATTTCTGTGCTTCAGTTCGGTGCTACTGTTATGCCAGTGCTTCTCTTGGATGCTCAGAAAACGGACGTTAGAATAACAGAAACATCGCTTTGCTGCACATGACGCTAGTCAGCAGCGAATTTGATCATACCGTTAGTTAGTAGCTGGATTAAACATGGTTAAAATGCTGGCCAAACAGTGTAAAGTGTGACTGTATTTCACTGTAGACTAAAAGGTCCAACAGCGGGATGCCGTTGTCTGAAGAACAACAGACGGACGGTGCGTTGTGGGCATTTAAAGTTTTTGTAAAATATAATTTTCCCATCTGGTGGTTGTTTTTGTCGTTCAACAGCAATTTACTAGTGAAATACGTTATTGTTATAAGTTAAATAAAATAAAATATAATAAACCTTATATATAAAAAAAGTTTTTTTCCCCTTTTTGTGATAATTAGGTTATGTTCATTTGGCTTTGTCCGTCAACAAACAAAACAAACAAACCAAAAATACAGCTCATGTTTCAGGACAGTTTTTGGGAAGAGGATAGAAATGTTTTTAGCCTTGTATTACTTACAATGCACTGACATTATACATTTTTAATTTAAGTGTACAAGTGCAGATTGTTCATTGTTCAAGTGTTCAATAAATGTTTTTGAGAAATTTTGTCTATATTAATTAATTATTATTTCTGTTACATTTTATCTTTCAAATAGAGGTTAAAAACAAGCACATATCGGCCAAATATCGGCCAAAATAAATCGGCAGCATTAATCGGCCATCGGCCGACCCAGATTTCAAAAGATCGGCATCGGCCTGAAAAAAAAACATATCGGTCGACCTCTACTTTTAATGATTTTATTCTGTCAATGGTTTGTCAGGCATATACAGCTTTAAAGGGATAGTTCACCAAAATCATTTACTCACCCTCATGTTGTTCCAACCCTGTATTTTCTTTTTCTTCTGTGGAAAATAAAAGAAGATATTCGTTTAGTTACCAACATTCTTAAAAATATCTTCTTTTGTTTTCTGCAGAAGAAAAAAGTGTGAACAGGTTCGGAAGGATGTGAGGATGAGTAAATGACACAATTGTCATTTTTGTCTGACCTATCCTTTTAAAACATTGTCTGTGCAAATACTTATAATGATATTTTTGGCTCTGTATTTCTTTAGGGGCCAGCACTTTATTCTGGAACATCTCCGTATGGAGGATGTGTCTTGTTACTGGGAGAGATTGCTCACTGACTTCAGCAAGCTGCTCAAATACAAACCTAAGAGAAAATCAAACTACAATCAGATCTTTCACAGAGCCAGCCGATCAGAACTCTGACTTGAAGAAATGAATCCTGCCAAATGTCTCTCAGACTATCGATATTGCTCTAAAGGTTAAGACTCAAGTAAAATCAATTAAACATGTGCTTTAAGCTACCATATAGCAATCTACATATTTAAAAGAGAGAAAAGACCCTTATCCTCTGGATGTCAGCAATATTGCACACCTGAAATATGCTTGGAATATCCTTTGTGTCTTCATAGCATTCAGCAGTCTCAACACAACTTCTTAAGGTCATACATAGTCGGTTTGAGGTATGTAGAAGTCTGTTACAGCTGCAATACACTAAAAAAATAATTGATTGTGAAACGGTATAACATACAACAACCTGCCAAAAAAGTTTCTTAAAAATTAACTGTTTCATCATGGCCTTGGTGTAAGTTGTTGGGGTTTTTACAGTACTGTACACTTCTCTTCCCTCATAATCAAAGTGACTCAACATGATCAACAAGTGAGAGATATTTTTTCAGCACACACTTTTTTTCCCTGTCAGATGTTTTATTAGTTTGTAGATATTTTTCAATTGCAGATTTATGTGGTTACTATAGATAGGGGTTACAATCGTCTACCATCATTTTTAGAGGTAGCATAAAGGACCAGTTATTTAAAGAGTAAAAACTGGAGCCAGTTCAAAACATCCTGTAACATAAGACAACTTCCAATACATTTTTTTTTACATGAAACAGTCAATAGATTACTTTGAACCAGTGCAGAATGTATTTTTTTTGTTGTGAAAAGGAATCTCCAGGTCCAGATTATTAGTATTTTTGGATCTTACCAAGTTTTCTAAATTTTTTATAGGAATGTAACATGTCCTCTGTCACTATCAATGAAACAATACCAGCAAAATCTCAGTACAACAGTATTAGGTGTATTTATTCAACACTTAATTGCCACTAAAGGAACTTGAATGTAAAACAGTGTAATAGAGCCAAATTGATACTGAGGTGTTGAATATGCTCGAGTTTTGCTGTGGATAATTTTCTGTAGATTTTAAATTGTTTTCAGTCATTTTTGTATGTCACCCAGATCAGGGGCGTCATGCAAGCCAAAATTCTGGGGGGGCACAATCTGAGACGTTGCAATTGTTTTCTGACGGGTGATATGGATCATGTTAGGGGTCAGGGGGTTTCTCCCCCTGCAAATTTTTTAATTCTGGCTGCGAAACATACTATTTCAATGCAGTTTGGGAGGGACAGAAATACCTTAACGGAGCTAGCAGCAACCCTCCTCTATCTGAGGACTAAGTTAAAGTATATGTGTATCTTATATGTGCATTATAAGATGTTTTGAAGGCCAAAAAAACTCCTAAAGTTGAGCTTTGACTGATAGGCTTTTCATTTTTGTCTGTCAGTGAAGAAAGTAAACATAGGGTCAACTGATAGGTTGATTTATGAATCATTTTCTCAGACGAATTTATTTACTGAAAGCTACTAGGAAAGCTAGGTAGCCTAACTAAGTTTATTAAATTCATTCACAGTACACATTCATTATTGATCTTATGCCTAATACAGGGCCGTAGACAGGGCTTTATAATCACAGAGGTCCTAAATTTGAGGTGGGTAGGGGGTTCAAATTTCTTTATTTCTCTGATATGTGCATTTCAAGACGTTTGAAGGCCAAAAAAAGGATAAGAAATAGCTTTAAAAACATGTCAGTGGGCAGATTATTTGGCAATACCTGCTCTCACTTCTTATCCATCACTCTTTCTTTTTCTCTCAGTCTCCTGATCTTGCCTTCCCCTCCTAAAGCTGAGCTTTTTTAATTTACTTAAGGCTACAAATTGTACTATATTAATTCTCAATATGTACACATTCTTTATTAATCTTGTGCCTAACAATGAAAACGTCTTTTCCCCTCAAAATCACAGTAAACTAATTATTAGCCTACATTACGAGTCACGTTACATAGGCCTATTTTCAGTTCAAAATGGCGAAATTAGACAAAAGTATATTCGTGTGCCTGATTATTTTTGTCATTCGTTTAACATTTATGAACTAAAAAAACTGTCAAATATGAAATGTTTAGTTTAGCTACTTACATCTCGCACTTGACTGTACACTGAAGCGTCGAGCCTCACTGCTAAAATTCGCGCTCAGCTTCTGTGAACATAAAGCCCGCCTACTTTGATTTGATTGGTCATCTCAAATATTCTGACATTGACGAGCAGTGACAGACCAATGAGGCTCAGATGAACACGCACGCACACACACACACACACACACTGTCATCTGTTTCTGACGTGCGCTCTGCTCGGCACCGCTGCGGATTGAAGATGAACAACGCGCTGAATCTGATTATAACAAGACTGAAGTAATAAAAAATTATCAGGGAGGAAAAATCTGAGGGGGCACGTGCCCCCTCACTTTGAATGGGCATGACGCCACTGACCCAGATCTAGTGTGGAGCAGACAGTCAAACTCACTTGTGCCAATAAAGGTAATCATCACCAATAAAAGTTGTTTTTTAAATCATATATATTCCTTTTTCTATTTTGAATGTTTTGTTTATTTGATTTTGGCAATAATTGAAGATCCAGAAATGGAGTTAAGTTTCTTCGAATTCGAGTGCATTTAGAACACCATTTTATAATATTTGGCATTTGAAAACATGTAGGTAACCCCTGAATAAAAAGACATTTGAAAGATCTTTTTCGAGCAAAACTGGGCAAACGTTTTATTTCACACGATGAATTGTTTTAGTGTGTACTATTTGAGTTGGGTCCTCCACCACCAGATGGAGCAACCGGACCATTGTGTAAGGAAGACTGTGAACGTCATCTTGACATTGTAATGGTCGCCGAAGAAGCGTTGAATGAAACAAGGTAAGATGTCGGATTTTGTGGCATTTAGTCTAGATTCTAGAACTGGATTAATTTATGCTAATTTATCATCAATGTCATGCTGAAAATACTTATAGTCAACTCTCTTTGTGGAAGAGAATGCACGACTAGAATTCTACTTAGAATGTAAAATATAATTTGATACTCGTTTAAAGCATTCACACTGCGCCGACAATCACCAGATTAAAGTAAATTACGTAATTTCTCAGACATTCCTGAACGGCGCTGAACACCGCGCCAACAGACACTTAGCTGCTATTCTGGTTTTGTCGGATCTGTGTGTTTGTCATAGGTTTGTTACCCCTGTCGTAGGCTTTTTGCGTCTTTCGGAGCTTGTTTTCAAGTGACGTGTTGTAACGTTAATCCCGACGTGGGTCTGCGTCTGACGGTGTATTATGAATTGGCAATTTTATACATGCTTCTCTGCTCTTGTTTAGAATTTTGTGTTCGACTTTTTGCCTACCTCCAAAGTAGCGTTCATATTGTCTTTTTACGGTTTAATGATTTGATTTGAGTGCATTGTGGCCAAGGACGTGGGAACTCCAACTCTCAATTAAAAGTCACGGGCAGTTTTTTTCCCCCCAGTAACAGACCCTTTATTCCTCTGTGATGCAAAAACTCTTGTTGACAGCTGCGTTGCTTCAGGTGTTAAAATGAAGCCTGTCTGAATGATTCTCTGTCATAACCATAGGGCATGCATGTCAGTGTGGATGAAAGTGCATAAACATGATCTCATATACCTCTGGCCTTGTTTCTCTCATTCATTGACAGCTTGTTGATGTGTACCGCACGGCGGCAGGATTTATGTGGGGGGACAGATGCAAATGGACCTGGGGGCTCACATCTGGGTCCTCTCGAGGCTCTTCTTGGGCTCACTCTTCCTCGTGTGTATGCGGCTGATAGTACCTCTGCACAGGTACTATCCACACCACAACACATAGGCAAGCCAGAGTTCCCTGACACAGGATGGGACCGCATCAAAGATCTTTTTAGCAGGGGGTGAGTATTAGTAATGTGTTCGTAATTCATCAACACAGGGTTGTAGTATTTATCATTTAAATGTCTGCATGATAAACTTCCCTTCCCTTTGGCAGCGACATCTCGGCTGCGACTGAAATCTCATTCTCTCTTGAGTTGGTACTTATTTTGAAAAAGTAATTCATGACCACATACAAAATACATTCTATATAGTGGGAATGTGTGAAGAATGACCATAATCTGGGCGTACTGCATTTGCCATGTCATTATCATGTGACCTACCAGCATCAATTACATCGCTTTAAGGCTGGAATACACTACATGACTTTTAAAATCTGAACAGATTTTTAAACGGCAGGCATCATACACTTGTCGACTTTTGTAAATGGTTAGAGAGAAAAGCTGGGCATCATACACTACACGACTGAGGATCATACACGACTACACTACAATACACTAAACAGAAACCGTGACGCATTCTTCTGATTTTTCCATATTAATAAGGATTATAAATTGATCTGGATGGTATGGTTTTCCTTCTTATTTTTTTACTTTACCCATTCTCGCAAGTCGTCTCTTTTTCTCTATCTTTATGACTTCGCACCCTTGATTTCCATTGTCTGGTCAGCGTATTATGACTGTATTATGTACAGTATTTATTAGCGATGCATCACACACTATATGTGTTCTAAAATCGGCTCAAAATATCGAAAATGTTTTGATGTCCTCCGACTGGATGGAATCAAAGTCTGAAGCTAAAAAATCGGAGTCTGTGCCCATCATACACTACGTGATATTCTGTCAACTCCGAACGCACAAAATCTGCAGGCTGGCACAGACATTTGGCAACTACTGCCGACTCACCCAGATCTCAAATCGGGGCAAAAATCTGAGCAAAAGTCGTGTAGTGTATTCCAGCCTTTACTGCCATTCATTAAACCTCTCCCGTGGCCTCAATCGTATGCACACTTCAAAATCTCGCTGGACGTAGTAGGTCAACCGGGTACTTTTTGCCTACTCTTTTATGATTACTGTGAATTCGGACATACTTTTTGTCACATACTGTTTTTCGCCTACTATATATTAGGGAGGTATACGATTGCGGATGCTCATCTCTTCTCAACCTGCCACCCACATGAGATCAGCAACAGCAAATGACAACGATTCCTGACAACAATTCCTGATGGACAAAATCAAATCCCAACAATCTTTTCTTGTTCAAAAAGCCCTTACACCCGAATATACGTCACAATAGGCAAGACAAGGCTATTGCTGCTTCTGTTTCATGTCGCAACTGTGTTTATATATTTTATATATATATATGTACTTTAAATATCAGTTTCAAAATCATTCTAATGGTACATTGACTTCTAATAAGGCCAGAGGCTCCCCCAAAAAATCTGTTCTGGTAGTGTGTACCATTAGAATGATTTTAGGGAGGTACGTATGTAAATTCAGTGAAAAGGGTGGATAGTTTTATACCTTATTCACATAATACCATATTGGTGTTGACCCTTTCTCACACAGTTTTGTAGTTTGTGCGGCATGTCAATAGTCATCTTACAGTCCCGTCTCAAGATATCATGCAAATAAATTCATCTCATTTGCAGGTAAGCTTCGAAAGTTTGCAGCCTTGCAAACCTATCTGCTAACTTGTAATATTCTATACTGTCAAATGTATATTATGTGCAATGTGGCCTATCGTGTCGCCAACATTTGATTACAATCATACAAGCATACTCTTAGCACACAATGTATATGTGAAAACAATGGCAGTATTTCAGCAAAACTAAACATTTCTGTCATTCCTGTTATTATTTTTGTTATGGTGTAATACCTTATCAGTCAATGTGGTTCTTTTTGGCTTTTGAAATCATTTAGCTTGTCAACAAATTCATGTTTACCGCTATCCACTAACGACAGTAGTATAATTATGACTGAATTCCTCTCACTTAAAGGAGTAGTTTCACTTTAAAATGAAAATTAGCCCATGATTTACTGACCCTCAAGCCATCCTAGGTGAATACGACTTTCTTCTTTTAGACGAATACAATCGGAGTTATATTAATAAACACCCTGACGCTTCCGAGCTTTATAATGGCAGTGGATTGCAACCATCAGATTGAAGCTCAAAAAAGTGTATCCATCCATCCATTATAAAAGAACTCCACACAGCTTCGGGGGGTTAATAAAGGCCTTCTGAAGCAAAGCGATGAGTTTGTGTAAGAAAAATATTCATATTTAAAGGGATACTCCACCAGTTTTTCTTATTAAACTATGTTATTCCCTTAACTAAGTCGAGTTGATACATACCTCTCTCGTCTCAGTGCGTGCACTATATCGCTCTGTATTGCCGCAAAACTATGTTAGCACTTAGCTTAGCCCATGCATTAAATATGGGCCAAGCAGAGAAGCGACCAAACACTTCCACGTTTTCCCTATGTAAACACAGTTACTCGAGTAGTGTAACTTGACCTGGGCTGGTGACACAAAATAAACCGTTGCGCTTTTCTAAGCGTTTAAAATTGATGACTATATTGTATGGCGGAATACCATAACAAGTGCTTTTGAGCACTTCGACTTGGCGCAATAATATCTTCACTCGTGAAAAGTCCCGGCTCCCGCTTCCTCTCCCCCTCCCTCTCATTTCCGTCAATACAACCAACGTGACATGCGCCGGTAGTAGTAGTTTGAGCGGAGTTGACGAAGTAACAGGTTGTTGGAAGCTAGTTTGTATACAATCATGGTTAAAACGTGCATCGTAAAGGGTTGTGAAAATAAGGAGAATGTACATAGTGCTGTCATTTTTCACCGAATTCCAACACACCACATACAGCGGAGAGCTTGGTTAGCTGCTTTCGGGAAAGCTCCGGTCTGTTCTGGATCATATCTTTCCCTCTCACGGTCCATAAGAGCTAATTCCTCCTCTGTGTACTCGGGTTCAAACAGATATGGCTCTGGGTCTTCTACAAAGAAGTCATAATCATCTACAAAGTCCGCCATTGCAAATGATCTGCAGTTTGCTAATAGCACAGCACAGGTAGTAAAAGTCACGTTGGTTGTATTGACGGAAATGTCAGAGGGAGGGGGAGAGGAAGCGGGAGCCGGGACTTTTCACGAGTGAAGATATTATTGCGCCAAGTCGAAGTGCTCAAAAGCACTTGTTATGGTATTCCGCCATACAATATAGTCATCAATTTTAAACGCTTAGAAAAGCGCAACGGTTTATTTTGTGTCACCAGCCCAGGTCAAGTTACACTACTCGAGTAACTGTGTTTACATAGGGAAAACGTGGAAGTGTTTGGTCGCTTCTCTGCTTGGCCCATATTTAATGCATGGGCTAAGCTAAGTGCTAACATAGTTTTGCGGCAATACAGAGCGATATAGTGCACGCACTGAGACGAGAGAGGTATGTATCAACTCGTCTTAGTTAAGGGAATAACATAGTTTAATACGAAAAACTGGTGGAGTATCCCTTTAACACGCTACAAAGTAAAATTCTAGCTTCCGGCCAAATGGCCATACGCCCATGTACTTGCGTATAAAGCGCAACTTACTTACTTTAAACTTAGCGTAGCGTGTCATGGCGTAGCGTAAATATCAGCAGTACGTTGCATTACTCTAATAAGTTGCGTTTTACACTTAAGTCGAGTCAGTATGTTCGTTTGGCCAGAAATTCATATACACCTAGGATGTCTTGAGGGTGAGTAAATGGGCTAATTTTCATTTTAAAGTGCAGTCAGTAACTTTTTTTTGTGTTCAAAATGTATATAATAAACATTTTTAAATCATTTTCCTAACCGTGTTTTTGTCTTATCCTGAATCACCACGGTACACCTATAAAGTGTTTATATTCAGACTATTTTAGACTGGTACCACTGCGGAGTAGCCCAGTACCTGTGTGGCTCGTCATAGACCTAAACAGAGAGAAGTAGCTCAGACTACAATGTTCTTCCGCAAGACGCATGCGGTTCTGTTAATTAAGAGTGCCAATAGTTATGCAGCTTTAACTATAGGGGGCTTTTTAAGTCACAAAAATACACAAAACTGCATACAGTTGCTTTAAATGTGTATTTCTTTACCTTTCACTGGCCACATTTGAATTGTGATAAGAATATTTCTTTCACAATTAACTAAGCACATTCCATGTCAAATTCTCTAAATTTCAAGAACTTCTCAAGACTAAAAGTTTGATTTTTTTTTTTTTTTTTTTTGAAGAAATATGGTGATGAAAGCCAAAATATAAAATACCATAAATTAACATTTGCTAATTAATCCACAATTTTGTAGAGGGGGGTCAAAATGATACTTTTCACTTTACAGGAAAATTATTATCCTGCCAAATTACAGGAGTAGGAAAATAACCTAAAGTATAATAACCTAAATATAATTATTTTATAACATAACTTTGCATGTCTAACCCAATGAGTATTAGATATCTTAGATATTTAGATATTAGATTCTAAGATATATTAATATCCTTTTAGATGTTGGTTTTTAATCAATGTTTAATTTGGAATCTTCATTTTTAAGGCCCTCAATGGTGCAATTTCAGAAATATGGTGATATCAGTGAGTAAATTGTACACATTTTCATTGGTCAAAAATGGGTACACTTTGCATACAGCTGATTCTTTGGATGCGTTCCACTTCGTTTTTAGACACACACTCTTCCCTAAGCACCTCACCTCGGGGGAATCCCTGTCGCCATTTTGAAGTGTGTTCCACTTCGTGAAGTGAACAAGTGAAGTTTATATGGACAGACCCTCGACCCCTCGATTTTTACAGAGGGAGCGAGTCTACTTGATATGTGCACTTCAGGCAGCTCCATATACCACAATGCAACATGATTGTGACGTCACTGCAGATCACCTTTAATTACCCCCACAAACAACTCTGTTATAGGCAACATTGCGTGCAATATAATAGGCTATAATATATTAATATAATAATTTCTTAATTCCGCCCTTATTTTATCGTTCTTAATTAAAAATACATATTATTATAGGCCTATCCATTTTTGACAATGAGAAATAGATTTAGTTCCCTCAACATATGAAGTCGTGGCCACGTGAAAAATATGTCATTCTCTCAGCATAGAATCTTAAGGCTACAACTTAACATCGTGTGGCCACGGCATAAGGATGACGTTATCTCAAAAAAATGTGTGGCCATGACTTATCACGTTTCCACGAGTTTATATGTCGTGGCCACAACAAAACTAAGTGAACCGAACATGTCCTCTCCCAGTCACCTTACTAAAGTAATTTTCCATCCTTTAATTTGCTGCAGATCTTAGGTGAAAATTTTGTTTTTTCCCTCTACAAAATAGTGGATTACTCAGTAAATCCATGGCATTTAATATTGTGGTTTTGATTTATTCATATCAAGTGTACAGAACTCTAGTGGTGGTATAGTTAAGGTGAGTGTGTTTGTGAATTACTGCGTTGTGATCGCAGAACCTTCGGGAATATTTCAAAATTGTGTGCAAAACAATGCACCTCATGTTTCAGGATGCCAAAACTGGGATTGTCTCCAGAAAACCAGAGACATCTGGTTACCATATTGTGTGCAATATCAGAGACAGTCTTATGGACTATATGTGGTGCATTTGCTTCTCTTTAATTATGTTCTGCTCTCCACACAGTGAAGGTGAGATGTACTCAGAGGAGTTAAGGAATATAGTAAAGTGTGGAATTGCTGCAGCGATAGTAGGGATGGTCTATGGAGGCCTACCAGGAGCCAGACATGCTCGTGAGAGATTTATTCAGCTCAGCCAGGCTTCAATGTACCAGAACAGAGTGGATGCGGTGGTAAGACACAAGACAGGCTGAAAATGTATTCATCTGTTTGTAGCGGAGTCATGTTTTGTTCATACAGATATCTATTCTAATTTCCTATTGTTTTTTAAGGCTTCAATTGCTTTGTTTTACATTTTATATAGCTGAAAATCACATTATTGTATGTGGTTAAAATATGCAAATATTGATGTTCTATATACTTTTTTTTTTGTCTCACCAGCGCTCTGCACATAATGCAGCTATTCGTGGGTTTGTGAGCCTTGGCTCGAGGTGGAGCTGGAGGGTAGCAGCATTTGTGACCCTGTTTAAGTAAGTATAGATATATTGAGTTTTAATTTGTGAATCAGTTAAATTACACTTTTGAATTAACTTGTCTTACTTAGTGTTAATGGTAATGTTTTTGTTTGTTTATTATTTATGAGCATCATTTGCGAGTTTAAACACAGTTTAAAGAAAAGTCTTCAATTTGGCAACAGAAAAACAAGAATCGCAATATTGCTTAAGTTAAATGTGAGCGCTGCATGTTTAGGATGTTGCCACAGACATTGCTCTACCTCACCCATGCAGGTCTTAAAAAGCCTTGAATTTGATTTTAAAAACCATGCAGATACCCTGCTGTCAGTTTCACCAATTATAAGAAACACTTTGTTTATGCTATTCAAATATATATATATATTTTTTTTTTTTTTACACAGCACTGTAAATACTGGCTTGACAGTGTATAGAAACAAAGACGCTCTGAGCCATTTCACTGTTGCAGGTGGTAAGTTCATAAACTTGTTTGTTGTCTCTGGCCTTTAGTAGGTTTTTTGTTAATTTTCATAGAATTTTTGCTTTATACTAAGATGACAAGAATGAATGACAGTGTTTGTGTTTAGCTGCAACAGGAGGATTGTTCAGGCTGAATCTGGGACTTAGAGGGCTGCTGGCTGGTACAGCCATAGGAGCTGTGATGGGGTGAGTAGAACACGGAGAGAAAAAGAGAGAGATAGTGTGTGTGTGTGTTTCCGGTTAGGGTTGTGCCGATAGACAATAGTATCGTGTATAGTCAGAGTTCCCTTTCGAACGGTCACTTCGCAGTGGGGAAATTCCTTTTCCTCGATTTACTGAAGCTTATATGTAAAACGCATTTGCGGCTGCACAGCTAGCACATTGAGCGTCTGGCTAGCTTATAGGCTGTGCTGCGGCAACTGCACATCCAATGGCGCGGGCGCCTCAGACGTGCGACCAACGAGCTAGTCCTACGTCATTACACGTCAGAGCCCGCCAAGAGGGCGTGGCCTTAGCCTATAATAGTCCCCCGAATTCGCCATTATAGCAGATTTTACTCCTTCAGCGACAACTTCATGTCTCTGACTGTTTACTGAGCCTTCGCCGTTTGAACAACCCCTTCAGCCTGAGCGAGCATCATATTCAGCAGACTACGCCTTCTCAGCCGTTTTCTCCTGACGCCGTCTCACCTGTGGCTATCCGGCGACGACGCTATATCCTTTTTAATATTCTACTGTGAGTGTGCGAGGCATTGTTAAAGCAAATGCCTTGCTCATCCTGTGCCACGTGCGGGTGCAAGCTGCACGAGGCCGACGAACACGCGAGCTGCATTTCATGCCTGGGAGTCGACCACGCAGAGAATGCACTCTCTGCCGGCGGATGTTTGGTCTGCGAGAGCATGCCCATCTCCGTGCTGCGAACACGGCTAGCTCTCTCACGAGACGGCGACGCCGCTTCACCCGCGCTTCCCTTTCCGGCCTTACTTCAGCCGAGGAAGAAGAAACGGCGCAGCCTGAGAGCATGGATGCCAGTGAACGCACGCCAGCCACGTCCCCGCGTGCCTCACTTTCTCCAACGCAAACACCTTCACCGGTCCTGTTCGCGGGAGACCAGCGCCCCCCCCCACCCACGTGGTGGGCCTCGTCTCCTTTGGTGGATCCGTCGAGCACGACGACAGCGTCTCTATTGTTGCGTCTGAGGAGGAATGACCGGGCTCTCTCGACCCCGTCACTGCTTCCCAGTCAGCTACCAGGACCAACTCCGACGCGGAAATGCTTCGGATCCTGAGTGGGCCTCGCCCGAGGAACCTCCTCGAAGTCGGCTGGATGGCTGGTTTCTGTCGGGGCGCCAGCAGGCCCCTTGTCACAGGCCTGCGCCATTTTTTCCGGAGGTGCACGAGGAGCTGACTAAGTCGTGGCACGCTCCTTATTCAGCACGTGTGGGATCTTCAGTTTCCGCAACGCTCTCCTCCGTGGACGGTGCGGCGGAAAAGGGCTACGAGTCGTTGCCGCCCCTTGAAGAGGCCGTGGCCGCTCATCTTTGCCCGAACACAGCTGCTCCTGCTGCTTGTTTACCCAAACAAACCCTGCCGAAACACTTCAGCCCTCGCTGGACGCGCTTATTCCGCCTCCGGTCAGGCTTTTTTGGCCCTGCACACGATGGCCGTGCTGCAGGTCTACCACGCCTAACTCCTCCAATCCATGGACGAGGCTAGCCTGGCCCCCGAGGCCTTCCAAGACCTCCGAAGCGCCATGGACATAGCCTTGCGGGCTACCAAGGCTGCTGCGCAGGCTATCGGGAGGAATATGGCGAGTTTGGTCGTGCTAGAGCGCCACCTCTGGCTGAACCTCACCGAGATTAAGGACGCGGACAGAACAAGGTTCCTCGACACCCCTGTATCCAGCTCTGGCCTCTTCGGCCCGGCGGTGAAGGGGTTCTCGGAGAGGTACACCGAAGCGCAGAAGTCGTCCCAAGCTATGCGACACTTCCTGCTGAAACGCTCGAGCTCCGCTTCCAGCAGGCCCAAGCCCGCCCCGCCTTCGCTTCATCCAGCCAAGCCGGCGAAGCAGGTCTCTCAGCCCCGCCCTGCGGCTGATACCCACCGCCAGCCGCGACCAGCGAAGCGCTTCCCGCTGCCCCGGTGCCCCGGTGCCAGGGCCCGCGAACCAGCGTCATGCTTGATGCTGTGCCGCCGAAGTCGTCCGAGCACCAAAGATAAAAAGAGAGGGCTCGTGTCTCGCGCTAGCCGGACCACCCTCGAAAAAACCTGCAAAACTTCCCACAGCTCCCTGTTCAGTTCAGGCGGCTGGGGATTTTATTATTGTAAACAGGCCCACAGCAGTGAGCGCGTCTCTACAAACAAACAGCGTTTTCACGGCGACCCAAATAAAGCACAAAAAGAGTATGTTTTACAATCACAACACATGGGTTCACAGTCCCCCTCCACTAGGTGGCCCCCTGACTTCCCCTCCAGGCAAAAGCTCAAATCACAATATAAGGGTATTAGGTCCCCCTATGTTAGGCGACCCATCCCAATCAGTGTGTCAAACCCTAGCCACACGGGTGCCGGCCTGGCAAGCCATCCCAGATGTGTCGAGTTGGGTCATAAACACTATAAAGCGAGGCTACTCGCTCCAATTTGTTTGCAGACCCCCAAAGTTTCAGGTGGTTATCGAGACTTCGGTGAGAAGGAACGTGGGTCACAGTGCAGAATTTATTAGCAAAAGGGGCGATAGAGCTGATCCCCCCTGCCCTAAAACATTCAGGTTTCTACAGCCGCTATTTTCTAATCCCGAAAAAAGACGGCAGTCTCAGACCCATACTAGATTTGAGACATTTGAACAAGGCTCTCATGAGAAGGCCTTTCAAAATGTTAACTATCAAACACATCCTCGTGCAAGTCAGTACTCCGTATGGGATTACTGCACATGCGCCCGCTGCAGCACTGGCTGAAACGCCGTGTGCCAACCCATGCATGGCAGTCAGGCAGCCTGCGCATCATGGTGAATCATGGTTGTTTAAGAACCCTGATTCCCTGGCAGGCTCAGGGCTGGTACCACAAGGGTGTGACTATGGGAGAAGTTTCCAGGAGGAAAGTGTTTTTTACAGACGCATCCAACCTGGGTTTGGGAGCGCTACACGAGGGCAAGCCTGCCTCCGGCCTCTGGTCGAGCACGGAGCAGAGGTTACATATCAACTGTCTGGAAATGAAAGCAGTTGGTTTGGCCCTGAAAGCATTTCTGTCAAACCTAAAAGATCACCACGTCTTGGTCCGCACGGACAACATGTCAGTGGTATCCTACATAAATCGCCAGGGTGGCATCAGGTCAGGCAACCTGCATGCCATGGCGAAAGACCTCCTCTTATGGGCTCAGACCAATCTGAGCTCTCTGAGAGCAGCACATATCCCTGGCATTCAGAATCTGGGTGCAGATATGCTCTCACGGGGCAATGCTCCCCTAGGCGAGTGGTCCCTGAACTCACAGACGGTCAGTCTGATATGGAGTGTGTTCGGAGAAGCCGAAATCGACCTTTTCGCCTCAAAAACCAACACCCACTGCACAGTGTTCTTCTCGAAGAACAGGGACGCGCTGGCTCATCTCTGGCCCAACCGCCCCCTTTATGCTTTTCCCCCCGTCTGCCCAGTGGATGCCCAGTCCTTCTGGTGGCCCCTCTCTGGAAATACAGGCCGTAGTTTCCGGAGCTGGTTCAGCTATCGGACACAATCCCTTGGCCTGTTCCAATGAGGAAAGACCTCCTCAAACAGGCCAACGGGATAATATGGCATCCTCGACCCGACTTATGGGTCCTCCATGTATGGCCCCTAAACAGGTACCCAGGGACCTTCCTGAGAAGGTCTTAAGCACTATATCTGAAGCCAGGGCTCCGTCTACTCTGCGCCTTTATGCTTTGAAGTGGTCGGGTTTTTCCAGCTGGTGCTTGAAAAATCGTTCTGACCCAGAGTCATGTGAGGTATCTGTGGTACTCTCCTTCCTGCAGGAGCTATTGGATGCGGGCCGCTCCCCGTCCACGTTCAAGGTGTATGTGGCAGCCATTGCAGCGCATCATGCTCTGGTGGCTGGCCAATCACTAGGAAGAAACGACTTGGTGGTACGGTTTCTAAAAGGTGCTAGGAGGATTAATCCCTCCAGACCTCCTTCTGTGCCTCCTTGGGACCTCTCCACGGTCCTTGGGGTTCTGAAGGGTCCGCCCTTTGAACTGCTCCAGTCGGTTGATCTTAAACCTCTCTCGCTAAAGACTGCTCTCCTGTTGGCACTGACATCTATCAAGCGAGTGGGAGATCTGCAGGCTCTCTCAGTGAGCCCTTCATGTTTGGAGTTTGGACCAGATGACTCCAGGGTCATCCTCAAACCCAGGCATGGTTATGTACCCAAAGTGCTCTCAATGCCATTCAGAGCACAGGTTATTACGTTATTAGCCGAGGATGAGGAGGTTAATCTTCTCTGCCCTGTCAGAGCGCTGAGAATATATCTGGAGCGTTCTGCGTCTTTTAGAGAATCAGAACAGCTTTTTGTCTGCTTTGGTGGCCGATCTAAGGGTGATCCAGTCATTAGCAAAGACTGTCTAGATGGATATTGGATGCCATTTCTATGGCTTATACCTCAGTGGGTCAGGTTTGCCCCATAGGTATCAAGGCCCATTCGACCAGAGGCATGGCTTTGTCATGGGCTTGGTCATCTGGCTTTCCCATTCAAAATATTTGTGATGTGGCCGGCTGGTCCTCGCCTTCCATATTTATGAAGTTTTATAATATGGAGGTGCCTTCCCTGCAGGCGAAGGTGCTTTCGGTATGATTAAGGTCCGACGGTGTCTGGTCATGTCTAAAAATGTGAAAAAGGGAACTACTCGATTACTATCGTAACCTCAGTTCCCTGAGAGAGGGAACGAGTATTGCGTAGCCGGCCGCACTATAGTAACCTGGCGAGTTGTCGCTTCAGTCGTTAAACCTGCTATAATGGCGAATTCGGGGGACTATTATAGGCCAAGGCCACGCCCTCTTGGCGGGCTCTGACGTGTAATGACATGGGACTAGCTCATTAGTCGCACGTATGAGGTGCCCGCGCCATTGGATGTGCAGTTGCCGCAGGCTCGCAGCACAGCCTATGAGCGAGCCAGACGCTCAATGTGCTAGCTGTGCAGCTGTAAATGTGTTTTACATATAAGCTTCAGTAAATCGAGGAAAAGGAATTTCCCCACTGCATATAGCTACGCAATACTACGATAGTAACCGAGTAGATATCGCAAATGGCCATATTATCAGGATGATAATTGGCTCTTTTTCCCATTAATGTAGGCTATTAACCCTCTGGGGTCTGAGGTGTTTTTGGGGCCCTTGAGATGTTTTGACATGCCCTGACATTTGTGCTTATTTCAGCTACTTAAAACATACCATTTGCCAACATATAAATTTGCTGTATTCAGCACAAACTCTGCTACAATAATATGTGAGCAAAATGGATGTACATTAGGGGTGGAACGGTACATGTATTTGTATTGAACCGAAACGGTACGGGCGTCACGGTTCGGTGCACAAATTTACACGGAGAATACACGGTATAAAAATAAATAAAACTTGCGTGCAAATTAATTAATGTAATGCGGAACTACTGTTAGAAACGCGGGTTCTTTAGGGACACATAATCTGTACCCCCGGCTTTGCTCTGAACGCGCGTTCACTTCAAACGTTGGCTTTATACGCGCGTCCTATTCGCTTTGGACTAGCGTCGAACTAGACGCGAATTTGACGTTCTATTCGCGTTTGGTGTGACCGCATAATGAAGTTGCAGGCTGCGATGTCAAGATTGCGATGCTGGAGTGTGTGTGTGTGTGTGTGTGTGTGTGTGTGTGTGTGTGTGTGTGTGTGTGTGTGTGTGTGTGTGTGTGTGTGTGTGTGTGTGTGTGTGCGTGTGCGTGTGTGCGTGTGCGCGAGAGAGAGAGGCGCGATCGAACTGTGGAAACATAAAAAACATACTCCGTCATTTTTTTCATACAGATCATTAAACCTGCAAAGTGATTACTTATATTTGTGTACACTCGCAATAAAACACAACATTGTGCTTTTGTCACACTGTAAACTCTTGTGAAACTGTAACCTACAACTGTCACTCAACCAAAATCACACACACACACACACTGTTTTAAAAGCAAAACATATTTATCCAACTCCATTTCAAAACAGTCTGTGGGTCCCATCTTTTGGACATTCATCATATCGCATTGGTTTTCATTTCTTGTCCTCGGAGCAAATATCTTACACATTCTACATTGATTAAAAAAGAAAATCGAATGTGTTTTTAATGGTAGTATTATTTTATACAGAAATCAATTATTTATAATTCAGATGAGAATAATGTTACATTGTTAATTAATAATGTTAATTAAAATTAAGGAAAACAAATATATTGATCTGAAATATAGCAAATTAATTTTAAATTCATTCAGGTACAATTACCAAACATATCGCAAGGTCTTTAAACTAATTATATAAAACTATTGTCAGTGCACTACAAATAAACTGGTTCTATGCCTTTATTAATAAAACTTATTTAAAAAATACAATGCCTTATGCATTTTTGTTTTGCTTTTCCCTCCATTGTACCGAAATCGTACCGAACCGTGATGTCTGAACCGAGGTATGAACCGAACCGTGACTTCTGTGTACCGTTCCACCCCTAATGTACATGTTTGCATTTTATAGAAAAAAAATATTATGCGTGGTTAGTACGTTTTGGGGAAAAAAATGTCACCGCAATAAGGCCATTTAACACATACTGAATAGTTGTCCACAAGACTTTTGAGTTACTATTCTTGTAGGCTAGAATTTTTACTTCAAAATGAAGTGAAAATCATTCTGACCACTCTTTCACAAACATCAATATAATGATTTAAATTTCTTACGTCAGTTTTTGGTCAGCACTGCTGTATGCGTGGGAGTGTGAATGGCCATGAATATTAATGTGATTTACACCTGGGTGGGAAGACAAGACACTCCCCCAATGGCCCATCAAGGTGCTGTGAGGCAGCCTGAACTAAGAATGATTCACTGATGAATAAAAAGTTAAAAAGAACAGCATTTATTCAAAATAGAAATCTTTCCTAAGAACGTAAAGACTTAAAGTCATTACTATCACTTAACACATCCTTTCAAAAAAAAAAAAACATAAAAAGACCAAACTTGTTTTTTTTATATATATAAAAAAGTGGACTGCCTGTTGCTTGCCTGCTTGTTTGCCTTGGCTCTCTTCGGAACTGGTGGATGGACGTGTTCATTGTCACATCTGTTATAAAAAAGAAAAAAGCATGAGCATGCTGATAACACAATCAAATAAACTGTATTATTTTCATTATCAATCACTAATTGCCATGGATATTTTTATTTTTTTGTAATTTCACACAAGAATGGGTAGCCTACATTATGACGATGTAAACACAATTAGGCTAAATTTCATCTGTTAAATATTACGTCTGTGCACTTACTCAGTATGATTCTCGATCGCACTGAGAACTGATCAGTGAACGACACCTGCGTGTCCCTCTGCGAGGTGCTGGCGAAGTAGAGCATGATGCAGACACATTCCTAAAAAAAAAAAACTGTTAGCATACATTATCCAAAGTAAACTGATGGACAATTAATGGGTATGGATGCACAATGTATGTATATATCTCTTGATGGGCCATGGGATGGAGAAATATCTGTTGATGGCCCATATAGACCGCACGCATTTAGTGATAAGACTACATGCAATGAACGGATCGTTCGCGAACGACACATCACTACATTTCAAACATTTACACCTGTATTCAGTTATTTACGCATGATATAGTGTCATAACCAAAACTGAACATTTAATTATATAAAAAATATATTGTATTTAGACCTCTTTTACCGGAGCCTGAAATATATTTCTCGTTATATAACCTAAGCAGTTATTCGCAAACAAAATAGGCTACATTACGCATAAGGCACTATTTTAGCATAAGTAGTGTCATAGGCTAACCAAAACTCAACATTTTTATATAAAAAATATATTGTATTTAGACAGTAGGCTATCACATATTTTACCGGAGGCTGAAATATATTTCACTAAATCAATAGGCTATACCTAAACATGCAGTTCTTTTCTGTAAGATGTCAAAAGCTAGGCAAAATATAGTCTGAAAATTAATTTGAGCTCTATACGATCAGAAAAGAAATTATAAAACACTAAACAACTTACTCCGAACTTGTAGGCGTATCCTCGGCGCGGGATCAATTCGTTCTACATGCAGCCTTTCCTCGTCCGAGTTATAGGCTAAACTTCCTCTGAGGAAAAGTGAATTCTTCCTCGCTGTCCAGAATCATCTGAAGGGCCTCTTTGTCGGAGTACCGTGCCATCCTCAAAACGCAATGAATCTATCAGTGAAGAAACTTCGTGTTTTTATGCCATTGATCGCTGGGCGTGTGCTATGCATAACGTTAGATCACCTATTTACCATGTGAAAAGCGCTAGGGGCGTGGCGGCCTCGGCTCATTAAAAATAATGAAGGGAATACGAAAAAACTGTACCTCTCCTTGGTTTTTAAACGGATTACATAAACTGGAAATATTTATTTATTTAATAAATTACTTCATTTAAAAGAAGAGAATACAAGCTTTAAAAAGACACATCTCTCGTGTCTCTGTGGCAAGTATTGACTTAGTTACAGTTAATTTTTCGGACGCGTTTCAGAATGGACTTCACTGACAGAGAGAACGCAGAACGCGCATCATGTTTATTTTTCTTTATTTGGCGAAAAGCACAACACTTTGTTTTTATTGTGAGGTTCCACAAAAAAAATGCAAACTTAACAGGATCGAATGATGTATAACACTTATATGTAAGATCAAAATCAACAGAGTAATTTGAGTCTCTTTTGCGAGGGTTAAATTACTATTATTATTATAAGGCTAGTGTTATTATTAATATTAGGACTTACAATTCATTTGCCTTCCCTAATTTCATAATGACATCACCACATAACCACACTTGTGACATCACCAACACACGCGTATGAGGATTAAGGACTCCTCAATGAAAATGTTTTTAAAACTGACTATAAAACTACATCCCGCATCAAAATTAAATTTGCAAGGTGATCTATCCACAAATTGTCAGGAGTGCTTGTTATAAAAGAGACGCATCATACAGTTGTAACCGAGTGTCCGTGCAGTGTTCGAATAAGCACTCAGCTAAATGATAGCCGTCTGAACTCTGATCCATTTTAAGTGCAACACGTGCGTACTAGCCCAAAAACCCGTGACACTCCAGTACAAAAGTGTGCATGACCTATGCCTATCTACGGCAAGCCCTGATGGGGAAAACAACCCCACATACACATACACACGTATCATACACAACGAGCGCCAGAATTAATGCATCATAACAGAATCAACAAAGTTGTTGTTTGTCAAGATGAATATGGCATCGTTGTTCGTCAGCGTTTTGTTTTCATAGCACATTAACAAAACATTTAATGACACTAAAAACAATACATTTACAAATTAATAACAATATCACCAAAATTATAATGACTTAATAACAGTCTTTAGCTCTGAACACAGCACAAAGCATTTTTCAAAAATCAAAAGCATTTTTCAAAAATCAAAAGCATTTTTCAAAAATCAAAAGCATTTTTCAAAAATCAAAAGCATTTTTCAAAAATCAAAAGCATTTTTGAGCCTTGTTTATTATTGTTTTATATTTCAAAATGTATTTAATTGATACACATACACACACACACCCCAAACACCGCACCAATGCAGATAGTTGGTCCACTGCGGTGGTAAAAAACTGCCACAGTCACAGCCCAAGTGGTCATGTAAACGTGTTAACCCGTTTTCCTTAATCGGAGTAATAAAGCATAATGTTCCTTAAAGGTGCTCTATGTAACTTTTCTACTAAAATGAATCCTTTTTTTATTGCCTGTGTGTGAAGGGGTTGTAATCACACATTAAAATGATCCTCTTGTCGAGTTTTGCTATTACCTCTGAGGGCCAGTATTCCTATTTCTATGTGAAGTCTCCGGGTCGGATTTACCGCGAAATCCAACGGATGTGACGTGCATGCGCGCTCCCGAGCCTCTCTCCTTATATACAGTCTATTGTAGACGGTCAGGGAGTTACGTCCGGTTAAAGGCGCACGTTTTTCGGCTTATATCTCAGTCAATCTTTGATCAATATTCCCAAGACTCTAATCGTTCGTAGTGCTGGACGGGGCCTTTCGAACGAGCCCACCCCCGAGCTCCAACTCACCCCGCTCCCCGAGTTATAGCCGTTCGAAATCGGGGGTCCCAGCGAACGGCGATCCGGTAGGGGGCATCCCCGAGGCCCGCCACTCTAGCGTTCGGGCAAGGGTTCCCCTGGGACCTCCTCCCCCGAATTTGAGCTCTCTGGGTCTTTGCGTTCCAGAGATACGAGCGATTTTCTTCTGAGATCGTGACGTCACCGGCGTCCGCAATTTTGCAGCGCGCCCGATGGTTTTCTGCTAATATCTCCGCGAAAACACCACCAAAAACTATGGACCTTATATGGTTCTTTTCAGCTCGACTAGATGGTCCCAACGAGCTCGGTGCTCGCCGAATCCGTCTAGTATTCGCCGTGATATTTGCGTAATAGACGCTATTGTCTATGAGTTCGAGCACGAGCGCTCTTGTAAAATGTGGTTGCAATCTGAAACATCACCACTAGAGGGCGCTAAAAGTTACATAGAGTACCTTTAAAGGACAAGTTCGGTATTTTACACTTAAAGCCCTGTTTCAAGATCGTTTCTGATGAAATTTAACGGTTAAGATTAAAATTTGGACACATGTTGCTGGCCCGAGAATTTTCGGTTTCTGTGGCTTTAAGCATAAACCGATCGACTAGATTTTTGCCCCTTACCTTGATTTCTCCCGGCATGTAAACACTGCATTCTTTGGGCTTATTGAAGTGCGCACATGTGATAGGTTAAACAAAGGAATGTAAGGATGCCTTCCTGTCATATAGCCTGTTAACCTGTTAAGCTTCAACCCCACTTTTGAAAAATCCCAAGAAATGGCATACCCGAACTAAAACACATACAGTTCATGAACCCTTTGTACTAAAAGCAGAAGTATTGATATCATTTGAAAGCTGACACCTGGTAGTTTATTGTAAATGTAGAATTCATTATTGTCATAGTGAAAAAATAGTTATAAATAGCTTCAAAGTTTTGTAAAGTTATTAGAAATTTATTTTTTATTAAATATCTTCATAAAAATAATATTGAAGTTGGCATTGTATCAATCTATGAAAGCACTGCAGCTAAAGCCACATGTCTGACCATGTTATATTTAAAATCTGAAGATGACAAGTCTAAAACTCTGTATTTAGTTAAATGTTTTTCAAGATCATGTCATATGACTTTATTTTGATTAGACTCTAAAATGCAAACTGATGTTTATTGTCATCTTCTAATATCTATTCAGTCTATTGTCTCTATTGTTTTGTGGTCCAAACGAGCCTCATTCAGTGTCAGTCTCCCCTGCACACATTCACACCTCTCCGGCCTGGTTATGGCTCTAAATATGCTTTTCTTTTGTCTGCATTATAATTACTAACGACTGGCTATTCACACTGTTTCAATCCCTTTTTTCTTTTATCAAGTTCTCACTTCACATTTGAAACTGTATCAAATGCCCTTTTTGAAAAAAGAAACATTTCAGTAAGCATTCCTATTTAGAAAAATTCATAAAAATAACAGCTAAGTGGTGGCAGGTGCACCTAGAACTAGCTAGCATGTTAGCTTAGCACACCATCAATACTAGGGATGCACGATATAGGATTTTGGCCGATATTCGATATGCCGATATTTTCAAACTAATTTTGCCCGATGCCGATACCGATATATTTGTATTTTTTTTAAGTGCAAAAAAAGCTTATTAAAGCTTCTATTAATGTTCTCAGTCAAGAGCAGTGAGTGATTTCCTCTGTGTTTTGTTGTTTTATTAACATTAACGGGATAGTTCTCCCAAAAATTTAAATTGTCATCATTTACTCTCTCAAGTTTCTTTCTTCTGTTGAAATTATAAAAGTTATTTGGAAGAATGTGGCTAACCAAACAGTTGCTGTACTCCAGTGACTTCCATCGTATATTTAAGCACAAGAAAGAAATGAATCCAGGTTTGAAACAACATTAGATAGACAGAATTTTTATTTCTGGGTGCAGTATCTCTTTAAAGACAAGCGGCAGAATATTATGACTGTCTCTTTAAGAACTGCACGCGAGTAACGCGACGCGTCTAATATACACGCATTTGACAAGCAGATTTTCTCTGTTTGCTTTCACTTTAGACATAACCAACTTTGTTTATGTAAACCTTGTGTGTATTTGACAGTATCAGCGCAATAAGAATCGAAAGATTAGTCCAGTGTGCAGGCGCTGTGACAGGCTTTCAGTTCCTGTGAGCGTCGGGTGTATGCGCTCAGAAAAGCGGATGTTAGAACAGCGCATCAGCACGTGAATGACATGTTTACCTAGCAAGACTTTGACGCACATGCAAACAATGAACTTTTGTGAATTGCGGTTTCCCGTAAGTGTAACTCTACCTCTGCGTTTACATGTGATGTGATGTGAATGTACGTCGCGTTGTACAGTATGTTGAGATGAAGGCGCCAGAATTGAACTGATAGAATGCACGATGAGAAACCGTGAGACGCACACCCCTAGTTGGAAGTTTAAGTTGCTGGCGCTCATGCTTCGTTCACGGTCGTCACGTGCGCATAGGAAACACGCCACCCTATCGGCAAGACTCATCGGCAGAAATATTCATATCTGCCGATGATGGTCATTTTAAGCTTTTATCGGCCGATACCGATGTTGTCCCGATATCATCGTGCATCCCTAATCAATACACGACAATTTATGAGATTAAAACCATGTTTGTGCTCAAAACTTACTTTATAACGCAAGTCGAGTGTTTTAAATAACCTTCTGTGATCTGATTTGGCTTCAGATGAAAAAATAAGACAGAAAATATATTATTTTATAGTATTCTGCACAATGATAAAGTCTATATCGATTAGCATTACATTATAAATATAATCTATTATTATGAAAATACCTGACATGGCTCGAAGAACACAGGTAAATCAAAAATCATTGCAATCATGTTTATTGTCTTCAAAACATCTTTATCTGCATGTTACAGCGATCTCTGTTAGCTTTGTTTATGCCAGGGACTTCCTGGAATGTCACATGGTTATGGCTCTTCTTCATGTGTTCCATATATGGACTTTACTGTGCACACAGCGCCCTCAGGCTGCCAGTATGGATTGAAAACACAGTACATCAGAGTATCCAGCGCTCATAATGATTACATCGACGCATTTGGGTATAAATTCAATAAACATTATTCCTGTCTATAGAAATATGATGTAAACCTATGAGAATCTATCAATATTTCTCCACATCTGCACATTGTTGAGCTAAAAGCCCTCAGGGACGTTGTTTTGTCAAGCGCTGTCATGACGACAGCACAGGAGTTTTTTTCTGAATGGGAGCGGCTGACGCTCATAATTCATATTAAAGGTATCGACTCTTTTTTTAATTACATAACTCCTGGCACAAATTAAGACATAACTGTCATTACAAGTTTCTCAGAATACAATAGTGGTCAAATACTGAAACTTGAGTCTTATATCTTTTTAATGATGTATAGTTTGTCAAGGTAATAACATTAAATATGATAGTAACTTTGAACTATTTAAAAAAAAAAAACGCTTCAGTGCGCCGGCGCTCTGGCAACGGTTAAGAGGTGCCCTAGAATGTGTTGAAATAATATTTTTATTTTGCCTCTGATATCTACATAGAGGGTATGTGGCTTATTTAAGGGCATTTAAAATGTCCAGATATGGTTTTACAGGTCCATTTTCAACTCTAGAAATTGGCCCTAGAATGAAATGGTCTGTTTTTACCTTATTTGGAAGGGTCATAAATAGTAATTAGGAGTTCTGCTCTGATTGGCTGTTTCACTTCACACACTCTGAAATACAAGCGTGCAAAATAATCATACGTCAGTTTTCAAAAATTAAAACATTTTAACAAATGGACTAACGTTAGATGCCTTGTCAAATAAATATAGCTTCAATTTATGTGGTGGAGAATGTGACGTTAGCTAGAAGGATCGAGTGAGCTAACATTATCTGTGAGCAACTAAACTAACGTAGTTAGCCCCTGATGTGTTGTTGATGTACGTGTTGTTCCCCATGTAAAGCGCTTTGAGTACCCATAAAAGCGCTATATAAATGTAATGAATTATTGATGAAAAAGACGAAAGTAAAATTATTTGACAAAAGGGAATTTACATATGTATCTACAGTATTATTTTGTAGATTTATATGATAACACAGACAAGAAATATTAACCTCAGCGTAAATACTTTGTCATACTATTTAGTTTTGTATGCTCGTTACTTGGAGTTTGCTATTTGTTACTGTACTAGGATCTTGCGCTGGATCTAGATAACATAGTGTAAATTATCATTAATAAAATCACCACTTACCGCTTGCGGGAATATAGTTGGAATGGCCCCCTTCACTATGAGACTCTGAGAGAAGCCTGCTTGATATTGTCACATGTTAGAAAATAAGTCCGTGGTGAAATGGGCAGAGCAAACTAACAACTTCGAATTAAACTGTTGCACTATCCGATTATAGATAAACATCAACCACGCCTGTTGACATTTCTTTTCTGTGGGAAGGGTATGAAAAGTCCTCACATCCCCTGCACAGCCTGGAACATAACATTTGTTTCCATGATCTGCCATTTTCCCTATGATCCTCGCTTGTTTCTTCACCTGCAGAACTTCCGATGATTCGGCTGCGCAATTCCGCATGGCATTGAACATGGGCTGGCATATGCAAATTTTTGGAGGCGTACATATTAATGATCCCGACTGTTGCGTCACAGTCGGTGTTATGTGGAGATTCGCCTTTTTTTCAGGGGTGTTTTTCAAAAATGAGATTTAAATGAGAAGGAGAAAACAATGGTGTTTGAGACTCACTGTATGTCATTTCCATGTACTGAACTCTTTGTTATTTAACTATGCCAAGATAAATACAATTTCAAATTCTAGGGCACCTTTAAGCTCATCCAGACTGAGTGAGCTTTTCGCGGTGGCGGAGGAGATATATGGCAAACTCCGACTTTTTCTTGACGCAAGATATTATTCTCATCTAGTACAGAAGTAGAATAAAAATGCTGTATTTTTTAATGAGTTGTTTAACATCACAACAGACATAATAAATGGAATACTTTGAGTCAGATACACAAATGATTAGGCTATGTTTTTACCTCACTATACGAGAAATAACCTGATTTATTAATAAACACTCCACCTTTGCTATCAAAATAGAAAAAGATTACCATATTTAAAACGAAGTAATTAAATAAGCAAATTATTGAGTAAAGAAATAAGATAATAAATAAGCAAGTTAATGATCAAATAAGTAACCACCCCCCGCACGATAATGGTGTGTATCACCAATCTCACAGGCTGACGATAGGACAATATGATTACGGAGCATATCGCCCAACACTAGTTCAAGTATTCCCTACATCCCCACTAAGATGGCAATATCTGAAATCCTTGTCCTAGTGGGGCAATTTTTTGGGCCCTATGAGGAAAACGGCGTATAAATCATATGAAGTGATGTTTTTTTATTTATTTAAAAATGCAGAAAGTTTTCTGTGGTGGGTAGGTTTAGGGTTAGGGGATAGATTATACAGTTTGTTCAGTATAAAAATCATTGTCTATGGTATGTCTCCATAAAACATGAAAACCCAACGTGTGTGTGTGTGTGTGTGTGTGTGTGTGTGTGTGTGTGTGTGTGTGTGTGTGTGTGTGTGTGTGTGTGTGTGTGTGTGTGTGTGTGTGTGTGTGTCTCAGTCAGGCAGGCAGTCAGTATCAGTGCTGTCGCTCTCTCTGGGTAGATATGTCTGCCCTGCAGCAACACTGCCCTTACACTACCCATCTATATCCCCATCCAGTCCCCCTCTCTGAGGGCATTCTGTCAGTTAGCTGTGGCCTCCCCTCTAATTCTCTGTCTTGCATCTGCATCCTCAGCCAAAATAATTCCCTTTCCCCCTTTTGCTCTTCTCCTCCAGTCCTCCTCTTTTCACTCTTCATTTTGCATTGCCAGAGGTACCCATATGCTAAACAGAGGTCTGTGATCTGAAGAACTATCAAGCTGGGCTGCATTTTTATTTATTTATTTGTGCAATTTTCCTGTTTTTCTTTTTAAGTTCATTAGTTCTATTTCACTCTTTCTTGTTCCCCCGTTTCCCTTAGATATTCTTAAGTTAGAAGAGTTTCACACAGCTGCTTAGCACACTTACACCTGGTGCACAGTGAGAATGCAGACATACTTTAAAGGGTTAGTTAACACAAAAATGAAAATTCTGTCAGTAATTACTCACCCTTCCAACCCCGTAAGACTTTCGTTCATCTTCGGAACACAAATTAAGATATTTTTGATTAAATCTGAGAGCTGTCTCTCTCCTCCATAGGCTTCTATTGTAATTGAAACTTGCCGGCCAGGAAAGTTAGTTAAAAGATAAAATAGTCCAAGTGATTACAGTGGCTCAACCTTAAGTTTATCAAGCGACGAGAATACTTTTTGTGCGCAAAAAAAACAAAAATAACGACTTTATTCAACTATTCATTTTCTTCTGTGTGGGCCTGTGTAACAGCGCAGCGCTTCTGGGTTGTACGTTAGAACGTAGGCTCACTATTGGCTGACGCTGGTCGTGTGTGATGCGTGTTATGCTGGCCAATAGTGAGCCTACGTACTGATGTACAACACAGAAGCCCTGCGCTGTTACACTACGTAAACTCACTCAGAGGCCCACACAGAAGAAAATGAATTTTCATTTTTGGGTGAACTAACACCTCAGTCAGGTGCAACAAAATGGACAGCAAATTGAAAAAGGCCTATACATAGTTCAGCATGCTCTACATAGTGTGAAGTTAAAGACACTAACATGCTCACTGTTATTGGACTTGGAAATGGAAACGAAAAAACTAAATGAAAACATGCATTTAAAAATACAACTCCAAAATTAACTAAAATAAAATGAATGTCCAGACATTCTCTTTTTTTTATTATTATTATTTTTTTTGGATACATGGTGTATTATAAAACCTAAAAAGCTTTACAACTCACCTGCATTAAACATGAAAAAAACACTAGATAATACTAGACTGTGTGCAGACAATTAATACTGTTAAATGTTTAAATAATACCAGTTATCACAATAGATTGTACACAAAAGGGCTGCACAATAAAACTACAGTGCTTAGCATAAGTGAACACACCCATGCTAAAGTTGACTAAAAAGAGGAATAAAAAATCATCTTTTGGAAATTGATCTTAATGCCTTAATTAAAAAATGAGGAAAAATACAACCTTTAAGGACACCAATTTTCTTTGTGAATGAATAATGTATCGTAAATAAATAAATGTTCTTCCTTAAAATACAGGGGGCATAAGTCAGGACACCCCTATGTTAAATTCCAATAGAGGCAGGCAGATTTTTATTTTTAAAGCCCATTTATTTCATGGATCCACGATACTATGCATCCTGATAAAGTTCCCTTGGCCTTTGGAATTAAAATTGCCCCATCACATCATCACATACCCTTCACCATACCTAGAGATTGGCATGGTTTTATTTCAGTTAGCCTAATAGCTGGTTTGATTTGCATTGAGAGGTGATCTTATGGCAAGTACCCCATGCCAATCTCTAGGTATGGTGAAGGGTATGTGATGATGTGGGGTATTTTAATTCCAAAGGCCAAGGGACCTTTATCAGAATGCATTTCGTAAAATACGAAAATTAAAATGACGGGTAATAATAGATTATGATGGAAATTTTACGACATTCGCAACACTGCATGATATAGAATTATGCAGTTGAATGATGTTTGATTATAAGTTTTGCATTGGTTTGGAATGATTTGATGCATTTTATGTTTTTTTGGATTTCAATCCTGTGGTTCAAGAGTTCAGGTCAAACCGAGGTCTTTGAGAATACGGTCTGTCTTAGGGGTCGAACAACCTCTGGCGTTATCTTTGTGGTTTTCCTTGTGCAAGTCACGATGTCTCGTCCTTTTGACCATTAGTCTTGGGTTAACTGCCTACCATTGACAACGTTCTTCATTTTAGCTTGGATCATCTCTTACAAGCGTGCATGGCCATACAGTACTTAGCTGGGGGTTTCGTTAAAGTCTTAAATGACAGATCTTCTGATTTAGGGTGTGGAGTTGTAATTTGTCTCTTTCTCACAGTCTGAAAGAGTCATTGCTGTCTGATTCACTGTCAGATCCTATAGCTGTTAAAATATATTGTTGCAATTAGCTATCACAACCTAAAAATTAGGGTCAAAATAACTTTCCCGGATTTAACTTAAGATAACTCAAATATCCAAGTTGTTAATTCAACTTCACATTTTAAGTTGACTAAACTTAAAATTTAAAGGCAGCACGAACAATTTGTTGAAATATTTACTCTATAGACTCCCAGCATCTGAGCCACTGAGAACACAGTGGATGAATTTTATTTATGAAGGAAATGTGCCAAAGAAATTAGGTAAAGTTTTATATGCTTGATCAAATTATTTTACGCATGACTGCTTCGCAAACAAGGGTCAGTTCAACGCTGGATTTGCACAAAAGTTGATTCTGAAAGATGGGTCGATACCCACTGTTTGTGCTCAAACTTCATAAACTTAAGTATCGCACTTCATAGTTTGTGAATGTTTCCAAAATCTAATTTCTGAATGTGCTTGTTAGCATGTTGTACGGCTAATGTGGTTAAAGTTACCATTGTCTCTGACTATATTCACTATGAGCTATGTCATTAGTTTTATCCCGAAAACACTCACCGTCTGCATAATTCATAAACGCACATTTATTATGCACAATACAGTAAGGTGACTGATTTTTAAACAGTGTGTTTTCTGTAAAGATAAGAGACTTATCGACTACTAAGAGTGGTAATTAAACAACGATACCTGTTCTATCTCCGTGCAGCATATATTCTCTGGTTCTGTAGGCATCCAACTACAGTTCTACAGATGAACATGACGGAACATGCTAATTGACAAGTTGAAAAAAGTTAACTCCACAACAACTACATAAATTCATCAACTAAATCATCACACTTCCAGAAGTCAAAGCAGGATCAAGCATTGGCATTCTATGTAGCAGGGACAATCAAACGTTTGATTAAACAATAAAAACAACAAATTGATTAACATTGATTTAACCCTCTGGGGTCTGATGTGTTTTCTGGGCCCTGGATGTGTTCTGACATTTGTACTTATTTCTGTTACTTGTGACATTTTCATGGCTAAAGTCTTATTACACTGTATTCAGCACAAACTCTGCTACAATAATATGTCAGCAGCGTGTATGTAAAAGTTTGTAGTTTTGAGATAATGACGTTTATGCGTGGTTTGTGAAAAAAACAAATAAATAAATTGTCACTGAAATAAGGTCATGAAACCCATACTGATTATTTCTTCACAAAACTTTTGAAAATTGTATCACGTAGCCTAGAATATTTGCTTCAAAACTATGTGAAAATCATCCTGCATACTCATTCAGATAAAACAATATATTGATTTAAAATTTGTAAGACATGTTTTGTGTAAGAAAGCTCTATGCGAGGAGGGCATGAATCATCATGAATATGCGTGTGTTTTTACACCTGAGAAAGACCCTCCCTTAATGGACCTATCAGGTGCTATCAGGCCCTATCATTATGAGGAACCTTGCACAAAGAATGAGGAGAGATTTAAAAAAAGAATGGCTTTTTGATTGTTTGGATTTATTTACAACACAAAATAATCCAAAGATACACAACAAAGGACAAAAAAAAAAAAAACACATTATTGAACACACTGATCTAAAGACAGAGACTTGAACAGTCGCACACCTTTGTGCCATTCCTGAAACATAGTACATACCTGTCATTTCAAAGGTGTTTGATTTTTCATTTTACCATGTTCATGTACAGAGACTCATGTGCATGTTGAAGTCAGCAGGACTCATCAGTCGCATCTGGTCCCTGTAAAAAAAAAAACTATGAAACATTATTGTTACCATATTATACATATCTACGTCTGAGCAGATCTCCAAAAACACAGTATTTAACAGTAAACACGGGTCTAAACAAGATAATAATATTCACCATATTAGAGTAAACACTCATACTAGCCTACTTTTATATCATACTGTGTTTTATTATCGAACATAAAAACATCCTTGTGTCGTACATGTATAGAAATTTAGCATTAGGCTTCATGTTTTTACTCCAATCTCATTTCATAACGTACATTTTAGTCTGGCACCAGTTTTACTAGTTGCTACAATGTAAAGTTTCTATAACAATAACATGCTTACTATTATGAGTGGACATGTCTTACCTTAAAAATCGTACTCATCTTCAAATCGCGTTCTTCTAATTCTTCTGAGGTAAATCCAAGGTAAACAGCACAAACACAACATGTCTTCCAAACTCGATGAAAAGCAGACGAATACTGAAGTCTTTGGTTCTTAGTTTTTGAGGTGATGGGGCGTTTTCAGGTCTACGTTCCTTCACGTGGACTATTTGCATGTCAATTGCTTGTGCGCGTTGGTGTGGTCACATTAGATTTAATGGCCAAGGGCTGAAGAAACTGTACATGTCGTTGCTTTCATATGGATTACTTAAACAGAGAATATTTGTTTTTGATATAATTTACATCATTTAAAAATAGAGACTTCAAACTTTGTAAAGACATATGTCTCAAGTCTGTGTGTCAAACATTCACAGAGAAACAGTTCATTTTCTGTCGCGTTTCAGAATAGACTTCACATTGAGAGAGACGGCAGAATGCACATCGTTTATTTTACGAAAAACAAAACATTTTGTTTTTATTATGAGTGTACACAAATAAAAGAAGACATTTAACAGTTTTGAATGATGAATAACACTTATATGTAAGATCAAAATCAACAGAGTATTTTGATTCTCTTTTGCACTGATAAGAAAAAAGTGAGCTGGTACCCAGGGGGTTAACAATAAGAAAATAGCTGGCCATATTGAGTAATATTAAAAATGAATATTAATTATGCTATTATAACTTACTGTTTATAAAACTGTTGTATGATAGCAGTATCATTGAGAACAGTATGCTGTTGTTCTGAATATCAGCATGGCCATGATGTCCTGTGCCCCTTGTTTCTATATCTGTGCTGATATTCAATATAGCAGCACTCTTTCTCATGTGATATTGCTTAATTTAATTTGTAAGAACATGTGATGATGTTACAGGTTGCCGGCTGGAGTTTTAATCATGGGTCTGCAGAAGCTGGGGGGCGAGACTATACGTGACAAGAGGCGACGAGAAAGACAAGAGTTATATGAGCTGAGAGTCACTGAATGGTTAGTTGAACCAAGAAAAGGGAATCTTTTTAAATGCACAGATTTTATGAAGAGACGCATATCCTTTTGAAAATATAATTGAGCTGATATTTCCATTGCAGGAATGCTCGTCTAAAGCTTACAGAGGATCTAATTGGAGAAATGAGGAGTGAGAAACACCAGGACACTGATAATGACCTTCAAAGAATAGAGGAGCTGCTTAGTCAACCAAGGAATGAGAAAGGGGAAAACGCAGTAACATCAGAGACTTGAGAGTGCTAATAGAAAAAAAACTCAATGTTTTTTTTTTCGTCCTCAGGATGTTTAATCCTGAATCAACAGCATGCAAATAAAATAATTTGCTGAACATTGTCTAGGATGTTGTATGTGTTCATGGTACCTGCTCCCATTATTATTTTATCAATGTGATGCTTATCTTTAAATGTAAATGTTACATTTACCATGTGAGCTTCTAAAGTATAGATAAGATAAAAGACAATGGAATGGCTGAATAGGTGACAGGAGATTGAAGATGTAAATGAAATGGCCTTTTTTGGTGTGAATTGTTTTGCTTTGTTTAATGAAATAAGAAATGGTTTCACTGTCTAAAACGGATAGATCTGAAATTGTAGGATGGACTTTTGGGTTGAAATTGGAAGCGATGGCGAGTTTGGAACACCTGAGAAAACCGAAGAAGGCTATAGATGAACATTGCATCAAGTGTGCAGGCAGTATTTGTTGAGTGATGGCCTAAGCGAAGGGTGGAGATACCTAACTAAGTATATCGAGAGTTATGATTTTTCTGGGCGGGTAGGTGTTTTTTTTTTTTTTTTAATACCTTTAAATGTCTGCACATTGTTTATCTCGGGGAGGCTGTGCCATACATTTTTATGAAAGAATTGTATTCCACCTAAGTAGCCTCTAATGGAACCTTTTTGGAGATTTTTTATAAATAAGAAATGAATAAGGTGACGGAAAGCAGGGAAAAATCGAGAAACAGCCAATTGTACGTGATATGGAATGTCTTAAGCTCTCCATGCTGTCAGGTATGATTGGAGGGTTCTAGAGGAAAAATGGCTTGAAGGGTGAAGTCGAGCGATGCGTCGAGAAGAGGTTCAGACTGATCTCATGAAATGGCGTATGTATGACACGCCAATTCGTATTTCCATTTTTGGCGTGCTATCAACACGCATAATCGCTTTTCAGCGTGTTTATCAACGCCGTTGACTTAACGTTACATTACTGTATATATAAATATATGACCTACCCCAACCCCGTCCCTAAACCTACCCGTCACTGGGGTTAATACCATTTATGAGTCTTCCCCTACCATCCTAGGAAAAAAAATATCGCTCCCCAGATGTAGATCTACATTTTGCTTCGTTTCGCTCGGACATTTAACGGCGTGTACATACACGCGGAATCACTCGGACATTTAACGGCATAGACATACACGCAAAAGATGGCGGTTCGTTTCGGCGTGGACATACACGCGGATAGCTCAAAATGCGTATAGATAACATGCCACTTGACTTGAAAGTGGCGTGTATGTTTACGCAAAGTCATGATGTCATGTTGAGAGGTTGTAGAATGTGATTTATGAAAAGATCAGCTTTCAATAGTGAGGTACTGGGGTTGGGCCAGCAGCCTAAATTTCTGAAAAGAATGCGAGAGAGGGTGTCACCATTTTGTTTTTTTTAACCCCGGGGACATGTTTGGCTGTTATAACAAATTAATCGCAAGCTGAAATCCAAATGAGTTGTCTTAGAAGCGGCACCATTGCAGAGGAGTGAGAACGGCCTTTATTAATGCAATGCATGGTTGCTTCATTGTCACAATGAACTAGAATACTGTTGGCAGTCTATTTTTCCCCCACAGGAAAGCTGCTACGACGAGAGGGTAAAGCTCAAACAGCACTGAGGAGGCTGGTTACTTTGGCATGTCCAAAAGCTGGGGTGGCCAAGGAGATGCAAAGAAGTACCCTTGATATAGGCTGTTGTATGGGTTAAGGAGATTTTGTTTTCTAAAGGCCCGATATACTCACAGAAAAGTTCTTTTTCGTTCTTCGTTTAGGGGTAAAACAAAGTTCAAAATACATGACCACCGATACTGTTATCGAACATCTGACGCTGCCCACACTGCTGAGAGTTTAGATGAATATATAAATATTTGCTGCATGCTTTTCATCTCAATAACAAAATAAACACAAGAGTTGACACAACAAAATTGAGAAAACAGGAAGCATTTTAATAAAGCATAAGAAAAGCAGCTGATCATAGCAATGTGGATGTTTGGATGAGCTCCACGGCACTCCAGTAAAGGCACATAACATTTATTTATATATCACTTTACAATATATAGCTTAAAATCAAGCCGCTTTTCCGTATTCAACATGAAAAACAGTGTCACTGTCTCGTTTCATCAGAAGTACAACTTAATTTTCTACTATAAAGCAGCTCTCCAGTGTGCTCATGTTTTTACTCACGGACGTCTGACCTGAACCGACTGAACAGGCCAAATGAACCAGAAAAGATTTTCACGTGAAAGAGGGCGGGGTAAACCGGCATAGACCAATGGTAGTACAAAGGTGTTTAGCAGTCGGAACAAACTTTTCCGGAAAGTTTACTTTGGCAAGCTTTTTCGAACTCCCAAAATGAACTCTGAACGTTCTGAACTCTGAATGAAAACTTCGTTTTGGCCTGATTTTGTTAGAAATTACACATCAGTTCGTTCTTCGATTTCGCTTGAAGTATATCTGGGCCTTAAAGCGTGGACCGGGGATGCAAGCGAGAGAAGGTGTGATATATAGGGGCGGCCTTGTGGAATTAATCTTATCACAAAATTAACGTGGCCGAGCAAAGATAGCTTGGAACAATTTGGGCTGTCTAGGAGGGTAGACACGACCAGAATTATTCTGGTGTTCATTCTTAACCTGTTTTCATCTCCCAAATCTTGATCTGACTTGTCTGATGCTTTTAAACTCAAAAGTTTGGTCCAGAGTGCAAACATTTTTCCTCCTCTCACCATAAATTACTCGTTATCTGAGTCACATGGTGTATTACCTTTCCCGCACTAGTAGAGTACAATTTGGACAGGTTTTTTTTTTTTTATAAGAAGAATGTGATACAAGTCATCATCTGAGTTAAGAGCAGACAATTATACTGACAGGAAACAGGAAACACTTTGTCAGCCATTCAATAGTTATATTGAATATATAAAGAAGTGGTTTGAGAAGTGGTCATGAACAAAGGCGGAGTTTAGCTGAGTCAGGAGACAGTCAATACCGTTGCTCATTTCCCATGTTATTATATCGGGCAACCAACCAACCTTGACATTTAAGACATTTTAAAAAAAAAATAGCTCAAAACTCACTTTCAGACATCAGCGAGTGTTTGAAATAACTTCCTTGCGAAATAAATATATTTATATGCGATTCTAAAGTCTACTTGCTAACCATTCCAATAATAAATACACATATGTTTATGGAAAATACTAGAGACTGCTCGAAGAACGTAGACAAATCATATATTATTATATAGTGCATTTATTTGGTTTCATGTTTTATCTGTATCTTTTCTATGCCTTTGTTGATAACGGACTAATGCATCTGCATATATGTCATAAAAACCATGTACTCCAGTTAACTTGTACAACTCATAACTCTGTTTTCAAACAGTGGGTAGGGATGGCGAAAACTAAAAATTTTCTTGACCGACCACCGAGCCTCATTAGCCGGTTGAAACCGGTTAACCGATTAGTTTAAAATATGCTACGCTATTTGAAAGAACAGCCATTTCGAGCCACGCCTGCAATTTCGCAACTCTGTCGCATCTCTCTGTCGCTCTGCCTCCCGCTCACACACACACTGCTCCGGCGCCGCCCTTCCACTCACGTCACTTTTTTAAAATTCCCTACAGCGCGAAACATGAGTCCCGCAAATGCGGCACCGCGCCGAGGAGCTTGTATGTAATCGGAGGACAAATGGCTCCTTAGTTTCGAAATGGTTTGGGTACAAGGTGATTGCGTTGAAAATAAAGGCGTTAGTCTAGCGTTAGAAGCTCATTTGAAACATTGCCGCGGCTCATTTAATAAAATGACAGCTCCGAAGAGACGCCGCTTTAGTTTGAGGTAGTGCTAATGTCACGGGGTGACTAAAAGCGGAACCTTAGTTGCAGAAATTGGGCCCGGGGAACGTTTCCGGCGTAACACGGGACCGGTTCCGGGAAAACACGGAAGTAGGGGGTGCTTCTCATTTCTTATTTGTGCATCCTCGTTTCCTTTCCTCGCTTCCTTTCCTCGCGTCTCAGCTCCACCCCCTGTAGGACGCGAGGGAAGGCTGCAAGGGAAAAAAACGAGGACGGAGGAATTGAATGAAAGCTTTTTTAATACATTGGAATACTTGATCACTCGAGCGTCACTTCACTGCGTCATCGGCAGTGCTCAAAGGATCTGCCCTTATGTTGTTAAAGTTAGTTTATTTAAGAAATTCATAATAAATAATAATAAAGCAATATACCTTGTTGAAATATGTGAGTTGTGTGGTTTTTGTAAACTACAAAAGTAAAGTATAAATTCAAATGATTGTGACAGATGTGAAGGGGGAGGAGAATTGATACGTGCGTCATGTTTAGTCGATAAAACTCTTCCGCAAAGGGTACACCTGTGTATCCTCGCTCATAGCTCCTCTGGAAGCCTCCTCACTCCTCGATCCTCACCTCCTCGCGGTGCAATTAGAGAATTGAGATGTCCTTCAAGATGGCTGAGCTCGATTGGTTTCCGGGTCATAGGATGGAGGACGGAGGAGCGAGGAGACGAGGAGGGATATTGAGAAGCACCCAGGGAGAAACAGGGAAGGAGAGTTGATGAGCGTGATTGTTGTCAGCTGTGCAGCGGGGAAAGATCCTGAAGGGCGATTGGACCATGAGGAACATAAAAGAGGTTGATACGGAGAGGAAGGACGAGCGGCGGAGCGGGAAGCGAATCGCAGAGACGCAACGGAGGTCGGGTGAAGAGACAGCGAGGAAGTGGCCAGCGGTGGAAAGTACGAGGCTTAAAAGAGATAAGTGATGGTCTCTTTTCACCGAACATAGTATTAGGGTCTGTCATAGTATTATTGGGTGGAAGATTTACTTCGCTTTGTTTCTTGAAGAGGTTGTAACGGGACTGCGTCTGCAGACATTAATTTGGGGGAAAGAAGAGGAGCGCTTCAGATGCGACATTGCAGTGCAGAGTTTGTTTACACCTGTCATAGAGATTCTGTTCGCCGAGGCTGCCGTCAGGGGCCCACATGCTGATTTCGAACGAACAGACCTACGACGAAATCGCATTCCTCATTGTTGTCAACTGAGCCACATCCTCGCTGCTGCATCCAGCCCTGTATCTGAGAAGAGTGAGCATATTGAATCCATACTAACACACTGTTTAATAGTCTATGCTGAAGTCCCGCTGAGCCAGTGAACCAAGCCACATCCTCGCTGTTGCATCCAGCCCTGTATCTGAGAAAGAGTGAGCATATTGCATCCATACTAATCTGCTTGTTTACCAGTCTATGCTGAAGTCCCGCTGAGCTAGTGAACCGAGCCACATCCTCGCTGTTGCATCCAGCCCTGTATCTGAGAAGAAAGAGTGAGCATATTGAACCCATACTAACACACTCTGTTTAACAGTCTATGCTGAAGTCCCGCTGAGCCAGTGAACCGAGCCACATCCTCGCTGTTGCATCCAGCCCTGTATCTGAGAAAGAGTGAGCATATTGCATCCATACTAATCTGCTTGTTTAACAGTCTATGCTGAAGTCCCGCTGAGCCAGTGAACCGAGCCACATCCTCGCTGTTGCATCCAGCCCTGTATCTGAGAAAGAGTGAGCATATCGCATCCATACTAATCTGCTTGTTCACCAGTCTATGCTGAAGTCCCGCTGAGCCAGAGAACTGAGCCACATCCTCGCTGCTGCATCCAGCCCTGTATCTGAGAAGAAAGAGTGAGCATATTGAATCCATACTAACACACTCTGTTTAACACTCTATGCTGAGCCAGTGAACCGAGCCACATCCTCGCTGCTGCATCCAGCCCTGTATCTGAGAAAGAGTGAGCATATTGCATCCATACTAATCTGCTTGTTTACCAGTCTATGCTGAAGTCCCGCTGAGCCAGAGAACTGAGCCACATCCTCGCTGCTGCATCCAGCCCTGTATCGGAGGAAGAGTGAGCATATTGCATCCATCCTAATCCGCTTGCTTACCAGTCTATGCTGAAGTCCCGCTGAGCCAGAGAACTGAGCCACATCCTCGCGGCTGTATCCAGCCCTGTATCTGAGAAAGAGTGAGCATATTGCATCCATCCTAATCCGCTTGCTTACCAGTCTATGCTGAAGTCCCGCTGAGCCAGTGAACCGAGCCACATCCTCGCTGCTGCATCCAGCCCTGTATCTGAGAATAAAGAGTGAGCATATTGAATCCATACTAACACACTCTGTTTACCAGTCTATGCTGAAGTCCCGCTGAGCCAGTGAACCGAGCCACGTCCTCGCTGCTGCATCGAGCCCTGTATCGGAGGAAGAGGGAGCATATTGCATCCATCCTAATCTGCTTGTTTACCAGTCTATGCTGAAGTCCCGCTGAGCCAGAGAACCGAGCCACATCCTCGCTGCTGTATCCAGTCTTGTATCCGAGAAGAAAGAAAGGCCCGCTGAGCCAGCGAAGCAAGCCACATCCTCGCTGTTGTATCCAGCCCTGCTTCCGAGCATAAAGAGGGAGCATACTGAATCCATACCAATCCACTCGGTCTGCAGTCTCGTTGGCCTAGCGACTCGAGCTCAATCCCCACTGCTGTCGTCCAGGTCGGACTTGTCGACACAGGAGGAGCGGTTGGCCTGTTCTCTCCCCTTGAGATTGCCTTTTAATTAAATAGAGATTACTTTTACTCTGTTGTCCGTCGTCCTTGAGCTGCGGGGTAGCTCCCCAGAGGGGGAAGGTACAGTAGAAGGAGGGAGGGGCGGTCGACAAGCAGAGCCCCCACACACACCTCCCTCCGGCCTGTGACACTAACAATAATAAAGAAAGATGATGATCATCATCACCTTATCTGTTACCACTGTTACCCCCGCAACTTACATCTGTGTCATTCTTTTTGGTGAAATGGTCTTTCTTTTCTTTGCACGCTTCATCCTGTCGTCTGCCCTGGCTCTAACCTCGAGTGTTTTAGCCTGTAGCCTTTACTTTTCGCAAACCTTGTGAGCGCGCAAACCCAAACGCTGTGACCTCGCGCCAAATGTTTTTATTGGTTTAATAAGTACAAACAGGCGAGTTATGAAAAATTGAGTGTGAGGGATTAGTTCACTTCACACAAAAATATCTTGGAATGAGATGGCTAACTGTAGTAGCGTTTAGTCCACTGTCTATAATAGCCTAATTTAGAGATCACTTTTTTTTTTAACCGACTACTGACAACTTTGATCGGTTAACGTTGATACGGTCAACCATCGGTCAAACGGTCATCGGTTAACATCCCTAACAGTGGGTTCTCCCCACTCAGTGATGCACCCACTGAGAATCCTGTTGAATGTGCCCTAGTTATTGGCAATTCTATGACACGGAACTTGAAAATAGAGACACCAGCCACCATAGTCACATGTTTGCCGGGAGCCAGAGCGCCTGACATCAAAGCAAATTTAAAAGTGTATACTGTAGCTAACTGCCAGACACTGTAATTTGCTCTGGCCCCCTTCCTGTTCGCCGGAGTGATGAGATACTGTCCTCACTCAATTGCATGGCTGTCTAAGTGGTGTCCGCAAAATAATATAGGGTTCATAGACAATTGGAAAAGTTTTTGGGGCAGACCTGACCTGTTAAAAAGAGATGGTATTCATCCCTCCTGGGATGGTGCTGCTCTTCTCTCTAGTAATATGGCTCATAGTCTTAAAGTTGAACCTTGACTATCTGGGGCCAAGGTCAGAAAGCAGACACACTGGCTAAACTGACCGTCTGCTAGCTCTCTTGTGTCACAGAAGTCAGATAAATCCCAACACACAAAAGACTTTTACCTAGATATCATCATATAGAGACTGTGTCTGTTCCCCGAATTAGTAAATACAAAAATTCCCAAACCCATTTAAGGGTAAGAACTTAATTGATGTTCAACAAATAAAAAACAGATATAATACAGATGAAGCTCAGGTTGCTTAATATTAGATCCCTTTTTTCAAGAGCACTTATTGTTAATGATATGATTACGAACACATTACAGTGTTTGACAGTAACGACTGAGACAAATCAGACACATAATTATTTGTTACATGTAACAAACAAGCTTTAAAGCCCACTCTTCGTAATGAAATGTCCCCCCAAAAAGAGACACGAGAGCAGAAAAGGCCTCAGTCACCAGGGCGACCATCAGATAAGATGGTTTTATTGCTGTGAAAAATGTGGTCATGTGGTAAAACAGAGGCCATAGGAAAGACCCATAGCCCTTAAAGGTCCCCTGACATGAAATTTTCACTTTCTGAGGTTTTTTAACATTAATATGAGTTCCCCTAGCCTGTATATGGTCCCCCAGTGGCTAGAAATTTCAATCGGTGTAAACCGAGCTTTGGCTATTTTTCTCTTCTCTGCAGCTCAGACGCGCTGATCTTGAATCTCCTCCTTATGACGTCATAAGGAGGAAAGGTTACCTCCCCTTTCTCTGCTTTGCCCGCACAGAGAATTTGGCTGGCCCATGAGAAAATGAGCTCAGAAGTACGAACGCGATTTGAGTTTTTCCTCGAGAGATATCATGGCTTGCAAACGAGCGAAGCATGGCAGTTGATCAGTGTTCGGATGTACAAATGAACACAAAGGTATTTTTTAGTTCCTTCATCCGAGCCTCTGAAGAAACAATGGGTTAATTTTATTTTCTCTGGAAATGCGCCGACACAACTTCCCAAAGTTTTGTATGGTCCAAACATTTCACCGACGACTGTTTCCTCAACTTAGGCCAATACAGAGCTGGCCTCGATGAACGTCTGAAAATAAATTGATCGAGCTACCAAGCAACAATTTCTGATGTGTAGCCTAATTGTTCAAGTTCAGACACAAGTTCAGAGAAAGGTAATCTTTCTCTCAAAATCGTTCAATACGGTTTATGCATAAGTCAAGCCAGTGACTAAAATATCAACTTCACATCGTTTCTTTTAGTAGGATGAAAATAATCTTATTTAATCTGTGAACAAATTATACAGAAAGCGGTCAAAAGAACAATCTTTCCACACCGTGCGAGTTTATCTGACAACTCGTTATGAAATCAATGACTCACGTTACACTGCACAACGAAGCTCTTACTGTATCATCGTGTTTGCATTGGTGAAAGCATTAGAGAGAGTGCAGAAACTGCGTTGCAATGATAAGATCTTTATTCTCGCGATCAACAGACTGTCATCTGCTTGCTCAATGCTCATCACGGCAACATTTTATGTGATGGGAATAGATCTAAATACTTTAAAAACTTCTCACGATTCGTTAATCTCGATAGCTGTAATAGTAAAAACGTATAATAGCTGTATTAAAAGTATTCGAGAGAGTTTCACACACTGTAAAAAATAAAATCGTAAAAAAAGGGTCAAATGACTGGCAGCTACGGCTGCCAAACAAAAACCTTAAAAATAAAGTAAAATATCCTAATTTAAATTAAGTGCAAAAACCTTTTATAGATATTTTTCTTAAATGTTTTACAGAAAAACACTGTTATTTTACAGCTATCATCTGGATTATTACGATCAAACACCCTAACTGTAAAAACAATCCCATAAAAAACAGTCAATGACTGTCAGCAATGGCTGCCATGCAAAAACCATAAAATTAATGTAAAATATCCTAATTTAAATAAGTGCAAAAGCAGAAATCTTACGCTACGGGTAAAGTCATCTTTTCTCGAGATCTGAAGCCAAAACATTATCCTTAATTTTGTATTTATTGTCAACGCAGTGCAGCGGACAGCAGACCATAGCAGGCTGTATAAGCGTGCTCATTGGCTGTCCTGCAGCAACTGCAGCAGCCTATCGGTGAGCCCCGCATAATGTCGGGCCCTTCTACGCGTCACAGCCCGCCAGAATGGGAGTGGCTAGCGTATATAAAAGTGGGGCTCGACGGGCTGAACTCTGGTTTTCATTGACTGAAGCGAATAAGCTCATGGCGCGAGCACGGCAGGTTACGCAATAGTCGTTCCCTCTTCTAGAAAGAACCGAGGTTACATTAGGTAACCGAATACGTTCTCTTTCGAGAGGTTCTCTCGTATTGCGTAAGTTGCTTACGCTACGGGAACCCCTTGTCAACGCCGTGCGCGCCAAGCATCCGCTGCATGAGACCCAGGGAGACCCGTGGAACAAAACATGCAGAACAACAGGCGGCCAGCAACGCGGGCCAGCACATGTAATAGACACTTGATAGGAACACAGAGCGGCTCTGCTGGTCTATGTATAATGTAGAATAAAGGCGGCCAGCAACGCGGGCCAGCACAGTTCACAAGCACATAATAGGCAGATAATAGAGCGGCTCCGCCGGACTATGTATAGTAAGCATTACCCCTTCGCGCAGCTGTATGGGAATAGGGGGCCAGCAAAGCGGGCCCGCGCAGGTATACCGGCGCGTCATAGGGAAATACAGATCGGCTCAGCCGGTCTATGTATAGCTCGCCTCACCGATATGAGATTGGCCTGCACATAAACAACTGGGCAGAACATACACATCACTTTAGACTGACAAAAGTTTAGCCTGCAAGGCGGGAACTTCCAGGTTATAGAACCTCACGAATGTCGAGGGGGAGGCCCAGCCTGCCGCCATACAAATATCGTGAATAGAAATCCCACTGGACCAAGCCCACGACGAAGCCATGCCTCTAGTGGAATGGGCCCTGATGCCCATAGGGCACTGCAGGTGTTTGGACGCGTAAGCTGCTGCGATAGCGTCCACTATCCATCTGGATAGGCTATGTTTCGAGGCAGCGAGACCTTTGGTGCGCCCTCCAAACGAAACAAAGAGCTGCTCAGAACGCCTGAAGGTGGCGGAGCGCGTGATTTAAATTCTCAGCGCCCTGACGGGGCACAGAAGGTTACCATCGTCCTCGCTATCAGATGCTGGCAGAGCCGATAGGGAGATGACCTGTGCTCTAAAAGGCGTGCCAATCGCCTTGGGGACGTAACCATGTCTCGGTTTGAGAATGACTTTAGAGTCATTTAGTCCGAACTCGAGACACGCGGGGCTGATAGACAGCGCGTGTAGATCCCCCACACGTTTTACTGATGACAGAGCTATCAGAAAAACGGTCTTGAGCGAGAGGTATTTAAAGCCCACGGATTCTAATGGTTCAAAGGGAAAAGCTTTCAGGGACTCTAAGACCAAAGAAAGATCCCAGATCGGAACCGAAGGGGGCCGCCGGGGATTCATCCTCCTGGCTCCTCTGAGGAAGCGGATGATGAGCTCATTCCTTCCTGCTGCGCGTCGACTCCGCGAACGCCGCAATAGCCGCAACGTACACTTTGAGCGTGGAAGGGGACCTGCCCTTGTCCAACAGCTCTTGGAGGAAGGAAAGTACCCACGAAACCCCACATGTGCGCGGGTCCAGGCTCTTAGTAGCGCACCATTCGGAGAACACTGACCATTTAGACGCATAGAGCCTTCTCGTAGAAGGAGCTCTGGACTGCGAGATCGTGTTCATGACCCCTTCTGGCAACGCAACGGGTATCTGGATGGGGATGGCACACTGATCCACCGGCTTGAGAGAGAAGATCTCTCCTCACCGGGATCGGCCACGGGGCTATGTGCGACAGCCTCACCAGCTCTGGGAACCAGGTTTGGTTTTCCCATCGCGGGGCTATGAGAAGCACTGAGAGGCACGTTTCCCTGATCCTATTGATTACCTGTGGTAACAGCGAGATCGGGGGAAAGCGTACAGCGGGCAGCTGGGCCAGGTTCGGGCCAGCGTGTCCTCGCTCTTTGAAAAGAATCTTTGGCAATGAGCGTTGTCTTTAGACGCAAAAAGGTCGACTTCCACTCTGCCGAAAAGGCGCCATAGTGACTGGACCGTTTGGGGGTGCAGGGACCATTCTCCCGGGGGAATGTTGTCCCTGGACAGTCTGTCCGGGTCGATGTTCTCGTGGCCCGGTACATGAGCGGCTCTCAGCGAGCGATGGGCCCACACAAGAAGGCGTTCCGTCAGCTGCAGAGATTCCTGGATCTGAGACCGCCCTGGGGATTTATGTAGGACACCACAGACATGTTGTCCGAGCGGACTAGAACATGGTGGCCCCTTAAGTGTGGGAGGAAGCGCTTCAGCGCGTTCTCGACCGCTATCATCTCCAGACAGTTTATATGAAGGCATTTCTCCTGGTCTGACCACAGGCCAAAGACCGGTCTGCCCTTGAAAAGAGCGCCCCAACCTAAGTTGGAGGTGTCCGTCGAGATAACCTGTCGGTGTGAGACAGCTCCCATTGTCACTCCCGCTGGTACCAGTCGGCCGCTAGCCAGGGTCTCAGTGCTGAAACACAGCTCTGAGTTACTCTGATTTGAATGCCGCCGGACGCCCAGGCTCGGTATAAGCAGCTGAAGCCATATAACCTAGCATCCTCTGAAATGTCTTTAGAGGTGCGATGCTGCCTTTCTGGAAAGACGTGGCCAGGAGCTGAACACGGCGCGCGCGCTGTGTCGACAGCCGGGCCGTCATTGCCACAGAGTCCAGTCCTATGCCCAGAAAAGAGGCTGACTGGCTGGGCAGTAAGGAGCTCTTGGTCCAGTTGACCGTGAGACCCAGGCTTTCCAGGTGGCTGAGAAGCACCGTTCTGTGAGAAACGAGTTCTTCCTCTGATTGTGCTAGAATCAGCCAATCATCCAAATAGTTCAAAATTCGCATGCCCTGACCTCTCAGGGGAGCGAGAGCCGTATCCATGCACTTCGTGAAAGTACAGGGTGCTAAAGACAGGCCGAACAGCAGGACAGTGTACTAATATATATATGACCGAAGGCGAATCTCAAGAATGGCCTGTGACGGGGTATTATCTGAATCTGAAAGTATGCGTCTTTCAGGTCGAGGGAAATAAACCAGTCCCCGGGGCGAATTTGCGCGAGGATCTGTCTGGTTGTGAGCATTTTGAACGGTCTTCTCATACGAGCTTTGTTCAAATATCTCAGATCTAAAATCGGCCTGAGGGCTCCGTCCTTCTTGGGTACGGGGAAGTAACGGCTGTAAAAGCTTGACTCGCTCAAAGAAGGGGGTACTGGTTCTATGGACCCCTTGCACAGAAGTTTCGCTGTTTCTGCGCGAAGCAGGTGTGCTGCTTCCCCATTCACTCTCGTCTCTGCAGTGCATAGCCTTGCTTTACTGTGCTCAGCACCCATTTTGAAGCGCCCGGAATAGCTTCCCATGCTTTTGCATGCAGGGCTAGGGGAAGAATGGACTCTGGGATCTGATCGCCGCGTACTGCGGGCTCGAGAACCTTGCTGCAGGACAGCCAAAGAGCACGCTTATACAGCCTGCTATGGTCTGCTGTCCGCTGCACTGTGTTGACAATAAATACAATATTAAGGATAATTTTTTGGCTTCAGATCTCGAGAAAAGATGACTTTACCCGTAGCGTAAGCAACTTACGCAATACGAGAGAACCTCTCGTAAGAGAACTCAATGCGGCGCTGCCATGCTGTTTGAAGCGGCATTCTGTACGCGCGTTCTGGGTGTTTGTTCACAGAGAGATGCTTTACAGACAGCACGGTATAGATTTGAGTTCTTTTTGCATCTTATCGTGCTTGAATAATTTAATAGCACTTGAATGAATGATAGCGTGATCATATAGCCTACCATAGCGCAGCCAAAGGATGAAATAAACAGATGCTGCGTTAATTGCGTTAAATATTTTTAACAAGTAAAACTGAAAAAACTAATTGCATGCGTTAACACATTCATTTTGACATACCTTATATATATATATATATATATATATATATATATATATATATATATTGTAATAACTGGTAGTTATTCAATCGAACGTGGGACTGACCGGAGCCAAGTTATGCTATTTATGTTATTTCTGCAGGTGGAGCATTGGTAAAACACACCAGCAGGAGGCAGTATGTTGTCTTTCTACTCCTTTTATTCTGAACATAGAAAGAACTACATAGGCAAGGCCCTATCGCCAAGTCCCCCGGAGACCTGTATTCGATGCTCGCACAGAACGGGGCAAGTAGGACCGGGTGGAGGGGTTACATTGGTGCTGTGACCCGATTGGGAGTGAGGTTAAGGGGATGAGTGTAACGGAGGCCAGCTACTAGTCGCTGTGTGAGTAAACCTCACTCCTCTGATCTCAATAGGTGCTCTAGCGACACGCTAGAGGCTGCAGTCTTTAGCCTCCTTGTTAGAGTGCCTGACTCTCACGCCAGCTCGGGTTCGAGGCCTGCACAGAGCAGGGCGAGTAGTATATATACAGTAGGTACTCAACCAGAATGCCTATTACCGGCGCGACTTGTGCCGTGGCAAATCCACCGCGGCTAAAATAAACCAGTAGCATTTCAAAGTCGTTCGCGAAATGACCGCCAGGTGGTGCAAAGGGGCATTTAGCAAATGAGCCGCAATTGCCGCATTTGAAACATAAGTGCGGGGCTAATGTCAATTAACAGTAAGGATCATGAAATACTACAACTATGGTAATTTCCAAATAAGCCTACAACAAACATGAAAAATCAAAACAAGAGCTATTTGCATTTGCTGTACAATAATGAAACAAACTAAGATTTGGTGGAGTTGAAACTGCATGTTAAAGTAATAATTTTATTATCAATTAAAGAAAGACTATTTGGTTAATGTTATTTAAACAAACGATCATAGAATTTATAGTATACATAGTATACATATAGACTTTTATTTGTATGAACTATATCTCTGTTTTTATCTGTTTATTAAAAAACAGCACAAGCTCTTGTAAAAAAAAAACAAGAATGAGACTGATTGAATATGTAAAAAAAAAAAAATTACAAATAAACAAACGAAACAGAATAGAACAAACTTTTAGAACAAAAAAATAATACAACTTTTTTTTTTAAGTAGCCTATAGGCTACAACAGATTCAGTTAAATTTAACGAAAGCAAAACGTAATTTAGTAAAAGTAGCCTACATTTTAAACAGAATATAACAAACTTTTCGAGCAGAACATTTTATGAATCAAAAGTTAAAATAGGCCTATCTCGCAGTCAGTGAAAATAAATGAGGTGCAATGACGCTAAACTATTGAGGAATGAGACGAATGAAGAGCGCTTCTCTTGTGTGCGCAACACTGACTGCTGAACAACAGAACTTCTGGGCATTTCTCAGTGAGAAAAGTCGTGGTCGAGTGGTAGAACTTGTAGAAATTGTTCCCACCCTTCCGCTGACCTGAGCGTCAAAGAAGCTCTGACCGCCCTGTCAAGGACGCTTGTCAAAAAGTACGGGGAAGCTTGTTGACGCTTTGAACGCTCTGACGTTGCAGGGAGAATAGAAGTGTCACAACATGAAATGTAATAAACAGAAAAAAACAAGCAATACATTGAAGAAACCTTTTATAATGACAGCATTTTTATAACCGTTTTGGTCACATTTGGTCGGGGAAAAAAGAATAGTTACCATTCGTAAATATTTCAAATAAAAGTTGCGCTCATGCGGTCCCTATAAGCAAACAACGTCATGTCATAAATGATAGGAAACCTGTAGGAAACCCAGCAACGGCGATTATTAGCTTCTCTTCCATTTTCTCCGAACTAATGTTTTGGTAGGAACGAAAGGTTACATTGTATGTTTCTCCGGAATCAGCCAGCGTGAAGGACGTCTATATTCCGATTGGTTGCTGGCGTTTTGCCGCTGCTTGCCACTGAACCGCGTCATAGCTCATTACCATAAAGTTGAGCTTCTTTCAACTTTCTGATTGACGCTCAAAACGCCCAAAACGCGACGCTGATGGATTTGACGCTCCTGCAGCTGAGAAAAGCCAGCTTCCATTGAAAATGAATGACTTCCGGCCGCTTTGGAAGCTCAAGTCGGCGGTGGTGTGAACGTACAGTTAGGTTTCAATGATTTAGATGACACAGATTCAAATCCCGAATAAACATGGTATTTATAAAATACAATTTCCATGCATTTCCATTTTACACAAAGCCAAAGGAACAAATCTTATCCAACAGATTGACTGAATTTACATCTGTATAATAATTCCAATCGTAATTTCAAAAGCAGTTCTGTTAAAAAAAAAACAACAAAAAAAAAAACATTGGGGTTCCATATCAGAAAGAGTTTTTAAAAACATGGTTGCGATTTGCCGGTGGGGGATTTCCCCCCTCCACAGTAATCAATGCTATTAGCCTAATTCACCAATAGACCATATCAAATATATATATATATATATATATATATATATATATATATATATATATATATATATTTAAAATATGCAACACGCACGTTTAAACAACAAACAATAAAATCTGAACCGGTGCTTCTGCTCCTGTATTGAGAGATAACATGCAGCGCGTTTCAGTTACAAACCTGGTTCCAGTGGCCTTAACCTTCAATTGGTCCTTGGGGTCTATATGACCCCAATCGACTTTTCCTTAGTAAAAAAAAATGGTTCCCTTCATCTCAGTGGAATAAGATTTTGTAACTTTTTCTACATTATCTATCTATACACACACAAAAAAACTGGGCTTGATTCGGTTGTTCTATAGGTATGTAAAAAATTTTTTTACACTTCTGGTCTTTGGGGTCAATATGACCCCACATTGAAATGAATGGGAAAATCGAAAAAAATGTGTTTTTTATTTTTCATTTGTCAAAAAAAATCAATAAATCCAGAATAAATCAGAAAATTTCTATACCGCAATGAAGTCCTGGTACTAGAGCACAAATGCAATGTGGAACGAACATGATCACTTGCACACACACGTGTACACGCACACAAACACACACACATGTCTGACTCCAATAGAAAGCATTTTTATTTAAATTGGCAAATAAAATCAATAATTCCTGCATAAATCTGAAAATTCTCACACATAAATGAAGGCCTGGTACTAGATCACTAATACAATGTGGAATGAACATTATCACACACACATGTGCGCCCACACAGACACAGACACAAATACACACACAGATAGAGAGAGGTGTGACTGCAATAGAGAGCATTTTTATAGAAATTGGGAAATAAAATCAATAATTTCTGCATAAATCTAAAAATTTTCACACACAAATGAAGGTATGATATGAGAGCACAAATGTAATATGGAAAGAACGTGACTACACACACACAACATACACACAGAGAGACACACAAACAAACAAACAGGTGTGACAGCAAAGGAGAGCATTTTTATAGAAATTGGAAAATAAAATCAATAATTCCAGCATGAATCTAAAAATGTTCACACATAAATGAAGGACTGGCATTAGAGAAAAAAACAATGTGGAATGAGCATGATTACACACACACACACACACACATGCACGTGTGCACACACAAACACACACAGACACAGGTGTTTATTCTTCACTCCTGTTCATATCCGCCTATAGCTGTTTTTTTGTGTTTTTTTTCCTTTTAAAAATTAATTTCTTATTCTAAAGTTAATCATTTTATACATTTCGATTATTGAAATAATATGAAATTGCAATCAAGTATTTTCTTTTAGTGGTAACTTGTGGCATTATTGCAAATTTATTTGCCATTACTGCAAAATTTATATAGCATTATTGCAATAACAAGATACTTCAAAAGACCTCAAACAACAACAAAAATAATTCTAAACTTTGACAAAATACTGATTTAATGTATTTTAAGCGTTTAAATATATATATTCATAACAAAAGCTGGTATAAGAGCAGTAAGTCGCATCCAGAAAAATGAATGGATCTCTATGGGGCCTCTGCTGGAAGTATATGGTAATTACACTTTAAGGCTAAAAATATATTATCTACAAAAAAACATCTAACCAGCAGATGGCAGAATTTGGCATCTAACACCTAGATCAATATCCAGAAACAAATTAAATTAAATTAAAATCACAATTTAAGTGATTTTTTCATAAAAATGTAATATTTCATATGCAAGCTAATGGTGTAGTTGAAGAATTGTGTGGTAAATGGGTACAAAAGTACTTCATATCTCCCAAAACACAGCATTAATGAATAGATGAGAAGTAAACAAAAAAAATTATATATTATTTGTATGATTAAAAATGTATATTTTTTGTACAATTACTCTATCAATTTTGGGGTCATATAGACCCCAAAGACCAGAAGTGTAAACAGGAAACAAAGACCATTTGATTAATACATTCACGGCTTTTCAAAATGTCACAAAGCGGTTTTGAACGAAATATTGAAGTTTATAATTAAGTATTTTGGCACACCAAGCCGAGCGCTATGCATTATTCTAAAATCGGTTTTATTCTGGCATGTTGGATTAGTGTTCGACAAACGCGGCGGCGCGTTCACTTGAATTTATTTTTTCTCATAACAGCTAAAAGAACTTAATAGGCTATAGCCTACTCTGTAGTTTTTGGTCATACAGATAAGATATAATCTTTTAAAACTGTAAAAGGTCTACAATAGGCTAACGATAAAACGTTTTTTTTTTCGCGCATGTGAGCGAACACACACAAATAAACGTTTGGGCATTTCACAGAGAGTAAATTCATGGCCGAATGGTAGAACTTACAGTTTGATCATTTAGATGACATGGGTTTAAATCCCGAACAAACATGGACTATTGCAAATTTTATATTAGCCTATTAATGCATTTTATATCCTATTATTAATGCAGAGAGATTTGTCTATTGTCTAAAACTCTGTTACACCATATAGTTTTTTGCTTATATTTATAAAATAAAATTACCATGCATTTCCATTTTACACTGGAACAAATATCCCTGCTTCTGCTGAATTATTTTAATCCCCCACCCCCTCCCTCCACGGTTATCAATGCTATAGGCTACTTCACCAATAGACCATATAAAATATAAATATATAAAATAAAGATATGCAACAGGCACGTTTAAACGAAAAACAAAATCAAAACCAGCGTTTTAGTTACAGCACGTGCATGGTTCCAGTGGCCTTAAAGCATGCACGGCTTTTCAAAATGTCACAAAGCGTTTGGAGATTATTTTGAATAAAATATTGACGTTTATAAATAAGTGTTTTGGCACACCACGCCGAGTGGCGCTACGCATCATTCTAAAGTTGGGTTTTATTCTGGCATGTTGAATTAGTGTTCGACAAACGCAGCGGCGCGTTCTTTTGGCTTTATTTTTCTCATAACAGCTAAAATAACTTAATAGGCTACTCCGTAATTTCTTGGTCATACAGATAACAGTAGAGTAGCCTACATCGTTCAAAACTGTAAACTTGTATTCATATTAGGCTAACAACAAAAGTTTATCTGTTGTCTCTGTCTTCGGGAATTGCGCGTCACAAAAATGACCCGAAAGCCACTTGCCTCAGCTCAGTCACGTTAAGAAATCAGCTATGTCTAAAGCCTTTAAATGTTATCGGATTATGTAATCCATCTGAAACCGAGAGGTACAGATGATCTACTCAAACATGTTTAGCTATGATGTGAGTGCTTCCCAATGAGGAAAGGACAAGGCAAGGGTGAAAATGTGAAAATCTCGCTCTAATTAAATGTAGGCCTAGGCTAAATCGTCCTGAATTAAAATGTAAAAACAGATCAAATAATGTATTTGTCAAAATGTTGCGATATTGTTTCATTCAAGTTAATAATTATTCTAAACGTTATTTAGTTTAACAGCAGCACCACGAAGCACTGTGGTTAGAGATTTATTTGAATAAAAAAGAAAAATAACGTGCAGTACAATAGGTGTTAATGTTCCTCTTTCATATGGAGATGTCGGATAGCCAGCCTGATGAGCAGGCAAAGGCAAAATTCTTTTAAGGATAAATCTCTCGATGTGTCCAAATGTAGGCCCTATATGTTAGTAAATTATAAATATTGTAGTTTATTTATTGTATTTAAAGTTTTTTTCACACAAAAATTCAATTAAATTGTTCAACCCAGTTTTAACTTGTTTTGTAGAGTTTTAGAATGTTTGAGCAGTGTGTGTGATTGTCAACAATCTGGCCTTATCTAAACATGAACTGTTGACAAAACGCGTTCATGAAATGAATGCGAGTGATCAGCAGATACAGAGCTCTTTAATTCGAGATCAACTTCGTTTTATTGTGAGGTGAATTCAACCAGGCATGCTGTGTCTTTGAAGCAACAAAGGCTAAATAATTTGTTACAGTTTTTTTGGTTTTTTTTGGAGGGAGGGAGACAAAATACATTTGCTAATTAAAGCTGCAAGCAGCGATGAAAGAGCCCTCGCACCCATGCTATTGCCACCCGGTGGCTAGGAAGACGGAGCACGGTGGGCAATTGTGCTTTTAAAGGGGGGTGAAACACTCAGTTTCAGTCAATCTCATGTTAATCTTGAGTACCTATAGAGTAGTATTGCATCCTTTATATCTCCAAAAAGTCTTTAGTTTTATTATATTTATAAAAGAAAGATAGGCTGTACCCAGGGGCGTCGCACCCGTGGGGGATGTGGGTGTTTTAACACCCACGCTTTTCCTGGTGAGAGGGTTCAACACCTGCACTTTTTCTGCAGTTTTTCCGCAGTTTTGCACAAACGCCTCACTACAGTCGCTCCTCCGTTTCTCTGGCCGCTCTGTGTGCGCGCTCGCAGCGGCTCGTCCTCCTCTCCCCCTCCCTCTCGAACATGACACCGGCTTTGAGTGTGACCGGCTGATGATTGGCTGTTCTGCCTTAAGTCCCGCCTCTCTTGGTGTGTTAGAGATTTATCAGTCAGGTCGTGCTGAGGAGGCGGGAACTTATGGTTATGTTTATTTACATCTCCCTTTTAAAGGTACTTTGAATGAGTGTTTATGCTTTCGAGGTTTTTAAATAAGCTTGATATGTGTTTGGGAAGATCTTATGTTTATGTTTTGTTGACATGTCGAGTGTTTTCGGTATTATATTTCGTTTTTTAGACTAAACAGCACAAGACTTTAAGTAGGCATTCTGTTTGTGCTGCGTGATTTAAAGAAAAGTGCGCACTTTGCTCACTTTGCATGGTGGTGTTGATCTGGTGTTTTCTCCAAAATAAAAGCTCAAGCGTTTATTTCTTGCAAGTGGGAAATTAGGACAAAAGTGTTGTAATTTTCCTATTCTATACTTTTGAAATATTAATTTTAATTTATACTGTAGCATACATTTATAGGCTATATGGATTTTCAATCATAGGAATAATTATAAATCATTATTATATTATTATAATAAATGTTTGGCATTCTAAAACACCAGTGATAATGTAATGTAGACTGAGACTCTATATCATAACTAAAAAGATGTTTGAGCCCTCTTTAGGTACAAGTCAATGCTTTTTCTTTGTTCAGTGTGCACAGTTCATGGGTTGAAGCCGGTTGAAGCTCTTAATTTTGAGCTCTCAAAGTGCACCAGATTGATGCATTTAACCTTAAAATGTACAAATTTTTCTTTCGGGGGAGCATACCCCCGAACCCCCCTAGAGGGACAGAAGTCAACACACCATAGTTTTACAGCCCTGACCACATCCATCCCCCACACTTTTGAAAAGCTTGCTACGCCCCTGGCTGTACCGAGTCTTTTACGAAAAAAAAACGAGCGGGTGGAGGCGTGCCGTGTGGGCGGAGCTAAATAATCACGAGCGCGCAAAGCTTTTGCGTTGAGAGCGTCTGGAAGCTGTGACATCCCAAAACAAACCATGGCTAACAATCAGATTCAGCCACACATTTTTGATCCCGAATCAGATCCCGAGGCTGAAATTGAAGACGAGCAGCAGCAACGACTACAGCAGGATGTGGTGTGTACTGGAACTGTATAACTTATATTCACTTTATGTCGCTGTAGTTTTTTTTTTCTTTAAAGGTGTACATGTGGGAAGTTTAGTTTGATGCCGACTGAGGCGGGAGTTTTTTAAAAGTAGAAATGATTTGAACTTGAGCGCAGTGTTTTTAGAACACCATGTCATGCGCGAGTTATAACTTACAACATGTGTGCGTTTACTCGTGGTTTATGAGGACATGATTTGGTTTTACAATAAACAAACAGACACCTTCAGTGGCCAGCTAAACAAATGTATTTAAAGACATTCTTGAACAAATCCTATGCAGCGCTGCCGATGATTTCCTGTTGAAGCGCGTTGATGTGCGCGGTCTCGCTCTCCTCTGGTCGACGTGTGCGCGGGCGCGCTTTTCCAAAAGAAATGCTCATATAAGGAGTTCCACTCTCGTCCACGTCATTAGATCCACGATCGGAAAAAAAACTGCCGAAACTTGTACCAACCCGGAAGTGAGATTCTCGGCACAGAAATTCTCCGTTATTCGTCCAAAAAGTATTTTTTAAACTTTGGCCATGTTTAGCATAAGAATCCATCTCTTTAACACTGTAAACAACTCTGAATACATGAAACACCATTGTACCCCCCCTTTAAGTAGGTAGTATGTCAAAGTCAGTTACAAAAATGTCCTTTATTATGGGGATAATAGCATGCGTTATTACTCAGATAAGTGTTGCTAGCATGTTGTTTTAGCATGTTTCTAGCATGTTTAGAACTCAATGGCATATTTAATATGTTGGTAGTACTGCATCACACTGTCAAATATGTCACTTCTTGTTGCCAGTAGATGGCGCTATAACTCTATTTTGGAATGTAGATGTCTTCAGCCTAGGACACTTTGTTGTAAATTTGGAGCACATTGGAAATTGCATGCTTAAGTTACAACAACTTCCTTTTGCATGTATAGTATGCGTTAGCACTTAGCTAAGTGTTTGCTAGCATTCTAGTATATTGTTAGCATGTTTAGCATTTGGTGGCACTTTTTATATGGTTATTAGGAATCCAAAACAGTGTTAAACATATCACTTCCTGTTGCCAGCAGATGGCGTTATGACTAACTCAGTTTGAGTAGGGATGTGTTCAGGACAGAACTCTTATCAAACATGTGAAGTTTGGGGTAGATTGGATATTGTATGTTACAACAACTTCCTTTAGCATTTCTAGCATGCTTTAGAACTAGCTAAGTGTTGCTAGCATGTTTCTTGCATGTTATATATTAAGTTTGGGGTAGATTGGACATTGCATATCTGAATTACAGCTAATTCCTATTTAATTGCAGTAATAACATGCTTTAGCACTTAGCTAAGTGTTTGATAGCATGTTTCCAGTATGTTGTTAACATGTTTAGCAGTTGGTGGCACTTTTTTATATGTTATTAGGAGTCCAGAACAGTGTTAAATGTCACTTCCTGTTGCCAGCAGGTGGCGCTATGACTATAACTGAATATGAGCATGCACATGTGTTTAGGAGATAACTCTTATCAAACGTGTGAAGTTTGGCGCAGATGGGACATTGCTTTTTTGAGTAACAACAACGTCTTGTTTCATTGAATTAGCATGCTTTAGCACTTAGCTAAGTATTGCTAGCATGTTTTAACATGTTTCTTGCATGTTTAGAACTCAATGGGATTTTAAACATGTTGCTAGAACGGCATCAACGTGTTAAACATGTCACTTCATGTTGCCAGTAGGTGGCGCTATTACTATAACTGAATATTCTCATGTAGATGTGTTCAGGCCATGACTCTTATCAAACGTGTGAAGTTTGGGGCAGATTGGACATTCCATGCCTGAGTTACAGCAAATTCCTATTTAATTGCAGTAATAGCATGCTTTAGCACTTAGCTAAGTGTTTGCTAGCATATTTTATCATGTTTCAAGTATGTTGTTAGCATGTTTAGCACTTGCCGGCACTTTTTTATATGTTGTTAGGAGTCCACAACAGTGTTTAACATGTCACTTCCTGTTGCCAGCAGGTGGCGCTATGACTGTAACCAGGGCTGGACTGGCCATCGGGCATACCGGGCATTTGCCCGGTGGGCCGACGTGCTTTGTGGGCCGATACATCTCATACTTAATTATTTTTTTTTTTTTTTTTTGTCTGAACGGCCCATAAAACTCGTACATCGGCGGCCCATTGCGTTTAGTTTTGTTTAATTGGCGGCTCTGGGATCTTTGTGCCGGTGTAATGCATTGGACAAAAAAGTCAGCGTAGGTTTTTCTTTTTCTCACAGACCGGCGCATGATGAAACGCGTAAATCAGCAGCCCATTGGTTATTTTCTTGATTGACACTGGGCTGGTCCAATCACATCTTTAAACTCCTCCCCCTTTGAGCTCTGAGTGAGCGAGCAGTGTCAGTGTGTATCTGTCAAAATAGTCAGAGCGATGGAGAAGAAACGCAAGGAATGTGCAGAGAAATAGCGTGAAAAAAGAAACTTCAAAGGCCCTTCAAGTGTCTGAGGAGGATAAGGAGAGAGATGAGTGAGTGCAGAGAACTGTGGTAAGCAGAACTAGGCTACTGTCACAACAATTATGGTGTGTTCACACCGAACGCGAATAGAGCGTCAAATACGCGTCTATCGCGTTTAGTTAGACGCTTGAACATTCGCTCGAGTTCACATTTTTCAACTTGCGCGAAGACATTCGCGGCAAACGCGTCGCACAATTCGCGTCATTCGCAACGCCCGGCGCAAATGATGCGTCTATTCGCGTCTTTGCATTGACTTTGTATGTAATCTACTCGCCCAAATAATTAAATTCGCGTTCGGTGTGAACACACCATTAGGCTATGTAGGAACCCACTACCCAGTTACGCATTATTTACACATCTGCATATTTGATGATTACGCATTTGATTAGAATTGTAATGAGACAATAATGAGTAATGAGTTTGTAAACCATATTATTCTTCAAAATAAAAGCTCGATGCCGTTTCCGTCAAAATAAAAGATCATGTGCTTATCTCTGTATAGAAATTAGTACGAAACTATTTATGAAAGTTGCTTTTATTTTTCAGTGCATTTGTTTTACAACATATGGCTATTACTGCCATGGGATTAATATTATAACTATTATTATGTAGTAGTGTAATGTAGACAGACACTATATCACAACTAAAAGAGTTTTGAGTTTTTCTTTGTTCAATTTGCACACTGAATATGGGTTGGAGCTCTTTATTTTTAACTCTCAAAGTGCACCAGATTGATGAATTTAACATTAAAAAGCACAAAATTTTCTTACGGGGGGAGCATGCCCCCGAACCCCCCTAGAGGGACAGAGGTGCACTCGCCACAGATTTCACAAAAACCTGTGGGAAAAACCCCTATTGCTATCCCAGCTTATAGCTTTCTTTAGGATTCATCACTGTGTGGAGTATAGTTCAACTTAGTAGTTATTTCATCGGTTAACTCTTACTCACTCCTATTCACTTATGGCATTAGTGGTTTTAATAGGAGTTGGTATACATATTCAAGGGCGTGCAAAGTTCGGTTGTGTTATATAGTGGGCCAGTCTGGGCCAAAATGCCCGAGCCGATTTTTTGTCCCAGTCCAGCCCTGACTGTAACTGAATATGAGCATGGACATATGTTCAGGACAGAACTCTTATCAAACGTGTTAAAGGGATAGTTCACTTTGAAATTAATTTTTGATATGTTTTAGCTTACCTCAAGGGCATCCAAGATGTAGGTGTCTTTGTTTCCGCAGTAGTTTCAATTTTGATATTTTTAGGTCAAACCGTTCTTGTCTGTCAGTCATATAATGCAGGTCTATGGTCACCACCTCAAAGAGCATGCACAGAGATGTCCAAATTAAACATGATTTAATGACTCGTAAATGTAAGTACACATTGATGGCCTAAGACACGAAACGAGCGGTTTGTGTGAGAAAACGAACAGTATTTATATCGTTTTTACATCTTGTAACCACAGGCACGTCCAAGTGATCTGAGGGCGCGGGTGCTTCGGTCTGTGCGTTAAGCTAAAACATATCAAAAATTAATTTCAAAGTGAACTATCCCTTTAAGATTGGGGCAGATTAGACATAGTTTGCCTGAGTTACAGCAACTTCCTGTTTCATGGCGAAACATCGAAATTTGTCAGGCCGCCGAGGACACGCCCTTTGACGAAAACTCAAGATCTTCGCAATTTAACGTTGCAAAGGCCTTAAGATTACACTCACCAAATTTGAAGATGATCAGATTAAAATTGTAGGAGGAGTTAGTTAAAGTACGAGGCCTGAAAATGGCAAAAACTGCACAAAAATCAGAGAGGAAGATCAAAATGGTTGTGTTCCTGTTGTGTTTAGGGCTACGCTCCAAGAGACTTTTTTGTAGGTATTGGGTCATTACATGTATGTACCGAATTTCGTATACATACGTGAAACGTAGCGGGAGGCGCACTCCGTTGAACCTTTATAGGTGGCGCTATCGAGCCATTTTGCCCCGCCCAATTCTGAAATGCATATCAGATAAATTTTCGATTTCGATTAAAATTGCGATTCATTTCGGAGAAGATGAGAATAGAAATATAGCTGGAAGCAGCCATTACCGGGGCCTAGCGCAAAAGACGACAAGACATTCCAACATGAGCAACAAGAAGCGGCAACAGATGCCAAAATGGCTGGGAGTGTCAGACCAACTGCAGCAAGGAGCAACAAGCGGAAGAAGCGGCAACAGATGCCATCATGGCTGGGATTGTCAGACCAACTGCAGCAAGGAGCAATTAAAGACATTTTAAGAGGATTTTGGGAAAATGGCACAAAACAAAATCTTATACATAAAGTAAAAATATGTTTTAATGGATTATCACTTTCGACCAATAGGTGGCGCAGTTACGAAATCGATGTGATGTGGTCAGAGGGAGGTGACAATGACACATACAAAGTTAGTCATCTTGGCAGCATGCCTCAACTTTGCAGCTGCGGTATATGAAAACGGTTTCGTCTATTGTCACGAAATCCATAACTTTTAGTCGGCATGGTCTGGAGATGATATGATTCGATTTTGGTGAAAATCGGACAAATGATCTAGGAGAAGTTTGAAAAACGAGATTTTGAAAGTAAATAAAGATGGCGGACAGGAAGTTCGTCCAAATACGTCAAACTTGGAATCCATGTTCTCGGCATGACCCAAGGAATCTATTAAGACCAGTGTCATTACAATTGGCATATTTTTTCAAAAGTTATTAGCATTTTTGGAAATTTTATTTTAACTTTTGACCACTAGGTGGCGCTGTTTCAAAACTTCACAGGCTCCTTCAGGGCATCGTACTGATGACCCATACCAAGTTTTGTAATGATACCTTCATGCGTTCAGAAAATACAGCATTTTGGTACAAAATTAAAAATGGCCGACGGCTAAATTGGTCAATATGGTAAAATTGGATATCAGTCGACTCGGCATGAGATCCTGAATCTAATGAGACCAATTTTATGATTTTTGGACAGATTGTTCAGCAGTTATAAGCAAAAATAGCAACTTTTCGTATCTCTGGACCAGTATGTGGCGCTGTGCCGAAACGCAGCATGTAGCCTCAGGTCATGATTGTGCTGACATGGACCAAGTTTGGTCTGAATACAATAAAGCGTTGCGCAGATACAGCCTTATGTCTGTTTTTGTAAGCGCTACGTAAAATTAATTTGCGCGGTATTCGAGAACGGTTTGACGAATCAACTTGAATTCTATAACTTTTTGTCAGCACTGCCTGGAGATGATTTGGTTCAATTTTGGTGCAAATCGGACAAACCGTCTAGGACGAGTTTGAAAAAGTAGGTTTTTTGGACAATTCAAAATGGCGGACATATTTGTATGACGTAAAATGACGTCATGGGACCCAATCGAATTGGCATGAGCTCAGAAATCAGAGAAAAAAAGAACTTTGTTTCTACCTATTATGGTTCAAAAGTTATTAGACTAAATATGAGTGACACTTTGGACAGGGGGTGGCGCTAGAGGGATTGATTCTGAGATGCCAAATTTGCACTAGTGACTTTTTAGACTGTCCTCTATCAGTGTGCCAAATTTCACAACTTTCCCGCAAGCGGTTCTATGGGCTGCCATAGACTCCACTGGCGGAAGAAGAAACGGAAGAATAAATATAGCTGCAAGCAGCCATTACTGGGGCCAAGTGCAAGAAGCGGCAACAGATGTCATCATGGGTGGGAGTGGCAGAGCAACAGCAGCAAGGAGCAATAAAAAACATTTTAAGAGAACTTTGGGCAAATGGCTATAAAATCGTATACACAGCAACTTTTAAGATGATTTAATGGTTTATCACTTTCGACAAATAGGTGGCGCAGTTACGAAATAGATGTGATGTGGTCAGAGTGAGGTGACAATATACAAAGTTTGGTGTCAAAATATGAAGGCATTGCAGAGATTAAGACTGAATAGTCATTTTGGCAGCATGCCTCAAATTTGCTACTGCGCTATACAAAAACGGTTTAGTCTATCGTCACGAAATCCATAACTTTTAGTCGGCATGGTCTGGAGATGATATGATTCGATTTTGGTGAAAATCGGACGAATGGTCTAGGAGAAGTTCGAAAAAGAAGGATTTGGAAGTAAATAAAGATGGCGGACAGGAAATTCGTCCAAATACGTCAAACTTGGTATCTATGTTCTCTGCATGACCCAAGGAATCTATTAAGACCAGTGTCATTACAATAGGCATCTTTTTTCAAAAGTTATTAGCATTTTTGGAAATTTAATTTAAACTTTTGACCAACAGGTGGCACTAACTCGAAATCTTTTGAGTACCTTCAGGGGATGGTGTTGGTGGCATATTCTGAGTTTCATAATGTTACAGCAATGCATTTGTTAAGTATAGCATTTTACATCACAAAACTGTATTGAAGTCAATGGGAATTTCATGTTTTTTTCTATTATAGCGCCACCAAGAGGCAAAATCTCACAATTTTTTTCATGTGTCCTCAGACTGAGCCCATACATATGTGTGCCAAATTTGGTGAAAATATCTCAATTTGCTTCGGAGTTATAGACATAAATATGAAAAAACACGCAAAAATGACTGACATGTGACTTTGATTGAATTTTACTACCGCTTACTATCAATATTTTGGCATTTGGGCATTAGTGTTTACCCAGCGACCTATGTTTCCAAACTTCTGACGGTGGTTTCGTCTCGATCGGACTAACGGTTTTGAAGATATTGGCAAATGTTTTTAAAGCGCTAAATCACAACGCTGCACAAACCGTAAGAAGAAACCTAGCATGTTTGGTATCTGTGGACTCGGCAAGGATTCAGAGTTGACTCTCGTGAAAATAAGTCAACCACACCCAGAGTTATAAGCATTTGAAAAATAAATTGTACCACTAGGTGGCGCTGTTTCGAAACTTCTCAGGCTCCTTCAAGGCATCGTACTGATGACCCATACCGAGTTTCGTAACAATTCGTTCATGCGTTTAAAAAATACAGCATTTTAGTACATAATTCAAAATGGCCGACAGCCAAAATGGCCAAGCTGGGAAAATTGGATATCAGTCGACTCGGCATGACGCCCTGAATCTAACGCGACCACTTTTATGATTTTTGGAAAAAACGATCAGAAGTTATGAGCAAAAACAGCCATTTTTCATATCTCCGGACCAGTAGGTGGCGCTGCGCCAAAGCGCAGCATGTAGCCTCAGGTCATGCTTGTGATGACATGTACCAAGTTTAGTCTGAATGCGATAAAGCGTTGCGGAGATACAGCCTTATGACTGTTTTCGCAAGCGCTACGTAAAATTAATTTGCGCGGTATTCGAGAACGGTTTGACGAATCAACTTGAATTCTATGACGCGGTTCAGCGGCCAGCAGCGGCAAAACGCCAGCAACCAATCGGAATATAGACGTCCTTCGCGCTGGCTGATTCCGGAGAAACATACAATGTAAAATTTCGTTCCTACCAAAACATTAGTTCCGAGAAAATGGAAGAGAAGCTAATAATCGCCGTTGCTGGGTTTCCTACAGGTTTCCTATCATTTATGACATGACGTTGTTTGCTTATAGGGACCACATGAGCGCAACTTTTATTTGAAATATTTACGAACGCTCGTTTTAAAGCGGGAATGCAATTGATTTGCTCATGGTGACACCGATTTGACCAATTGCATTTATAGCCTAATGCAAATAATAATAATAATAGCTAACTATTCTTTTTTTCCCGACCAAATGTGACCAAAACGGTTATAAAAATGCTGTCATTATAAAAGGTTTCGTCAATGTATTGCTTGTTTTTTTCTGTTTATTACATTTCATGTTGTGACACTTCTATTCTCCCTGCAACGTCAGAGCGTTCACAGCGTTCAAAGCGTCCAAAGCGTCAACAAGCTTCACCGTACTTTTTGACAAGCGTCCTTGACAGGGCGGCCAGAGCTTTTTTGACGCTCAAGTCGGCGGCGGTGTGAACGTTACAGTCATGGTGGATCAGCTTCAGCAGGAACTTCAACAAGACCTCAAAACCCTGCAGCAGAACTTCCAACAAAGCCATGACCAGCTTACAACTGAAATCCATCAGTGCAATGTCCAAATTGCTAGTCTTTGTACAGACGTTAAAAAGTTTCAAACTGAAATGGTGGATCGAAGCAAGATGCACGAAAAGAAATTAGCAGATCTAATTAAAGGTGAAGTAAGTAACTTTTTTACCTTAACCGAACAGCTTTGGAGTCATTGTAATGTTTATATTACTGATTTCGTGTTGAATGGTGGTCGTCTCGCACCCCCCTGGTGCCTGTGAGCCGCAAAACCACCCTTGCAACTTTGGGCCGGCGAGCCGCCGGCCTGAGTGTTAGGAAGTATCGTGTGATATCAGGTCTCGCGAGGTAACGAATTGCTTTACGGCAAAAAACAGATCTGATAAAATTCTGATAAAATGAGCATCAAACAGAAATAACCCGGCGCCGTATACATGTGGTGTTGGGCGCGTGGAGCTCTTAAAGGGGCCACACCTTATTTCCACTCGTTACAGCTTCCCACCTACTGAACAGGTACCGGTGTACAGGGGGAGGGGATCCGGCCGTGAGTGCGAGCCATCTCTGCGTGAGTGCTATTCACGACAGTACAAGTACTCCACAGCGACTCTAGGGGTCGCTGTTTGACAAAAACGGAATTCCTACTTAGTGCTGCTTTAAGGAGAGTATACCTTCACCACCTGGCACTACCTCCCTCTCTTCACTACCGTCCGCCTTGACTGCTCCTGCAACTCCTCCCACTACCACAGTGGTAAGAAGTGACCACCTTAAGATAACCTTTCCCACCTTTGGAAAGCCATCAGATGACCCAGACCCTTTACTATATTTGAAACGCTGTCAAGATTTTCTAGCTTTACATCCCTTGGTTGATGCAGACCTGCTGGCTACTTTCCGAACTGTACTTTATGGAACTGCCCGTGACTGGTGGGAGGTTGCCAGATCCTCTGTAACAACATGGGGTGAGTTTGAATCGGCCTTTCTTTCTCCCTTCCTGCCTGAAGATTACAAAGATGAGCTGGCTGATCGGATCAGAACGAGAACCCAGGGAGAGAAGGAATCCATCAGGGATTTTGCATTCTCATATCGAGCTCTCTGCAAAAGGTGGAAGCCTTCCCTAACAGAAAGTGACAGGGCTTTATATTTTTAAGGATCATTTTTACCATATCTCGCCAGCCAGTTACGCAGCAGGGTCAGCAATGTTGAGGAGCTAGTGAAGCTGGGACATCAGCTGGAGAAGGATTATTTGCAACAAGTACAATATGAGGGACGCAAGGATTTTAAAACACAACCTACAATGCCACAAAGACCGATCTCTAGCCAACCTGCGGAGAAGCCTCAAGTACAGTGCTGGTGGTGTAAAGGTTCCCATTCACCTGGAAATTGCCCTCACTTTATGTCTGCTTCCAACCAGCCATCTGTTCAGCAGCGTAACCCCCCATAACAAGCGTTTCTTCCAACCTATGAAGTCTGGAGGTCCGCCTCGACAGCCAGTTACTCCTTCCAGCAACACGGTATCTGCAACAACTACACCTTGGTCATCTTCAGTCTTGGAAGAAAGCACCCCCACTTGTTCCAATACTTCAAATCAGCTAACAGCTGTACAACAACAATTAGTGGTGCCCATCAGTATTGGTCCCTGGAAAGGGAAGGCCATTGTGGATACAGGCGCAAGTTACACCCTTATGCATGAGAGTCTTTGGACAGAACTCAATCCACCTGACAACCTTCACCCTTGGACCCTTGGTCCTCTTTATTTAGCTAATGGTGAAGCAGAAGTTCCATTATGATGGATAAACCTGCCGATTATTCTTCACAATAAGACTTTTCTAGTACAGGTTGCTGTCCTCTCCCACACCTTGCATATGCAGTGATCTTGGGATTAGATTTCATCTTCACCAGCGGACTGCAGATTGATCTGACAGATAGAAAATATTCCTTCAAGTCTGCCCCTGATGAACACTATCTCTTCCAACCCGGCCAGGCAAGTGTACCTGTGGTGAAACCACCACACCTGGAAAAGAGACAAGATCTGAACAGTGTTAATCAAAGCCTCTCCCTACTCAGTTCAATTCCTCCTCCCCACCCACCATTGCTATCACGGCCACTTGATGGCCTGGATGAATAAGCATTAATGGACCTCGCTGTGAATGGTGCTTACTTACCACCTGACGAGAAACAACACCTACGGCAAATCTTGGAGTCCAACTCTCAGGTGTGTACCCTCCAACCTGGACGAACTGATGTTGCATGAACAAAGGAAAAGGCTGTGTGTACAGTTGCTGTCTAATGAAGTCTGTGGCTGATTGAGGCTACTTAGTTGAAGGTGTGGTGAACTGCATGGGGGACTGAGTGGCAAAGTAAAATGGGCGTGGCAACTGCAAGACAGAGAGGAAAACTTCCAAACAGTATATATATATATATATATATATATATATATATATATATATATATATATATATATATATATATATATATGAAGACTTCAGATGCAAAAGCCTCTAAGTCCGTCTAAAGTTTTTGTTTAATATTAACATTTTTTGTCAGACTCCTATGTATAGGTTTCTACCCAAGTACCGGCATTTCTGAATGGGCTGAGGCTGGGATTTAGTGAGTTTGAAGTGAAAGTATTTGATGAACGTATACTATGCGCAGAGAGCATTCACTCAATATTATCTCATTTTGACAGAGGTGGCTTTTAGAGGCTTTTGCATCGGAAGTCTTAAAGATATGTATAAAGATATTAGTAGAAGTAAACATATGCTACAATGGTAGTGAAACCCGCCCCCCTCCTGCGTCATGAAATTGCGCACGTAAGCAGCTGACTGACAGTCTATGGTAGCTACTAGCTAAGTAGCATATCAGCAATGGATAAAAAAAAAGACAGCAGCAAGCGTCCCCTGCTTGTCCCTACAGTAAAGTTAGGACGAAAGAGAAAGTCATTAGAGGAACGAGCAGAGATTGAAATGTGAAGAACGCCGAACTTTGAGTAGGATAAATATATGGACCCTCCACCATTGACCGTTGGAGGAAGCTTCAGGAAGATCTGAGACTGAAGACCGACGCTGACACGGCTGACTTTTTGTTGAGCAGGTAAACATTTATTTATACTTTTATGGTGTGACGTGTTACATAAATAGCTTTTTATCAGTTTGACAACTTGCTCATGCTGTCGGTCGGCATTGGAATGTTAGCCGTTTAGCATCGCCTATCACGGGTCAAAGTAATTATATTTCTTGAAGTCCTTGAATATATTTCAGTAGGCCTAGCGGGTTTCTGTTCGAGCCGATCGAAATTTGAACAAGATGCGCTGTGTGCTGCAATAACAATTACTGAAAACCTTAGCAATACTAGTAGTATTATACTAATGGTGGTGGGGAGTTTAGAACATTTCATGTGTTGCTAATCTTGCGTTGACGGGAACTCAAACGTGACATTGAATTGTTGATGAAGCAACTAAGTTCAAGTGTCTAAAGGTAACATATGATGTGTCATTAGCGAGGTCATTAGATTGAACATTACATGAACTGACATTACATCTCAGTTCCGATGTTTACTACCGGTGATCACAGCTTGACTGAGTGACGTAGTTCAGTTCGTTTCCCGGTGGGAGAGATCAGGTAGCACAGAGGGGAGGGGTGTGTGTGTGGAGGGGCGGGATGAGTTTTTTTTAAAAATTCAGGCTTTCTCGACCGATTTTCAAAATCGTATACCATAGCTTTAAGGCGAACCTACCCCACACAACCTTCATTCATTGTGAACTGTTAATATACCAAAACTTCATGTGTGAAATGTTACTTTTTCTGTTTGTTTTGTAAAAGACGAAGAATATAAATATTTACTTCTAACCACTTTGGTGGAATGTTTTTGTATGGGTTTATTATACCTTTTGTTTTGTGTGTAACTGGTGGCTTTGAGCTATTCGGTCTAAATCATTGATGGTGGTAGACCTAAATCTACCTGGCGCCCGAACTAATTAATTTAAAATTTAAAGAATCTTTTTACAAGGGTGTGCCACCGTTACAAGACATTGTAAACTGACTGTGAGGAAAAAATTATGAATATGGGACTACTAATATAAACTTGAATTTTGTATGTACAATAAGCAGAATAATTGCAACATAAAGGGGAAAAAAGTGGATTTAAGATTAGAAAGCATGATGCTCAGTCTGTCAGTCAAGTCCGAAGCAAGGTGCAACCCACAGAGATATGGCAACGACGTCTCAGATAGTCTGACGACAGATAAAAATAGTAAATGAATGACTTTTGAGTGATTCTTTACAAAAGTGGGCATCAAATATGTTAAACACAGAAGCTTGAACCAGTGTGTTTGACGGGCTAGAAAAGACCTCATTGGTCACACACACAAATTTGAGCTTCTTAAGTTCTTCTTTTCCTTTTAATGGTGCGTGGTCGGCGGTTGGCAAACCCACTTGCATTACGCCACCTACTGCATGACAACTGATGTAAAATAAAGGATCGGGCTACCGATCAGTTGAAAAAATGCTTAATCGGCCCCGATCCCAATCCTTGAGATCGGCATGGGACACCCCTAGCTGTATTTTTGAGGGTGACTGAAAACTCGCTGCAATCAACTTGCCATTTAGACTCAGAAAGGGGATGCAAAGTCAATAAAGATAATAAGTCAATATCAGCACCAAGGCGATGACATTCAGTGGTACAGGCATCAGCATTGCGGTAAACAGGGAAAATGAGGATTTAGCCTGTAAAAGGAGAGTGACGTTTTTCAGCGGCGATGTCTGGAGCGCCGCCCAGTGCTTGAAGAGTGTCTGGGGTTGCACATGAGTGAGCCGGAGTAACTGCGCAATATAGTGCTGCAGGTATGACATTACTTTGTAGGCCAAAACGCGGAAGCAAGTTAGCATTTTAGCACTTCAGGTTCCATCGTCCCGAAGTCAGTGGGTTTTTTGAATGGGGTTTTGGTTAAATGGCTGAAATAAGGTCTGTAGGGAACACAAGCTCAAGATACTTTCATGTTTTATTCTATGACATAAAATACATCAATATTACCCCACTCGTGATTTTTTAAGCTGTTACGTGTCTTGAAAAAGGCGGTTGCTAACAAGTGGCTAAATGGGACTATAGAGGCTGTCGAGGAGAGTAAACGTCATCACGGCGAAAAGGTAAGCTCAGTCCGCTTTTACAGCCTCTTTATGGTTATAATTGTGCTCTTACAAACTATTCTAACTCAAATGTTCTGGAAAAATGTTTTTAGATAAAAACTGAAAGAGTTGTCGGAAGCTTAGTGAAGGTGACGTTGAATTTGGGGGACCGTGGTGTAGTTTGTTTATAGCCTACCTTTAGCTTTTTACAAAATTCATAAAAGTTGTGTTCATCTGTGATAATTATCTTGATGGACAAAACGTGCAAGTATCATGTAAAACGTGTAACTTTTGTTGATCACAGAGCTTGTTTTTAGCGGTAATCCAAAAGCCTTTGGGCAAATCCTATTGTTTTTTTGTTGAGGGAACCAGTGTTATGCTATCTGCCCGTTGGCCTACAAAGTGACGTCATACCTGCACCACTCTATGCGAGTTCGGTGCCCAAGGGGCTTTGCTCATGCGCTATGCTACCTTGGGGGCTGGAGTGGATCCTGGAGAGGGATATAGATCATACAGCTGAGCTTTATTCATCTTTCTGGAAAACTAAATGTCTGAATTAACTCTTTCCCCGCAATTGATGAAGCCAGGGGGTTAGCAGCATTGTCAGGCAGAGAAGGAATAGTCCTAGGGACGGTGGAGGATCCAGGGGGAAAAAAAGACTCATCATCAGACAGGAAGAGTTCGATCTCGGACATAATCGCAGTTGGGTAGGGCCAAATGCAGAAAAAAACTGTCGAGGAATATAGGTGAGTCGGCTATATATATATGCCTCCTCTCGTGCTGATTGGGTAGATCATTTGAAAGTGCTCCTCCCGAACTCATCATTCACCCTGCTTAATCCGTACTGTGCTCGTTCAATAAACCTATTTGTGAATTACCTGTTTGTGTCCTGACATTCCATGAGATGATAATGGCTTCTGTGCATTGGATGGCATGCTTAAAGGTGCTCTAAGCGATGTCACGCGTTTTTTAGGCCAAAACTTTTTTTGTCACATACAGCAAACATCTCCTCACTATCCGCTAGCTGCCTGTCCCCTGAACACACTGTAAAAAAACGCGGTCTCTGCAGACACCCCAGGCTCCACAAACGGCAACAAAAACAAACTGGGCTTACCCGCACCACGAAACATAACAAACAGTTCCAGCCAATGACCGACAAGAAGGGTTTGGGGGGTTAGTGTGCGGATGAGGAGGAGGGAGGGTCTAACTAGCCTCCGTTTTGTTTGACAATAGTTCGAACGTCAACAAGAAGTGACGTCACCCAGGATCGCTTAGAGAACCTTTAAGATTAATTACACTATCTATGATCCCAGTTTGTGACGAAGGACGACCCTTTTCAGGCAGATAAAACTGGCTGCTTGTGAATCAGCCAATCAGGAGCGTCAATGTGCGAAAGTTTCGGCGCGCGGAAGGAGACAGTTTAAGTTCTGGTTTCGGCGCGCAGAAGGAGACAGTTTAAGTTCCGGTTTCGGCGCGCAGAAGGAGACAGTTTAAGTTCCGGTTTCGGCTCGCGGAAGAAGACAGTTTCAGTTTCGAGAAAGTTTGGAAGAGAGCGCTGGCGTCGAAAGACTATATCTATATCTTTATATAGATTATTTAAGAGAGTGTTGCTGACTGTACTGATTCACAAGTTCCTAGAATTGTGTGCGTGCAACTATCAAAACACACACACATTTAAAGTTTTTCAATAAAACACCTAACTGAACATCTTGTCTGCATTCTAATCGATGCCCCCTGGTGGCCACAACCATTTAAAGACCAGTCAAATTATAGTCAAAAAAAAAAATTTGTATATCCATCCAAATAATTTATTTGAATGTATGGATTCAATACATGTGAAATAATCTGCTGCTAACAACTTTCAGTGTGAAGCTTAAAGTATCATAATCTAATATTAATTCAGATTTCAAATTTTTATTATTTATGAGCTGTATATTTTCCAACATCAGGTGGTCAAATGGTCTTTAAACAGAAAAATAATTGTGTTGGGTAAGAGCAACTATACCAGCCTGTGTCATGTGCCTCTGGCATCAATACCACTGCTTTAATATATTTGAATGAGGTTTTGACTATGTCTTACTTCTTCTGTGCTTCTGGTGTCTCCTGATGTTATGTCTGTAGCACTGGAGAAACAAAATTGGAGGCACATTGTGTGACGGGACGCATCTATCGTCACGGCAGCGATATGCTGCCTATTCTAGTACACAAAGACTGAGTGCAAATGTGACCTGTGTGTTTGTCTAGCACATTGATGTCTTCTGTTAATCTTTATACTGTTGCAAATCAGCGGTTAATCTAGCCTTTCACTACAAAATCTCATATATCCCGTAGCTTTTGTGTGCACACTTTTAACAGCTAATACTGCAGTGATTTATATGCTATACCCAGATAGCACAAGTCTATTTGATGTGATGTTTATGTCACGAGGTGACGAAATTCCACCTTTCTCTCCTTGCAAGGCGGAACTAATGTTCGCCGAGATTGCCTCCCACCGGACCCATAACAACGGAACACCGGGCTAGTTCCGGGCTAGCGCAAAAATCCTCGCGAATGGGGTGATTAATCAAAATTGCCGGCAGCTGCGCACAAGGGAATTGAAGCCCCGCGATTGGGACACGTTGCCATTAGGGGAGGATAAAAGGAGAGAGTACAGACCAGAGAGGAGAGTTGTTTTGGGGACTGTGATCTCGGAGGAAGCGTGAGCGTTGGAGAAGAGGAAGTGGGGCCGGCAAACAGGCGAAAGAGCACGCCGACTCAACCGGAAGGAGGGAATCGCTGGACAGTGAGATCGTTTGTGAGAGACTGTGAGTAGTCCAATCAATCTCCATCTTCCTCTCTCGTGTCTACGGGACTCCTTGATGTGAATGCCAGGTCAGAAAATGGGCGACGGCCCTCTATATGTCTATTTCCCACTGAGTGCTGAGATGAAGTGATGTGATGCACTGTTTTGATGTGTGAAGTGTGAACTTAAACCCGCTGGATGTCCATTACTTACCTGAGTTTTCTATCACGTTCTAAAGACAGAAGAACAGGCTAACACTGTTGTACTCCACAGACATTTTAGTGTATTATCTGACAGCCCATTGTGAAGAGGGACACGTAGGTGAATGCTCAACCGACTGCTTTGCAGTGAATTTCCTCCAGCCGTAAGTTCTCTGTCTGTCCTTTCTGAAGAAGAGGATTACGTGCCTTTATACTCACCTGACTGCTTTGCAGTGAAGCTTTCCAGCCGTAAGTTCTCTGTCTGTCACCTGCGAAGAAGAGGATTACGTGCCTGTATATTCACCTGTCTGCTTTGCAGTGAAACTCCCCAGCCGTAAGTTCTCTGTCTGTCACCTGTGAAGAAGAGGATTATGTGCCTGAATACTCACCTGTCTGCTTTGCAGTAAAGCCCTCCAGCAGTAAGTTCTCTGTCTGTCACCTGTGAAGAAGAGGATTACGTGCCCGTATACTCACCTGTCTGCTTTGCAGTGAAGTTCTCCAGCCATAAGTTCTCTGTCTGTCATCTATAGAAGGAAGAGGATTACGTGCCTGTATATCCACCTGTCTGTTCGCAGTGAAACTCCCCCGCTGCAAGCTCTGTGTCTGCCGGCCCTTCGAGAGGATCACGTGTCTGAATGCTCAACCGACTGCTTTGCAGTGAATTTCCTCCAGCCGTAAGTTATCTGTCTGTCCTTGCTGAAGAAGAGGATTACGTGCCTGTATACTCACCTGACTGCTTTGCAGTGAAGCTTTCCAACCGTAAGTTCTCTGTCTGTCACCTGCGAAGAAGAGGATTACGTGCCTGAATACTCACCTGTCTGCTTTGCAGTGAAACTCTCCAGCCGTAAGTTCTCTGTCTGTCACCTGTGAAGAAGAGGATTACGTGCCTGAATACTCACCTGTCTGCTTTGCAGTAAAGCCCTCCAGCCGTAAGTTCTCTGTCTGTCACCTGTGAAGAAGAGGATTACGTGCCCGTATATTCACCTGTCTGCTTTGCAGTGAAGCTCTCCAGCCGTAAGTTCTCTGTCTGTCACCTGTGAAGAAGAGGATTACGTGCCCGTATATTCACCTGTCTGCTTTGCAGTGAAGCTCTCCAGCCGTAAGTTCTCTGTCTGTCACCTGTGAAGAAGAGGATTACGTGCCTGTATATTCACCCGTCTGCCTTGCAGCAAAGCTCTCCAGCCGTAAGTTCTCTGACTGTCACCTGTGGAGAAGAGGATTACGTGCCCGTATATTCAACTGTCTGCTCTGCAGTGAAGCCCTCTAGCCATAAGCTCCCTGTCTGTCACCTGTGAAGAAGAGGATTGCGTGCCTGTATATTCCTCTGTCCGCTTTGTAGTGAAGCCTTCCAGCCGTGAGTGCTCTGTCCGTCACCTGTGGAAGGAGAGGATTACGTGCCTGTACACTTACCTGACTGCGCTGCAGCGAAACTCCCCAGCCGTATGTCTTCTGTCTGCTTCTCACCGTGAGAAAGAGGAGTACATACCTGAAACACGCACCTGGAGTGTCCTGTAGCAGCCCCCCCCTTTTTACATTGCGCCCTGTGGGCCTTCGGCGGGTCCGCCGAACGGTACGACCCTGCACAGAAGACTCACCATTTTAAATTCTTTATCCAATTTTATATTCAATAAAATACCGTTTTACTTGAAGTCTCGTTGTCTGTCCTCCTTGCCTGGCCTCTGTCCGACTCCCCAAGGGTGGTACGGGTCCCAGGGGTGGGTGCAGTCTGATTCGGCCCGCCCCGACCTGTGACATAATTTGGCGTAGTCGGCGGGATTCCACCTTGGGTTGAGAGGCAGAGGCGGAGCAATTGCAGACGAAGATGCACCGGTGGGTTGCCCACATGTCATGCCCATCTTTATGGGAGCCCCGTGGGCCCAAAAGTATGGAGGACCAGGGTCAGAACTCAGCTTGTCGGCATGGAAAACTCAAGTGGAGTACTTGGCGGGCCTCCAAGGGTTAAACGCCACACAGAAGACCCAGTTCATCTTAAATTCACTCGAAGGCGAAGCCAGGAGAGAAGTACAAGCGGCGCCGGAAGCAACCCGAGCCACAGCCCAGGCTATCCTAGACTTTCTAATGGAGCAACACGGTGATGCAACTCCTGCAGCTGTCCTCCGGACGCAATTTTTTAATTGCAAGCAGGGACCTCGACAAACCATACGTGCCTTTGCTTTACAACTGCGAGAACACTTGTCTCGGCTGAGGAAGAGGCCAGACCATGGGCTTGGAGAAGGAGAGGCCCTCCTAAAGGACCAGTTTCTTTTGGGGTTGCGAGATGGCCCAATACAACAGAGTCAGCTTCGACGCAATTCTACTCTGACGTTTGAAGAGCTACGCCAAGAAGCTCTGGCCCTCGAACGGATCAGGCAGATACCTCAGATCCCTCCCATTGTATGGCCACCAATGCTGCCAGTAGTCCTCTGCCTCCTGCTCCGCCCGACTGGAAACAGGCCCTACGAGAAGAACTGAGAAGAGATGTCCGTGATCAGATGACAGAGTTGTCTAAAACTTTCCTGGAAGAATTACGCCGAAAACATTACCGGCCATTGCCACTGGCACGAGAGCGAGCATCCTCCGAAGGTAGTCGACTCCCAGAGCGACGCCCATCTCGGCCATCCGGTCTCCGTTTCCAATGGGACGAACAAGGTCGTCCCATTTGCAATGGCTGTGGCAAACCAGGCCATTACGTCCGGCAATGCAGCGCACGCCGGGGATCGAAGGGGGGTTTTTAGAGTCTCCGGCCACTGTGGGTCAAGTGGTCGGGACCCCCCTAATCGACCCCCTAATCGACCCCTCTCCATTGGCGGCCAGGAACCGTCTAGTCGGGCGCTGCCCCCTTGTGGTGGTTCAAGTCAATGGAACCGAAGTCCAATGCCTCCTGGATACCGGGTCCCAGGTCACGCTGTTCTCCAAAAGCCTGTCTCGGGAGTTGTTCGGGGTCCAGGGCCATTCGGCCGCAGATGCCCCCTGGTTAACCCTGCGCGGGCCAAACGGTCTGGACATTCCATATGTGGGCTATCTGGTCACAGACCTGGAGGTTCATGTGACCCTGGTGCCTCAGAAGGGAGTTGTGATCGTACGGGATACATGTCTGGGAGCTCACCGTGCCCTACTGGGGATGAACGTCATCAAGGAATGCTGGGAGGAGTTGTTTAAAGCGAGAACCACACCTTCGGCCCCGAGGGAGGAAAAGCGGGAATGGGATCAGATCGTGGCCGATTGTCGCTGGGTCCGCATGGCTGATGCCCAAAGGAATCGAGAGAGTGTGGGGAGAGTGGGGTGTCGCTACGCACTGTCAGTCCCGGCCCAGAGCGAGGCCATTATCTGGGCCTGCCTTCCTGTCCAGTTTCACGGGTCCCAGGAATGGATCCTGGTGGAGCCTCATTCAGACTGCCAGGCTGTGGAAGTGGCCCGGGGATTGGCTTCTGTCTGTCGGGGCCGGGTCGCCGTAAGACTGAGAAACACGAATTCCTATGCAGTGGATCTGCATCGACACCAACGTCTGGCTCGGGTCACCATAGTAAGCTCCCAACAAGTTCATGAGGAAGGAGAGGTTCGGTTCTGCCAGGTGGGCCCAAAGGTAGTGGAGGTGGCCTTGACACAGACCGAATCCCCTGCAGCCAGAAAGGAGGAAACACTGCCTGCCCACCTTGCGGGAGAGTCCTTACGAGGTGACGGGTTGGAAGAAGGGCAGGCGAAGCAACTCCGGGACTTCCTGGTGAGATGGGAGCATCTCTTCTCCGCCCATGAGGAGGATTATGGGCGGACAGATATTGTAAGGCACCAGATCCCTACGGGGGATGCTCCTCCGAGCCGGGAACGCTACCGTCCCGTACCCCTGACTCTGTATGCTGAGGTTCGTACCCTCCTACGAGGGATGCTGGAGAAGGGAGTTATCCGAGAGAGCAGCAGCCCGTGGGCTGCACCGATTGTCCTCGTTTGGAAAAAGACCGGAGCATGGCGATTCTGCGTTGATTATCGGAAGCTGAACCAGGTTACCAAACGAGACACCTTCCCCCTGCCGCAGGTCGAGGACTCCCTGACCAGCCTTACTCGGGCCGTCTGGTATTCTACCTTAGACTTGGCTAGCGGTTACTGGCAAGTTCAAATGGAGGAAGGAGACCGGGAGAAGACTGCCTTCACCACCCCCTTCGGCCTCTTTGAGTGGGAGCGCATGCCGTTTGGTTTGTGTAACGCTCCCGCTACCTTCCAACGGCTCATGCAGCGCTGTTTGGGAGGCCAGCTTATGGACACCACGCTTGTCTATATAGACGATGTCATTGTGTACTCCCCCGACTTTGAGTCTCACCTCCGACACCTGGAGCAAGTCTTCCAGTCCCTGGAACGGTACGGATTAAAGCTACAGCCCGAGAAGTGCCAGTTGCTCAGGAAAGAGGTAAAGTTCCTGGGCCATCGAGTCAGCGCGGCTGGGTTTGCGGTGGACCCCGAAAAGGTGTCGGCCGTCCAGGAGTGGACTGCGCCGAGAACGGTGCGTCAAGTAAGATTGTTCCTGGGATTCGTGGGATATCACCGGCGGTTCTTCAAAGACTTTGCCAAGATCGCTAAACCCCTGAACCAGCTGCTTGGAGGCTCGGGCGGACCCGGGGTCGTGGGTCCCCTACCATCTCGTGGGACCCCGCCTGTGAGTTGGCCTTTCAGAAGCTAAAGCAAGAACTGCTCCAAGCCCCGATCTTGGCCTATGCTGATTTTTCCCAGCCCTTTACGCTCTATACGGACGCCAGTAATCTGGGGTTGGGGGCCGTACTAGCCCAGAGGCAACAGGGGGAAGAGAGGGTCATTGCCTATGCCAGCAGGAGTCTGCACCCAGCTGAGCGTAATGACGCTAACTACAGCTCCTTCAAGCTTGAACTCCGACCTGACCAGCCCGTGTACGTCCTTCGCCCTGAAGGGGACGTCGGCCCAGAACGAGTATTGCATCGGAACCTGATCCGCCCGTGCCCCAACTACCCAAGGTCTGCAGATATCATTGTCCCCACCGAAGAGAGAGCCCACCAAACTCCGATGATAGGGTGGGCATTGGTCCCAAGGGGACCAGCCATTGAACCTGAGCAAGCAAATTTCCCCTCGCCCCCAAGACGGTCCCAGCGGGACAACCGAGGCCAGCCTCCGGCACGGTACGGAGACTGGGCGGAGTCACCACGTTCTAGGGACTAGAACGGTTTGGTGGGGGGGTATGTCACGAGGTGATGAAATTCCACCTTTCTCTCCTTGCAAGGCGGAACTAATGTTCGCCGAGATTGCCTCCCGCCGGACCCATAACAACGGAACACCGGGCTAGTTCCGGGCTAGCGCAAAAATCCTCGCGAATGGGGTGATTAATCAAAATTGCCGGCAGCTGCGCACAAGGGAATTGAAGCCCCGCGATTGGGACACGTTGCCATTAGGGGAGGCAAACGGGCGCGGCACTGTGAGTTTAGGAGAAAGAGCACGCCGACTCAACCGGAAGGAGGGAATCGCTGGACAGTGAGATCGTTTGTGAGAGACTGTGAGTAGTCCAATCAATCTCCATCTGCCTCTCTCATGTCTACGGGACTCCTTGATGTGAATGCCAGGTCAGAAAATGGGCGACGGCCCTCTATATGTGTATTTCCCACTGAGTGCTGAGATGAAGTGATGTGATGCACTGTTTTGATGTGTGAAGTGTGAACTTAAACCCGCTGGATGTCCATTACTTACTGAGTTTTCTATCACGTTCTAAAGACAGAAGAAGAGGCTAACACTGTTGTACTCCACAGACATTTGAGTGTATTATCTGACAGCCCATTGTGAAGAGGGACACGTAGGTGAATGCTCAACCGACTGCTTTGCAGTGAATTTCCTCCAGCCGTAAGTTCTCTGTCTGTCCTTGCTGAAGAAGAGGATTACGTGCCTGTATACTCACCTGACTGCTTTGCAGTGAAGCTTTCCAGCCGTAAGTTCTCTGTCTGTCACCTGCAAAGAAGAGGATTACGTGCCTGTATATTCACCTGTCTGCTTTGCAGTGAAACTCTCCAGCCGTAAGTTCTCTGTCTGTCACCTGTGAAGAAGAGGATTACGTGCCTGAATACTCACCTGTCTGCTTTGCAGTAAAGCCCTCCAGCAGTAAGTTCTCTGTCTGTCACCTGTGAAGAGTATTACGTGCCCGTATACTCACCTGTCTGCTTTGCAGTGAAACTCTCCAGCCGTAAGTTCTCTGTCTGACACCTGTGAAGAAGAGGATTACGTGCCTGAATACTCACCTGTCTGCTTTGCAGTGAAACTCTCCAGCCGTAAGTTCTCTGTCTGGCACCTGTGAAGAAGAGGATTACGTGCCTGAATACTCACCTGTCTGCTTTGCAGTGAAACTCTCCAGCCGTAAGTTCTCTGTCTGACACCTGTGAAGAAGAGGATTACGTGCCTGAATACTCACCTGTCTGCTTTGCAGTGAAACTCTCCAGCCGTAAGTTCTCTGTCTGTCACCTGTGAAGAAGAGGATTACGTGCCCGTATATTCACCTGTCTGCTTTGCAGTGAAGCTCTCCAGCCGTAAGTTCTCTGTCTGTCAACTGTGAAGAAGAGGATTACGTGCTCGTATATTCACCTGTCTGCTTTGCAGTGAAGCTCTCCAGCCGTAAATTCTCTGTCTGTCACCTGTGAAGAAGAGGATTACGTGCCTGTATATTCACCCGTCTGCTTTGCAGCAAAGCTCTCCAGCCGTAAGTTCTCAGCCTGTCACCTGTGGAGAAGATGATTACGTGCCCGTATTTTCACCTGTCTGCTTTGCAGTGAAGCCCTCTAGCCATAAGCTCCCTGTCTGTCACCTGTGAAGAAAGAGGATTACGTGTCTGTATATTCCTCTGTCCGCTTTGCAGTGAAGCCTTCCAGCCGTGAGTGCTCTGTCCGTCACCTGTGGAAGGAGAGGATTACGTGCCTGTACACTTACCTGACTGTACACTTACCTGACTTAAGACTCACCATTTTAATTTCTTTATCCAATTTTATATTCAATAAAATACCGTTTTACTTGAAGTCTTGTTGTCTGTCCTCCTTGCCTGGCCTCTGTCCGACTCCCCAAGGGTGGTACGGGTCCCAGGGGTGGGTGCAGTCTGATTCGGCCCGCCCCGACCTGTGACATTTACATCTGGAAGACGTATTTTTAAGAGTGTTTGCTCATCTGCAATACGTCTATAGGACGTTTCATGTCAGATATCAAATAGACGTTTAGAAGATGTCAGTTTAACATGCATTCTAAATCATTACATCTTAAAGACATCTTCTAAACGTCTATTTGACATCTGACAGGAAACGTCCTATAGACGTATTGCAGATGAGCAAACACTCTTAAAAATACGTCTTCCAGATGTAAATATTACATCAAATAGACTTGTGCTATCTGGGTAGCTACTTCTATCAATACATATCTTGCCGTTTTAAAGAAAATCATGTCATTTACGTTACAGTCATAATCAGTTACAATAATCACGCAACACATGTTTTCAGTATGTATCCGTTTATTTAGTTTAAGAGAAACATAGCTTTGACATACCATCTTTGTACTGGCGTCTCCGGTTTGTTTGTGTAAAGGAAAATTTACCGCGATTGTGGGGTTTAAATGACGCTATGACTTCCGGGTCAATAGCAAATGACCCGGAATTTGAGTTATTTATTTGTAGCTGTTAAATAGGACTTGTTGCTTGTCAATTGTTTGCTGAAAATGTAGAAATAATATTCTGTAATTTTCTAGTTTAATAGAAGTAGTATTTCAGCTGTTTTTAAGCATTTATGTCTTTGTCATCTGAACCACCCCTGCACCATAATCATGTGTTGGTATGTTCCAATTCCAGGGGTGACCTCAGGCCTATAAAATCTAGTATTGTCATTCTGTCGGGAGGAGCATGAGTGAGAGGACATAAGTCTGTCTGTGCTCTAATTATAGTGACTTGTGTCAAGGTCAATTTTCAAACAGCTGTAAACATTTGATTGTTGTTTTTTTGTTTTTGTTTTACTCTCATGTCAATTTACTTTATTTACCAAACAGTGATTTTTTTGTGTGTTTTTTTTCCTTTTGTTAATTTTTATTGCCTTTCATTGGCCTTAACTGGGACAAATAAAAAGATCCCATCTGAACAAACTCATCCAACCTCTCCTGAGTGCTTTCATCTGCTCACGACAATTCAGTCACGTCTACCCTTAACATTTGGTGGCAGCGGTTTCCGGGTAAACACTGTCCGAGCAGCACTCGGGGAGTCAAGATGGACAATCAAGACAGAGGTCAATCTAGACACTCTAGACACCCCCTAGAGATGGTTCAGCTATGGGTGCTAGGCCTAAATCCACAGTCATCCAAGCATCCCACTCCGGTTGTCGAAGGCAGGACAGATCACTTGGAGAGGATTGTAAGAACGATGGTGGAGTCTCAGCGGCATCAGCAGGACCAGTTAGAGGCAGAGGCGCTTCGACAAGATCGGAGATCGAAAGGTATGGAGCACCAATTCAAGCAACTACAGCAACTGGTGAGAGGCGACCCAGCATTAACACAGGCGACGAAGCAGCCACTCACCGGACTGCAACCGATGGATCCGCCCAGTTCCCGCCCTGCGACAGCCTTTGATCCACTCAACATGCCTTTTCTGGATGTACCAACTCCTCAGCCACATCCAGATCAGCATCCAGTACCAGGGATGCAGAGCTCCCTCAACTCCACTGCTCTTGGCCTTGCCACACCTCTAAACCTCCAGCGGGGGTGGAAACCCCCTAGGATGTCCTCGTATGAAGATATTGAACACTATTTGACCACCTTCGAAAGGCTCGCAGCAGCAAGTCAGTGGCCCCATGAGACTTGGGCATTGTACCTTGTGCCCTTGTTGAATGGTAAGGCCAGATCTGCCTATGTAGCCATGTGTGTTGAAGACAGCCAGGATTACATGAAAGTGAAGCAAGCCATTCTCAACAAGTTCAACATCAGCACCGAGACTTACCACCAGCGTTTCCGTTCCAAGTCTATCAAGGAGGGAGAGACGGCGAAAGAACTTCAAGCCCGGCTAAAGGACCTGATGGAGAAGTGGCTAGTTCCAGAGACTCAATCTAGGGACCAAGTGTTACACCTAGGTCATAGTATTCCAAGGTCAGGACATCTAGGCAGGGAGAAGACTGAGAAGAGAATCCTGCAAAGATTTTATTGGCCAGGTGTTAACAGGGACATAGCAGAGTACTCTAGGTCTTGTCCAGAGTGCCAGTTGTCTGCTCGCTCCAAAAGAGGCTTAAAAGCTCCCCTCATCAGTCTCCCAATTATTGACACGCCTTTTAGTCGCATCGCTATGGATGTAGTTGGTCCCTTAGAGAGGAGTAGAGCAGGGCACCGCTATATCTTGGTAATTTGCGATTACGCAACACGTTACCCTGAAGCATTCCCCCTCAGAAATACTAAGGCAAGGCAAATGGCCAATAGTTTGATTCAACTTTTCTCCCGTGTGGGTGTCCCCAAAGAAATCTTAACTGATCAGGTAACTAATTTCACCAGCAAGGCATTGAGACAGGTGTACTCCCTGTTAGGGATTCGGGGCATTAAAACCACACCCTACCACCCGCAGACCAACGGTATGGTTGAGAGATTCAATCAGACCCTGAAGTCGATGCTGCGGAAGTTTGTGTCGGAATCAGGAGCTGACTGGGACCAGTGGCTTCCTTACCTATTGTTTGCCTACAGAGAGGTACCGCAGGCATCCACCGGGTTCTCCCCCTTCGAACTCTTGTTCGGGCGGGAAGTGAGAGGCCCACTTGACATTCTCCGAGAGAGTTGGGAGGGGGACGCTCCTTATATCTTATCTTATATCTTATATAGAATTTATTTCACACACACATCATCATTTCAAAACAAATTACAATAGTAATAGGAAGGTTATTGTGTGAAAAAGGGGAACCCCAAAGAAGCTATTAAAGCTTTTAAGAGGGGGCCCAATATCTACATACAACATATAACATTCAACATTCAAGAACAAATTCACTCCATAAAATAAATGTAAAAACAACAAAACACAAGCACTACAAATAAACATACGATCCCAGCACAAATATAACACTTCCAAAATGATCAAAGAGTATATGTTAAAAGCAAAATTTCCTTCAGATTTTTTTTAAAAACGGAGACAGAATGCACCAATTTAAGGTTTTCCTCAAGCTTGTTCCAAATCTGCGGACCTCTACAGACTACACTCAGGCTCGTACATTTCAAACGTCTTATTTTACCAGTAATTAACTCTTTTTCCCTTGTGTGATATGTATGCTGGGGTCGACTGATTGGGACAAGTTCACACAATCGGTCATTTAGCTTATGAACAACCTGGAATATCATACAAGCATTATGAAAAGCATTGTATTCGGTAAGTCTTAATAAACCCAGGCGATGAAACAATAGACGCGAGGGGGTATTTGGCTCAGACCACGTCAATACCTGTATGATTTTTTTCTGTAAGGACTGTATTTTTTTCAGGTAGCTAGTAAAAGTGTTACACCATATGACATTGCAATAATTTAAGTGGGACTCAAACAAGGTTTTATATAAGATGACAAGTGCTGACTGTGGGAGAAAATGTCTTACTTTAAAAAATAGTCCAACATATTTTGATAATTTTGTTATTAACTGGTCAATATGACATTTGATTTGTAGACATTCATCAATAAAGACTCCGAGAAATTTAATGGTGTTTACTCTTTCAATAATTTGTTCATTTATTTTAAGACAGACATACTTATTTACCCATTGATTTTGTTTGGAATGAAACACGATGTAGTTAGTCTTGTTTATGTTAAGAGATAATTTATTGCACCGAAACCAGATAGCAACATTTCTTAGCTCTCTATTTATTGTTTCTTCCATTTCGTCTGGATTCTTATGAGACATAAATAAATTTGTGTCATCAGCGAATAAAACCTTGTGTAAAGCCATTGTGGAATATCACATCAGCCAACCAACATTGTGAGTTATGTCCTGAAAATGCGAGAGAAGCTGGACCAGCTGAGTTCCAGGGCTCACCAACATCTGGCTCAGGCTCAAACGAGGCAGAAAACGTGGTATGATCGGACAGCACGTAGTCGCACCTTTGTGTCTGGACAGAAAGTGCTGCTGCTGTTGCCTTCATCAGAAAGCAGTTTGCTGGCGAAGTGGCAAGGCCCTTTCAAGGTACTTCGCAAGGTCGGTGAGGTTACCTATGAAATCTCAATGCCAGACAGACGTCGCTCTAAACAGATCTTCCACGTGAACCTCTTAAAACAATGGATTGATCGACCATCTTCTGTCCAAGACCAGCTGTGGGCGCGGACCGTGGAAGAGGAAGAAGAGCCGTTGGAGCAGTACTTTCCTACTGTGGGCGGCGAGTCAACCTACCCCTCCGTTGCCCATTTGACAAATGAACAGCAGGAGGACCTAAAGAAAATCATCCCAAGAGGCCTGTTCCGAGACCAGCCATGGCGAACCGACGTCATCACCCACGACATCCGGCTGACTTCTCCAGGTCCTATCCGGCAGACCACCACCAGGGTTCCAGCGCGACTGATCCCCGCGCTGAAGCAGGAGGTGGTGGCGATGCTGGAAATGGGGGTGATCGAGACATCACACAGCGAGTGGTGCAGTCCCGTGGTCCTGGTGCCAAAAAAAGGATGGGGGGCTCCGCTTCTGTGTAGACTTTTCGAAGCTGAATACCATCTCAGCTTTTGATCCATATCCCATGCCTCGTGTAGACGAGCTGGTGGAGCGCCTGGGAAAGGCTGAGTTCCTCAGCACCTTGGACTTGTGTAAAGGGTACTGGCAAGTGCCACTCAACGCCCAAGCACGAGAACTGTCCACCTTCAAAGCTCCATCTGGATTGTTCCAGTTTAAGGTCATGCCCTTTGGCCTTCATGGAGCAGCAGCAGCAGCATTCCAGCGTCTCATGGATGAAGTGCTGAGGGGCGCTGAGGACTATGCCGCTGCTTATATTGATGATGTCATCATTCACAGTTCGTCGTGGAAAGGACATCTTCAACACCTTAGTGATGTCTTCCTAGACAAACACATACAGGTCACATTTGCACTCAGTCTTTGTGTACTAGAATAGGCAGCATATCGCTGCCGTGACGATAGATGCGTCCCGTCACACAATGTACCTCCAATTTTGTTTCTCCAGTGCTACAGACATAACATCAGGAGACACCAGAAGCACAGAAGAAGTAAGACATAGTCAAAACCTCATTCAAATATATTAAAGCAGTGGTATTGATGCCAGAGGCACATGACACAGGCTGGTATAGTTGCTCTTACCCAACACAATTATTTTTCTGTTTAAAGACCATTTGACCACCTGATGTTGGAAACTATACAGCTCATAAATAATAAAAATTTGAAATCTGAATTAATATTAGATTATGATACTTTAAGCTTCACACTGAAAGTTGTTAGCAGCAGATTATTTCACATGTATTGAATCCATACATTCAAATAAATTATGTGGATGGATATACAATTATTATTTTTTGGACTATAAATTGACTGGTCTTTAAATGATTGTGGCCACCAGGGGGCATCGATTAGAATGCAGACAAGATGTTCAGTTAGGTGTTTTATTGAAAAACTTTAAATGTGTGTGTGTTTTGATAGTTGCACACACACAATTCTAGGAACTTGTGAATCAGTACAGTCAGCAACACTCTCTTAAATAATCTATATAAATATATAGATATAGTCTTTCGACGCCAGCGCTCTCTTCCAAACTTTCTCGAAACTGAAACTGTCTTCTTCCGCGAGCCGAAACCGGAACTTAAACTGTCTCCTTCCGCGCGCCGAAACCGGAACTTAAACTGTCTCCTTCCGCGCGCCGAAACTTTCGCACATTGACGCTCCTGATTGGCTGATTCTCAAGCAGCCAGTTTTATCTGCCTGAAAAGGGTCGTACTTCGTCACAAACTGGGATCATAGATAGTGTAATTAATCTTAATCATGCCATCCAATGCACAGAAGCCATTATCATCTCATGGAATGTCAGGACACAAACAGGTAATTCACAAATAGGTTTATTGAACAAGCACAGTACGGATTAAGCAGGGTGAATGATAGATGAATATAAACGGTAACTGGTTGAAAATCACTGGAGAGTTGACTGAATGTCTTATCTGAATGAAGACGATGACGACGAACCAGAGAGACTGGGAACAGGGAGACAGGATGAGGAACAAGGCAGACGAGACGAGGAATCAGGCAGACGATTCATATGATTCATGTACATATGTAACGTTACCCATATGGCGTCCTGTTCATTCTTCTGTTCCCAAAGGCCCCATCATGTAATTGCTCATTAAAATGTAGCATTTACTTATCTACTGTTTGTCCTTGTGTTTTATTCTCGGTCTCACCTTTGTCCTGTTGTTTATAGTCATGTTTCATAACTAATTCATCAACTAAATCATTAAAGGTATTGTAGGTAGGAATTTTATAAAAAAAACTTTTTTCTAAATTTGTTTAAACTTTCTGTATAAATCAATGCATAATTAAAATGTAAGTACTCTGAAAAAGAAAGAATAAAAATCGAGTGTCTGTAGACCTCTCACGACTGTTTTAAAGACAGCTCATTATTTCCATTCACTCCACCCCCTCCCTTCTGGGCTCCTTCCAAAGCCACGCCCCAAAAACACATGAACGCGCGACTGACCGCTGAGCTGAAGACGCATTATTTACCTGAGACGAGCGGAGAAGGAGCGCAGTGCATGTAGTGACATCATGTCAGAATCACATGTAATAAAAAAATCTAACTTTATCATTATGAAGATAAACAAATAAGATGTATTTTAGTACTCACTATCAAGCTAGCATATTGATATTGGTAAAGTTTAAAATATATATTTATTGATTCGCTAACGAGCTAGTTATCTATAAGGCAAATGTCACAGGTCGGGGGGGCCAAGCCAGACTGCGCCCACCCCTCAAAACCCAGGACCACCTCGAGGAGCGTACCAGAGACCAGACAGACAAGAAGATTTTCTAAAAGTAACAATCTTTATTTAAATAAAAGCAGGAATTAAAAGTCTTAATATAGGCTTCGTCTCTCTTTCCAGGGAGGAGGAGACCGAGGGGTGCGCTGCGAGGGCCCGGACTACTGGCAGCCACTGAGGAGGAGGGAGCCGAACGCCCGTCTGGCGTGCAGGTAAGTAACGTGGTAAGAAGGCTCTTTTCGGCGAATTACAGGCGGACAACGGTCTGGGCAGACCCGGGCCGGGACCACGGGCCAGGCGAGGACTCTCTCCACAGGACAGGTGGGTAGCAGGTAAGTTTTCTCAAGCGTCAGCTATTCGACAGGTGCGAGGTCCTCCGGGTGCCTTTCTGCCCTTGACGACTCCAGCCAGAGACGAGGGTACCCTGTATCATCCAGGACAGAGACAAGTGTGCAGGTTTAATTCTATTTCGGTGAAGGGTGGACTTACGGCTGGAGCGGGTGGTTCGGGACGAGCAGCGCTGCTGCTGGGGTGTGTCTCTCCTCTGAACAGGCAGCACACAAGAAGGCCGAGGCAGAAGAATCTTCTGTCTAGATAGGCAAAGCCTTTGATACAAGAACGAACAGGATCCTTTCATATAGAGGGGAATCAGGCTTACGGCTGGACTGGGTGGCTCCCACGGTAACACGAAGGCTGGGGCGTGTCTTTCCTCCGAACAGGCAGCACACAAGCAGGCGGTGGCGGAGAAACGTTCTATTTAAATAGACAGAACAAGTTGAACAAGGCAATCACCCTCCTCTACCATATCACAGGACCTGGTGGCGAAAGTGGAACATACACGTTCAGCCTGAGGGCTTCGTTCTGCAAACACTGGGGAGAATGTAAACTGGAGAACACTGGCGGTTAAATAAACAGGTATATCCACACACTGCAACTTCACGTCAAGTCCAATACTGTGTGACACTTCAATTCAGGCACCGCAATCCACTCTCAAATCTCAGTGCAATAAGGCCAGCACTCACCCAATGTTCAATCCCTCCACTGTTGCGCTGATTCGCCACTCAGAAGCTGGTGAGATGCAGAGGATTTCGCACCGCATGGAACACAGCGTCTTCAACACTCTTTCATACTCAGAAGAAGATATCAGGGGTTCAAAGATTAATCAGTTCACACTCTTAGTGGTAATTATATTTGTGGTCAATACACTTCACAATTCCTTATCCAATTCAGTGCAAGACATGCATTCACACGGATCCGGTGTTTCATTACTTATCTTTTTCCCTCGAGTGATGACATTCTCCAATCTTGACTCAATCTCCACAATTCACTCACTTCACATCAAATTCACGTTCCAGCTTTCGGCACTCCTTCAATCACCGTTGCACCCCTTTCCAGTCAGATCCTCACAGCCGCTCCAAAGATCCCAGCAAACCCAAGCCACTGCCAAAGGAATCGATCTCTCCCGGGGGAGTACCACCCTCGAATGCCTTTTCCTTTTCCTTTTAACTGCTTCTCTGGGCCGTGTTTCCCAATCACAGATCCCCACACCAAACACCCACACCTGGTACCGCTTAGCTAATCAGCTGCCGCTGTCATGGCAACTGACAACAGCAAACCAGCACGGTGTGCCGGTGAAATCGTCCCGGGGGAAACACACTCCTAGCGGAAATTAGTTCCGCTAGATTTGTCACCTTGTGACACAAAGCTAAAAACAGGTTGCATGATACACGTTTTTCCATTGCCATCATTTACACTGTGATGAAGATGAATTTCGTGTAACATTCATAACATATATGGTGTTCTGCATGTAAGAGTTTCCATGATGAAAGCATTGTTGACTCTGATGAGGACTACACTCCAGAGACAAGTACCGCATCGTCAGCTCGAGGACAGATCCGGGGTCGAGGGCGAAGCAAAGGAGGTCGTCACAAGGCGTCACTTTTCAGCCCCTTGAGGTCTCTCAGTTCTCGCCATCGCTGGAAAGCCACGCCGATATTGACACGCATTTTATTTCGTTGTTTATCCAAAGACTTTTTGTTCATTACCTTTTCTAGTAACGTTACTGTCTTCCTTTTTTTGCCTGGTTTGCCTTCGCGAACTGCATATGTGAATTTTGATTGGTCTTTCTCTGCCATTGTTTTGTTGTTCCTAGGTTCCGTGCCTCTTGAATTCCTCAAATCAAACGGATACGCGTGCAAGTGGGCAGGTCCTGTGTGGCAAAAGGGTGGTTGCCATGGTTGCGAGAGAGTGACAGTCGCCTAAGCCAATCCTTGGTTTCGTCCCGGATGGAAATAATGAGCTGTGTTTAGTGCAGATTAAACGGTCTAGAGTCACTCGATTTTTATACACTTTTTATCAGAGTACTTACATTTTAATTGTGCACTGATATATACAGAAAGTTTAAACAAATTTGGAAAAAAGTTTTTTATAAAATTCCTACCTACAATACCTTTAACTAATCAATTACTAATCACTTGTAAATTACTTGTAACGGAATTCACAAAACATACATAAAAATGTTAGCATATCACTTGATAATCATTTAAGAATGTATTGTTAAAATAAATAGGCTATTAAATCAAAATATATGTCCAGCGGCATCTGCTGCCGGAGAAAAGTCCCTGGCTGAGATGCCGCTCCCGCTGCACTGGTGGCTGCTGGAGATGCCGCTGTACTGATGGCCGCTGGAGATGCCGCTGCACTGATGGCCGCTGGAGATGCCGCTGCACTGATGGCCGCTGGAATTGGAGATTGAGATGCCGCCGCAATTTCAGCTTTGTAGGCCTACAGCTTCTTTGAATTAATATCAGAATTGTGCAGTACATCAGAAACTCATTTCTGTATTAACTGAACTCATTTCTGTATTAACGGAATAACCGTTTATATTCATATTTAATAACATGTCAAATTAATATTTAATAAACAGCATTTTCTGAAACATTAAAGTGATATTGACACTTCTTGCTGGAAACCTATAACGTTACATAGTATCAATAGGCTACTTGGAACAATTGCAGCTTTCTCTGATGTAATGGAATCAGAAACTCAAAACTTTATTTACAAAGGATATGCTTACACATACTCTGTGGTAGCTACATAATGTTATTTAGTTAAAATGCAGTTAATAAAATAAAAAATATTGATTGCTGGAGATGCCGCTGCACCGGAAAGTCCTGGCCTCTGGAGGTCCTGGCTCACTGATGGCCGCTGGAGATGCCGCTCACTGATGGCCGCTGGAGAAGCCACCGGAAGTGCCGCTTCGAGATGCCGATGCCGCATTTTGCGCTTGCTCTCTCTCCACAATTGAAAGAACTATATAACACTGTGCAAGTGGTTTATGGATATTTTGATACAAAATTCGTACATATTGTACCTTTAAAACAATTTGAAAGTGAGTAAATGATGACAGAATTTTCATGGGTGAACTACCTCTCAAATAAATGTATTATTGTTATCTTTTTACAGGTCCATCTGATCTGTTCATTTTGTATCTTAAAGCTGCAGTCCGTAGCTTTTTTGGGGTTAAAAAATATCCAAAATACATATTTGAGAAAATACACAACCAGCCAGTGTTCAAAACTATCTGCTTGCCTTAACTCGATTCAAAGCGGTAAGCTTGTAATACTGTTTTTAATTTCAGTGGTACTGGTGGATTTCCGCGGGAGATTCGAGCATGTCTTTGCGTCATTACGTCACATCTGTACACATAAAGAAGGAGTCTCGGCTAGTAGGCTATATTGCATGTGAGGATGTTGGAGGTGGAGATTTATAGCCTTTTCTCACAGCACTTGAAATAATTAAACTTATCAATTTGATGGCGGATCCAGAAAGGTTCAAACGACAATCACCAGTGACAACAGATTCACCCGCTGTAAAATGCAAAAGACTTCGTTCGGACTTCGGAGTAGCTACAGAAAAAAAGAGACGGCAACCGGACCCATGCGAAAACAAGGAAGGACATTACATGTAGTCACGCAATGCTGACGTTGTTAACATTAACAATTTGAGAACAAAGTATAATTTGCACGGTTTTGCATGATAACTTATAAGCGATTGTTAGATTTAATCAGCGCGATTTACTGCAATGTCAGAACCAGAACAAAGGAGGATGTTTCTTACTAGTTCAGATGACATTTTCCGGTGAAAATTCTTATGTTGGTCATACTTCCAAAAAGAATAATCTGTGATTCTGAATGCCATATCCACACCGGCGCGGTGACTGACAGCTGCACCCTCTCCTCAAACATTGTGTTCTTCTGCGCTGTGCCGTGTCGAGGGTGTTGAACTACAACTCACATAAAGTTGATAATTCCGCGAATGACTGCAATTGCAGATTTCGAACAGAGATGGCGACAAAGAGGAAAAACGCCGGACTGCAGCTTTAAGTATTTAGTTTAATATTGTCAGTTTTTTTTACAATTAAATGTATTTTTTATAAGAAGATACTGTTTATCTGGGTGATTCTGTGAAATCGGTGCATTTTGCGTCACTAACAAATAATCAGTTCTAAAGTTGGTTTAACAACAAATAAATGTGTAATTTAAAAAAGTTAATGTTACTACAGATCATATGCATCAATATAAGACCAAGTAAAAGCCAATACAATATCATTTTAAATAATTCAAATCACATATTATATGCTATGGGTAAGGATTTTAGCCTGTCCCTCGCTTTGGTTGTTCTTTTTCAACAGGACTTCTCATTTGTAAAATGTTGGTAAAATTATCCAATTTTCACAGTTTTATATTGTCTAAAGTGTAATCTCATTGTTAAGCAATGGTTTTGACATAAATAGATATATTTTCTTAGAAATATAAGTCATTTTATCATTGTCCCCTAATTTCATATCAGTCCTGTTACTATCACCAAAAAACCCCTATAAAATAATGGTACAAACCAGAAGTGACATCGTTTCAAGGAAGTGATATCATTTAGATAAAGTGGATTCCACAGTGTAAGCAAGGATAGGTTTCTCTCTTCCTAATTGTCCTATTTTTCATGTTTTATCATGGTTGTTAGAGAGGGGTCGGCATACAACATCAGTCCTGTTACCATTTTTTAAAGTGTACATATAAACAATTATTTATTAATCCTAATATTACCAATATCTAGAAGAATTAACCTTTCAGATTACATACCATGTGCCTTTCTGACCTTGACCTGTTATTTAGAAATTAGCATATTAGCATCAAATTATCAGTCCTGTTACCATCAGTCCTGTTACTATCCCAGAGCAAAAGGGAGCATAGATTCTAGCCCAGCTGCATAACTCAGTCATAGATGGTGTATTTGTTATTTGCAGGGGAAAACATTAAAATGCAATTTAAGGAATAGGACAACAACTAAGGGACATAGACATTTATAAAGGTTATTTTGTGTGTTATTGAGCTAAAAGCAGCGACATATGAGCATCGACATGCTTAGTTAACATTGTTTGTTTATGCATCTGTTTTTTATTTGTATACTTATGCTCCTTACTTTTTTATGTCTTATTTGCATAGAATTAACATCACATTTAATTTGCTATACACTTTTACAGTTGTTAGTAACATGCCATTAACTGCAGCCGAGAAGCAACGGCGCTATCGCGATCATAGAGACCAGGATCCAGAGAGGATAGAACGGTATCTTCTATGGGAAAAAAAGAAGAAGGCCTATAAGAGAGACCGAGAACAAGAAAAGAAAAATAGAGGCATAGAAGAATGCAATGAGGTAGAAAAGGTGTTGAGGATGAGATGGAGAGCAGACCATGTTTTATATGTCCAAAGATGATTTGTTTTAATAAAGATATACATTTTCTTCTATATGATTGTATTTTTCTATATAATTCTATATTACCTCCCATATGGAAGCAGATTATCATGGCCTAATGTTCCATAACTAGTACACTGTAAAAAGTGAAACATTGGATTAACCTAATAAAATTGAAGTAACCATTCACAATAAAGATTTTACATTGGCCTAATGTTCAGAAACCATTCAGTTCAAACTAATTTTCTGCATTTCATGCAAACTCTTTTCTGAATTTGTTGTAAATCAATATTTTAAATTGGCTTAAATGGAAAAAAGAAGGTTTTTAACAGACTTGATTTCATGCAAACTCTTTTCTGAATTTGGTGTAAATCATTATTTTAAATTGGCTTAAATAAAAAAAAGTGTTTTTAGCAGACTTGATCTAAATTGAGTTTTCTTCAATCTGAAATATTCATTCCAAATAATACAAAAGGCTTCACAATTGGCATAACATCAATGAGTCAGATCAAACGTTCTTTTAAATATTTATTAAGTCTTGAATGAAAATCACTGTTTTTAAGATTAGACTCTTTTTTGGCAAAACAAACTTACACTTGTAATTCTTAGACAGTTCAAGTAATCAGTTCATTTCAAATTGAATTTCATATATAGCAGTATTAAAATGTGAATATATCATAAGAACAATAATAAGAAAAAAGAACAAATACCTAAAAACAATTGGTCTGGTTCTCTCAGAAATTTTTGTCAGAAGAAATAAATGTAAATCAAATACAAAACATAGATATTGCCACATTCAGTAAACAACAAACAACTACTGAACTACTATTACGATGTAGTTGAGACTGGGGTAAAGGCGTTTCTCCCATCCTGTGTGTGTGTTCATCAAAGTACTGAAATGGAGGCTGTCAGTCATTCATTGACAATGCAGCAGAGTGCAGAGGCGACATAGTTAATTTCAGTTCTTTTGGAAATTTGAGGTTTAGCACATGCAGTCCAAATAAAACTGTTACAGCAGCTGCAGTTGAGGGCACGTTACTGAGGACCTCTGTGCTCTCAATGCTCTCACTGATGAAGATGGCCATTGGTTGCTCCGGCTATCACCTGGCATATCCTGGCGAGACAATACATAGTAATGAATAAAGAGTGCTAACCAAACAGTTGATGGAGTATCTCAGAAAATTAAAATATCACATATAACCAATAAAAACAAGGATTTGTAATACAGAATGTATGCCTTAAGAAAAGCATTTTCATGTTCAGTCAGTAATTGGTTGGAACACTATTTTTTCCACGTCAGTAATTGTTTGGAACACTATTTGTGGAACCACTATGAGTGGTTGGTAGCACTGTTGCCGTCTTTTATTTTTTGGGTACAGATCTCGTAGCCTAGGCTGCCTACAGACGCGTTTTTTTTTTTTTTTTTTGACGGCCTGCTTATGGGGCGTGCAGTTAGCGGATCATGAGGATGAATGATCATTTATGTTTGTGCCTGCAATCGCTGATACAACCTTTAAAACAACCTGGGCATTCAGCTGTGCCACATGCAGATTGCCTCCATACTGATGCAGCAATTCAAGCAAAAGGAGGCCAAAATACCAGGTATTTAGTGCATATACGTGAACATAGCTATAAGCTGCAATCAACAGAAGTAGCACAAATAATTGCGTGAAATATATATATATATAATGCATGAGTTACACTTTTTTGTAACTTTTTTTTCTCAAATTACTGAACTTAGACTACATTCTAATTTTTTGTATGTACTGTATGTACAGTATGGAAGTATGTGCGTGGATTGCTGAGCGATGTACGTACCTGAATTTTCTTGATGAGATGGTGAACAGATTCACCAAAGCAGATGAATAAACATTTAAGAACTGATTCCCTCCTTGTGTTGTCCACGACCTGAACAAAATGCATTCATTAAAATAACATGCTCCTTTTTTATCACATACAGTAGAAATACGGTTTGAAAAAGACAAAGTATAATGAAACATGATAAAAAATTTGACCATTCATCATGGAGCATTTTTTTTTATAATGCCATGCCTGCCTGACACATTTAGAACACATTTAGCCTAAAGGTGCAAAAAGCTCACAATGTTAGTGTTAGGGGCATCATGCTCAGTATAAATCACTGTTTTATAAACCATAAACAAGGTTCAAAGTAGCCCCACACTTCGTTGGTAGTATAATTAAGGTTCTAACATTTGAAACAAGGCATTGATAACTTTGTAAGTGTACATATAGTTTATTAAAAAGACTGTTTTTATTGAAACACAGTAAAGTTACCTTGACTTCTCCAATAATCATTTGCTCCTGCCCTGCAATCTGTATTGAACGCAAAAACAACTTACCCGTGTCAGTGAAGACTTGACAGACAACCAAAACTGCCCAAAACTAGGAACCATGCCAACCAAGCAGCAGCTTTCCTAAAATTCAAATCCAAACAGTCATTAATCCGTTTTAGTTTTGCAGTTTCAAAGTGTAAATTTATTTTCCTCACATTAATTTCCGCCTTCGCAAATTTAATACATAAAACATAACGTTATAAAATCTGCGTTCATATTGAAAGCCGGGGGAGAGGCAGTTAGCCTGACTTTAAACTCTGGGCGGGAAACGTTAACGTTAAGTTGTTAGCTAGCTAACTTAAACGTCACTCCCATATTGAGGTGATTCATTTAACGTTAGCAGCTAATTGTCGTTACTCAAAACTCAGTCATGAATACATCGTTTTTTTAACAACATTCATCATTTTTTCCTTTCATAATATCCATTCAATCGGTCTAACGGTATATAATCTTAAGTTCTTGGATTTCCCTGGAAAATCGTTAGCACCTAGCTGTAAAATGGCGCGTTAACGCTACTTACCACTATAATGTCAAAATGAATGTTATAATAACTTCTAATCTGCGTGTCTGTTCATTAAAATGATATGACGTTAATACTTTTCAAGTATTTAAATGCTGAATGGTACCCCCTTACCTGACAAACGTGTCCTGTTCGCTTCGCGTTGTTCAACAGATGACTCTCCGACTTCTGCGCTCGGTCTCTTCTAGAACCTTCTCTCGAGTTTTCACGTGTGCGCATGCGCAAACCATGCTTTATCTAATAAAAGTCGTTTGATCGAATGTATAATTTAAAATTCATTGTAATGTTATAATTTTATATTGTACCAATCTAAGAAAATAGACTGAAAGACACATACAAATCACAAAATGTAATTTTACTTAACAATCTAATAATTTTAGGCTATTGGAATGAAAAAAAAAAAATCAAACGAAAAACACCAATGTTTTACTTTTTACAGTGTATGGAAGTAAATAAGTTCATAACTCTTGTCCATAATGCATGCAATTAACTGCAATGACAAACAATAGGTGACTGAAGACACTCGAGCTCAGTCCTGTTACTGTCATTAATGTGATATTTTAAAAGAAAAATGACATTTGACAGTCAAACAGATCTCACCATAGTAACCTGCACTATATTGCATTTTGGACAAGACCCTTTTAAAAATAAATATCTTGTCAAAGTATACATATTTCTTAATTGTAATGTGATGTCGTCCCTGAAATAGGACATTTTCAGTAATCTGAATGGATATTATGATATAAAACAGAATTGTTTTAAATATGACATCGTCTGAATGAAAAGAGGGAACAAAATACTACTAATATATGTGCAAACTGTTGCATATTTGTAATTGGAATTATTATTTATAGTAACACTTTAGTCGGTAACAGGACTGAGGAAAATATCAACACATGAAATAAATAAACAGTCATAAAATAATAAATGGCATAGCTTGAGAAGGCCCAACACAATTTCCTGTCATGTTAAGATGTCTTAATTTATTGGGTACTGAAAAAAATCAGTTTAAAACAATTATATTTTTCAAATTTTTAAAGTTGAAAAGGCACCGATTTCGTGGAATGACCCATCTAAAGTTATTTTATTTGTAGTTAATTGTTCTGCACTTTTGCACGTACACATTTTTTTTAACCAAAAGCAATTACAGTGGTTAACTTGTTTAAAGTATGCATTGTCTGCTGGTTTATTTAGCTACTTTCAGTACACCACATTAGTACTGTAAGAGTTTGAATATTAAAGTGCAAATACAGTTACTTAAAGTAAGCAACACAGTTACAACTAATACAATTGATAATGGCCACACCCGGGTATTTTTGATAATAGTCTGCAAATAATCAAGAATTGACAATATAGTCAGTCATATTGTCGGCACAAAGGGGCCCCCAAATAAAATTCTGCTTAGGACCCATAAAGGCTTGGGCAGCGGGCCTTGAGTGCAGTAAACGAAGGCACTGATTGTATTCTAATTTATGATATTATAAGTATGTATAATTTATTGCGTCTGTGCAATTTATTACATTTCACTATAATTAAAAGTATAAACTCCAAAGTGTAGATTTCAAAGTGATAGCTATTTCATTAGAAAAACTCTCCTCCCTCACGGGGCATGTTTACGTCATCATCATGGCGTCAGTGCCGCGGATAAGTCTGAGCGGGAGCGAGGGCGGAGCGCAGAGCCGAGTGTCCAGAGTTATATTTCTGGCTGCTGTAGTCACTCACGTTCACTGATTCAATGAACGGTATAATGGCTGCATCGTCGAACAGAATCATGCTAGGCCCCCTCGTAGCTGCTATCGACCAAGGCACGAGTTCCACACGTTTTCTGGTAAGTCGCATCTTGAGGACATGTCATCTGGTTGTGGTCGAGCTTACTGAAGTGGCTCGCATACAGACAGAGATTGGAGAGTCCTCCGTGCCCTTGCCAACATGTGCCGGCAGATAAAGATGCCGAAGCCGGTTCAGCAGGAGTTCTGATTCAGCTGTCATGGAAGTTAGCCAAATGAATTGCTTTTAGTGTCTGGGTCTGCTTAGTCTTCCGTATGATGACAATTGAACATTAGCTGAATCTTTCTAGTTAGCTTTCTGTTTCCTCGGTACTTGTCTCTGTAAATAATTATTTTGTGCAATCGAAGGGATATTTTGACACTAGGCAAGTGAACACGTTCAGCCCAAATGCTGTTAATTTCTGGCTCTCTGTGAAATTTAACTTGCTAAACTGGTAATAATCTACTTTTTACCCAGTTACACAATGTTTGGATTTGAGCAGCATTACAAAGTTCAAATGTTTTGCTTAAAACTAAGTTTCAATTCCCACTTTAATATGACAGCTGTAATTATGATGTTTTTAGAACTTGACGACTAAATGACAGCCAATCACACATTGGACAGTTTCTCCATACAGTGTATAAGATTGCCTATTGTTTTAGTTGTGTTGAAGGATCCTGATAGATCTGCAAGTGAGTGCTAGGGGGCTGTGGAAATGTTTAGAGAAAAACAGTCTTAAATTAATGTAAAAAAAGTTCATAATAAACACAAATAAATAAAAAGTAGATTAAAATAAGTAAATTAGGTAATAAATAAAATCTTACAGTACAGTACTATAATGAGTAGGAAAAATATAAGGCTAATTCAGGAAAATTGGGACATTTTTCCCAGTCATCTGAATGGCAGAAAGTGTCCAAATTCACCCTAATAATGTTACTTAACTAAATATTTTTGACATTATTAGTATGAATTTTTTTTTTTTCACAGTACATATTTGATCTTTATACAAGGAACTATATACCTTTTAAATTTTAGGTTGGGGTCCCTGTCCCTCTCATGAGGAAGATCATGTTTGAAGACCCCTTTCTTCACAGGTTGTTCTGACCTGAAATGTTACTGTTGCCTACTGTGGGCCTAATATGTTACGTACATTAGATCTCATCTGACAAGGTCATGACACTAATAGTGGACAAAGCAAAAAATATGTTGTTTTTTTGTGCTTTTGTTTTGTCCATTAGGAAGACACAGAAGAATGTGTGTTCGTGTTAAAATAGGGTGTGCTTGTAATTCCACAGCCTAAAAAAACATTCCTCATATTGTAAAAATGTTGCGGTGGGAATTGTTACTCAATAGAAAAGCTCAGAATGAAATAAAACTTTGTAATTAATGCCTTTGTAATACCTGGAATTTCCAGTTTTCAGCATCACTGACAAATGACTGCAATACCACACTGAAATGTAGCAGGTACAAGTCAGGGAATTGCTATTCTGGCATTCTTTCTCCAAAACATTGTTTTTATACCTGTGATTTCTGTCTTTCTCCAAGTTGAACAGAGGCAGTTTGGAAGAATAATCTTCATTGGGCAGGCCATCTGACTCTTGTCATAAAAATTTAAGCAAATTTTGATTTAAAAAATAATAATTAAAATAAGTGTTAATTTTCTGCTTTAAAATAGATTAACCTTTGGGGTGCCCTTTTGAACCATTTCATCTGACATTACTGAATGCAATATGTTTCATGATAAGTGGCTTTAATTCATGTTTTCTTTATTTTCTTGTTATGAAATTTAACTGACAGACTTGGCATCTTTCTCTCTTCTTTTACTTGTAGGTTTTCAATGCAAAAACCGCAGAGCTTCTCAGCCACCATCAGGTTGAGATTAAACAGAGCTTTCCTAAAGAGGGGTGAGTATTGTGTCCTTTCTGTCATGAGATGGCATGCTGGTTCAATGGGGCAATGCATTAATATAGCTATAGTAAAACTTCTGATTCAAATCACAAGTTCACTATTGGTTCATACTGTTATTCTGGATGAGCTGAATAGGATTTTTTCCATTCACTTGGATGGTAATGATGTCATGTGTCAACTGTGTGTAGTGTGCTGTATTTAGGATTCATGCAGGTTTCATGTGTCAGGTCTGACTGAGAACATTAAAATGATTTATTGTCTGTTCCCAGCTGGGTGGAGGAAGATCCAAAAGAGATTCTTCAGTCTGTGTATGAGTGTATGGACAGGACCTGTGAGAAACTGACCCAGCTCAACATTGATATCTCAAACATAAAAGGTACCAGGACCACCTGCTATTTCTCCATGCACATGTTCTTACACTATGCTTTTATGGTTGGTTATTTTAATTTCTTGAAAAAAAGAAGTGTGAAGTCCGCACACTGAAAAAGCTGCTCCAAAGAATTTATTAGCAAGGCAACGTTTCGACCATCAGGTCTTCATCAGGCACAATAATCACTGTAGAGTAAGTTTAGCATTAAATAGACACAGGTGATCACCATTAATTATAATCACCTTGATTATGCACACATAAGGGATCATGTGACAGATACGTGACAAATACAAAGCACGTGACCAATGAAAAAGAAATCCGCAGACAATTGAATGATCATGTCTTTTATGAACCCTTACTTGCTGATCCTACTAACAAATTAAAAGCGTGCATTGACTCTAAGTTATTGTCACATTTTGAAAATGGGGAGTTCAGTAAAAATGAATATGAATTTCTGAAAGTAGATTTTCCAATTACATCTATTTTATATACTTTGCCTAAGGTCCACAAAGGCCTAGAAACTCCTTTGAAAGGTCGTCCTATTGTGAGCGGTATAGGTAGTCTTACTGAAAACATTTCCTCTTATGTGGATTTTTATATCAAACCTTTTGTACCCATGTTGTCGTCATATGTAAGAGATTCTATGGATTTTATTGAATCATTATATAATGTTGACTTTGCTGTTGATGCTGTCCTTCTTGCCACTTTTGATGTTCAGAGTTTATATACCAACATCCCTCATACTGAGGGTTTATCTGCTTTAGAACAATTTTTAACACAAAGATCTGTGGACGAAAAACCTAGTACAGCATGTCTATTGGACTTAGCAAGTATTGTCCTAACTAACAATTTTTTTCGTTTTCAGGACGACTTTTACTTACAAGTGAAAGGTACTGCAATGGGTAGTAAGATGGCACCTAATTATGCTTGCTTGTATATGGGAGTTTTTGAAAATGACTTTATTCTAAATGAGTCAAATTCCTTTTTTCCTAAGATTTTGCTTTACAAGCGGTACATTGATGACATTTTTATGATCACTAAGGCCACGCCTGCAGAGATGTTGATGTTTTTGAATTATCTTAACTCAAGGACTGAGCATGTGAATTTCACTATGGAATGCGATCCAGTAAGCATTAGTTTCCTTGATGTTCGAGTATATATAAATGACGGGAAACTCCATACCGATCTATACCGAAAATCAACGGATCGCAACACTATTTTAAGAGGCGATAGTTTCCATCCTAGACCTTTAATTAAGAGTTTACCTATCAGTCAATTTAAGCGTGTGCGTAGAATCTGTAGCACGGATGAATCATATACTCACCAATCCAATGTTTTAACTAAAAGATTCTTGAATCGTGGTTACCGTATAGAATGGATGGAAAATGCCAAAAAAAAATCAATGAGACCTCTCAAATGCAGTGTTTGCGAAAAAAACGTGATAAGAATACGCAAGTTCTCAATGCTCCCATTTGTACGATAAAGTACTCAGCATTGGGTGCGGAGTTTCGTAGCATTTTAAATAAACATTGGCATATCATTTCAAGTGATCCTAAATTATCAGGTGTTTTTAAAAATGGTCCAAAACTAGTCTTTAAACGCCAAAATAATCTTCGTGACTTGCTTGTGAAATCTGAATATCCTTCACGCACGAAACATGGTATTCCAACTCTTCCCCCAGGGAATTACAGGTGTGGTAATTGCGCCCAGTGTGCTTTTACACACAAATGTAAGTCTTTTAGTCATCCACGTACTGGTCATGATATTCCGATACGGGGTACTATTACTTGTTCTTCCACTCATGTGATTTATCTAATTCGGTGTCCTTGCGGTCTTGCATACGTGGGAAAAACATTTAGACAATTGCGTACCCGTATTAGTGAACATCGCAGTACCATTAGGACTGGTGATATGCGCAGCCCTATAGCGGCTCATTTTTAGAAAAGTAGGCCATAATGTCAGCGCCTTGCAGTATATTGGCATAGAAAAAGTAACAAAACCCTCAAGAGGAGGAGATTATGAGAAAAAATTATTACAGAGGGAATGTTTTTGGATTTATACTTTAAGCACTCTGTCACCATTAGGGTTGAATGAGGAGTTTGATATCAAGCCTTTTTTATAGTATTATTATTATTGTGTATGTGTTTATGTATATGTGTTTATATGTGTATGCATGTATATGTATGTGTATATGTATATATGTATGGGTATGTATGTAGGTATGTATGTTTTTTTTTTGTTTTTTTTTCTCGCGTGAAATGTTATGGTCACGTGCTTTGTATTTGTCACGTATCTGTCACATGATCCCTTATGTGTGCATAATCAAGGTGATTATATTAATGGTGATCACCTGTGTCTATTTAATGCTAAACTTACTCTACAGTGATTATTGTGCCTGATGAAGACCTGATGGTCGAAACGTTGCCTTGCTAATAAATTCTTTGGAGCAGCTTTTTCAGTGTGCGGACTTCACACTTCTTTTTTTCATTTGTATTACTCAGTTGTCCTGCACCTGCGCCCAACTCTGGGAGTTTGGGATGTGCACACCAGTTGTGTAATATTTTAATTTCTTCCCTTATTTTAATCCGTGTAGCCATTGGGGTGACAAATCAGAGGGAAACCACCATTGTTTGGGACAAGGAAACGGGGGAACCACTTTACAATGCTATAGGTAAGTAACATTGCCTCACTTTTATTTATAAATACCACTTTTTTCAGACATTGTATCCATTGTTTTACAGTTCAGAATCTATTAAAAAATAATAATAATAATTACTAATTTATTTTGATGTTTAGTTTGGCTTGATCTGCGGACCCAGTCCACAGTAGAAAGACTTATCAACAAAACTCCTGGCAGGAACAAAAACCACCTCAAGGTGAGAGTGCCAGTGTTCCCTTGTAAACAAGACTGAAATTATCTTGAACAGCTACATACTAGGGATGCACGATGCTATCGGGACAACATCGGTATCGGCCGATAAAAGCTTAAAATGACCATCATCGGCATCGGCCGATATGAATATTTCTGCCGATGAGTCTTGCCGATAGGGTGGCGTGTTTCCTATGCGCACGTGACGACCGTGAACGAAGCATGAGCGCCAGCAACTTAAACTTCCAACTAGGGGTGCGCGTCTCACGGTTTTTGATCGTGGATGATTAAAATGTCTCCACGATCTGCTTTTGAAGAAAAATCATAGTATCGTGCATTCTATCAGTTCAATTCTGGCGCCTTCATCTCAACATACACTGTACAACGCGACGTACATTCACATCACATGTAAACGCAGAGGTAGAGTTACACTCACGGGACACTGCAATTCACAAAAGTTCATTGTTTGCATGTGCGTCAAAGTCTTGCTAGGTAAACATGTCATTCACGTGCTGATGCGCTGTTCTAACATCCGCTTTTCTGAGCGGGTAGACGCGACGCTCACAGGAACTAAAAGCCTGTCACAGCGCCTGCATACTGGACTAATCTTTCGAGTCTTATTGCGCTGATACTGTCAAATACACACAAGGTTTACATAAACAAAGTTGGTTATGTCTAAAGTGAAAGCAAACAGAGAAAATCTGCTTGTCAAATGCGTGTATATTAGACGCGTCGCGTTACTCGCGTGCAGTTCTTAAAGAGACAGTAATAATATTCTGCCGCTTGTCTTTAAAGAGATACTGCACCCAGAAATAAAAATTCTGTCTATCTAATGTTGTTTCAAACCTGGATTCATTTCTTTCTTGTGCTTAAATATACTATGGTATGGCAAGCCGTTTTAACTTTTATTCATTTTCAGGATATGAATCCTTGATATCAACAATTCAATTTTCACTAGTTAAAATTATAATTATTGATATCAACAATTAAATTTTTGATATCAAGAATACAATTGTTGATATCAACAATTGCATTCTTGATATCAACAATTGCATTCTTGATATCAACAATTGCATTCTTGATATCAACAATTGAATTCTTGATATCAACAATTGAATTCTTGATATCAACAATTGAAATCTTGATATCAACAATTGTATTTTCACTAGTGAAATGTCACCATAGGCTGCCATTCAAAATCAATTGTTGATATCAAGAATTACATTTTTGATATCAACAATTACATTTTTGATATCAACAATTACATTTTTGATATCAACAATTACATTTTTGATATCAACAATTACATTTTTGATATCAAGAATTCAATTGTTGATATCAATAATTATATTCCTGATATCAAGAATTAGATTGTTACTAGTAAAAATGCGAATTCCTGATATCAACAATTGAATTGCTACTAGTAAAAATGTTTATTCTTGATATCTGAAAATGTATTATTGATATCAATATTATTTCAGATATCTAAAATGGCTTTCTTACTAGTAACAATCACATTCATGATATCAGAAATGAACATTGTCACTAGTGAAAATGTAATTATTGATATCAAAAATGAACATTCTTACTAGTAGCAATTCAATTGTTGATATCAAGAATAGACATTTCAACTAGTAACAATTTAATTATTGATATCAGGAATTCGCATTTTTACTAGTAACAATTGCATTCTTGATATCAACAATTGATTTTGAATGGCAGCCTATGGTGACATTTCACTAGTGAAAATACAATTACAGATATCAAGAATTCAATTGTTGATATCAACAATTACATTTTTGATATCAAGAATTCAATTGTTTATATCAAGATTTCAATTGTTGATATCAAGAATTCAATTGTTGATATCAAGAATGCAATTGTTGATATCAAGAATGCAATTGTTGATATCAAGAATACATATCCTGGACATTCTTCCAAATAACTTTTATAATTTCAACAGAAGAAAGAAACTTGAGAGAGTAAATTATGACAATTTAAATTTTTGGGAGAACTATCCCGTTAATGTTAATAAAACAACAAAACACAGAGGAAATCACTCACTGCTCTTGACTGAGAACATTAATAGAAGCTTTAATAAGCTTTTTTTGCACTTAAAAAAAATACAAATATATCGATATCGGCATCGGGCAAAATTAGTTTGAAAATATCGGCATATCGAATATCGGCCAAAATCCTATATCGTGCATCCCTACTACATACACAATCCATTATTATATAAAATAATTTTCAAAATATCTGTCAGGAAGTCTTTATTTTTTAAATCCCCATGAAATCAAGATGGAAGTTTTGTGGCTTTTAGTATGAATATCTATAAGCTGGCGTGCTCCAAAACATGACAAATTAACATTTAGAAGATACATTCTGAATGTACATTTTGATTACACCATTATGCACTTTTTTCTGTCCAATCAAATGCTCTCTAGAATCTGAAGCATCCCCAACATAAAAACACGCTAAAGCTGCTTCAGTGCATCTGAAGTAGATCACTTTTGAAACTATTTTTTTTTTTTATATGATGAAATTTGATTACTAAAAATTAGTTAAAAGTTAGTTAGTTTCATATTAAATCTAAAGGGGGAATCGATTAGACTTAATTTTTAATACAACTGTGTTTGTCAAAAGCTGTCATAGGGATGTCACGGTACCAAAATTCCAGTAGTCTGTACCGATACCATTAAAATTTTACGGTTCTCGGTACCACAGCAAAATCTGTTTGAACTATTTTTCCAATTTATTTAACTATTTGAAAAGAAATATTAAATTCAATTCAATGACTTTATCATTTATGGCGGTAAATTTATGAAAGCATTGAAGGCTACATGCTGTTTAAACGAAAATATTGATGATATTGAGAAATGAAAAAGTGAAAAATAAGCAACCTTCTATGCACACATTATTATTATTAGTAGTAGTATTTTTAATTAATGGAGACGTAGTTAAATCTATTGTACAGTAGCCTAATATAATTATTTCTGTCAATTTCTTTAAGTTAAACCGAACTTTTATTTTGACGGGTTGCCGTGAAGACCTTTGAGTTTCTGTGCGAGTATGATATGACGATAGTTTTTCTCAAATGAAACGGTAAAATGCTCATGAAGTGAGCAAGTGACTCTCACTGTACGTTCACACCGCCGCCGACTTGAGCTTCCAAAGCGGCCGGAAGTCATTCATTTTCAATGGAAGCTGGCTTTTCTCAGCTGCAAGGAGCGTCAAATCCATCGGCGTCGCGTTTTGGGCGTTTTGAGCGTCAATCAGAAAGTTGAAAGAAGCTCAACTTTATGGTAATGAGCTATGACGCGGTGCAGCGGCAAAACGCCAGCAACCAATCGGAATATAGACGTCCTTCGCACTGGCTGATTCCGGAGAAACATACAATGTAAACTTTCGTTCCTACCAAAACATTAGTTCCGAGAAAATGGAAGAGAAGCTAATAATCGCCGTTGCTGGGTTTCCTATCATTTATGACATGACGTTGTTTGCTTATAGGGACCGCATGAGCGCAACTTTTATTTGAAATATTTACGAACACTCGTTTTAAAGCGGGAACACCGATTTGACCAATTGCATTTATAGCCTAATGCAAATAATAATAATAATAGCTAACTATTCTTTTTTTCCCGACCAAATGTGACAAACGTTTATAAAAATGCTGCCATTATAAAAGGTTTCTTTAATGTATTGCTTGTTTTTTTCTGTTTATTACATTTCATGTTGTGACACTTCTATTCTCCCTGCAACGTCAGAGCGTTCAAATCGTCCAAAGCGTCAACAAGCTTCCCCGTACTTTTTGACAAGAGTCCTTGACAAGGCGGCCAGAGCTTCTTTGACGCTCAAGTCGGCGGCGGTGTGAACGTACAGTCAGAGATGAATTGAATCATGAATCATGTCATCATATCGTAAGGCAGCAGAGACTGAAAACAGCGCAAGCGTCACTCGTGCTTCAGTTTGTGTGTGTGTGTGTGTGTGTGTGTGTGAGGTAACGTTAAATGAAACAGCGCGTCTGCGCCATTCATTCACACAGAGACAAGCAGAACATGCAGGGTTAATATTTAAATAGTCTACAGTACCGGTACTTTGACAACACTAATTTCCACACATGGCTCTTTCCTCCTTTCTTATCAACAAGTGGATTTCCAGCCACCACATCAGCAGCGCCGCTGGTCGCCATGTCTCAGCGCTTTCATGAAGAGGACGCAACTTCACGCCCTTCGTGCATGCATGCATGTCCAGAACCGGGTTTGACCGGGTACTCGGTACCACCGGTACTTGGTACCGTGATGTTGAAATTTTTTTAGTACCGACTTGGTACCGAAGTACCGAATATTTTGACAGCACTAAGCTGTCACATGGACTAGCACTTCAATATGCCCCACGCTGATTTTTTTTTGTTTCAAATGGAATTGTCAAAGCTGTGAGGAAAAACTGCTCATCACTGGACTTTTAAGTTTATTCATAATTGTGCTCAAGTTATATGTCATATCATACTCAAAGTTGACAAAATTGAATAATTATTGTTACTTCTCTTGCCTTCTAAAGCACAAGACTGGCCTTCCCATCAGCACATACTTCAGTGCAGTAAAGTTACGCTGGTTGATGGATAATGTGGAAAAGATCCATGAAGCTGTGCTCTCCCACAAGGCAATGTTTGGAACTGTTGACTCCTGGCTTATCTGGGTAAGAGCAGTGGCAGTGAGGTATCTCTTATGTGATATATAGGGACTGTGTATATGAGTTTGGGGTTAAAGGATTAGTTCACACCTCAAAATGAAAATTTCCTGATAATTTACTCGCCTCAATGTTCATGAACCAAGATGTTCATGTCTGTCTTTCTTCAGTGGAAAAGAAATTATGTTTTTTGAGGAAAACATTTCAGGTTTTTTCTCCACACAATGGACTTCAACGGTAACCAAATAGTTGAAGTCCAAATCAATGCAGTTTCAAAGGGCTCTGCACGATCCCAGCTGAGGAATAGGGTCTTATCTAGCGAAACGATTGGTTATTTTCAAAAAAAAAAAAAAAAAATGTATATACTTTTTAACCACAATTGTTCGTCTTGTGCTGGTCTGCCAGGCATTACGTAATCACGTTGGAAAGGTCACGCTGGATGTAGGCGGAAGTACCGCCCCATTGTTTTAAACATCCAGGATGTGCACACGAAAGGACCATTTTAAACAATAAACTGACACAAAGACATAAATAGGTAATTCAACATACAATCAAATTTGAACGATCCTCCTTCTCCACGCTTGTAAACAATGGGGCGGTACTTCAGTCTACGTCCAGCGTGACCTTTCCAACGTGATTACGTAATGCTTGGCGCATCGCAGACCAGCACAAGATGAACAATTGTGGTTAAAAAGTATATATATTTATATTTTTTTTAGAAAATGACTGATCGGTTTGCTAGATAAGACCCTATTCCTCAGCTGGGATCGTGCAGAGCCCTTTGAAGCACTTCAAAGCCCTTTGAAACTGCATTGATTTGGACTTCAACAATTTGGTTACCGTTGAAGTCCATTGTGTGGAGAAAAATCCTGAAATGTTTTCTTCAAAAAACGTAATTTCTTTTCCACTGAAGAAAGAAAGACATGAACATCTTGGTTCATGAACATTGAGGCGAGTAAATTATCAGGAAATTTTCATTTTGAGGTGAACTAATCCTTTAAAGTGTAAAAGAAATCAGTGCATGGCTTTGTGGCAGTCCAATGCCATCAGGCTTCTAAATAATAATGCTCATGCTTGCATAGTGCAAAATAAACTCGTGCTTGCTGATACTGCAAAATAAACTCGTGCTTGCTGATACTGGCTCTGATCAGTATGAAGTGATCATGATGTAAATATTTAAGCTTGTTAAAATAATAGGTTATAACCCCTTACTTTCAGTGCTTGACAGGGGGGAAGAAGGGAGGTGTTCACTGCACAGATGTGACCAATGCCAGCCGGACCATGCTCTTCAATATTCACACAATGGACTGGGATCCAGAGCTCTGCACGTAATTATACATTTGCTTACATAGTTCTTTTTATAAATCTTTCTGGAGTAAAGCTAACTTGCATATGCAGTAGCTAGTCAAAAAGAATGTGACTTAAAGGGATAATCCACAAAAAAAATTAAATCCTCTTATCATTTACTCACCCTAATGCCATCACAGATGTATATAACTTTCTTTCATCAGATGAACAAAAGATTTTTAGAAAAATAATCTCTGATCACATTCTCTGTGAGTACAAATAATACAAGTGTACCCCATAGTTGACATGACAGAAATCCTTTTTTTTTTTTTTTTTACTATAAAACATAGTTTCTGGCTACACGGGTTCATGAGTTTACGCTTGACATAAATGTCCGCATATTGTGAAGTTTGATTTTAGTGCGCTGTGAAACTCTGAAAGAAGTGATGTCCTCTGTGGTTCTCGCTTGAGCTTCAGAACACATTTACGTCACACTTCACAGTGTGCTTACGTAGCACTTTACGACACTCTCATGAACCCGCATATGACAGTTTGTTGGAAGCTAGGTTTATAGTAGGGATGCAACGATACCAATACTGCATTGATGTACTCGTACTCATTAAAACGCACCAATACCATGCAGCGTTTACAGTGCTTGTGACAAAGAAACACAGACAACAGAGCAAACAGAAAGCAGAATGGATAAATCAGAGAAGGATGTCTATGAAGTAAATTTATAGAATTAATAGAATGTTAAACAAATTAAATATTTACGCCTATATAGCTGCAGCGGCACAGACGCGGAAGATTGTTGAGCTGACATCCCTTTTTCATAGACATCACTGAAAAGTTTGTAGTTCGGTTGGATATGGCAATAGCAAATAAAATAAAATGAGATGCATATTACTAACATTAACTGACGTAAAGAGAGAGAGTGCACTGTTGCATGCTCTTAACTGTTGATCGTTCACTCAGCACACATGCACCATTTGAATTAAAACGAAGTAAAAACATGAACTGTTACGTGATTTATGTATAACGAGGGGTTCCCAACATTATTACAGGAAGGCGGTACAGTAATCACATGACGTTTTCAAGAAGTTTTCCGTGGACAAACATCCGAAGCACGCACCCAGAGTGCTCCCTCTTAGCACGAATAGCCTATTAAATAGTTCTATTTCATGTCATCTTGTTCTTTAACAAATTCACAAAAAATTATGTAAAAATGCCCGTATAGGCAAGTATCCTTGTGTAACATAGTTGGTTTGGTCTTAAGTGAATGTAAACAGTTGAAAAAAAAACGCGTGACATCAGCCTAATAAACCTACTGCTGTCTTTGTCTTTAATGTTAATCTAACAACGAAAGACAGAAAACCACTCGCTTCCCTTGACTGGTTGAGGCCTTTTGGAGCTGCTCTAAATATTCACTGTGCTATTAAATTAAAGATAAAATATGATAGAGCAATAATATGAACAGTGAAAGTGACAGTAGTTCCTACAATACATTTTAACAGGCATAATTAGGCATGAAATTAACTGAAGGAAATGTCTATTTGCTAAGCCAACTAATTTGTTTCATATTCTTTTGCTTTCCCTGCCCAATATTTTAAAAAAAATAAAAAATGCAATGAAAATACAGGTATCAGTACTCTGATTCGGCAAGTATTAAAAATAAAAGTATTGTACTCATTCTGGGAAAAGTGGTGCGTCCATAGTTTATAGTTGAAAAAGTTCAGGGAAGACATGAGGGTAAGTAAATGATGAGAGAATGTAAATGTTTGTGTGAAGTATCCCTTTCAGGCTGGAGTACACTAGACTACACAACTTTAAAATCTGAACGCTTGTTGACTTGTAAATGGTTACAGAGGAAAAACTGGCTATCATACAGTAAAACTGAGTATTACTGAGTTTTCTGCAAAATCTGTAAAAAATCAAATAAAACCAAATCTGCAGGTTGGCTCTGTCTTTTGGCAATTAGCATTGATGCATCCAGACTGCAAACAATGCAGAAGTCTGGGCAAAACAGTGTAGTGTATTACAGCCTTCACCGATTCCAGCCTTTAAGATTTATTTATAATATATATTTCTTAAATAGATATTTTGATATACCAATGGAAATTCTGCCAAAAGTGAGAAGTTCTTCAGAGATTTATGGTTTGATGGTAAGTGTTTGACACCAAAGAGATAATTAATCATGCATTATGTAACACAAGTACAGAAATCAAATTGTCACACTGCTTTAAAATGTGTCCTACTCAGGGTGAAATAAAAATATTTATTTGCATGCTGTGCAACAGAGAGATGATCTTTGCTCCAGAGCATTGCTTGTCAAACAGCAACTGTTTTCCCTTTGTACTTTAACTGTACATACACAAAATCCACAAGCCCGAAAAATGGTTTCCATCCAAATTTGAACTTTGCTTTGGAGCAGTCATTTCACCCTTTGGATAGTTTAGTATCTCCCTCTTTATCATGATTATATTTTGTGTCCTGTGATCTCTTTGGGCTGACTGATAGAAAATCAGCTCTAATCTGGTGAGTATTTCTCTAGCTGTCTACACACTGTCATGTCTGAGACAACTTTGCTGTGTCCTGTCATCACAGAAGTTCGTGCATTTCCAATATGGCGCAAACATGTTTTTCCTATTGGTTATAAATGCAATTTATACTTTGTAGGGGTCTTATTGGAAATGTACCGGATTTTGATCATGTCATTGTTTTTCCACTGTGTTTTGGCTTGATGCCAGGTGCACTGCTTATCCTTTCCAACAGCTCTTGAAGTTTTTATCCAATTTAGAAACTTTTTCCTTTAGTGTTCTGGTTGTGGTCCTCTTCAATGTTGCCTTCTTTTTTTCTTTTTTTTCTTCTTCATTCTTTCTCTATGGCTTAGGACGCACCATCTTGAGTTGCAGTAATAAAAATGAAGCTGCTCAATTACTCAGTTTGCAACACATACTTGTAGAGTCACTGTTTCCTCTGTGTGGTTTTACCAATTTGTGGGGTATGTCTAGAGAAGAAACTTTACAACACACAGCAGCAGATGATTTTGACATGCAAAAATGCTCTAAAAGTAGACTATCATTTTTAACCTAGCTCAAGTGTTTGAGTTTTGGCATTAAGCAGGGAGTGGTGTAATGCATGTTAATTATTAAATTAATTTGTATAATACAGTATATTACTGTATTAAATTCTTCCCCTGTTGTTTTACTTTTTAATATTCTATTTTTTTCTTACAGAAATCTGGCCCTTTAACTGGTGTCCCCATATCAGGGGTAAGATTATTAGATTACTATTAGAACAATAACTGTTTCTTTCTGTCTTCCTCTTATTTAGCCAACTTTTGATTGTATACATTGTTTTTTTTTTTTTTATTCACAATCCTTTCTGTAGTCCTTTAAAGTAACTTTACATCTATTTACAGTGTCTTGGTGACCAGTCTGCTGCGCTGGTTGGACAGATGTGCTTCAAAGACGGACAAGCCAAAAATACGTATGACTTAGTTTTGTTAATCTGTCTTTTGTTTCATATCCAGCAGGATCACTGATCACTAATGTGTCAACATGCAAAAATGTTTGAGATTGAATGATGTTATTTGTGATTGTATATATTTTCTCACATTATGTAAATGTTATGTTTTTATATTTACAGTTATGGGACTGGTTGTTTCCTTCTTAAGAATGTAGGAACAAAGGTATTCAATTTACATATAGCTTTTAAAACGCATTGTGTTTTTTTTTCATTTAATCTTCCTATGTTTTTTTTTTTCTTTTGTTTTTTTTCTGAAGCCTGTAATGTCGGACCATGGACTTCTGACAACAGTCGCATATAAACTAGGGCGTGACAAGCCAGCCTACTACGCACTAGAGGTAATTTTAAATGATAACGATCCATTACCAATGCATTTTGTTTTCTTGATCATTGTAGAATATCTATATATCTGTGTGAAACTGATAATCAGTCTTATGTGTTAAACACAGCCCTCTAAATACACACTAGTTCATTATAGAGAAAGACAACAAATGATTAAAAATATATAATTGTAATCTATTGCAAAAATAAATTATAAACTTAGTGCGTGGATCATTCAGCAGCAAAATTATTTATTGAAAAATGCACAATAATTTTATCAAATCTAAACGTTTAGTGGAAAAAAAACAGTGGTGAAAAAAACAGGTGGATTTAAGTGTAGTGCTAAATCTGATAAATTGTTAATAAAAAACTGAATTTTTATTCTTTATAGAAAACTGAAGTAATTTCTACAAATTGTTTTCATGAATGTAAAGATGGAATCATAATCACTCCATGTTCGTTCATTCGCCAGGGGAGAACTTGGCTGCCCGACTGAGCCTGGTTTGTCCCAAAGCTTTTTTCTCCATTCTGTCACCTGATGGAGTTTGGGTTCCTTGCCACTGTCGCCTCTGGCTTGCTTAGTTGGGGACACTTAATATTCAACAATATTATTGATCTGACTGTACTTGCGCTGTTGTGTGCGAACTGAGCTGGACAACAACATTACTCTTTTCCTGCAGAACTGCTTTATAGATAAAATGAACCCATTTAATAATTGATGATCTTTACAACGGAACTGAATCAACCCTAAACTGACTTCAGCTGAACAATGACACTATTTTCTTTTAGAGGTGCTGTACAGTCGAAATGAACAGTTTGCATCATTTAATTTTTTTCCTGTTATCCCTGTAAAGCTGCTTTGAAACAATCTGTATTATAAAGCGCTATATAAATAAAGGTGACTAGACTTGACCGATACTGGATATCGGGTCGTTGCATCCCTATTGTTTACATTTATTAGAACTGGCAACTTTTTCAAAACCACTTCTAAAAATATATATTTTTTAAATCTATTCATTTCTCACAATCACTTTGTAATTTAAAGTGATATAGCCAATCCTTTAACCTTATTCATCTGCAATGCTTATTTATAGGGTTCTGTTGCCATTGCTGGAGCAGTTGTGCGTTGGCTAAAGGATAACCTTGGAATTATACAAACCTCTTCAGAACTTGGTGTGTTTTTATAGAAATTATATTTATACCCAATATAAAAGCATTCAACCCAGTTTGGGAATATTTCAGTATAAACACTTCACTTTTCACCTCAGAAAAATTAGCTGCTGATGTTGGCACATCATACGGCTGTTACTTTGTCCCTGCATTCTCTGGATTATATGCGCCATACTGGGAACCAAGTGCCAGAGGGTAAGTAACTGATCCGTCCATTTAAAAGATCATTTTCGGCTGATCTCTGTAAGTGACATAAAAACTCTAAAGCCCGAGTGCAATGAGCATAAGGCACTATATTTTAATTATAAATGTAAATCTTATAGCACATTTTATCATGCGAGAATACTTGTGATATTAATGCATTTTCTTTCTTCCTTTTAAGTCCAGTTTCAGTGCTGTGTTATTATATGAAATGAGTACAACATTGAACATCTGCCTCTTGCTTACAACAGAATCATCTGTGGTCTAACACAGTTCACCAATAGGAGTCATTTGGCTTTTGCAGCACTCGAAGCTGTCTGCTTCCAGACACGAGAGGTATCTTCCATGAATTGGCATGGGTCTGCATGATTGAATGTCCTAATTAAAATAATTTCTGACAGATGAATATTAAACGTTGTCCAAAGCGTTTCTGTGGTCTCTACAAACTAGTAAAATAATTTCAACTCAAATCTTCATTTAATGTTCATTTGATTTGCAAATGAACATGTAATAAGCAGGACAATTTAGTCAGCCACAGACTTCATGTCCTGATCACCCTGTTGTGGTTTATTTTGCAGCGTCTATTTTATTGTACATTTATCCCTTTTTCTTTTCTTTTTTTTACAGTCTTAAGGCTGGATGTGTATTTCTAAAATTGAGTACTGTATGTCCTGAATAAATAAGTGACTATAAAAACTGTTTTTGTAGGATGTTAAAGGATGCTAAAATTTGTTTCAGATTCTGGATGCAATGAACCTGGACAGTGGTATTCATCTGGCTCAGCTCCAGGTTGATGGAGGGATGACATCCAACCGGTTACTGATGCAGCTGCAGGCCGACATACTGTGTATCCCAGTTGGTAAGATACACATTTTCATACAAAGGGTCTGAAAAAGTGCATCACTTTTTGAAAGGATGAAGTATTATTGATTTACTTGTACATCTTTATATGAGGATGTACATAAATGCTTAGAAATGGGCAGATATGTGATGTAAATTGTATTTATTTACAGTAAAACCATCCATGCCTGAAACCACAGCTCTGGGTGCTGCCATGGCAGCAGGAGCAGCTGAGGGGGTCAGTGTGTGGAGCCTGAACCCAGAAGATCTCACAGAGGTCACTTCAGAAAAATTTGAACCTCAGATCAACCCAGAGGGTAAAGGAATCTAAAATCCAACACCCTACAGCTCATAACTAATGTAAATTGTATGTACAATATATAGTTTTTGCATTAAAATAATTGTTTATTTAATTTGTAACCTTGTTCAATGTAATACTGACAAACTTTTTGGAACCTTCCAGGCCATAACATTGTGTTGTAATGTGTGTAATAACTAACTGTTGATTAGCACTCTAGTTGTAGATGAAACTTTCATTTTTTTTTATACACGCAGAGAGCGAACTGCGATATGCTCGCTGGAAGAAAGCTGTACAGAGGGCTATGAACTGGGAAACCACTGAGCCAGTCAACAATGGAAATGGTGTGTGTGTGTGTGGGATTTCCCTTTCTTTTTTTGACTCGATTGTAAATTTTATCAATCAACTAATCAAAGAAACACTCTGCAAATACAAGTAATTCAGTAATTGCATATTATATCTAAATGAGTAAAAAAAGAAAAAATCTGGAAAATTATCTGATCTCTTTTGCTCAAATTATTTCAATGTTTTTTCCAAAAGGAAAAATACACACCAAAAAATACAACCAGGCCCACAACAGTAGTCAAAGATTGATTTAGGGTTTGTAGTAATAAATAACCAGAGGTATTGACCCAGAATGTCTAAAGTCAGGGAGAATGGATGTTCAGAACTTTGGAACAACACAAAGCTTGTTTGTTTTTTGTTTTTATCAGGGGTCAAAGTCTTCCTTCTGGTGATCTACTTTTCTGCAAAGTTATTGATTACCTGGTTCAGTTAGAACTAAACTCTCCAGTAAAGCAAACCTCCAGGAGAAGTGACTAGTTTTTCGGTTTCACAAAATCGGTAGTTACTTAATTGTCCCACTTCTTTTCTCTTTCTTTTCACTGCCTTGCATAACATGGACCTGTGTTCTGGACAACCAACAGAGGAGACTAGTATCTTCAGTAGTGTACCCTTGGGCTTTTACATTCTGGGTAGCATGTTTATGTTAATTGGAGCAAAGTACATTGCAGGTCAGTGTGAGAGCGAGTGAGTGTGTGGGAGTGACTGTGAGATGGTGAAAAAGATAAATGCATGTTTTTGTATGTGTGTCCTTCTGCTTGAAGTCCATCGGCCTGAGAGAGAGCGGTGAACGTGAGCATACTCACATGGCAACATTTCAGGATAACCACCACACATTAGTTCTCTTTATATGATGCAAGTAGATGTCTTGTAGTATGAATGAATGTCATAGACTAGCATTTCAATTCATGTGGGTCTGTAAGGAGGAAATTATAGAACAGGTCCTTTGTGATGAGATGTACTCATGGCAGCCGGAAAATAATCATTCCACAGTTCTCATTTTTTTATTAATTGGAGTGAGAGTGCCATGTTGCTGATGGCTGTAAATATGTAGTTTGGTTTGGTGAATTTGGTGATGGAAAAAGGTACCTGTTCTAGGAATCTCCCTGTCTGCCCCAAATGTGCTTTTACTGTCACTATTACTTCTTCACAGTCTCCGGTCATCCCTGTCACGTGTCACGCTATCTTCAAAATTACCAAGCATGCTGAAAAACATAGACACTTTCTGCTCATCGGTTAAGCAAAACATAGTTCCTGCTGTTCTAATTTTTTTTCTCTCTCTCTCACTAAAGCAGGGCAGAAGTAAAATTGAACACTTCCATATTTCAGAAGATAGGAGACAAAGTCAGAAGAACAAAAGAGGGTCCGTGGCTTATCCCTTCAAACTCTAGATGTGCTGTGGCTTTGGCAGATTACACCCCCGTCTAAAGACATTCCAACTGAAATAGAGGTTGTTAATGTTTCCTGCAGACATAGAGCCTCCAAATTATACATGAAGACTTTTCTGGCTTTGTAGCAGAAAGTTTTATTGAACATATTTGATATGATGACATATTACTGTAGTATTCCCACACTGTTCACTAGAAGGAAGTTGCTGTGGCTCAGTGTTTCTAGCATTTTGTCTGTACAGTAAATTCTATTGAAATTTTCATTGATGGGTAGCACCTCTCAGTTGTGCTAATCAATCTTTGTCAAATTTAATTTTTTTTAATGGCACGGCTCGTTTCCACTGAGCGGTACGGTACGGTACGGTACAGTACAGTACGGTTCGGGTCTGTAAAACCATGATCCGGCTAGCGTTTCCACTGCCAACAGTACCCTTACTTGATAGGCGTGGTGTTAGCCGGAAAGAAGCGATCGACGTCATTTTCGCGCGAAGAAGAAAGCGACATAGTAAACAACTATGGATGACATACTGCAGATCTTGTTCTTGCTTCTCGGCATGTTTGTCACAAGAAACAAGCGCCGGCATTAGGCGTTTCTCAATACCAAGTAGCCTGCGCAAAGTCCGACTCAGGAGAATGACTCCCGAGGACGCGAGTCCAGTAATTCTGCTGATGGAACAGCGCGTTCTTGAAAGCGCCACTCAGCTCGCTCTGCTACTCCGGTTATCTCTGTATGTACATTTTTAGGCAAGAATAAAACGAAATATGTTATAAAAACACCACTCTGCTTCTTTTCGATTTCATTTAAATACATTTTAAAGATTATAAGCACACAAATGTGGTTCAGGCAACGCGGCTGGGTATATCGATTATATTCACTGCATGTAGCCTATATTTATAACAAAACTAAATATAAAACACAACCCTGCCTCTTCGTTTAAATTTAAAAATATTAAACATATTCCAGGCAATATGTGCATTGGTACAAATGTTGCAATAAACAACATTACAGATTGTCTTGTAATAAAATAAAAAATGACAAAACTCAACCCTATCTCTTTTTGTTAAATTTCAGTTTTATCAATAATAGCCATTATAAAAGTATAAGTAAAAGGTACAAAAAGCTATACAGTAAAGCTTTAATAACATAAAGCAAACAATTCAGTCAAATATACAAATTCAGCGCTCAAATATATGAAACTTCACTTAGCCTTCTGCCAAAACTATTGGCCAGGGAACGAATTATAGATTCACGAGACCAAAGATCGCCTGTTAGGTCTATACAAGATGAATTATATCGCATGTTTAACCACTACAGACAGAGACGTCAGAGTCAGCGGCAAACATCAGAACGACTGGCCGAGGAAAGGCTGTTCCAGGCGGGGTACTTGAGCGCCGAGCACCCGGTGATTGCTTGGAATGGATCTCAGTCAAATTATCATAAATCTATAAATAAACCCAAGATTTGAGCTTTAAAAAACTACATTCTCGCCTTAAAAACTCTTAAAACTACATTTCGTGACACAATAACAGTAGTATTATATTTCAACTGTATATAAAAAATGGCGCTTCTAATGCCCTTGTAGCACGCGCAAGTGACGATACTCTGTCAACCAATCAGCGTTCTGCAGTGAGTCTAGCTCCACCTTTTAGTACCTTACCACTGTGCTAGGTACCCCAACGGAAGGGTACCCAAAAAGTGGTACGGTACGGTTCGGCTTTTTGGTACCATTCACAACTTTTGACAGTGGAAACGCAAATAATTGTGTACCGTACCGCTCAGTGGAAACGAGACATAACAGTCATAAAAGTGTGTGTCTGCATGGTTGTGACATTTATTTTGAAGTTTGAAAGAGCAAGATATAATATTAATTTAGTTACTTATGAAACCTATTCAGGAGACCGTTTTAGTGCACTTTATAATGTATTATGATGTTATGTGTATAAACAGCAAGGGAACCATACAATCTCATGTAAATAATGTGACTTCTTTCCTCTTTTACTATTTCATTTGCATTTTGTCTGTTGGAAAAGTTTGTCATATTGTTGAAAAAAATACTGTGCACATCAAGTTATCTAGTCCAAAACACTGTGGCCCAGCTAGATAGAAGTTGCACTACTGCATAGTTTCAGCCTTTGATTTTTTTTTTACCACTATGAGAGAGACCATTAAAAAAGGACGTCACTTAAGCAATGTTGAGTCAATATCGAAATAATTACTGACAAGGTTTGTGTATAATTATATTTAAACAAACATGCTGTGTTGTCCTATTTTTTGTCATGTCACTGAAATTGTGCATGTTAATTACATTACTGTGCAGCTCAATGAAGTTATGATGAAGGATGTTAACAGATCAAAATCATTTTATAGTAAGAATTTCCTTTGAGTTCAAATTAGAAATTAAAAAAAGAGTCAGTTGCTAAGACTCAGGAAATATTTGGCACTTGATTTTCTCTCATACTTGATATCTGTGTAATGAAATCTCATAAGATCTATGACAATGGCAAATTTTGTAGAGGAAAAAATTATGAATTATGTGCCAAAATTCTAATAATATAATTGCCAATTTAATAGTTTTGTTTTGATGCATTAGTTTGTGTTTTGAAGAACAAATCTGTTAGCATTTTTAAAATGTATTCTGAAAGGTACTTTCTGCATCCATGAATACTTGAAATCCACTATAACAAAAAAATGTTTAACAAAAAAGTTGCCAGTATTAAATTTCAGTAATTTATTTTCTTCAGTGTATGTGGCTTTGATTGTTGAACATTTTCAAAAAGTAACATTTGGGTTGTGCATGCATATGGCTTAGTGCATGCATATTTTTTCTTTCATTAATGACACACACACTATTCAGACGGAATAACTTCTCTAAACTCGCACTTACCATGACATAAAATGCAGTCATCATCAAACATGCACACATCTATGAACTGCTCGTATTTCTTATTCATATCTTTTCTCTAAAAATATTTAAATTTTAAATTATATTTAAAAACCTTACTTTTTCCTCTATCTTTTATCTACTTTTTTTTTAAATAGCCTCTTAACCAGTTTCAAAACATTTCTGTTCATTATTCATTTGATTTTAGAAAAGCTGTGTTGGTTTGGATCATTATTCATTACTTTGCTTCAGCTTGCTTTGGCTGACTGATAACAGAAAGACAGACAGAGTTACCATCCCTTCCTCCACTCAAGCAGTCTCTCACCTTAAACAAATAATCTTTTCAACGGCCTCCTATGACTGTAATTTAGACAGAATGTAAATTCCTTACACTAACCTTTGACCATTGTTATTCAGACTTTTGAGTTGTCTTCATCTTAAGCCACCACCATGCCTTTGTCCCGATACCCTGACATCTATGCATTTTCCTTGCCCTTAAGGCAACTAACATCATATAATTGCATTCACTTGTGGTCTGTATGTTAATGACGTTGAAACACCCCATTGTCTGATATGGTTCCCTGTGTCTCACACCGGCCCCATTCTACAATTGTCTACCATTTGCTCAGAATGTGTTGAATCCCAATGGTGAAGAAACAGAATAACTTCACTTCTTTTATCTCTATGATAATTAAGCCATTTTGGAGGATGAGTTCATTCTAAAGTATATTTGGGAGTGGGGTCGAGGCAGACTAAAATTCCTTACAGTCCCCTCTCTGATGCTCTTGGCCCAAAGTAGCATCAATCCACTCCCTTCGCACAGATTACACCTCCGCAGCCTGGTGGGCAGGTGCCCAGTGGCGATGCCGCCCTGGCTTAGGTTGTTCTCTTATGGCCATCAGAAAGTCGTACCCGTCGTCGGCACAGACATCTCATGCACACTGGTACATCTCCATCCAATTGGGCAGAATTATCAAAGAGAACCTTTTCTAAAATTTGACAATATGATATACAAACTTTTTCTTGGGTGTGAGTGAGAAGACATTCAAGAACCATCACAGTCAGTAGGAGTGTCCTAAACAATAACAACAGCGTTTAATCAAATCAATCTATTAAACATCCTCAGCAAAATCGCAATGCTTAGATTATACTCAGTGAATTTAGATCACAATGTACATTCAGTGTACTTCATCTGTAGTCTGGGTAATCGGCCCTGAATGGTGGAGGCTAAAGTGAGACAAAGGAGTTACTGGTTCTAAAATAAGTTAATCAAAATGTCACCTCTATCGTTTGAGGTCTGTATTATTATTTTAAAGACTTCTTTGAAGTCATTCAGTTTTACTTTTAAAACATTTAAAATACAAGTTGCCCTCTGAATGGCAATGATTTCTTTTATCATCTCTGTGTCTTTGATTTTCAACTGAAACACTGTGCTTTACTATCAATAGCTTATCAATGACACAGGCTCAGGTAACAGCTTTTAGCTGACATTGAATGAGAGAGAGAGAGACTCCTGAGACATTAAGAATTTCAGACTTTATCTGCCATCTTTTAACTTTAGCCCAGCTTAAAGCATCTTTTCCATAAGTTGCATGTGTTTTCAATACAGGCACAATTTTTTAGTTTTCTTTTGCCCATACAGGGACATTAGACATTACAAATTTCAACTCAGATTGAGTCTCTGTCATACTGGCAGTTTCAGCCCCAGCACACATCAGATTCAGATAATCAAATTGTTTCAGCCAAATCACAAGCTAAAATCTTCTAAAATCAACACATCAGCTTCTAGTTCTTTCATGGTCAAAACTAACAAGCTTTTGTTTAATCAAATGTCATTTACATTTAGCAACTGTTAATCCCCTAACACTACTTATGCTTAGCCTATTTTATCTTTAGAAAAATAATGATGTTTCAAATTTCATCTAAATTTTAGTTGTCAGGTTCTCAATTACTATAGTTTAATATCTGACTTTCATGTTTTCTTTTCTAAGCAATTAGCAATACTTTTAAAAGTATTTTCAACTCATTTCTTTATCTGTAATTTTCCCACTAAAAATCAGATCTATCAGGTTTTAGAAATGCAATTTAAACAGTGGGGGTTAGAGGCACCCTTTAACCCCCCTTCCTGGGCGTTTTACTGTCCTCACCCCTGTGAAGTCAAAACAATACATAATCCTTCTGACCCCCCCCTGGCCTTCACTGTGTGCAATCTTATGACATTGTTTTATCTTCTGTAAATTCTTAAATTAAACCTTCAATTTCATCATATTAACATCAATCTGCTTTCTAACACATATTACAGTTTTTCTCGATTGCTTAAACACATTTCTTGAAACTATGCCTCGTATTCTCAAAACAGTAAACACAAATCCATAACGTCTCACCCAATTCCCCAAACATCCTATTTTCAGGTCAAAATGAAGCTTTACACTCAAAACCATTCACTCTTGCTGAAAAACCAAACTTTGCCCTCAGACAGGACACACAAGCCCTCAAAAATACACACACTACAACATAGTCTTACACACTGGTGCTATAAATTCAAAACAACATTTCCAAAACTGGTAAGTCATGTTGCTTGTGGTCCCCCCTCCCGCCCCATCCCCCCATCTTTTTTTTTTACTCTCTCCTACTCTTACGTAAGATGTGTGTGAGCATCATATGACAGTAAAAGAGCACACACAAACCTTATTCAAATCTGGAATTGTATTGGAATGGTAAAGAGTGTTGGTACATGCCTCCACTCAAGGATACAATATGATGAACAAGTCTAAGAATGTTCCACATATGGTTGAAATACCATCATTGGCCTAGAAAGATAACATTCTGGGAGTCAAGACTATAAAGGAGAAAGGATGCCCTCCCTTCACTGTCACACTCTGCAGCCACTCTGCGTGACTGTACGACTGCTGGCCTTTTCTTGCAAGAACATAAACCTCATCAAAGACAATTGGAAATGTTTGTCTCTTATTCAGTGATAGAAATTTGTTTGCCACCACACCTTCCTGAAGGTTCTGATGATGAAGGCGACGGTGAAGCGACTCAAATTTAGCTGTACTCGTTGCCCAGCCTCCTTCATAGTCATACCATGGACAAGTACATGGCCAACTAAAGTGGCTTGAATTTCATCTGAGACTGCTTGTCTTCTTGCCCTTGCCCTTCCTCCTCCTTCTCCTCCCCCTCCTCTCCCTCCTCCTCTTCCTCTCCCTCCTCCTCTTCCTCCTCCTCTTCCTCTTCCTCCTCGACCTATTGCTTAATTTCTCTGTGGATCCATTGTTCCAAAACTCAGTAAACTGATTATCTTTTATAAAATATTGTATAACCTTTTATCTATCTATTGAAGGATCTGACTGATGTGTGTTCAATTTTGACTCTTAGTGTTTTCACCTGGGTAATTGTGTGCTAACTGAGCTGAAGCTGTGCTGACTTGAGTGAACAATATTGAATGCTAGTGCTTTCTAAATGACCACGTGGTGTAGGCAATGAGAAATGAAGGGATTTGTGTGTAGAGTTTTGCTGTGACAGTTCAACAAATCTGACTAATGTGTCAAAACAGGGGAATAGTGTTCATAGTTCAGTGAAATGGGTGTGCTTTTTGATAAATGCCATTATAGTTTTGAAATTTTAGTTCAAAAGCCTGGTTATAGTGTTTAAACAATCGAGAAAAACTGTAACACAGAATTTTCTTCAAATTTGTATCACATTTTTAAAACACCTTCTCAGTAGGCATCCACAGCTACATGTTAAATGACCCTGCCCAATGTTTGGTCACTTTGAGCTTCCAAACGACTCCAACTCACTGCACACCCCCGAAGCAGTGTGTCCCAATCAGGAATGCAAACAGAGCCACTGATAAGCAGTTCTCTTTATTCTTCTTACAGTCCACCGATGGTGGATTCACTTACAATAGCCAAATCATAATCTTCATCATTATCATTGGCAGCACATTAATTTTAATGTGGCAGCACATATCATTCCGCTTGGAGTAAGATGGCTGCATCAGTTTCTCTCTGCTCAAAGGCCTGATGAAATCCATTAAAATCATCAAATTGCACTGACATCCAACAAAAGTCAAGACTGCTTGGAGTACAATGGCCACTACTGCTAAAATAGTAGCTGAAATGGCGGAAATAAAAAATTCCCTGAATTTTATGTCAAGGGAAATAAGTGAAGTGGTGGAGCAACAAAGAAAACTGACAGGCCTTATGGAGGAGATCAGGCAACTAAAAACTATTATCCAACAGAAGGATGAATGTATCGAACTCCTGGAACAAAGGGTGGATGACTTGGAACAATATTCCAGAGCTGATGACCTTGTAATCACCGGTCTAGAGACTAGGCATCAAAGTTACGCCCGGGCTACAGGCCTATCTGGTTATCAACAAGGTGAGGATGCACCATCTGAGGAGCTGGAAACCCTGGAGCAACAAGTGGTGCGCTTCATGAAGAGTAAAATCATTCCTCTGGACAAACAGCAAATTTCAGTAATTTACATTCTTCCAAGTAAGGACAAAAAAAATAAACCTAAAATTATTGTCAAGATTGCAAGCAGAAGGCACAAGGTGGAAATCCTGAAGGAAGCTAAGAAACTTAAAGGCACCGGAGTGTATATAAATGAGCACTTGACAAAAAAAAAAATGCAGAAATTGCATGGACCAGCCGTACCCTGAAAAAGGAAAACAAAATTCAATCAACCTGGACCAGGAATGGAAAGGTTTTCGTCCGGACGAATGGACCTCCAGAACAAGTTAAGGTGATGGTGGTGAGAAAAATGAAGGACTTGGATCTGTACAAATGACAATAGTGAGTAAGTTTTTTTTGTTTTTTTCTTTCGGCTTGATTATTGGATCTTTTATAAAGAACTCCTGACTCTTTCATATAAGACTGAAGCCTTTGCGGCAAGTGTTGATTATATAGAACGTGATACATATGATTTTGAAAATAATGTGGATCCAGAGACTAATTTGTTTAATAATATTAGGAACTCTTGTCAGTATTACACTGAAGAACAATTTGAGGAGGTACAAATAGAACAGGCATTTTCTTTTATTCATTTCAATTGTAGAAGTTTATCGAAACATTTTTCTGAAATCAAACATTTTTTGGAGACACTTAAAGGAAGATTTAAGTTAATTGCTTTATCTGAAACATGGATAAAGACAGACAAGGGGGTTAATCTGAAATTAAAGGATTATGATTATATTCTGAATAAGGTAATTGGGAATAAGACTGGACGAATGGAACTACCTAAATATTTTGAAAAGGATTATAGGGTAATAGATAAAAAAGATGAAATGGTCCATGAACTAAATCAATTCTTTGTAAAAGTAGGATCTAGCTTAGCAAACGAAATACCAATATCAAATGATCAGTTAGGGGGAGTCTGGAAAAGGGAAAATAGGATCATGCAGTCAATGTATCTAGGTGAGGTGACTGAAAATGAATTATTATCTGTGGTTCAGAAGCTAAAAAATAAGACCTCAACGGATAGTAATGGTATTGACATGAAAATAAGAAAAAACACAATTGATTGCATTATAAAACCATTACATTATATAATTAATTATTATTTTACAGAAGAAGTTTTTCCAGTATGAAAATAGCTAAGGTAATACCTTTTTTTAAAACTGGAGACAAACATATTTTTAATAACTATAGACCAGTATCTCTCCTACCTCAATTTTCCAAAATGCTTGAAAAACTCTTTGTTAATAAATTAGATAACTTTATTGAAAAACATGAATTATTAAATGAAAATCAGTACGGATTTAGGTCAAATAGGTCTACAGGCTTGGCTATCGCGAAAATTATTGAAGACATAACAACCGCAATAGACAGAAATAAATACACAATAGGAGGGTTCATTGATTTAAAGAAGGCATTTGACACTATAGATCATCAAATTCTTATTTCTAAATTATATACTTATGGATAGAGTTGTACTGGATTGGTTAACCAGCTATTTACAACAACGACAACAATATGTTGAGTTTGATGGTCATAGGTCAGAATGTTGGAATATTGAATGTGGACTTACACAAGGCTCAGTTTTAGGACCCAAACTTTTTATTTTATATATAAATGAGATTTGTGAGGTTTCAAAAAAATTACACTACGTATTATTTGCAGATGATACTAATTTAAACAGTTCAGGAAATGACTTGAAAACTTTAGCTAATAATATTGAAGATGAAATGGTTAAACTAAAATTGTGGTTTGATGTAAATAAATTATCTTTAAATTTGAATAAGACGAAGTTTATGATATTCAACAATAAAAGAAAAGAGGAAGTCAGCTTATCTATAAATAATGTAAATATTGAGAAGGTGTCTGAAATTAGATTTTTAGGAGTCACCTTAGATGAAAAATTGACGTGGAAAAGTCATATTATGCATGTTAAAAATAAGATGGCAAAAAGCCTTTTTATTTTGAATAAGGTTAAATACAGCTTACCGTATAATACAATGAAAATGTTATATTGTTCAATGATTTTGCCTTATTTAAACTATTGTGTAGAAATATGGGGAAATACATATCATAGTAACATGCCTTTATTTATTTTACAGAAAAGAGCCATTCACATTATTTTCAAAGCAGGATATAGAGACCACACAAATCCACTCTTTATTAGGTCAGGATTGTTAAAACTTAAAGACATTGTAGAATTACAAACTTTATTAGTGATGTTTAAAGCTAGAAGCAAAGCTCTTCCACGTGACTTACAAAAGTTATTTGTTTTTACTTCGGAAGATGGAAATCACAGACAGCCGTATGACTTTAAACATCTAATAGCACGAACAAACCTGAAACAAATGTGTTTGTCTGTTGCTGGAGTAAAAGCATGGAATCTTCTAAGGAAAGACTTAAAAAGTTGTAAAAATATTTTGGAATTTAAAAAGAGTTATAAAAAGAAACAACTTGAATTATATCAAACTGAATTTTGAATTGGACTGCATGTGGTCAATGTATAAAAGTTTAAATAAATATCAGATATGTTGGAGATTGGGTGATGGTGGAGGGAACAGTGCTAATGATATCTATTATGTATGTTAATACATTTTAGGTGATGGTGGAGGGAACAATGTTAATGCCATCTACTATTGATGTCTATAAAGGGGGCAGATAAATATAAGAATATTATTCTTCCATCTGCTCCTTTCTGATCATGGAAATGTAAAGGAAATTTCAAATGAATTGTATGTGATTGGTATAAATAATGCATTTTCATGAAAAGAATAAAAGAGAAAATGAAAAATGAATTTTCATAAGTTGCATCGAAATGCTCAAAATATTCTAAGTTGTTTTCACAAAGTTTCTGTTTAACTTTAGTTGCTTGTCCAGGGAAATTATCCCTGACCCATAATTTCCTTTATAAAACAGACAATATCTTTTTCCCTTCAATGACTTAATATCAATCTTATTGATTTCCAGAATCTTTAGACATAACTGTCTCTATCATTAACACTAATTACAGACCCTTTAGGTTCAAGAAAAACACAATGGTTATTCAAACTAAAACTAAACATCACCTGCAAATCTCTTTAAAGTGAGAGTTTCAGAGCAGACATGCTTACAGCATTTGTTCTCTTCTGTCCCACTATTTGCATCATGACTGTTCAGTTACTATTCATACAGTATAAAGAAATTTAGCATGTCATCAATTTCATTAACACTGTTTTGAAAGCTTATTCTTCTATCAAATGGTAAGTCTGCCGATTCAACTTAACATTATCATTATTCCTCCCACTTACCTTTACCGTTTCACAGAAACCACAGGATTATACTACTCATATCTCAGTCCCTAAATTACACAGACCGCTAACATAGCTGCTTGCACCTTCAACTCTAAAAATATGGCAATCTTCAATACCCTTGTTTTCATAACATTAATACAATAAAACGCATTCACATCATTATTTTATAACTAAACGTGTAGAATTTTCCCCATTCTACTTGATAAAACCTTTTCAACTTCGTCTTCCCCCTCAGCATGTAAATGCATGAAGTATCCGGAGTCAGCCTATCTCCCCCGTCCTGATCTCATTAGCATAACAGTGTCATTCACATCTTGATGATAATTCAATCAGTCCAATTGATTCATTTAACTTACAATAGGGAGAACAGGACTGGCAGAACTCTTATCCTTAACAGGCCTTTATCAATGGTTTTCATGAATTTTCTACATGCTAATTCTTTCTTTTCTTCTACTTTCTTTCTCTACATGCCAGTTCCTTCATTATCTAACCAGTACATGATTGTTTGCATACAATCCCCACAGACACATTTCTCACACAATAACCTTTGGTTTTTCACTTCCTTCTTCCACCAAATCTCTCACTTACAGTCTACTCACACTTTTTATATGCATTACGAATACAACCACAATAACTGCTTTTCACTTTTTCAAACATTCATCGGAAAACACTGCTAAAAAATTCATCATTCACAACATAACTCAAAACACACAAAGATTTACAAACAGATTCTTTGCAGATAGTAGAAAGTAAATCAGTGTATGTGTGTGTGTGTGTTAGAAAAAAATAATTTCACTTCCCTGTCTTGCGGACACTCGCTTTCCGTGCCGAACCAGACCCTCTCCTGCTCTCTGTTCCTCCCGTTTCAATCCGACTTCAAATTCGGACACGCATTGCTCCAATGCCCGTCTCTCTTGCACAATCTGCATACGGTACAGTCTCTGACTGTATGGTTGTTTGTAGCACACACAAAGCACCGTCATTTCTTTCCCTTCTTTTGTTTAGTTTAAGGCTTGTTTGTTTCACGTTGCACAACTGCCATTTCGGGTTGTTTTCGGTCTGAGGTTTGTTTTGCTGCTTCTGCCGCTGCTCGCGCTTGTGCGTCTCATGCTGCTTTCTGTGCTGGTCTTCGGAATGGAGAGCAGTCGAGATCGTGCTCCAGTTTCAGGGCTCTCAGTACAAAGACAATCTCGGTTTCATTTTGGAAAACTGGTGTGTAAAAATTACCTCGTTTTTTGTTAGATGACCCCATTTTGGCTGAATCTCCTCTCTTGGATTTTTTCTTTCAACGCGCGTCAACAATCTGTCAAACGTCTTCAACAGACCCGGTTCTGTCACCTTGGACCGACAAGGGTAGCAAATTTGCTCTGTAATTATGGTTTACTCAATCTTTCCACGCATCCAATCAATCAAGCGTGCACAAAAATTAATTTCAAGCGCGGTTCTTCCGCCCGCTGTTTTACAATTAACTCAAGCGCTTTTACTAGAATTAATTAAGTTACAATCAAAGATTTTTTTTAGTAAACCAATACTTCAGTCGTGTCTCTTCCGGACACTGGGTGTCTCTTCCTGTACACCTACGAGCAATTATGGTACTTCCGTTCCCACCTACAGGAGCTTAGTTTTTTTGTAGAGACCGGTCTGATTCTGTCAGATCAATCTCCCTCAAAACTTACTCTGCTCGTACCAAAGAGACAAACTCAGCCAATATGGTTCATGTTCACTCACAATTATCAATTTACACTTAACATCAATAAACCAATTTGCATTTTCTTACCCAGAGATGCCTTTTCTTTTCTGTAATTGCCACGGATTCTTTTTGATCCTAGTGGGATTTCTTCCTCTCGTCCTGAGTGCGGGAATTATCTCTCTCTCCCTTAATTTGTTGAGTTCTATCTCAAACCGTCGAGGTATAAGACCGGCCGCCTGTTGCTTCCGGGGTTTTGTGCACTTTCCGTCAAATCCGCTCAGGACCAGGAGAAGATGATTCCGCACGGGATCCCACTTCTGACACCACTTGTAAGAGCAATTTTCAGAGGTTAACAAAAAACAGCATCAAAAAGGTCAAGAAACTTTCAAGAGGCAAATTGTAATAAAGAGAAAAGGTTTTATTCTCTGAGGACCCTTTTCAAAGCCGCAGCCACCCAGCTTTGAAAAAAAGGAGACCCGCTTGATTTCCACAAACAGCACATTTTATACAGTTTTTCTTGAGAAGCCGTATACCCCTCCTCTTCCTCAGGAGGTCAAATTGTCCTTTGTTCTTGAAAAGTCAAAAGGTCTTCATTTACAACCTAAATTACCTCCTGCTCCCCTGGGGCAGAAGGTGTGGGATCGCCCTGTATTCTCCCGATTAGATCTCTTCTCGTGGGTTTTTCAGCTGTGTAAACGTGATACTAGAAAAACAAGATTCTCTGTTCTCGTAACTCAGGAATAAAAGGAATAAGGAGCTAAAATCAATAAGAATATAAAAATTTCCATTACAGCCCTGCGTCGGTTAATTATGAGCTAGTGAGGATTCTGCCGACACGTTTAAGCAACGCGGCATTTCTTCTGTGGGACAGCCTTCCTAAAAAGGAGGCTTTCGGGCAGAGGCAGTTTATGGATCGCTTCAGAGCCAGTTTATCAGCCCGCCCTCGTGCTCCGCGGGAAAGTTTGGGGTGTATGCGGCGGAGATGAGCAGGTTAGTGGACGAGGCTTTTCCTGAATATGGCGACAAGGCCCAAAGAGAGGAAAAGTTTCGTCGTTTCTTGGCCGGTTTGGATCCTGTGCTCGGAGCTAAATGCCATGAACAGGGAGCAACAGATTTGGAGGAGGCCGTGATAATTGCAGGTCGGTGCGAAAATGCCAGGGACTCAATAAAGACTGATTACATGCCTGTTAATGCTGCCTATGGTAATAATGATGGTGGTGCAGTGGCTGCTGTTCACTCTGTGACTGATAATGTCAAGTCAAGTCAAGTCATCTTCATTTATATAGCGCTTTTAACAATGGAGATTGTTTCAAAGCAGCTTTACAGAGATAAACATACAATTTACGGTAACAGAGATTGCTTTGGCTTTATAGCGATTTTTGAATAATGTTATTTCCAGCTTAAGTTGGTTTTGATTGATTCACTTCCAGCAAAATTATCATTTGTTATTACATTAGGGGCCACTAAGACGACGGCGTTCTCTCTAAACAGACTTTAAACGCGAACCTGTGACCTGATGGCGTTCACATGCGCATTAAAAATTGATTCTATAGTTATATTCGTTTGAATATGTGTGCGCAGGTTTGTAATTTCCCTACAAACCATGCCTAAACAAACTACTTATCTTGCCTATAAATTTGATACAGAGTTTTATTTTATCACTTCGGGGTACGTGAACCGGATTTTCAACAACGCTTTATCTGTAGAGTGGGAAAGGGATCCTCCATAGGGAGAGGATAGTTGACACTTCAGCACTGCATTGTCATCGGGTCCAGGCGAATCTCCTTCGTCAGATCTGGATACGGCCTGGATCCGGCAGGCTGCAGGAAAACCTCGGGATAAACAAAGACACTAAAGTTAGCGTAGATGCCATTCTTCTTATGATGTAACGAGTACATCTGGATTTAAGGGAAGTGTTCCCAGTTCCGGCTGACCTAATCTATGCAGCCTAACATTGAATTATCGAAGTCTATAATGTATTATGTGTATGCTAGGTCAAAGAGATGTGTTTTTAGTCTAGCTTTGAACTGACAGAGTGTCTGCTTCCCGGACAATGGTAGGAAGACTGTTCCAAAGTTTTGGTGCTAAATAGGAAAATGATCTACCGCCTGCAGTCGATTTTGATATTCTAGGTATTATCAACTGGCCGGAATTTTGAGATCGCAATAGACGTGAAGGACTATAATGCTTTAAAAGCTCACTCAAGTACTGCGGAGCTAAACCATTTAGTGCTTTGTAAGTAATCAACAATATTTTAAAATTTATACGATGTTTAATAGGCAACCAATGCAGTGTTGACAAAACCGGGCTAATATGGTCATATTTCCTGGTTCTGTTAAGAATTCGAGCTGCTGCGTTTTGAACTAGCTGTAGTTTATTTATTAAGCGTGCAGGGCAACCACCCAGTAGAGCATTACAATAATCTAGCCTTGATGTCATGAACGCATGAACTAATAGTTCTGCATTTGTTAATGAGAGCATATGGCATAATTTAGATATGTTTTTAAGATGGAAAAATGCGGTTTTACAGATATTAGACACGTGACTTTCAAATGAGAGATTGGTATCAAAGAGCACACCCAGGTTCCTAACCGACGACGAAGACTTAACAGAGCAGCCATCAAGTGTTAGACAGTATTCTAGGTTATTACGTGTGGAAGTTTTTTGTCCAATAATTAGAATCTCTGTTTTTTCAGAATTTAGTAGTAGGAAATTACTAGTCATCCAATTTTTTATATCGGCTATGCATTCCGTTAATTTTCGTGAATTGGTAAGTCTCGTCGGGGCGTGAAGAAATATACAGCTGAGTATCATCGGCATAACAGTGAAAACTAATTCCATGTTCCCTAATGATATCTCCTAATGGTAGCATGTACAGAGTGAACAGCAACGGTCCTAGTACTGAGCCTTGTGGTACGCCATACTGAACTTGTGATCAAAAAGACATATCTTCATTTATTGCTACAAACTGATAACGGTCAGATAAGTATGATTTAAACCATGCTAGTGCAACTCCACTAATGCCAACATAATTTTCGAGTCTATTTAAAAGAATGTTGTGGTCAATAGTATCAAATGCAGCACTAAGATCAAGTAACACTAATAGAGAGATACAACCACGATCAGATGATAAGAGCAAATCATTTGTGACTCTGATGAGAGCTGTCTCGGTACTATGGTACGGTCTGAATCCTGACTGAAAATCCTCGCAGATATCATTTCTTTCTAGAAAGGAACACAGTTGTGAGGATACTGCTTTTTCTAATATCTTTGATAGAAAAGGTAGATTCGAGATCGGCCTGTAATTGACTAATTTTGTATGATCAAGTTGCGGTTTTTTAACAAGCGGTTTTATCATAGCCAGCTTAAAGGTTTTTGGTACGTATCCTAGAGACAAAGACGAATTAATAATAGTAAGAAGAGGATCTATGACCTATGGAAGCATCTCTTTCAGTAGCTTAGTCGGTATAGGGTCTAACATACATGTTGTCGATTTAGATGATTTAACAAGTTTAGAAAATTCGTCCTCTCCTATGGCAACAAATGAATCAAATTTTTCCTCATGGAGACTACAATGCACTGTCTGATGCGATACTGTGGTAGACGGTTGCATAGTTATAATTTTGTCCCTGATATTATCGATCTTATAAGTGAAGAAGTTCATAAAGTCATTACTGCTGTGTTGCTTGGACACTTCTGGGGTTGAAGCTTTCTTTTTCGTTAGTTTATCTACTGTTTCAAATCAATACCTAGGATTACGTTTATTTACTTCTAATAGGGTTGAAAAATAAGCAGATCTAACAGCGTTTAAAGCCTCTCTGTAAGCAATCGAGCTCTCTTTCCATGAATTCCGAAATACCTCTAGTTTAGTTTTCTTCCAGTTGCGCTCCATTTTTCTGGCTGCTCTCTTAAGGGCCTGGGTGTGCTCGTTGTACCACGGAGTTGGACTATTTTCTTTAATCTTCTTTAAGCGCAATGGAGCAACTGCGTCTAAAGTGCTGGAAAAGAGAGAGTTAAAAGTTTCTGTTGCAATATCGAGTTCTTCTAAGCTATCTGGGATGCTGAGATGATGAAACTGATTAGGAAGATTTTTGATAAAGCAATCTTTAGTGGCGGAAGTTATATGTCTAACGTATTTATAACACGGAGTCGGCTTTGCAGCCTTGGCTAAATGTAATTTACATGAGACTAGATAATGATCTGAGATGTCATCGCTCTGCTGCAGAATTTCAATGGCATCAATATCTATTCCATGTGATAGAATTAGATCTAGAGTATGATTACGACAATGAGTAGGTCCCGACACGTGTTGTCTAACTCCAATTGAGTTTACAATATCTTTAAATGCCAATCCCAATGCATCTTTTTCATTATCTACATGTATATTAAAATCACCAACAATTAGTACTTTATCTGCAGCCAATACTAATTCTGATAGAAAGTCCGCAAATTCTTTGATAAAATCTTTATGGTGCCCTGGTGGCCTGTATACAGTAGCCAGCAGAATTCTCAAATGTGATTTATCGTTTACACTATATATTTTTACATTAAGAACCAACACTTCAAAAGAAGTATATTTAAAACTAGATTTCTTAGTGGTTTTGAAAATATTACTATAAATTACAGCAACACCTCCCCCTTTGCCTTTCAGACGAGGTTCATGTTTATAACTGTAATCTTGTGGGGTTGACTCATTTAAAGTAATATAATCATTTGGTTTTAACCAGGTTTCTGTCAAACACAGCACATCTAGATTATAATCTGAAATCATATCATTAACTATGAGTGATTTTGGAGTAAGGGATCGAATATTCAGCAACCCAAGCTTTATCATTTGCTCATCTGTATTATATCTGTTTTTTATTTGTTGAACATCAATTAAATTTTTAACCTGACGTTTTTTGGATTTCCAAATTCGGGGAACAGACACAGTCTCCATATGATGATATCTAGGTGAAAGAGGCTCTATGTGATGGGATTTATCTGACCTTGGTGACGTGAGGCCGCTAGCAGACGGTCGGTTTAGCCAGTCTGTCTGCTTCCTGACCTGAGCCCCAGATTGTCATGTTTTAGCTCTAAGACTATGAGCCAAATTACTAGAGAGAAGAGCAGCACCATCCCAGGAGGGATGAATACCATCTCTTTTCAACAGGTCAGGCTTGCCCCAAAAACTTTTCCAATTGTCTATGAATTCTACATTATTTTGCGGACACCACTCAGACAGCCAACGATTCAGTGAGGCCAATCTACTAACTATCTCATCACTCCTGCGAACAGGAAGAGGGCCAGAGCAAATTACAGTGCCTGACATCATACTTGCGAGTTCACACACCTCTTTAATATTAATTTTGGTGATCTCCGACTGGCGGAGTCGAACATCATTAGTGCCGACATGAATAATGATCTTAGAGAAATTACAATTGGCATTAGCCAGCACTTTTAAATTTGCTTTTATGTCAGGCGCTCTGGCTCCCGGCAAACATGTGACTATGGTGGCTGGTGTCTCTATTTTCACGTTCCGTGTGATCGAATCACCAATTACCAGGGCACAATCAACAGAATTCTCAGTGGGTTTTTCACTGAGTGGGGCAAATCGATTTGTTATGGGAATCGGAACGGAAGAGTGGTTCTTTGATCCGCGACTAGAGCGGCGATCTCTCACAGTCACCCATCTGCCCTGCTGCACGGGCTCTACTTCAGCCGGAACCGAATCATGTAAAGAGTTCACTATGCTAGGCGCATCCAAAACACTATCTAAAGATCTAGCATTCTTACCATCCTCAATTAAAGTTTGGATGCGTGTCTCTAGTTCTGAAATCTTCTCCGTCAGCCTGACTGTCTCCTTGCATTTATCACATATAAATCCTATATTGCCATCGGAGAAGGCTATACTAAACATATGACACGTGACACAGGTGACAATAACAGGACAAGACATTACTCACCGTGTTTGTTGACTGATTCTTACTTACCTGGACTTATGAACTCAAAGGCGCGGGCGCGCGAGAGAAAATAAATAAATAAATCGCACGGGTGGCGCGTTAACAGGCTAACGTTAGCGAGTTAGCGTGCTGTGTTAACAATAACGGAAGCTAGAGATGTAAGGTTAATCTCAGATGTTGGGTAAGCTGTATTTTAGTAGTATAAACAACTAAAAATGATAGTAAATGATAAATGATGGCTCAAAACAGAAAGAAATACGAGGCTCAGGCGGAGCTTACAACCTCGAAGCAAACAAACACACAGCAGGCAGCGAGGCAGACAGGAGCATAATGGAGGCAGACATAATGGAGGACTATACAGAGCAGTGGATAGATTGACAGAAGAAATGAGAGATATGAGAATGGAACTGAGGCGCTTGGGTGATGAAAACCTAAGACTGAAATCCAGTGTGAGTCCTAGAGCAATGGATGAGTGGAATGGAGGCCGCTCTCAGTCGAGTGGAATGTGCCAGTGTGTCTGCGGGGGCCGTGGATGCCAGTCGCGTGTCTTTGACAGTGCAGGGAGGGGCCGTTCACCTGAGAGGAAATCATTCCAACATTTTGATGAGCGTACATCAGGTATGGATGTTCGTGGTTATAAAGACTCATACTCTGCTCAGTCCCCTGCGAGACGCAGCCCTAGCCCCGGTCTTCGCAGATGGAACAGCTATGAGGATGACTCGAGAAAGCGGGGAGTGCGTTTCATGTCTCCTGGCGGAGTGGAGCGCCGCAATGGGCCGGGAAACAGACTTTAGCTGATGTTGCGGCCCAAACACCAGCTATGCTGCCTTCGGGCCCTGTAATGGACAATGTTGATGATGGTGACTCAATTTCAAGAGACATCAATGTGATTGTGGATGCTGGCCAGGAGCTGGTGTCGTATGTGAGAGATGTAATTGAAGGTGTGGAGGTTCAGATGTTAGTGGACTCTGGTTCCAGTGTATCTCTCATGAGTAGCGATTTTCGTATGTCAATTCCAACACTTCGTAATCGGCCATTGAAAAAGGACTATGTGTCAGCCCGTGCTGTGAATGGACAAATGCTAGATACACTCGGCACCATCACAATAACATTTCAGCTGGGAACTGAGTCGTGGCAGCATGTATTTCATGTGCTAAGAGAAACCACACAGACTGTGTTGCTGGGCTGGGACTTTCTGTTGAGGAACCATGCTTTACTGGATCTCGGCCATGCTTAGCTACAACTGTGGGACATCTCAGTTCCTCTCCTTACCAGCAAAGATTTTGTTCCACTGTGCTGCAACGTGTCACTGGCCACCGCTATGAACTTACCACCCCTCAGTGAGTCAGTTGTGGCAGTTAAAGTGTGTACACCCAACGCAGCCCATTTGGTGAGTGACTTTGTTGGCTATCTGGAACCCAATGTGGCGGATTCTTCCGGTCTAGTGGTTGCTCACACAGTTGCCATGGTTCACAACGGACTGACAAAAGCTCGGATTTTGAATCCTACTGGACAGGACATTTCATTGAAACAGGGTATGCACCTGGGTGAGTTTTACACAGTTGATGACTCAGATGTTCAGCTGTTTCATGCTCCCGTTGACGTAGCTGCAGCAACCTTTTCCAGGGTTGAGCCTCCTGTGTCGTTGGATGAGTCACCTATTTCTGAATCTGAGAGAGCTGCGCTTTCAGCATTGCTGTTGGAATACAATGACATCTTTAGCTCCTCCAAACGGAATTCCAGTAGGTGTACAATAGTAAAACATCCATCAGAACTGGTGAGCAGACGCCTATCAAACAGCGTGCATATCGTGCATCCCCTGAAAAACGTGCTGAGATAGAGAAACAAGTGGCTGGCCTGTCATTGAGGAGAGCTGTAGTCCCTGGGCATCACCAGTTGTTCTGGTGAAAAAGAAGTGTGGCACATGGCGTTTTTGTGTAGACTACAGGCGATTAAACAGTGCGACTATTAAAGACTCTCATCCTCTACCCCATGTGGATGACACACTGGATGCGTTATCGGGCGCAGTGTGGTTCAGCACGCTAGATTTCTCTAATGGTTACTGGCAGGTGGAAGTTGCTGAAGAGGACAGAGAAAAGACGGCCTTTACCACAGGACAGGGCCTCTATCAGTGGTGGTCCATGCCAATGGGCCTATCCAACGCCCCCGCCACATTTCAACGCTTAATGGAGCTTGTCCTCAGAGGGCTCCCGTGGCACATCTGCATGGTATATCTCGATGACATTTTAATTTATAACAAAACTTTTGAAGAACACCTGTCTAGCCTGAAAGAGGTGTTTTCAAGAATACAATCTGCTGGTTTGAGACTAAATCCAGGCAAATGTCACCTTGCCAGAGATCACGTGGTCTTTCTTGGCCATGTCGTTTCTCGAAAAGGTCTTCATCCTGATCCAAAGAACACAGAGAAAGTCTTGAACTGGCCAATTCCCTGTTCTCCTTCTGAGGTGAGAGCCTTTGTGGGACTGTGTTCCTATTACAGACGATTCGTCAAGGATTTTTCTAAACTTGCTGCTCCACTAAACCATCTCGTCGGGAAAAATGTGCCCTTTGTGTGGAATGCTGAGTGCGACAAATCGTTTAACCTTTTGAAAAGTGTGTTGTCATGCGGTCCTGTAGTCGTATTGCCTGACTTCAGTGTGCCTTTTAAAATCTACACTGATGCATCCAACCTGGCCGTCGGTGCAGTTCTTGCCCAGGACAGAGATGGACTCGAACATGTGGTCGCATACGCCAGCCGGGCATTGAATTCCACACAAAGGCGTTGGTCCACCTTTGATCGTGAGTTGTGGGCTATCGTGTGGGCAGTAAGGGAATTCAAGCATTACATTGGACTTGCCTCATTTACCATTATCACAGACCATCGACCACTCTTGGCGCTTCGGCGTATGTCCATTGATGATGATCCAACAGTAAGAAGAGGGAGGTGGATTCTGGAGCTCGATCCATTGAATTGGGTCATTGTACACAAAGAAGGAAAAAAACATCAGAATGCGGACGTGCTTTCTCGCCGCCCTGAGACACCTGGCCCTAGCGAGGCAGAGGCCAGTGTTAAAGAGGTACTGGAAGTGAATGTGGTGAGTTCTAGTCAAACAGATAACATTCCATGTTCCTCTGAAGTCACTGATTCGGCAGGAGATGCGACTGCTGTCAACTCACATGACAATTCAGACTGCATGTCTTCCATGAATGTTTTGTCACACAGCTTATCAGACATTAGGTCAATGCAGCATGCTGACCCTGATATTAAGACTGTGTTGAGCTGGGTGATGCAATCCCAAAGACCATCCAGGAGAAAACTACAAGAATCTTATCAGTGCTTACGGAAGCTTTAAACACACACAGGTGTCTGATGCACAGGGGTTTCATGAGAGATTCCTGTCCTAACTGTACATGTGCATCAGATACCTGTGTGTGTTTACAGGGGTTTCATGAGAGATTCCTGTCCTAACTGTACATGTGCATCAGACACCTGTGTGTGTTTACAGGGGTTTCATGTGAGATTCCTGTCCTAACTGTACATGTGCATCAGACACCTGTGTGTGTTTACAGGGGTTTCATGACAGATTCCTGTCCTAACTGTACATGTGCATCAGATACCTGTGTGTGTTTACAGGGGTTTCATGAGAGATTCCTGTCCTAACTGTACATGTGCATCAGATACCTGTGTGTGTTTACAGGGGTTTCATGAGAGATTCCTGTCCTAACTGTACATGTGCATCAGATACCTGTGTGTGTTTACAGGGGTTTCATGAGAGATTCCTGTCCTAACTGTACATGTGCATCAGATACCTGTGTGTGTTTACAGGGGTTTCATGACAGATTCCTGTCCTAACTGTACATGTGCATCAGATACCTGTGTGTGTTTACAGGGGTTTCATGAGAGATTCCTGTCCTAACTGTACATGTGCATCAGATACCTGTGTGTGTTTACAGGGGTTTCATGACAGATTCCTGTCCTAACTGTACATGTGCATCAGATACCTGTGTGTGTTTACAGGGGTTTCATGACAGATTCCTGTCCTAACTGTACATGTGCATCAGACACCTGTGTGTGTTTACAGGGGTTTCATGTGAGAACATGTACATGTGCATCAGACACCATGGAAGATACCCTTTTCTTAGAATAAATTAATAATCAAAACAGTTTGTTGGACGAACTGAGTAATTGATTGTAATATTAATTTAGCCATGTCAAGTTAATCCAATTAACTGATCCAAATATTCATAATTAATCATAACAAGTTATTATTGATTATTAATATTTCCTATAGCTAAGTTCCTTACATCCGATCAACAGCTTTTAAAGGTCCCTCGTTGTCATTTAAAATCAAAAGGAGATTGTGCTTTTTCTGTGGTAAGTCCCAAACTCTGGAATAGTCTCCCATTCCACGTGAGGTCAGCTCCATCAATTGCCACTTTTCAGTCTTATTTAAAAACTTATTCAAAAGCTAAAGAAAATAAATAAGTTATGTTTGTTTTGTTGTATGATTTTAATGTTATTTTTGTAAAGCACTTTGGAGCAACGTCTGTTGTTTGGAAATGTACTATAAAAATAAAGTTGCTTGCTTTAATTAGCTCACAGACTTTAGACAAGTTAAAATAAAAGCACACACAGGTATCTGATGCACATGTACAGTTAGGACAGGAATCTCTCATGAAACCCCTGTAAACACACACAGGTATCTGATGCACATGTACAGTTAGGACAGGAATCTCCCATGAAACCCCTGTAAACACAAACAGGTGTCTGATGCACATGTACAGTTAGGACAGGAATCTCACATGAAACCCCTGTAAACACACACAGGTGTCTGATGCACATGTACAGTTAGGACAGGAATCTCACATGAAACCCCTGTAAACACACAGGTGTCTGATGCACATGTACAGTTAGGACAGGAATCTCACATGAAACCCCTGTAAACACACACAGGTGTCTGATGCACATGTACAGTTAGGACAGGAATCTGTCATGAAACCCCTGTAAACACACAGGTGTCTGATGCACATGTACAGTTAGGACAGGAATCTCACATGAAACCCCTGTAAACACACACAGGTATCTGATGCACATGTACAGTTAGGACAGGAATCTCACACATGAAACCCCTGTAAACACACAGGTATCTGATGCACATGTACAGTTAGGACAGTAATCTCTCATAAAACCCCTGTAAACACACAGGTATCTGATGCACATGTACAGTTAGGACAGGAATCTGTCATGAAACCCTGTTAGGGTTCTGCAAGATATGGGACCCAGACGCAAATGAGCAGACAAGGTTTTTATTAACAGGACTGAAGACTTGAAACAGCAGGGAGTGAAGCGTGAATCACAGTAAAAACAGTAGGGCAAGGCAGACGACAACGACAGGCAGGATGGATGACCACTGAGACCGTCAGCTAGATGGCGATGACTTGAGTGCAATAGAGGCAGCTCTGAAGGAAAGACCAGGCAGGAACACTAGGAACATGCAGATTGATGTAGATCTCAGATGTAGCTCCAGTCTTGCCACCAGGTAGAGGCTCACAGAACCAGAGGCTCGACACAGGGGATAGCTGCACCAGTCAGGCAGCCAGGCAGTTGAGAGTCAGTGGCCAGGGAACTCAGGATACAGGACAGAAACACATAGAACAACATACAAGACGAGAAACACAAGACAAGACTCAAGACAAGACAAGATTAGGCAACAATAAAGATAAGCAAAACTAAACTGATAAGATCAATGAAAAGAGAAACAAAAAGTAGAGAAATAAATATATAGAAAGCAAACTAATGAAAACTACTAAGACAAAAAAAACTGGAGTAGCTAAAGAGAAAACTTCCACTTGACAGTGAAAATAAAAACTAAAGAAAACTAAAAATATAATTCTAAACAAAAGAGAACTCCAACTAGATTACCAAGCACAAGTGCTAAAACTTAAGCAAAACAAAAGAGTAACAATGATAACAAAGCAGCGTAAACACTAGGATAATTTCAAGATCACAAACTAGAAAACACTGCAATGTGCATACTCACAACACACAACGAACCAGCAAAGACATGAGGGAAAGAGGCACAATATGAAGGGACCAGAGCACATGAGGATCAGGTGAGCACAATTAATGAAACGTGGACTAAACAAGGGGGTGTGGTAACGAGAAACAAGGAGGCAGGACATGAGGAGCACATGGCAAACACAGACCAAGACAGAGCCATGTGCTCAAACACAAGACAAACACAGAAACATGAAACCACAACAAAACAGACAAGGCTGCCAGGGCAGAACCTTGACAAACCCCTGTAAACACACACAGGTATCTGATGCACAAGTACAGTTAGGACAGGAATCTGTCATGAAACCCCTGTAAACACACACAGGTATCTGATGCACATGTACAGTTAGGACAGGAATCTGTCATGAAACCCCTGTAAACACACACAGGTATCTGATGCACATGTACAGTTAGGACAGGAATCTCTCATGAAACATGACAACGTTAACCTCATCTCACGTGAAACCACTCCTTACATTAGAATCCTACCGCATCTTTTACAAAACCGTTTGCCTCTTGATCATAATAAAACCTCAAAAACAGTTACCGAATTCGCTGTTTTGTCCTTGATTGTCCATGGCTGTTTAATGTTTACCCGTCTGCTCTTCATCATCCTTCAGTTCTGTATCTAATTTGAAAAGTGCGCGGGAAGAAGGCATTATACTCTGCGCATGTGCGGTGACCTGCAAATTATAAAAAAAAAATTGAAAGGGGTGTGACGGCCACACCCTCGGACACGCCCCCTGTGCGTCGCGGTACTGAAACCCCTGTACTTTAGTGAATCCCTTAGGGCCTAAGGGATTCACTAAAGTACAGGGGTTTCAGTACCGCCTAAGCCTAAGGCTTAGGCGAACCCTGTATGGACGCTCGTCACACTATCTGCTCGCGCCTATCATCAACAATGTCGTGATGTACAAAAGCCGGTCGTGATCCCGCCCACCTACTCCACTGATTCGTTGGCCGATTCAGCATGTGACTGGACTAGATAAATGATTGACATGTGATTGGAAAGCTGACAACCTCAGCTTTGAACACGTGCCTGATATGTATATCATCGTCATGATTAGAGGACGCTTGCACGTTTTGATGATGATGTGTAGATCGCGTGTTTCTCCCATAGACAGGTTTCTCCCGTCGAGCGCGTTTTATGTTCTGGACATCCGCGACATAACAGTGGATTATTTACCAAGAGGAGCTCACAGAAAAGTACAAATGGGCTCATTTGAAAGATAACATCCAGGTAAAAGATGATATAGAGTTTGTGGCTGATTTTAGCTTAGAGCACCTGTAATCGAAGTAGAAATGAGACGTTTGTCTTTGTTTTTTCACAGAAATCATATTTTACTGCCCGATTCTTGTGGAGATAATGTGAACTATTGTGCTGCCCTTGCAATGCGATCTCTTGTGCAAAGCTAGACAGCCAGTGAACATTCAAAAGTCCTCCAATAAACACACAAGGCTTGACTTTTCTTGAATTTTACTGAAGTTGTTTCCTCTTGTTGTTTTGTTTTGTAAAACTGAAACATTACATAATAAGAATATAAATCAGTACACAAAATATGAACATATGCATACATAAGTATAATTCCTCTCAAAGTGTAAAATAAGCACTGTAGCCTAATGAATACAACAAGCAATGTAGCCTACTGTATGAAAACACAGTTCACCTACAACTCACAAAACAATTAAATAGCAGAGCTAGCTACAACTGTACTGCTAGCTAACAGAGCACATGTTTACCAAAACATAAAAACGTTTCTAACATGACATTCCTTACCAATGCAAGTAATTGAAAATGATTTACACATTACTTACAGGCACATAGTCTCCAAGGCAGAAGCGTATCAGAAATAAATACAGCAACATCAATCAGCACTGACTTTCTTGCCTGTCAACTGAAGAGCTCACTGAGTTCAACTGAAGAGTGCTTCACTGAATTATTAACTCTGACCAGTAGAGGGCAGCACCCCGCAAGAACTACTGAAATTTAACTTAATGAATTTAATATTTTAACTTTTTAAGCTCACCTTTTTAACTTTTTCCAGCGAATAGCTTATTTAACCCATTAACTTAACTTTAAAGACAGCACACTCCCCGCTTGATATAACAACATTATATCACTACAGATCCTACAAAAAACGTGAGGGAGAATGTCTTTTGACAGCAACATACTTAAGAGTTCTTTCACAAAGTCTCTGAAAGAAGGACTACCGTTTCTGAGACGGGCCTTAGAAACACCTTAGCTGTCCCGTCCTTCACAGTCCTGACCTCTACATTGCGGACCCTTTTGTCACTGCTTGGCAAAACCTTGACTACCAGTCCCATTGGCCATTCGTTTCTGTGAGCCTGGCTGTCTTTTAACAAGACAACATCTCCTTCTTTGACATTCAGCTTGTCTTTTGTCCACTTCCGGCGGCTCTGCAGAGTAGACAGATATTCTCCTTTCCATCTCTTCCAAAAAGTGTCAGCAAGACACTGGACTTGCTTCCACTGCTTTGCATACAACTGAGCAATACCAAAGTTTCCAGAAGAAGCTACAATAGCACTTGTCTTCTGAGTAAGGAGCATAGCTGGGGTGAGTACTGCTGGCATATCTGGGTCGGTGGATACAGACACAAGGGGTCTTGCATTTATGATCGCCATCACCTCAGCCATGAAAGTGCTCAGGACTTCATGTGTGAGACAGGTTGGTTTTGTTTGAAGCAGCATTGCATCTAGAATGCGCCTGGCAACTCCAATAAGTCTCTCCCAGGAGCCACCCATGTGAGAAGCGTGAGGGGGATTAAAAACCCAGGAGCAACCTGTCTCCTGGAGGTACTTCCTTACTGTTGTGTCATCTGTGTTCATATCCAGCTCCTTACAAGCTCCCACAAAGTTAGTCCCTCTATCAGACCGCAGAAGTTTTGCTGGACCACGAATCGAGAAAAACCTCCTTAGAGCATTGATAAAACTGTCTGTTGACATGGTTTCAATCAGCTCAATATGCACAGCTCTGGTTGACATGCATGCAAAGAGCACAGCCCAGCGTTTGCTTTCCGCACTTCCTCCTCTTGTGCGACGTGTCATGATAGTCCATGGCCCAAAAACATCAAGGCCAACACTAGTGAATGGAGGTTCAGGAGTGAGTCTATCTGCAGGCAGATCTGCCATCTTCTGGTGCTCCAACCTCCCTCGTAGTTTGCGGCAGGTAACACACTTGTGGATGACAGAAGACACAAGACGCTTACCCCCAATTATCCAGTATCCAGCTGCTCGGATTGCTCCTTCCATAATGTGACGTCCTTGGTGAGCTACTTGTTCATGAACGTGTCTCACAAGTAGAGTGGCAATATGATGGGTATGGGGGATAATCAGTGGATGCTTTTATTTCTTTCGACAGATCAGCAGAAGAAAGACGACCTCCGACACGAAGTAGACCATCTTTATCTACCACTGGATTGAGCTTCTTGAGTGTGTTTTGCTTGGAGTATGTCTGTCTGTCATTAAGACATTTCACTTCTTCCTTGAAGACGTCGCGCTGGACAGATCTAATAATCACAGCTTTGGCTTGTGAAAGCTCACTTATGCTGGACATTTCCTTAAAACACTTCCATCCCTTCCTATCTGCCTTGTCTGTCTTTCCTTTGAAGGATGCAGCAACATGAATGAGCCTGGCTATGGTTTGATGGAGGGTTCTCCAGCTTGAGAATCGCTCAAAGTGTTGTGAGCCCAACTGGGACTCTGATGCCCTTGTTGTCAGAGTCATAACCTCAGGACGAATCTCATCATCAGCTTGAGGCTCTATGAGGGTGAAGAAATTAGATTCAGGAGTCTCTGCTGCTTTGGCACAATACAGGAAGGCTGGTCCAGAGAACCAGTTGCTGTGTTGGAGTTGGGTTGCTTGTAGAGACCTGGTTGCATGATCTGCTGGGTTCAAGTCTGTCTGTATATAGTGCCACTGTTCCGGGTGTGTGGATCTCCTAATCCGAGATACTCGGTTGGAGACGTACATATAAAACCTTCTTGTAGAGTTGTGGATATAGCCAAGCACAATCTTGCTATCGGTGAAAAACTTCACAGCTTCTACTTCAATGTCAATCTCGTCCGTGATCAGCTCGTATAGTTCCACAGCCACAACAGCTGCACAGAGCTCAAGTCGTGGTATGGTGTGGGCAGGGCGAGGAGCCAATTTCGACTTTCCCATGACAAATCCAACATGGTATTGTCCGTCAGTATCGACTGCTCTCAAGTAGGCCACAGCTCCTATAGCTACTGTAGAAGCATCCGAGAATATACACAGTTCTGTTCTCTGTGTTGCAGACAGCGAGACTGGAATGTAGCACCTCTGTATGTGCAGGTCTTCAAGAGCCTTTAATGAGTTCTTCCACAGGTTCCATTCTGCCTCCTTTTGGGGGGGTAGAGGAGCATCCCACTCACTCTGCTCAGATGACAAATCTCGGACTAAAGCTTTCCCTTGCATTGTTATGGGAGCTACGAAGCCCAAAGGGTCATACAAACTGTTGACCGTTGACAACACGCCTCTCCGTGTGAATGGCTTCTCTTCACAGGACACCAGATATGTAAAGCTGTCTGTTTTCAAGTTCCAGGAGAGCCCCAGGCTCCTTTGAAGCGGAAGAGGATCCACTCCAAGATGCAGTTCCTTTAGATCCTTGGCACGGTCCTCTGCTGGGAAGGCTTCCATTACCTGGTTACTGTTTGATGCCACTTTGTGCAGTCGCAGGTTGGATTCTGCTAACATCTCTCTGGTTCGTGTGAGGAGATCTATTGCCTCTTCAGGTGTGGCAACTGAGGTGAGACCATCGTCAACATAAAACTGTCTCTCAACAAACTGTCTTGCATCTGAACCATGTTCTTTTTCCCCTGTTTGAGCTGCTCGTCTCATGCAGTAGATAGCTACAGCAGGTGAAGGGCTGTTTCCAAATACATGGACCTTCATCCTGTACTCTACCACATTCTAGCTGGTGTCATTGTCCTCATACCAAAGATACCGAAGATAATCTCTGTGGTCTTCTTGGACAACAAAGCAATAAAACATTTGCTGCACATCTGCTGTTAGGGCTATTGGTTCTCTTCGGAACCGCACAAGAACTCCCAAAAGGGTATTGTTCAAGTCTGGTCCACTGAGCAGCACGTCATTAAGAGATGTTCCATCACATTCAGCGCTTGAATCGAACACAACCCGTATCTGGTCTGGCTTTTGCGGGTGGTATACACCAAATGTCGGCAGGTACCAGTGCTCTTTATCTTTGTCTAAAGGAGGAGCAGTCTCAGCTTGATCATTGTCTAACATGGTCTGCATGAACTTGATATAGTGATCTTTCATTTTTGGCTTTTTCTCCAGCGTTCTCCGTAGTGAGCAAAGCCGTTTCAAAGCTTGCTCCCTGTTGCTTGGAAGGCGCCGTCTTGGAAAGCGGAATGGTAAAGGTGCCACCCAGCTGTTTCCTTTATTTTGGTAGACCTCTGTATCCATGATGGCCAGGAAAGCTTTGTCGTCTATGGATAGTGCAGGCTTGTCATCATCCTTGGACCTGTCAAACACTGAACATCCTAGGTTGTCTGCACTCATGATGAGATTTGTGTCCTCTTCACATGTAGGGAAGGTTGGACCATGATGCTGTGTCATGCCACTGAAGTGTTCCTTCACGTGGATGCTGTTAGGACATGGTCTCAGAAAGGATGTTCGACCATTGTGCAGTATGTTGGCTTTGTAGACGTTGACCTCTGATGGTTTGTGAACTGTTCCCAAGCACACTTCTCCCACAATGACCCAGCCAAGGTCTAGCCGCTGGGCATAAGGCGCGTTGTGGGGCCCATTGATTTGCTCACGCACCTTGTGCACCCTAAGGATGTCTCTTCCTAAGAGCAAGAGGATTGGAGCATCACGGTCTACAGGTTGAATCTTGGAAGCAACTGGCTGTAGGTGGGGGTGATGATGAGCAATTTCTGGGGAGGGAATTTCTGTCCTATCATCAGGCACCATGTCACACTCTATTAGGGTGGGTAAGGGAAGCTGTAGTTTCCCATCCATGGACTCAATGATGAAATTAGCAGCTCTCCTACCTGAAGTCTCTGATTTTCCAGAACAGGTTTTCAGTGTGTATGGGGTGGAGCTGGCGTTGACCTCGAAGAGGTTAAAAAACTCTGTCTTGGCTAGGGACTTATTACTTTGCTCATCTAGCACTGCATACATCTTAATTGCCTTCTCTTTTTTTCCTACAGGATATGCTTTCACCAAGCAGATTTTGGAACATGAGTGTGAACTATCTGCATTTCCACAAATATCTGTGCACTTGGAGGTGACTGAAGAAGATGAGCTTTCAATGTGCTCCCCGCTGTCATCTTTGTCACCCATAGCACTCTGTGTGGTTACGGGAGGAGGACCTGGATGCAGGGCCGCAATGTGTTTGTCACTGTTGCACTCGAAGCACTTGACAGTCGTCTTGCAGTCCTTTGCCATGTGTTGAGTAGATCCACAACATCTATAGCAGATGCGATTCTCCCTGAGGTATGTTTTGCGCTGGTCTAGGGGTTTGTCTCTAAAAAGCTTACATTTTTTTCAGTGGGTGGGGCTTCTTGTGTAATGGACACTGACGGTCTGGTTCATCCAATTTCTTTAAAACAGGACTGGTTTGGATGCCTGACGGTTCTGAGGGGATGTCTGTTTTGTGTACAGTCACAGCGGCTTTATTACTGTACTTCAGAGGCTTTTCTGTCTTGGAAGAGGCATAACTGCTGGAGGTGTATATTGTGAAGCTATGATCGTTTTTTATCTTTGCCTGTTGTCGGACAAACTTGGAGAAGACAGAGAAGGGAGGAAAAGCTACTCTGTTGTCCTCCTTGAATTTGCTTCCAAGGCTTGTCCACTTTTCTTGGAGGTTATACGGGAGCTTTTCCACTATTTGTTTTACCCCCCGAGCTGTATCCAAATACGAGAGGCCTGGTAGTGCACCGTCTTCCTTAGCATACTCTAATTCAAGGAGAATGTCACCTAGCTCTCTCAGCTTAACATTATCTCTGTTTGTTAGCCTCGGAAAATGTTCAATCTTTTTGAGTAGTGCGTCTTCAATGACTTCTGGTGTTCCATAACACTCTTCGAGACGCTGCCAAACCATGTTGACACCTGCAGTGGGATTGAGGACATGAACTGCACGAATTCTCTTGGCCTGTTCTGACGATTCAGCTCCTAGCCACTTTGTCATTAGGTCCAATTCTTCCCTTGCTGAGAGGTCCAAATCTTTGGTAGCACTTAGAAAGGAGGATTTCCATGACCAATAATTTTCAGGTTTGTCGTCAAATTGCAGAAGACCAGCAGTCACCATTTCCCTCCGGATAAGATATTTTGCAAAGTCTTGTGCACCTTGAGGCTCAGGTAAGTATTTATTTTCAGGATTGGCTGAGTACTTCGGAGTACTATGAGGGTTGATTGATACCTCTTCTTTTATGTCTTTGTAAACTGACTGTTGGCTGTTTTGGATACCCTGGTAACTCGCCGATTTATCCTCAGGCGTTTCCAATTTATACATTTTTCTATCATGTGACTCCCCAGCTTCGTACTTTGCAGGCAGCTCCACAAAAGCCAACTCAGACTGTTGTTGGACGTACTCAGTAGTGCGTTGGACTGAACTGAGGGGCCCGTCTTCAATATAGCAGAGTTCTTTTCTCTCAACTTCAGCTTCCTCATAGGCTGTAGCTTCAGCTTCAGCTGCAGCAGCAGCTCTTTGGCACTGGAGAAGATGGAGACTAGCATCGTAGTCAGCCTTTTGCTTTAGCATGCTTGCTTCCAAGTCTGCTCTTTGTTTCATCATGTCAGCTTCTTTTTCAGCGTAAACTAGTTGAGCCTGGGCAGCTTTTGCTTTGGCATAGGCTTTTGTGGCTGAAGAAGTTGTTGATGATGATCGCCGAGAGGCTCTGGAGGCTGTTCTTGATAACTGTGACTTAGCATCAAATTGTTCAGGAGGCCCATGCTTCATGGTTGTTTGATCTGCAGCCTCTGCTTGTTCTCCACTAGCTTCGTTTTGCTGCATAGTGGTGTCTTTCTTTTGATAATGTCCTCCTGAGCGTAGACTCATGTTTGCTGAGTATTGTTTTCTTGAGCTTGAGCCCGCTGTGCTCGTGCCTTTTTACTGTGCTGCCCTTGCAAAGCGATCTCTTGTGCAAAGCTAGACAGCCAGTGAACATTCAAAAGTCCTCCAATAAACACACAAGGCTTGACTTTTCTTGTATTTTACTGAAGTTGTTTCCTCTTGTTGTTTTGTTTTGTAAAACTGAAACATTACATAATAAGAATATAAATCAGTACACAAAATATGAACATATGCATACATAAGTATAATTCCTCTCAAAGTGTAAAATAAGCACTGTAGCCTAATGAATACAACAAGCAATGTAGCCTACTGTATGAAAACACAGTTCACCTACAACTCACAAAACAATTAAATAGCAGAGCTAGCTACAACTGTACTGCTAGCTAACAGAGCACATGTTTACCAAAACATAAAAACGTTTCTAACATGACATTCCTTACCAATGCAAGTAATTGAAAATGATTTACACATTACTTACAGGCACATAGTCTCCAAGGCAGAAGCGTATCAGAAATAAATACAGCAACATCAATCAGCACTGACTTTCTTGCCTGTCAACTGAAGAGCTCACTGAGTTCAACTGAAGAGTGCTTCACTGAATTATTAACTCTGACCAGTAGAGGGCAGCACCCCGCAAGAACTACTGAAATTTAACTTAATGAATTTAATATTTTAACTTTTTAAGCTCACCTTTTTAACTTTTTCCAGCGAATAGCTTATTTAACCCATTAACTTAACTTTAAAGACAGCACAACTATGATGTTAAAACAATAAAACAAACTACATAGTCACATTTCTGAGAATGAGAGCTTTCTTTTGATATGATTTTTCTGTTTTGTGAGATACGTAAAAAATACATATTCATTACATTTCTGCATCGCCATTTTGGGGGAGGAGCGATTTTGTGACGATTGTTTTTTAAAGCTTTATATAAATTATTTGTGTTCCATAATACACACATATCATTATATTCTGTGTAAAGATGAGATTTTAAGATTTAAAATGATACTATATATGGGGTGATAGTATCTCCAGAAATATAAAAAAAATAAGTTTAAATATAATGACGTAGCTCTATGCCCCGCCCACAGGCAATTAGAGTGGAACAGGTTATGTTCTCGCCTAATCATACCATTTTTTTTTTTCAGACCAAACAATGAGTTCTATTGAATCACTTTTTAGATCGTTGATGCATGGTGTCCACTGCAGTGGACAGATTTACTCACTCAAAATTAAATATATTGAAGAAAAAAGTTATTGGCATGATTTTCACTTTCACTTGTTTAAAAAAACAAACCTGAAAAACATATATTAGCCTACTTTGTGATTCAATAATTCATGCATAAAATGGTTAAATGCAGGTGATGTATTTAATAAACAATTTGCGTGTTTAAATACTGTAAAAAAATACATTGTGTTCATTAAAGTAATATTTTTGAGTGCTCTTGGTCCTTAAAGCAATCTATGGAAGCTTGTTTCCGCCACAGAATGAAAAATAAAAAAGGTAATTGCGACTTTTTATCTCACAATTCTGACTTTTTTTCTCACAATTGCGAGTTTACATCTCGCAATTCTGACTTTATTTCTCAGAATTGCGAGATATAAAGTCAGAATTGCGTGATATAAAATCGCAATTGCGTGTTATAAAGTCAGAATTGCGAGATATAAAGTCAGAATTGATTGATATAAAGTCGCAATTGCAGGTTATAAAGTCAGAATTGCGAGATATAAAGTCAGAATTGCGTGATATAAAGTCGAAATTGCGTGTTGTAAAGTCAGAATTGTGAGATATAAACTATTCTGAGGGAGGGAGGGAGGGAGGGGGGGGGGGGGATTAGTCTTTTTTCCCCCTTAGAATTGGTCTGATAACTCGCAATTGCGAGTTTACATCTCACAATTCTGAGAAAAGATGTCAGAATTTCGAGATATAAACTCGCAATTATGTGTAATAAAAACTCGCAATTATGAGAAAAAAAGTCAGAATTGTGAGATAAAAAGTAGCAATACTGTCTTTTTTTCTCGCAATTGCGACTTTATTTCTCATAATTGCGACTTTATATCTCGCAATTACGACTTTATTTCTCAGAATTGCGACTTAATATCTCGCAATTGCGACTTTAGTATTTCTCACAATTCTGACTTCATATCTCGCAATTGTAAGATAAAAAGTCGCAATTTTTTTATTTTATTTTTTTATTCAGTGGCGGAAACAAGCTTCCATAGCAATCCGCCCCTGTCCTAGCATGTACGTGCACGCAGATGTCTATAGGCTATAGCGTCAGTTGCGCAAGTCTGGAAATCCCATTTGCCCCTCTTCTGCTTACTGGTCCACTAAGGACAGGACAGTTTACTCTTAAGAAAAACTACAGTCGTCGTCGACACATAGGCCTACGTGTTGTAATCATGAGTGAATGCATGCACTTCACTGAGGGAGAGTTCTATCAGCGGCATTTTGATTCGCGTGCATATGTTAAAAATTTCTATTCCTATCCTCGCGGTCACTCTGACGAAAAGGATTTTCTTACATTCGTTTTAAGATGCCTTAGCCGAGTTTTCTCCACGGGTAAGCAAGCAAACGAATCGGTTACCTAACGTAACCTCGGTTCTCTCTAGATGAGGGAACGAGTATTGCGTAAGCTAGCTTACGCTACGGGAAAGATTCATCTTTTCTGAGAAATTGAAGCCAAAAATTATCCTATAATTTTGTATCTATTCACAACGCAGTTCAGCTGCAGCAGAGCATGAGCAGGCTAGCTAGCAGCTCATTGGCTCGCTCACAGGGAACTGCTTAAGCCTATGAGGAGACACGAATGAACTCTCGGCCAATGAGAGTCTGACCTGCTCTCATTGCGTCAGAGCCCGCCGAAACGGGCGTGGCCAGAGAGTATAAATTCGCCTCTCAGGCTGTAAATTCTGGTTTTCATAGAATGAAGCGAGAACGCTAGTAGCACAAGCACGGCCAGGAACGCAATACTCGTTCCCTCATCTAGAGAGAACCGAGGTTACGTTAGGTAACCGATTCGTTCTCTTACGAGAGGTTATCTCGTATTGCGTAAGCTAGCTTACGCTACGGGAACACCTGGTCAACGCCGTGCGTGCTAAGCATCCACTATGAGTCCCAGGGGGGACCCCGGGGAACCCTTATGAGTGGGAATAAAATATGTACATGTGACAAAGGCCAGCGGAGCGGGCCGGGGATTTGTGAAGTACATAAGCACATAATAAGGAGGGACAGAACGAGACCGGTCTGCGTGAATAACTCCCTATAGTGCAGCTCAACCAGGAGAGCTGTAACATACTAGACTGCTAGTAGTTTAGCCTGCAAGGCGGGAACTTCCAGATAGTAAAATCTGATAAAGGTGGAGGGGGAAGCCCATCCCGCTGCCACACAAATATCATGAATGGAAATTCCGCTGGACCAAGCCCACGATGAGGCCATGCCTCTAGTGGAATGGGCCCTGATGCCCAGAGGGCATGGCAGGTCTTTTGACGCGTATGCGGCTGCAATGGCATCAACTATCCATCTGGACAGAGTCTGTTTCGAGGCGGCCAACCCCTTGGTGCGCCCACCGAACGAAACAAAAAGCTGCTCAGCTCGTCTGACCGGAGCAGTGCGAGTAAAGTATAATCTCAGGGCCCTGACCGGACACAGGAGATTAGAGTCAGATTCGCTATCGGATGCAGGCAGAGCCGATAGAGAAATAACTTGTGCCCTGAATGGGGTACCAATCGCTTTTGGGACATAACCATGTCTAGGTTTGAGAACGACTAAGGAGTCATTGGGCCCAAACTCCAGACAGGAAGCGCTGCTGGACAGCGCGTGAAGGTCCCCCACAGGCTTCACTGACGCGAGCGCGAGCAGGAAGATAGTCTTGAGCGAAAGGTATTTGAGCTCCACGGTGTTTAACGGTTCGAATGGGGGGGCTTTCATAGCTTCGAGAACTATGGAAAGGTCCCAAATCGGCACCGACGGGGGGCGTGAGGGGTTCATCCTTCTAGCTCACCTGAGGAAGCGGATGACTAAGCCATCTTTGCCCAGTGACTGGCCACGCCGGGGTTCAGCGAACGCCGCGACGGCTGCCACATACACCTTGAGAGTGGAAGGGGACCTGCCCTTATCCAGCATCTCTTGGAGAAAAACTAGCAAGGAAGGAACCTCGCATGACCGTGGGTCCAAGTTTCTGTCGGTGCACCACTTAGAGAACACAGACCATTTAGACGCATAGAGCCTTCTAGCAGAAGCCGCTCTAGCCTGCATGATCGTGTTTAACACTCCTTCTGGCAAAGCAACGGGTAGTCGTTGATCACCCACGCATGAAGCGCCCAGCGCTCTGGGTGGGGATGCCAGATCGTGCCGCGAGCTTGGGAGAGGAGATCTGTTCTGACTGGAATGGGCCACGGGGCTGTCTGTGACAGCTGAGTGAGCTCCTGAAACCAAGTCTGACCTTCCCAACGCGGGGCTATGAGGAGCACCGAGTGGCGTGTTTCCCTGATTCTCTGAAGCACCTGTGGTAGCAGAGACACCGGAGGGAATGCATAAAGCGGGCGGCTGGGCCAGGTCTGGGCTAGCGCGTCCTCGCGTTTTGAGAAAAATATTGGGCAGTGGGTGTTTTCTTCTGAGGCGAAGAGGTCCACCTCTGCTCTGCCGAATATTCGCCACAGCTTTTGGACTGTAAGAGTGTGCAGGGACCATTCGCCAGGGGGAATGGGGTTCCTGGACAGACTGTCTGGACCGTCGTTCAGATGGCCCGGCACGTGCGTCGCTCTGAGCGAGAGCAGGTGACACTGGGACCAATCTAGGATGCGTTCTGTCAGCCGGAAGAGAATTCTGGATCTGACGCCGCCCTGACGGTTTTAGATAGGAGACCACAGCCATATTGTCCGAACGAATCAGCACATGGTGACCGTGAATGCGCGGCAGAAAGCGCGTGAGCGCGTTCTCGACCGCCAGCATCTCCAAACAGTTTATGTGGAGGAGACTCTCCTGAGCTGACCAGGGGCCGAAGGCCGGTGAGCCCTCGCAGACCGCACCCCAACCCATGTTGGATGCGTCTGTCGAAAATGACTTTTCGGCGAGAAAAGGTCCCCAAGGAAACGCCCCGCTGAAACGTACGAATGGCCTGTGAAGGGGATTTATCTGAATCTGAAAGTAGGCATCTTTCAGATCTAGTGAAATGAACCAGTCCCCCTGGCGCACATGCGCGAGGAGTTTTCTGATAGTGAGCATTTTGAACGGTCTCTTCATGAGAACTCTGTTCAGAAATCTGAGGTCTAAGATTGGTCTGAGGCCGCCGTCTTTCTTTGGAACCAGAAAATAACGGCCGTAAAACCCCGACTCGCTCATAGATAGAGGAACTCTCTCTATAGCCCTTTTGCACAATAGTTTTGCTATCTCTGAACGGAGCAGAGTCACTGCTTCTGGGTTCACAATAGTTTCTAGCCGCGCTCGGAAACCTGGAGGGCGGCGGTGGAACTGTAAGCGATAGCCTAGCCTTATTGTGTTTAGCACCCACTGGGAAATTCCCGGAATAGCTTCCCACGCTTGAAGCGTAACGCTAAGGGGTGAATGGCTACATGGTCCCCGTTGCTGCACACAGCGGGCCGCGCGGGCGCGCTCATAGTGTTTATGACAGCGGGACTTACACTCAGAGAGGAGTTTAAGGGCCGTGTAACAGAGTGAGCAGAGGTGGGACGCGCTTATGCACTCTGAAACTCGAGCGGGTTGGAACCGCTTTATGAGAGCGGGCTCTGTGAGACACACGGGAACTGAAAAGCTTTTGTGTATGAGTGAACACAGTGTTGTGGGCACATTTTCTACACGTGAGGCTTTTATGCTCTTTTTGAGATATCTCTGGGTCGCCGTGAAAACGGTGTTTGTGCACATGCAGTGCTTTATGTATGAGTGAACACAGTGTTGTGGGCACATTTTCTACACATTAGGTTTTTATGCTCTTTTTGAGATATCTCTGGGTCGCCGTGAAAATGGTGTTTGTGCACATGCAGTGTTTTGTGTGTGAGTGAACACAGTGTTGTGGGCACATTTTCTACACAAGAGGCTTTTATGCACTTTTTTTTTTCTTTTTTTTTTTTGGATTTCTCTGGGACGCGGTGAAAACGGCGTTTGTGCACATGCAAGCGGGAAAAGAGACCGGCTTGTTGATGGCGGTGTACACTGCTGCAGTAGCCGTGTGAACGGGGACTGACAGAGGGCGAAACCTTGATGGCGGTTCAGCCATGGTGAGAAATAGCCGTCCTTTTCTCAGCTGAGGGCACCCACGAGCGCTGTCTGAGCGCGCCCAAACACTCAAACAGCGCTCGCGCCCATCAGCTGAATCTATCAGAATACCACACTCAGAAATACACGGGCAGATCGTCTTTAGAAAGACGCGTCTTTAAAAAGACGTGCCGCGTGCAGCTCTTTAGTGAGAGGAAAAACTCCGCGGATGTTGAAGCGACCAGGGAGAACACACAGACTGGCAGACCACTGCTCAGATCGCAGGCAATGTGAAACTCGCTGGATACTGCCGTCACACCAACACCGGAGAGCTCGCTCGTCTCGAAGAGATGAAGTCACTGAAGAAACTCAGGATTTGGCTTGTGGAGTGAAGAGATGCTCTTGGCTCCGAAGCGAAAACATGATCTGCTGTTGCAGGTGTCTCTCCTTAAATACTCACGTGGTGAGGCGGAGATACATTATGCAAATTCCGCAGACCCATGGCATTTCTTGCCATAGACTATGTGCACGTTAGCATATGCTACTTCCGGCTGCGAAACCGATAGGGGGTGTCTAGTTTCCGGTAGCCTGATGGACGACGTAGAAGTAACGTTAAACATTGTTTACTTTTCACAATGCAGCAGCGCCTGGTTACCGTAATTCCTCAAATAAAAACCGGTATTCAAATAAACGCCGGGCCTCTGATAATGGCCGGGTGCGTGATCAACGCGGACAAATAAAGGCCGGGGGAAAATTAGTGTGGATAATCTCCTAAATGACTTTCATTGAAGAGATGTTACACCTGTCCACTTCATGCGTGTTCTGTGATCTGATCGTGAAAAGACCATGTATAAATGCCATCCGAAGCACATTCGAGACAATTTAAATCCGATCGCTCAAACCACTTCTTCAGGAGGAGATCTGAGACGAGATTCCAGACGAAACTGCACAAGTGTAAATCAAATGCATCTGATTGTTGAAACCACGTATCTAAATTTTACTCCTCCCAAAAACGCTAAAAAATAAGTGTGAGAGCGTGTTATAGGCTATGTAATGTTATAGCAAGATGTGAGAAACGCTACTGCAACACGCATCACGGCAGCCGAGCATCTATCCATAAAGCCAACGTGCAAACTATTGCAAATTAAAGTGAAAGTAAGTCGCAGACAATTCTCCTCATCATTAAAAGTAAAGAAACGAAATGATCTTACCAGGCTTGTTGCCGCTCTCGCTTATTGCGGTCTTTTGATTTAGAAATGAGCTGATCTATCAAATGCAGCTCATATCTGTTGCTTTCGGTGACGTCCACTCCATTAAATCCGCATATAGCGTGGGAATTGAAGATTTATATCCGTTTTGCGAAAACGCATTTGTGAGCAGATTTAAGTAGAATTGTTTTGATAAATCAGAGAGCTTTCCGATCTGAGAAAACACATGAAGTGGCCAGGTGTAAACATCCCCTAATATGCATTCAAGTTCATCGTAACGTACAGCCAATAGATGGTAGTAGACAATAGATGTAACACACATATAATTTAGTGCTGCTAGTGTAACGGTCTTTTCAACAACTTTAATGAAAACGAAATTGTCTTGAGGAGCATGGAACCCAGACGGAAATTTGATTTAGATTTTTTTTAAATAAAGCGCCTGCCTCTAATAAAAGCCTGTTACCTTCTGCAGTTTAGGTAAATAAAGGCCCCAGCTTTTATTTGAGGAATTATGGTATTACCACCGACTGCCCTTTGAAAAGTGAATCGGTTTTTTTTATGTTTTAGGTCCATTGCGAACGATTAAACTAACTTAACGCCGGTCCACTGATGTAAACAAGACGGCAACCGGAAACGAAGTACCCAATTTCCACCCTCAAGCCGGAAGTTAGCATTTTTCTCGTGCACAGAGCGAATTGGCTCGTTTTTTAATACTCGAAGATGATAGGCTTTCTGGCGAAACCCCCATTCTCCGTCATCCGACGTAACTCGGAGTGACTACGATAGGGAACAGTGGGAAGTTTTAGAATTCCATGGAATATTATTATTTTTAACAGTTTTTCTGAAGAGCGCTTTCAAAGATGTCATTTCCACCACTTTTCAATTTATGTATTTTATTACAATATAATATTGTAAAACTGATTATATAAGATTATGTATCAGTCAACAACATCAGTGGCTACCTAATCATGTAACAAAATAAATCTTAATACTTCATGAACTTAATACATTTTTATTTAAAGTTGCTAAATGCCACGAGTTGGGATTTTTGCCTACAGCATTTCATTTTTGCTCAGGTCTATGTTTATTTTTTAAAGTCACTCACACATATATTGTAAGTAATGGACTATTAATACTTGATTTAAAATACATTTAGATCCACATCATTTGTTATTCTTTTTTTTTTTTTTTTTTTTAAACTGTGTAGTGGTGGAAAGTGGTGGAAATGACGGTTAATGGTTGTTTCTGTTAATTTTTACTTAAATTGCCAGTCCAAAATATTTTTAACCATGTATTTTATTATTTAACATGTATAAATTGAACAGTATACCTAATAGTTTTAAAAATAATGATTACAAATGATATGAAAATTATATGAACCTGCTCAAAACATTAATTTCATTCAAATAAAGCTGTATGTGTGTGTGTGTGTGTGTGAGAGAGAATGTGTGTGTGTGTGTGTGTGTGTGTGTGTGTGTGTGTGTGTGTGTGTGTGTGAGAGAGAGAGAGAGAGAGAGAGAGAGAATGTGTGTGTGTGTGTGTGTGTGTGTGTGTGTGTGTGTGTGTGTGTGTGTGTGTGTGTGTGTGTGTGTGTGTGTGTGTGCTCTTGTTTTTATTACATTGTGAGGACCAAATGTCCCCACAAGAATAGTAAAACGTGAAATCACCTACATTGTGAGGACTAGCCAATGGTCCCCACAAGGGAAATTGATTAATGAACATACTTAAAGCTGCTGTCCGTAACTTTTTTCTAAAAATAATCCAAAATAATTATTTAAAAAAAAACATATTCAGCCAGTGTTCAAAACGATCTGCTTGCCGTAGCTCGATTCAAAGCGGTTAGCTTGTAATAATGATTTTATTTCCAGTGGTACTGGTGGATTTCCGCGGGAAATTCGAACATGTCTTTGCGTCATTACGTCACATCCGTACACATAAAGAAGGAGTTTCGGCTAGCCGGGCGTGTGGATGTTGACGGTGGGGAGAGAGATGCCTTTTCTCGCAGCACTTTACATACCGTAATTCCTCAAATAAAGGCCGGGGCCTTTATTTACCTGAACTGCAGATGGTAGCCGGCTTTTATTTGAAGCAGGCTTTTATTAGAGGCAGGCCTTTATTTCTAATTCGCGATCCCCGCCCGCCCGCCAGCCAAGTTTCCATGGTGACGCGACATGCTTGGCACGTGTTCACCACAGCCAAAATAGCGCTGTATGACAGATGTAGCGCTTTTATTTCTAAATATTAACAAACTTGCTTACCATGTCATCAACTATCTTCTATTCTGACTCTCAAATCCGTGTAAGTGAGTTTGTTTTGTCGTTTAAAACCCTTTATAAATGATCTTGATCTGTAACGTGAGATGGGCACCGCAGTTCGGAGATTCCTGTTGTATTTGTTAAGTTACAGCGCGTGAATTCTTCAGTTTCTCCCGAAATACATGAAAGTAAGTGGCCGGTGAACTGGGAGAAGAATAGAGTAAACTTTATAGTTACTTACACTGTGTATCTGATATGAATAAAACACGTCGCCAAATATATTTGAATGGATTGTTATTGCTGCTTCCATAGACACCATTGTGTATTTTACAAACTATAAATTTATTGTTTTGCTATAAATCATATCTATTTAAATGTCTGAAACCTAAAATAAACATGTGGTTAAAAACACTGAATAGTTGTGATATATGACAAGCGCTGAGCGCGTCCGTCTTTGAGTGTACACTCATTTAAAGTGTAAGTTACCTATTCACACTATTTTTTCCCCGGCCTTAATTTGAGACCGGCCTTTATTTGTCCGCGTTGACCACGCCCCCGGCCACTATCAGAGGCCCGGCGTTTATTTGAATACCGGTCTTTATTTGAGGAATTACGGAAATTGAACTTATGGCGGATCCAGAAAGATCCAAACGACAATCATCAGTGTCAACTGGAGATTCAGCAATTATAAAACCCAAAAGACTCCGTACTTCGGATTTAAAGTGGCTAGAGAAAGACAGCAACTGTCTCATGTGACAGAAGGAACATAGGCAGGGCGTTTGGTGCGTGAACTCCGTGTTTTAAAGGGGTTCAAAACGGAAGAAGAGACGCTTTTTTCTGCTGGACAAGTAAGACATTTCAATAGTTCAATCGTGTAACAGTACCACAATTGTTTGCTTAATTCACACAGTTATGGAGTTTCCTTTGTTGTGCCTTTCTCGTTTAGCTATTATGGAGAATATGAATTCTGAACTACAGGTAACCATAAAACACATTAAATGTAGTCACGCAAAGCTGATGTTGTTAACATTAACAATTTGAGAACAAAGTATAATTTGCACGGTTCGACATGATAAGCGATCGTTAATTTAATCAGCGCGATTTACTGCAGTGCAATCAATGCATTTTCCCCGTAGTTGATCTGAACAAAAGTGAATGTTACTTACTTGTTCAGATGACATTTTCCGGTGAAAATTCTTATGTTGGTCATCCTGTACTTCCAAAAAGTAGAATGTGTGATTCTGAATGCCAGTATCCACACCGGCGCTGTGACCGACAGCCGCGACGCGCACTCTCCTCACAACATTGTGTTCATCCGCGCTGTTTCATGCCGATGTACAACTCACGTAAAATGAATAATTCCGCGAATGACTGCAATTGCAGACTTCAAACAGAGATGGCGACAAAGAGGAAAAGCTACGGACTGCAGCTTTAATGTTTTTTAGAAAATGTAAAAGAGCAGAAAGTTTTCTGTGATGGGTAGGTTTAGGGGTAGGGTTAGTGTAAGGGGACAGAATATACAGTTTGTACAGTATAAAAATCATTACGTCTATGGAGAGTCCCCACAAAGATAGTGGACCAGACTGAGAGAGAGAGTGTGTGTTAGAGAGATTGAATGTAGTGTCATAGTGTCTGTGTGCATGAATCAAAAATGCATGGAATGCCCCAGCTTATCAATCACGTTGTGTGCATTAGACATTAAAATGCTACCATCATGAACAGTTAAAAACACAAGTGTAACATCTTAGACATAACTAACATGTTTTACAATTTACATTAACATAATATAACAGTTTTTTTTTACTGTTGTTGTTTATCAACCATAAACACAATAACCTTGTGGGAGTGTGGACCGCTCTTTAGCAAAAATACAAAACAGACAACTAGATCATAATACAATCAGAACAGATAACCATATTGTCACAGGTCGGGGCGGGCCAATCAGGCAGCACCCACCCCTGAGACCCGTACCACCCTTGGGGAGTCGGACAGAGGCCAGGCAAGGATGACAGACAACAAGACTTCAAGTAAACAGTATTTTATTGAATATAAAATTGGATAGAATGTTTAAAATGGTGAGTCTTCTGAGCAGGGTCGTTCCGTCCGGCGGACCCACCGAAGGCCCACAGAGTGCAGTGTGGGGGGTTCTCTAGTGGCAGCTTCGCTGTTTTCCAATGGAAGGGACGAGTCGGGGCTCACGACTGGGAGGAGGCTGCTGCAGGACAGTTCAGGTGCGCATTTCGGGGGACGTACTCCCTTCTTCCCAGGGGGAGAACGGGCCGAGACTTACGGCCAGAGGAACTGTGGTGGAGCAGAGGTGCGTGTTTCGGGTATGTACTCTTCTTCGCAGCGAGAAGCAGACAGAGAACTTACGGCTGGGGAGCTTCACTGCAACGCAGTCAGGTGAGTATACAGGCACGTAATCCTCTTCTTCTACCGATGACAGACAGAGAACTTACGGCTGGAGGGCTTCACTGCAAAGCAGTCAGGTCAGGTGAGTATACAGGCACGTAATCCTCTTGAAGGGCCGGCAAACACAGCTTACGGCGGGAGAGTTTCGCTGCAAAGCAGACAGGTGAATATACAGGCACGTAATCCTCTTCTACAGGTGACAGACAGAGAACTTACGGCTGGAGGGCTTCACTGCAAAGCAGTCTGGTGAGCATTCACCTACGTGTCCCTCTTCACAATGGGCTGTCAGATAATACACTCAAAGGTCTGTGGAGTACAACAGTGTTAGCCTCTTCTTATGTCTTTAGAACGTGATAGAAACTCAGGTAAGTAATGGACATCCAGCGGGTTTAAGTTCACACATCAAAACAGTGCATCACGTCATCTCTACAATTCAGCACTCAGTGGGAAAATACATATATAGATGGCCGTCGCCCATTTTCTGACCTGGCATTCACATCGGGGAGTCCCATAGACACGAAAGAGGAGGATGGAGATTGATTGGACTACTCACAGTCTCTCACAAACGATCTTACTGTCCAGCGATTCCCTCCTTCCGGTTGAGTCAGCGTGCTCTTTCTCCCAAACTCACAGTGCCGCCCATAGACATAATAAATACATAGACGCCCTATTGGCCGCTGGAGCGTACGTCAACGGCGCCGCCATGTTGGGGATGGCAACTTTCCCATACCTCTCATACCGGGAATTGAAAAAAATACCTGTTTTGTGCGCTGCTTGGGGCTGTACAAATCGCCACACTATTGAAAACAGCTTTCGAGGAATTACCTTTCACAAGCAAGACTGAACGTTTGTTTTTGGTTGTATTTGGTCATGATTTAATTAGTAATAGTAACGTCCAGAGGTTACATTTAAAAATACTACTGTTATTGTGTCACGAAATGTAGTTTTAATAGTTTTTCAGTCGACAATGTAGTTGTTTAAAGCTCAAATCTGTGGTTTGTTTATAAAGATAGCGCCTATTTAAAAATTTGATCTGACGTTTTCGGAGTTGTAAGATGCTATCACCGGGGCTCAGCGCTCGTCTACCCCGCCTGGAACAGACGTACCTCGGCCAGTGCTTCTGAAGTTTTGCCGCTGACTCGGATGTCTCTAGTCTAGTGGTTAAACATGAGCTATAATTCGTCTTGTGTATATCTAACGGGCGATCTTTGGTCTCATTAATCTATAAATGGTTCCCTGGTAAATCGTTTTGGCTGAGGGCAAAGTGAAGTTTCATAACTTTATATTTAGGCTATTTTAACGTTGTATCCTGCTGTATGTTTGACTGAAGCTACTTCTGTTATAATGGCTATTACTGATCAATAAAACTGAAATTTAACAAAAAGAGTTAAATATTAAAATGTCACTATTTAACTTATTTTTTATTGTATATATTCTGTAATTGATATTTCTTATTCTACTGCTATTATTATAGTATTATTAATAAACTATATGCTATTATCAATATTTGTATGATTGTATTATTGTACTTATGATATTATATAATTATACTATTCATTACTATTTTATTTGCTGTATACTATTTGTTTATTTTATTGACTAAACTATTTACTATTACTTCTCACATTATGTTATATTTACTATTTGCATTGCACTAGTTGTACCGTAACATATGTATTATCATAAAGGATCCATCAGTTATCTTTGTTATTGCTAAAATCTGGTCAATCACAAAAAATGCTTTTTCCACAATAAGAAAACTTAAATTATATCTCAGTATGGGGGTCTTCACCATTCTTATCCAAGAAAAAAAAGCCAAATACATGACAAGCCTGAGCTTTGACCATTCTTTATTAAAAAAAAATATTTTACAAGTCTAACTATCAAGATTTTAAATAACTAGAGATGGAACTTTTTGTACACCACATACAAACCACTGAAATCGGTTGATAAATGTAAAAACAGTTTGTTTTTATGCAGAAAAAACACAGCTCACCCGTTTACTTACATTTGATTACAGTGCAGTCTTGCCCTCCGCAAAATGGCGGACCCGTTGACGTATCGCAGCAACGCTCCAAAGCGGCCAATAGGGCGTCTATGTATTTATTATGAGATTCATAAATTTTGGGGCATCTCGCCCGGGGGGCGGGTAGGGTTAGGATTAGGGTTAGGTTAGGGTTAGGTTTAGACCTAGGTTCGCTAGCTAGTTCTGTGCCTGCCTGTGTGCGCTATTGTGCGCGCTGACCCTGGTCAACGAGAACCCGCATGAGAGATGTGAAACAGGACGTAACCCCGCCCCCCGGGCGAGATGCCCCATTTATTATGTCTATGGTGCCGCCCCCGTTTGCCGGCCCCACTTCCTCTTCTCCAACGCTCACGCTTTCTCCGGGCTCACAGTCCCCAAAACAACTCTCCTCTTTGGTCGGTACTCTCTCCTTTTATCCTCCCCTAATGGCAATGTGTCCCAATCGCGGGGCTTCAATCCCCTCATGCACAGCTGCCGGCGATTTTGCCTAATCACCCCATTCTCTTGGTCGGCGTTACGTCACAAATCATGTGACCTGCATAGCAACAAGCCGCCGCCGTGTTTGAAGGGTAAAACAAACCGAAGGCAAAGCCCGAGGCAAATCAAAAAGGTATCTATTCACAGAAGTTTTGCTATGGATTATGTCAGTTATGGATACTAACGGACTACTTTGTATTAATGATATCTGTGTATGCGAATGTATGTCGGTGGTGAGAAGTGAATTTAATAAAACACTCATGTAAAGCACTTTGTGACTAGTTAACGTTAGCTACATGTCTGTGAAAGGCGCTAGCAGCTATACGAATACAGATCTTCTATTACAGAATGTCTTATCAATATATAGACAGTCTCCTAGCGCCTGCATTGACCAGGTACCATAGAAAGCTGTCGCTTGTAGGTTTACAATCTTGTCCCTATCCGCATTAGGGTTGCCAACTGTCCCGAATTAGCCGGGACGTCCCGATTTTTGGGCCTAATTTATTTGTCCCGATTATTGAGTGCTACGCTGATCTGACTGATACAACAGCAACACGACACGTAAATTAGTTCAAATCTCCTAGAATCTAGAGCTGCGCATGCGAGACAGAACATAGCCTACTGTATGTGCGTCAGCGCCAAACCGTGTAGCGCGGAGAGAGCGAGAGACCTTGCCTGCGAGATGCCAGTCATGTTTAAATACCCATCAAGCATCGATTACATTAACTATGTAATTGATTTTTTATTCATAAAAACAAAACAAAAAAAAACTGTTCATTCAAAAGCACTGTGTTACAAAGTGGCTGTAATGAGCTCAGTCTGTCAGTGGCACAGCTTGTACAATGTCAGTGAGGGACACAGTTTTTTCAAAAAAGCCAAAAAAGGCTAACTGCATAAATGTATCTTATCGGTCTTTGTCAGGTGACGTCACACTCGTGATACACGAAGTGCATTATGGGGCGTAGCCGCCATTTGTAAGGTATCGATGCAGGGGTATTCTGTTGTTGGAGAATTGTGTTTTTCATTATTTTTTTAAAACTAAACCATCCTTAACATGACATTATCATCATCATCAATACAGCAAACCTATCTTTGCTGTTACTACTGTGTCCTTCGGTGGGAATGTAAATAAATCCTGTACTCAGCCGTTGGTAAAATGTCCGTGGGTTTTAAGAGATTTAAAGTTTTTAAATTGTTCACTGGTATATGCGCTTATACCATAAACAAGATAGTTGACAATGTCCCAGTATGAGGATGAGAAAGCAATGCGGGATCAGCACTCCAATTTACTGCAGTCAGCTCATATATGGATCTATGTTCTGAATGGATGACAATTTCTCCAAATAACGGTACCTGCCATATTTATCGAGTTTATTGTGGTATGGCATTTCCTCGGTTTTCTTGTGCTTCTCCAGTTTTGCGAGTTATTTACTTGTTATCTCTACTCTTGTAATCTCTTCAATGCTCACAGTCAGTAGCGATACCTCAAAAATGGCGCCTGCGGTGACGTCACACACAACAAACCCACGTGTCTGACAAAGACCGATTCCCCACATAACTAGTGCATTTCATTGTTGCTTATCAGTGTAGAGCTGATTCTCGGCGATTTTTATCTTCCGCTTTCGTGTTGCTTAATGGCGGGCGCTTGTTTGAATATCCTAGGACCCAAAATAGATTGGTCTAGAATTACTAGCTGTGTACAAACTGTGAGTGAATTTACTGAGAGGTTTTGCCAGTCAGCTGTAACGTACAGTGGAATAGTGGATGATTCTGAAAGTGTGCTCGATGACAAAGGGCCACTAGTCCGCATCTGGTCAGATGGCCTTGTAGCTGAATACAGAAGAGCTTTGCCATTCCTAGATCTGACTTGGTCTCACAAAACTCTCAGAAGTAACTTAGACAGTTTGGCTGCATGGGAAAGAGATGCTGATTTTAAAGCCAAAGTGAGAGTAGCAGCAGCAGCTACATTTAGCACAACCCAACCAGAAAGCAGGTGGTCTAAAAAAGAAGGCAAATGCCACTACTGTGGAAAATTAGGACATTGGGAGAAAGAGTGTAGGAAGAAGTTGCAAGACACAAAAAGAAATGCTATGCATAATTCTGCTCCTTCTCAGCCTGCTTACAACCCTGACGCAGTTCCGCAAGTGTCCACTGAGACTTTAGGACAGCTCGTTCAGGCTCTTCTAAGAGCACAAAAAGACCAGGAAAAAAACTAATTGTTGGGGCTGTGAGCAGCTACCTTTCCCCTGTAACCCATCATAATGACAAAAGAATTTTTGTGAAAGGTAGCATACAAGAGAAAGAGATTGATTTTTTGCTTGATACAGGTGCAGAAATGACAATAATTCCCACAAAATTGGCTAAAGGTTTAGACATTCCGTACAAGAAAACCAAACTTTCTTTAACTGGTGTAGTAGGTGAAGATTCTGTTTTGTATGAAACCCCGCTCATTGAGGTACAATTTGGCCCGAAAACTCTGACTACAAAATTGTTATGTGCGCCATTAAATACAGGTGCAATTTTAGGCATGGATCTCCTGAGACAAGTACATCTAACTTTAGACATGTCCTCTGCTAGCATTCAAATTTCCTCAGCACAAATTTCTACCAGTAATGAGATCCCTCCAGAGTATGCTTTCTTACAAAATCATCCAATTTGGGCTAAAGACAAGGATGATTGTGGTTTGTTGACAGGTGCAGAACCAGTAAAATTTACAGGAACTGCACCCCCGGTCACCAAACAATATCCTATCAATAAGGAAGCTATTCAGGGGATCAAACCTATTGTAGAAAAATTGCTGACGCAAGGAGTGCTAGTTAAAACCAACAGTCCATGTAATTCGCCCATATGGCCCATAAAGAAATCTAATGGGACATGGAGACTAACAATAGACTACAGAGTAGCCAATAAACATATTGATAAAATCACCCCCCTTGTGGCAGATCCATCTACAATTTGTAATGGTTTGCCATTAGAGTGTAAGATTTGTTCAGTAATTGATATGTCTAATGGATTCTTTTCTGTACCGTTGCACTCTGACAGCCAGCCATGGTTAGCTTTCACAGTTGACTATGAACAATACCAGTGGACACGTTTGCCACAGGATTTCAAAACTCCCCAACCATATACCATCAGGCTGTCAGACGTGATTTGTGTGACCCAGAATGTCCGGTAAAACAGTCGACTATGATTCAATATGTCGATGATATTTTGATTGCCTCAACAGATCACGAGGTGCATCAAATTGAATTGGCATCATTGTTGGACTATTTGCATAAAAAAGGACACAAATGCAGCTTTCACAAAGCTCAAATTGCTATAAAGCAAGTCACATTTCTGGGTCAAACAATTGGTGCAGGAAATAGATACATTACACAGGATCGAGCGGCTTCAGTCAAAACCATAACTCCGCCTACTACCATTAAAACACTCCGATCATTTTTAGGAACAGCAGGTTACTGTAGACCGTGGATTGAAGAATATGCCTCGATTGCTCAGCCTCTCTATGACTTGTTGAAAGGCCATGGTAAAGATTCAGATACTGTTTGTATGGAAGAACTTCACCTAAAAGCGTTCAATGATTTAAAGAGAGCACTGTGTCAAGCACCAGCATTAGGAATTGCCCAATCTGATAGACCCTTTGTGCTTTATGTCCATGAACACTTAGGTTTTATGACTGCATGTCTAATGCAAGATCATGGGGGCAGTTTACGCCCAATTCATTACTATTCTGGTAAACTTGACATAGTTGCTCAAGGTATGGGACCATGCCTCAGAGCAGTGCAGGCAGTTCACCTAGCTCTTCAAGCTTCATCAGTAATGGTGTTAGGTCAGACTGTAAATGTAAAATGCCCACATGCAGTGTCCGCATTAATGAATCAAGCAAAAGTCACCTCTGTAACCTCCTCCCGTTGGGGAAATTGGTTAGCAACTCTCACAGCCCCGAACATTGTTTTACAGTGTTGTGGCAAAAATTCATCTCAAACAAACATCACTGCGTAAGAGACACTCAGAATCAAATTATATAAAATAGAAGTATTTATTCTTGCAAGAATAGGAGCAGTCTAATACACAGTTGTTACCCTGTGCAGAAGAGTGACACACCCCCAGACAGACTGAACTAGCTTTTATCTTAGTTTCAAGGCCTTCTTCCCCCCAGAGCCTTCCTCCCAGTAGTTTTCCATAGACGTCACTAGTTGGCCCACTAAGCTCCCCTGCACCAAATGGTCTTCTGACATCTAGGTCAGAGGTCCTTGTTCGTCTGTTCTCTGGAGTGTCCTCTGTCCTCTCCCTATGGAGGATCCCTTTCCCACTCTACAGATAAAGCGCTGTGAATTCCGGCTCGCGTACCCCGAAGTGATAAAATAAAACAAAATTCTGTATCAAAATTTATAGGCAAGAAAAGTAGTTTGTTTAGGCTGGGTTGTATGAATTACAAACCTGCGCACATATTTTAAAAAGCACATAACTATAGAATTCTGAATGAGCATGTGAACGCCGTCAGCGTTAATCACAGGTTCGCGTTTAAAGTCTGATCATTTCGACGGAGGTGAATCAATCAAAGTTAACTTTAGCTGGAAGTAACATTATTCAAGAACCGCTATAACGCCAAAACAATCTGTTACCTTAAATTATATGTTTATCTCTGTAAAGCTGCTTTGAAACAATTCATTGTTAAAAGCGCTATATAAATGAAGATGACTTGACTTGACTTGAGTGTCTCCCTCTTCTGCCTCCCCAGGTACATAAACAGAATCTTCTCTCACTACAAGTGAGAGACACACATGTGACATTCTTTGAATCATCTATATTTTACTAAAGATCAATGAATATCATTAAAATTGCCACCACAACTCCTCACTTTTTATCATTCTGATTACCCATAATCACAATAATAAACAATAAAACAAATTTTAAGTCATATCATCACACTTATACTCTTCATCTCTGATTTTTGCATAAATGATCACTCTCCTTGAACCTGTGAAGAAAAGTTTAGAATGAAGAAGCATAAGGCTGTTTTTGTGGGGGAAAGGCCCCGTAATATTTTAGCAAGCAAGTAAACATTTTTACGGTGCCGGGCTAACCGAGGAATCACTGTTCCTGCGGTCCTGCAATGCAGACCCTCAGTCACACCAGTAAGGAAAAAAAAGGTAGTTATAACATAGTAAGGAAACAAACAGATAAAAGTATAATAAAAATCACTCAGTTCCAAACCCTATCTTTGTACGCCATCTCGTAACACGGATGACCGCTGCTTGTAACCTTCTTTAAATCTTTTGCCCTTAATCTTTCTCAGAAAATTAAACAAATAGAAGAAAAACAAACAGAACATACATTTAACACATATCTCACTGTAGCTCCCGCTACCTGTATCGTCACATAATTTTGTTCATCCTTGGGATAGACTGTCATTTTCACCAATTGAACAGACAGCATGTTTCACCTGTCACTGTAATCATATTCCCCCATGAATAACAAAATTATTAGAATAACAATCCTAACTCCTATCATTAAGCCTTTTCCATTAATCTACGCCCATCTCCATATTTCACCTCGGTTTTCCTAACCATATTTTGTTCACTTCTAATTCAATTTAGTAAGCTCTATTTAATGCCATATTTAACAAAATCTAACCAGAGAAGTCTTATAATTTTATCCATTCTTCTAACCAATGCAGTTGTTCAATATTAACTCTAATATTTCCATTACAGACACAATCAATATATTTTCTACATTTACAATCAAATCAATACCTAGTTTGATTCAATCAAACAAAATAATCACAAAAACAGATTCTTCTGTTAAACTTAAACCATCAGTTGTGTTGACCATCTCGTTCGCCCCACGGACGTTCCGTGTTCTTTTACCTCTAACTTTTAATTCAAACATGCTGTGGTTCTACTTAATAAGCTTCAACAATTATCCCTATAATTTACATTAATTAATAGATCTTCTCTTCCCAAAAACATTTTCCTTAAATATTTCCTAATGAATAAGTAACCAATCAAATCTTTTGATCTACTGTATATCAATACTAAGCCCTATTTTGATTTAATCAAATAAAATCCTCAAAATAATCACAAAACCACATTCTTAAACCATTAGTTGGTTCACATCCTCCTCCAGGCGTGTTGATCATCTCGTTCGCCCCATGGACTATGGGATGGTTGTGGCCTGTTGGTGTAGGTGAGAGGCTTGGACCCAGGTGTCACACTCTCCAACCATTTTCTGATCCTTATAAGGTTTTCCCTTATATCACGACCGCACCCCCACTGGAGTGAACTGTCACCTGTGAATGGAGACCTTAAGTATTTTGTTAGTGACCGCTTGTCTAGCAGCTCGTCCCCTTTGGTGTGACCTGTGGAATCAACAACCAGAAACATATTATCACCGGATAATTTCTTGCTCACTTAATAGCACTCGGGGTCCTTTTACCCTGAAAAACACTCAACCCACTTTGCTCATGTCCACACAATATTTATACATTTGGAACAGAATTAGTTCTGTTTGATCCAATCCATCCTGACATTCTGTAAAAGGAAAATTTTAAGTTATGCGCTGCGCAGGTGTAGCACCTTTCTGCCACAATAATAACCCAGGCCAGGACAGTTAGCCAAATTCATCCATAACCATTATTTTATTGGGCACATTTTGCCCTGTCTCCCAATCCTGCATGCTCTCTGTAAAGAGAAACAAATTTCGAGGTTATTGTCAGATAGTAAAGTACGTAGTTTCTTTTGTCTACTGTTCTCCCGTGGCCTTCGATGCCCTGGCGTTTCCTGTTGAAACAATCTTTGTTATTGGTGTGTGCATACTCACAGACATCAATTTTGTTAGGCAGAAAAAATGGCTTCTTTCAGGGCTTTTATCAAATTACCCCTAGTGTTCTCCCAACATTTATTCAGCAACTGTGAACCCCTTAATAAACCATATTTGGCAATTGTTATACCATCTCCCTCTTGATGCACGACACAACTCGAGCATCAATTTAACATAACATTTAACATAGTGTTTTTTATAAAGTTTGCCATCAACACTAACCCAAACGTTGTCCTTCAGACAAATTCCCTCCAGACATCTTTCTCTGCCTCTGAAACAAAAATATTACATTCTTCACTTAAAGCCACAATCTCATCTTCTTATCGAAGTATTTGAAAGGCAACGGCCCTCAGTCTTACAGCGAATCTTGCTTTTCAGGCCTGTTGTTTGGTCTCTCAAGTCAGTCATCTACAAACATTTCCAAAGTCATCAATTGTTTCTATCAGGTCAGGTCGTGCTGTGCAGACTTGGTCAATGTCAGTCAATCATTTCTCCCCCTTTGTTCACAATAATCATAAATGTGAGGGGCTCTCTTGATAATTTCATGTTGACTTAGCCAATATGTCACTTTGTTGTTTCCCTCAAATCTACAACATTTTCATTTATCTTAGCCCATGCCAGATGGTGATCTACAACTACACAATTCCAATTTACTTAAACTGATCTTCAAATCTACATTATGTATGACAAAATTATTACTACCAGACAGAGCTTGATGGCCAATCAACTTAAAGCTTGTCCCATGTTCTGTATTGTCTTTTCATCAGAATTATCAGCTTCTTTAAAATTTGTCATTTGCCTTAACCCATCTGTAATGATAAACTCATTCCAGAGGTTAATGACGCAATATACACACCATTCAGGCGGAACATTAGTGCCCCAAACTAATACATACAAGACATAAAGTGCTGTCACCATCACACACACTCATACTAGACACACATATGTTAACTGCTCATTCTCAATGTTCACTTTTCTTTATATTATTGCTTAAAGATTTAAATTTTAAATAAGATTTTAACCTTTCCATTTTCCTGTAGATTCTATCTAATTTTACATGGTCTCTTAACCACTTTCAAAGCTTGTCTTGTTCATTATTCATTTGATTTTTAGACAAGTCAGCTGGGTTGTTTTGGTTCCCTATCATTATTTTTCTTCAGCTTGCTCAGGCAGGCCGATAACAGAAAGACAGACACAGTTACCATCCCTTCCTCCAACTCAGGCAGTCTCTCTCACTATAAACAAATAATTTTTCCACCAGCCTCCTAAGGCTGTAACTTAGACAAAATTTGTATTCATTACAATAACCTTTGACCATTCACCTTTGTCATCCAGACTTTCCTTAAATCAAAAGCTGTCTTCATCTTTAGCCACCACCATGTCTAACGACCTTCAAGAGTTAAAACTATGTCATAGACCTATTAGTTCAAAATCAACACTATGATTTTCCTTGCCCATAAGGCAAACCAGTACATAAAAAGTTTTGCTACTGTCTCCACAACAACTAATGGGAATCACTTCATGGCCTCAGCTGGCTCTTGAAAGCCCACTCCTGTTAGCCCTTTATCTATAATCTCCATCAGGGTGTTTTCCCCTGGCATATTTGCAGACGCTTGTCACAATAAAAAACAGGGCCATACAATGAATGCGGTTTCTGGTGATTGGTATAGAGGAACACTCACGTTTCTGGGTCAGACTGCCTGTAACTCCTCACAGCTCATCCGCCCTAACGATAAAGGATGCTGCTGGCCTCACAGTCATCCGCTCCACTCTCATACCTTTCTCACATAAACACCTCCATCTTGAGATGCCCAGTGACTTTACGTGATCCACTCTGGCTTGGGTTGCCCCCTGTCTGGCCAAAGAAGGTCTTACCCGTCATCGAGATGGTCACTCGTGCCCACTGGTGACCACTCTTTCCAATCACACAATCAGTTCTCTTCAACAGAACTCAGCTGTTTTCTGGAGCTTAGGAAAGGCACGTTCAAGAGTCACCAGGGCCATTCGGATTGCCTAATAGTGTTCACACAGGGAGACAGGTCATTAACAACAGTATTTAATCACTTAAATTCATTAACTATCTTAAAAGCAGCAACCTAGCTACTTGGATTATACTCAGTGAATTTAGATCACAACCGTACATTCAGTGTACTTCATCTGTAGCCGGAGCCATCGGTCCTGAATGGTGGAGACTAAATGAGACAAAGAAGTTACTGGTCCTAAAATAAGCTAATCAAAATGTCATCTCTATCTGTATTATTATTTTAAATACTTCTTTAAAGTCATTCAGTTTTATTTTTAAAACATCTCTGTGTCTGTGATCTTCAACTGAAACACTGTGCTTTACTTATTATCACAGATACCAGCTTTTAGCTGACTCATTGAATGAGAGAGACTCTGAGACTCTATTGGATGGTACACTGCTCTCTCATATACTTCTAACATCAAACTTTTATCTACCATCTTTTAACTCTATCCCAGCTTAAGGCATCTTTGCCAGAAATTACATACGGTTTCAAATAAACATATTATTTATATTTGTCTTTTGCCCACCTCAGGGAATTTAGACATTACAAATTTCCACTCCGATTGAGTCTCTGTCGCACTGGCAGTTTCAGGCACAGCACACATCAGATTTTAGATAAGCGAACTGTTTCATTACAGCCCATAACAAACTTATCTTTTGAAAGCAAAACATCAGCTTCTAGTTCTTTCATGGTCAACTTTTCAAGCTGTTTGTTTGATCAGATGCCTTTCGACACATTTTACATTTAGCAACTGTTAATTCAGTAGCCTACTGCTTCTGCTTATTTGTTCTTACATAATGGTAATTATTCTAGTTCTCAATAACGTTTCACATTTCTCAATCTCAATTACCATAGCTTAATCTCTGACTTCAAAGTTTTCTCTTCTAGGAGTTTATCAGTCTCCAATCAGGATTCACACTAACTTTGACAAGGCTACTCTGCATCTTTTGCAGTTATTATAAATCATCTTTGAGATCTGTCTCTCTATATTACCTTTACATATTTTGCAACTCACATTTGTTGGAGTCACAAAAGGATTCACTTTAAGACTTCAATCTTTTGACCTTGTTTTTTATCTCTTATTTCTCAGACCAAAAATTGTCACTGTCGTCATTTAAACACTGATCTATTTTCAACCCCACATTATTATCAGAAATGTGTCACGTGTTAAATGGTCCTGCTGACCACAATCAAGACACTCTCTGTCATCTGGTTGGTTCGTGTGTCAGCCTCAACTACAGCATCAGACACCTTGCATTTTGATCACTGTGAGCTTCCAAAGGGCTTCAACTTAACTGCACACCCTTGAAGCAGTGTGTGTCCCATTCAGGAATGTAAACAGACCCACTGATAAGCAGTTCTCTGTATTCCTTTGACCATCCAACAATGGCGGATTCAATCACAATAGCCAAATCATACTCTTCATCATTATTATTGGCAGAACATAATTTCATGAGCAGCACAGAAAATGCTCAAAATATTCGAATTTGTTTTCTGTCTTTACCTTACTAATTTGGTATTATCATCAACAACACTAATTACAAGTACTGTTGCTGTTATCCCAGCTTATCTTTTACAAAACATCATCTGCAAATCTCTTCAAAGTGAGATCTTCAGAGCAGAGCTGTTTACAGCATTTGCTCTCTTCTGTCTCACTATTTATTTATTTATTTATTTTCCCGGACTGTTCAGTTACTCTTCATAAAGTGTAACAATTTGTACATCATTCTTTTCATTACAACTGGTTTGAAGCCTTTTCCCTTCCATCACATGGTTAGTCTGCAGATTCAACTTAATATTATCATTATTGTCTCAGTCTTATCTCTACTGTTTCTCCAAAACAGATTATATTACTCAGTCCGTAAATTACACAGACAACCATTATAGCTACTTGCTTCAATACCCTTATTTTCTTAACATTAATAAAATAAAGCAGATATATCATCATTTCAATCATTATTTTATCAAAATCTAGAATTGTTCCCCATTCTGCTTAAAACATTCTTCATATCATGTTAATCCCTGTCAATCATACAATGCCTTATTTTATTCTAAAACTTTTCATATCATTTAAACAGTTAATTTGACTTCCATAAATTCTGTCAGACCATGTCTATTTTCATCACATATAGTTTTCTACTATATTTCTCCTTTCTTTTCCCTACATGCCAGTTCCTTCATTATCCTCTCCTTTCTTTTCTCAAACATGCCAGTTCCTTCATTATCTAACCAGTACATGATTGTTTGCACAATCCCCACACACACATTTTTTACACACATATTGAACGCAGCCACAACAACCTTTTGTCCCGCTGCCCTGTTCCACTGATTCTCGCACACTCTTAGTCTATTTGTGCTCATGGTAGCTCATGATCATGGTATTTTCTCAGTTTTTTTTCAATATCTAAAACATACATTTCCCCCCATACTTTCCTAGTTCTACAGAAAACCGGTGTATCAAATTTGGCATGCTTACTCTGAGATTTTCCCATACTGGCTGTTTTCTGTTCCCTGTGGATTTCTCTTCAACGCGCGTTTTCTCTAATCTGTTTAGGCGTCCCCAACAGACCCGATTCTTTCTTTTAACCCAAATCGGTCGGGTTGCACTATTAGTGCCCTCCTAATTAAGGTTTACCAAAAACTGTTCCGGTTCCCCCTAATTAGCCTCAGTACCTAAAAACAATTTGCTCCGTCGTGGAACAACTAATTTTCAGGGTACCTATCTGTTTGAAATCTCTTGATCTGTCACAGTTCTCACTTAATCCCAGATTATTTATCTGCTTGAAATTTCTTGTTCTGTTACAGACCTCAGTTAATCTCAGATTTTTTCCCTCGTATCTGTTTGAAATTTCTTGATCTATATAGATCTCAATTAATCTCAGATTACGTACCACAGAAACAGCCTTCAGCCAATATGGTTCAATTTCACTCTTCTCCCAATTAAACCGAATTTAAATGACCCTTACCAGAGACGTTGTTTCATGCCACTTGCGGGTTCTTTAGATTCCAGTGGTCGATTCTCCCGGCCCTGATATCGGTCGGCCCCTCTCTCTCAAGTTTACGAGGTAGAGCTGGAACTTACTTAGTCCAGGTGGCCAAACACCGTCCGATCTCAGGTCCAGGAGGCACGTCCAAGGAATCCCACTTCTGACACCAAAACTGTTGTGGCAAAAATTCATCTCAAACAAACATCACTGCGTAAGAGACACTCAGAGTCAAATTATATAAAATAGAAGTATTTATTCTTGCAAGAATAGGAGCAGTCTAATACACAGTTGTTACCCTGTGCAGAAGAGTGACACACCCCCAGACAGACTGAACTAGCTTTTATCTTAGTTTCAAGGCCTTCTTCCCCCCAGAGCCTTCCTCCCAGTAGTTTTCCATAGACGTCACTAGTTGGCCCACTAAGCTCCCCTGCACCAAATGGCCTTCTGACATCTAGGTCAGAGGTCCTTGTTCGTCTGTTCTCTGGAGTGTCTCCCTCTTCTGCCTCCCCAGGTACATAAACAGAATCTTCTCTCACTACAAGTGAGAGACACACATGTGACATTCTTTGAATCATCTATATTTTACTAAAGATCAATGAATATCATTAAAATTGCCACCACAACAGCATGCACCCGTGACAAATCCATCCTCATGTATGATATCTGCAATGACTAAAAGTTTGTTAGAGGATGAAGGAGAAATGACTCACGATTGTGTTACGCTTACATATACCCCTACGAGTGAAGTAAAAGAAACTCCCATAGAGAATTCAGAATTTGAGTTGTTTGTTGACGGTTCAGCTCAAGTCATTGAAGGTAACAGACGAGCTGGTTATGCAGTAACGTCCACCACTGAAGTGGTTGCTTCAGGTCGTCTTCCAGATCATTTTTCAGCTCAAGCTGCAGAACTAGTAGCCTTAACAAGAGCATGCACGCTAGCTTCAGGATCAGTTGCTAATATCTACACAGATTCCAGATATGCTTTTGGGGTAATTCATGATTTTGGTGTCATTTGGCAAACCAGACAGTTTCTAACTTCTGCTGGATCCCCCATTAAGCATGCTGAATTAGTGAAAGATCTAATGTTTTCCATGAAACTTCCAAAGAAATTAGCAGTGATCAAAGTGAAAGCACATCTCACAACTAATACTACGGAAGCTAAAGGCAATGCACTTGCTGATATAGCAGCTAAACAGGCTTGTTTCTATGCAACTGTACAAGTGTGTTCAGGTAGTGCAGCACAGAAGACAATTATGCCTCCTGAATCAATAATTGATCTGTACAAAGACGTTCCTCTGTCTGAAGCATGGACATGGTTAGACAAAGGAGCCACAGTGGATTCATCTGGTTGCTGGACCAAAGGGGGAAAGTATGTCGCTCCCGAATCACTGCTGCCATATTTGGCTCAACAAATACAACGTTTGGGTCACAGTGGTCCAGCAACGATGAATCACAGGTTCTCAAATCAGTGGTGGAATCCAAAATTCAGAAATGTAGCCACAGAAACAGCCAAGAGGTGTGTTACATGTCAGAAACATAATGATGTACCAGCAGCCACTACACCAGCAGCGCATACCCCAGCTCCACCAGGTCCATTTCGTCACCTACAAGTTGATTACATATCAATGCCTCGTTGTAAGGGAAAAACTGATGTTTTGGTAGTAATAGACAAGTTCTCAAGATGGGTAGAAGCTTATCCAACAGGGCGTGCCACAGCTGCACATACTGCTAAATGTCTTGTCACTGATTTCATTCCCAGATGGGGATTACCAGATTGCATTGACTCAGATCAAGGTACACACTTCACAGGACAGGTAGTCAAGGAAGTGGCTAGAATTTTGCAGATTAAGTGGAACCTTCACTGCCCCTATAGGCCACAAGCATCAGGGCAAGTTGAACGTGCAAACAGAACAATCAAAACCAGGCTAAGCAAAATGCATCAGGAAGGAGCAGCATGGGTAGAAGCGTTGCCAGCAGTATTGTGTAGTATGAGAGCGTCACCTAACAGATCAGTAGGACTGAGCCCTCATGAGATTATTACTGGACGCCCAATGCAGATGCCAGGTGTGATTGATCTTAGAAATGCTGATGTACACATTGCCTCAGATGCCCTGATCGCTTACTGTGAAAACCTCACAAAGGCAGTACAGAGTGCCAGAGTGAGAGTTGAGTCGTGTTGGCAGACTCCACCAGAAGGTGGACACACTATCATCCCAGGTCAATGGGTCATGATAAAGTCATTCAAAAACAAGCCATTAGAGCCAAAGTGGCACGGTCCATATCAAGTGATGTTGATTACAGCAGCTGCAGTATTGTGTCAAGGAAAGAAAACCTGGACTCATGTGTCACACTGTAAAGTTGTTCCCCCACCTACAGGGATAGGATAGGGCACGAGACAGTGAGGAGCCCAGGGAAGATCCGATTGCAATATGCACCGGTGGCCAACCCCTGCGGTGAAGACTCCCTCATAGGCCCTTCCCCCCCCCCATAGTCCATCATTACCTCACTGTCTCTTTAGGTGTCACAGGAAGAGAAATAGGGAAAGAGGGAACAACAACAACAGCAGACTAAGAAAAGGATACAACCCTAGTGTTGGATACAACCCTAGTGTTTTAAACAAATACTGCGACAACCCTAGTGTTTGAAGAAAAAACTGCTCTCTGTTTTTTTGTTTTGTTTTCTGTCCTCCTCTGTGCAGATACCACTAGATGGCTATCCCGACCCCCATACGCACCGACCTCCTCACCTGTGTATGAAGACACCACTTCCAGAAAACAACCAGACTCACTGCTGAGCCAACTATCACAAAAGAAAAGAAAAGAAAAAATACACAACGCAGAGAATTATATACGGAATCTTCAGTCATCCCTCAACATGATCCAGATTGTCATACTACTAACCATCCTGGACATCGCACAAAGTGTGGACTCCAGAAACAACATATTCTTAGAACTGATGAATATGTCAAGAAATGCCTTGTTTGCGGGAAAGAATGTTTGCATGCCACACGCACCTTCAGTAGGAGCAGGAATCCCATGGGTGGCCCACCCTATCTCCAAATGTGACACGTGTACCTTACTCAATCATCATACCAGTGGATTATACAACAAGGACACATGTCACAATGTAACACTTCCTCCAGCTTTTTCGTGTTGCATTCCAGGACTACCATCCTGCAACTTAACTTCAGCTACTCCCATCATGACAGATCTGCTTCTGCCAATGATGTTCCATTGGTGCATGGAAAATTATGCTCCAGCATCGACTCCACTGGGTGAAATTCCTCGTGAACGTTGCAGCTTTGTGATTGAAAAAGGAGAAGAATCCTATGTGTACGTTTCTACAACAGAGAAGAAAGAGGAAAAGGACTTAACAGAGTGTCTCTCCAGGAACCCATCCCTATCACATTTTTTTGCAATAAATCAGTTGTGCATGATCCCTCCACCAACTGACACTTTTTGGTTATGTGGAACTTCTGTCTACAGCATCCTCCCCAGTCAATTCAACGGAAGGTGCACCCTGGTTTATGTTCTACCAGCTATCAGAGAAAATACACATTCCACCTCAAGCTCCCCACAGCTACAAAATTCAGCTCCCACCACAAACAAAGAAGATGGCTGCATTCCCGGACTCACTTGCGCACAAACATGGTGGTCAAGAACTCTTGGAGCATTAATCCCGTCTTATGGTGTCATGCAGGCCCTGGATCAAGTCAGAAGCTTATCGAATTCTGTACAAAAATTGGCCAATGATACGGCTTTGGCCCTGGGTAACATCACGAACACTCTCGCTTCGCACAAGATAATGATCTTACAGAACAGAGTGGCCTTGGATTACGTTCTAGCATCACAAGGAGGAGCCTGCACCATCATTGGTCCTGAGTGCTGCACCGGTTTAATGGATCCCACAGAGAACTTGAACAAAATCCAACAAGATATTCTTGGTCTTTCAGCAAAATCACACCAGATGACTGAAGATAACTCTTCCTGGTTCGGAAACTTGTTAGGTAAACCGTGGATGTGGATGAAGTAAATAGCAATTCTGCTGTTGTTTCTCTTATTAGCGTATTATCTATGCGTCCACAGTATCAAGTTTTTCATTCAACAAATCAATCACGCCTCTCACAAGAAAATGACATTTCCAACCAGAAAAGAGTCAAGACTATTACCCGTAAGAACTTCACGGACCGAAATTGCATGTTGTTTCTGTGTCACCATGCAATTACAGAAAATCAACACAGAACAAGCTTGTGCCTGTAACTTACACAAGTTACAAGAATGAATTTTTAAGTGTTTAAATTTGTTTATAAAGTGGGAGTTATTTTAGAACTCCCAAAGGGGGAATTGAAGGAATACAAATTGTGACCCGATCTGGCGAAATGAGTCGGAAGTCGCAACGTTCTATTTTAAGATATGGGCCGATTATGTGGAAAAACAATGAAACAATAGATTTTTTTTTTTTGTGATAATTTCAAAGAACAGACATTCAAAAATAATCTCCCAAAGTTTCGTAGTCCAGATAATTGAGTAAAGGTATTTAAATTACTATTAAAGTGTACAAAGTTTTACTAAATTCGCTGGAAATGAACATTGCTTTTCTCAACTCCTCTCGTCACCTCTGAGCATTTCCCGGGTATCCCCTGAAACGTCACTATCTCTGCTCTTTAAATGGTGTTACACGTTGTATAGAACCAATCAAAAAGCTTAGAAATGTACACAAATGCTGATCATTTGTCGATGGGAAACCATTTCGACTGACCGGCACGCGATTGGTCCAGCCACCCTCCTGTCAGACTCGCAGCGAGCGCTCTGTGTAATAAACAAGCTAGCAGATCTCCTCAGAAAGATTAAATATTATTAATTTGAGAAATGTCGCTGTCAAAAGTGAGAAAAGTTGCCAAAGCGTCATCAAGCCCCCTGGCCATTGCACACTGAGTCCGCGTTTTTTCCGTGTGCGTTTTTTCGTATTGATTCGGTGGCTCCGAATTGTCAAAACACCATTCAAACTGTTTGCTACGGATGTGAAAAACTTACGATTGTTTTTATATAACGGATGAAAGTTTCGTAGTGTGCACGCGTGATTGACATAACGTGATTGACAAATGTGAATGAGTGTAGCTATTTATCTGCAAGGAGAATCCATTACAATGTGTTTGATTAACCCAATATTTAACTGGTATCTCCGTTATGAATTTGTTACGCTGTTATTGTCAACTAGCCTACACTAAGATATGATTGCATAGACTAGCATTATTTGATCTCTGTTTCCTTGTCTCTCTGCCTCTCACTTTCTCTCTCTCTCTCTCTCACACACACACACAGACACACACACACACCCTCTCTCTCAAGCAAAAATGTAGCACCTCTGTTCAATCTTTCTGATTTTAGTACATTTTTGTAAAAGGTAGGCCTACTGTTAAATTATTTATTCAAATAAAAACTTTTAAAATAATTTGAGATTCAGCCTGGTTTAATAGCATTTATATATTAATGTCTTTGGTCAAATTAAGCTGTAAAATAAATAGTTTATCCCTTTAAATGTAATGGATTTTTGAAAGATATCAACAAAAAACGGGCAAAAAACTTTAAAAGCGATTTTCTCAGGTTTTCAATTGGAAAAAGAGGGCAGACGACCATAATTCAAATGTGTATATCTTTACAACCATTCAAGGTATGACTTTGACTAGGATATCAATTGAAAGCTTATGGTCTCCTCTTTCCATTAATACCAAAATCTCAATTTTTAAATTTGGGTCACTCTGACTCATTTTGCTGGATCAGGTCACAATTTATTCAAATGTTTAATTTAGATTTATAGTATATAAACTGAGGAAGTTTATTAGTGTGAATTTTGTAACTAAGGTAAATGTCACAAACCTGCCTTTTCCTGTCTATTGCAAGTTAAATGCAAACCATTTGTCGTGGGGTTCCTGTCTCAGTGCGGGAAGCCCTGCGGAGCAGGTGTGAACATCTGCTATTTTATTATCCTGACTGCCCTGTCTCAATGCGAGAAGGCCATGCCTTTCCTGTTCTCGTGTCTCACCAGGGCAAAGACTCTTGCTGAGTTTATTACTGAGACTGTTTGTCTTGAAGTTCTTGTCTCAGTGTGAGATGCCCTGCACCTTCTCATGCTGGTCCCAAAACCTGTATACCTGTGTCACATGTCCCGCCCATCCGTAAAACTCCAAGTGGACCTCTAGGTTGAAAAAGCGTCAATGCAAGTGAATGAGAGAAAATAATTATTTTCTGATCCCGTTTGAATTGTGCCATGAATGTGAACATGTTGTCTGTGAATTTTTTATATAATTTCTCATGTAACGAGTTTGACAGTATATTGTATGATTCTTTGGCTAGCAGTTGTGGAAGAGACATAACGAGAAAGACTACACGTCGTATATGTGACGTCACCGCATAACACATTTTCCCTCCACAAATCACGGTGCGATAATCTAAGGAATTAGATCGAGATGCCTGTGTGTTTTGTACCCACATGTCACCATTCAAACAAAGGCATGTTTAGTGGGATCCGTGTGCTAGTGGTGGTGACGTATATCAAACGCGTCGAAAGCAGCGAAGAGTTGTAGTCCACAAAGTGCTCTCACACAAAGTCTAACCGTATGAAAATTCTACCCGCTAAATTGTAGCATTCTTTACACGAAAATTTATATAAAAAATTCACAGACAATTATGTTCACATTCATTGCAAAATTCAAACGGGATTAGAAAATAATTATTTTCTCTCATTCACTTGCATTGACGATTTTTCAACCTAGAGGTCCAGCGGGGTAAGCGGAAGGGGCGGGACTTACCAGCTCTATTGAGGAGTAATTATGATCAGTCAAAAAATGTTCGGGCCAATCAAATTGCCAGGGCGGGCTTTATACGATGATGGACAGATGATCTGCAGGGACGTAATCATCACGTTATCAAAGAGCGCTTAACTGGTTTCCCTCAGAGATGACTGCCGCTGGAGAACTGAGATGTGTAGATTCCGCTATCGCGTCTGTTGTAAAAGAAATCGACAGAGAACGTCATTTTAATAGACGAACAGAGAACTGCAATCAAGGCATTTGCCGATCGGAAAGATGTGTTTGCCGTCGTTCCTACGGGATTCGGCAAAAGTTTAATTTATCAGCTGGCTCCGATGGTCACTAAGAAGATGGGACGCAGTGAAAACCCTGTGGTCGTTGTGGTTTCTCCTTTGGTCGCACTCATAGAGGACCAAGTAAAAGAAGCAACACTCGTTATTTTACTTCTTCCAGCGTGCGTGCATTTGAGTTCTGTAGTTGACAACTGTGCTATGCAAAGTAGTTGACTTACTGCGTTGCTCTCATTGGTTGTAGGTCTATCCAATTGAGTGCAGAGTTTTTTTTTTTTTCTGGTTCTGTTAAGACACGCCTCATAATCAAAGCCCTATGGAGCAGTATCATACTCACATTCTGACTAGAATATGAGTATGACGAAGTCAGGCTAGGGGACAAGCATAAAACTGCAAAATCTACTAAAAAATAGCCTTGCAAAAGCATTTTGAAAATAAAAACAGGGGCAAGATTTGGTGGTTACTAGGATGTTGGAGCATGAACTTCATAATGACAATGTATTTGTGCATTTGTTTGTTTATTTATTTACAAAAAAAGGCCAAGGATACAAAAGTGCCTGTAGTTGGAGAATCACCCAATTGCGACTTTATATCTCGCAATTGCAACTTTATTTCTCAGAATTGCGACTTTATATCTCGCAATTGCGACTTTATTTCTCACAATTCTGACTTCATATCTCGCAATTGTGAGATAAAAAGTCGCAATTCTTTTTTTTAATTTTTTTTATTCAGTGGCGGAAACAAGCTTCCATAGAAACAAGCTTCCTATACCTAACAATGCCTAACAGAGGAAAATTCTCTTTTCTTACATTGTTATTTTCATCACATTTCGCATAATAACATTACGCTTTTAAATAATTTTGGAATTAACTTGCTGGCTAATTCCATTGGTAAAACTATGTAAGGATGAAACAAAAAACCCACACCCATTTATAAAATTACAGAGCCAATTAAGCCCTTTTACACATGATAATATTCTTCTTGGTATTTTGTTATAATTTATTTATATCGCTTTTCATTCATCTTTGAACTATTCAGCCCATCTGATTTGGAGGCTTCGCTTAAGCAACGAGTCAAAAAGGTTTTAAAATGTGATGTCCGGTTGGATAATACGTTCTATCCACACACATTGGAACCAGCTGACTGCGTCATTACATCTCTGTGCCTGGAAGCAGCGTGTAAAGACATTCAGACATACCGTCGCGCTTTACATGGGCTGACCAAGCTCCTGCGTCCTGGTGTACTTCTGGTCATGGTAGGTGTTCTGGGTGAGACCTTCTACAAGGTGGATGAACAGTCCTTTTCTTGTCTTAGACTGAGTCAGTATGATATTGAGGAAGCGCTCAGAGGTTTAGGCCTCTCTATCCACGAGTTTAATTTACTGCCTGTAGAAGACCAGAAGAGCAACTCCGTGTCAACTTGTGGCGAGAAAACCTTCCGACTGAATAGAGGAATATAATAAAGCAAAATCGGTTGTATTTAAAACTTGAGCATGCAATCAATCCTGTTGTATAGCCTATGCTTTTTCTTGTTTATTAATAAACGGCACAAGATGAATATGGAATGCATAACTCTTAAAACTATACACACATATTTGATCAAATAACGTTTTTTTCTTTTTATTATGGGTTTTATTTACTAATGAAATAAACATTGGCCTACTGTGAAATCAATTTTATGACTTATGTTCTTTATAACACAAAGGGAGCTTTGCCTTTGGAATGCTTGGAGGAATTATCTATTATTTACTCTAACTATGAATTTTAAATTTTAACCATTTTAAAAACAAAAAGCCACAACATATGGGAAATAACCAACACAAATTAATTAAGCCTTGTTTTATTTGAGGAGTCTTTTGGTGACAGACAGTAGGGAAGACCTTGGTTACGGTTGGTTGAAAATATGATCTACATAAAGCTTGGCCTTGGTGTATTCAGTCATCACTTAATTATTAACAAATATATTGCCATTTAATATGAATCATGTTTGCAAAGTTAATGTGTTACATTTTTACAAGGTGTAGTTGTACAGATGTGGCATGCTTCATATTAGAGTAGGCATTCCAAAACCATTTAGTGCTTTGTAAGTAATTAGCAATATTTTAAAATTGATACAATGTTTAATAGGGAGCCAATGCAGTGTTGACAGAACTGGGCTAATATGGTCATACTTCCTGGTTCTGGTAAGAACTCGAGCTGCTGCGTTTTGGACCGGCTGTAGTTTGTTTATTAAGTGTGCAGGGCAACCACCCAGTAGAGCATTACAATAATCTAGCCTTGATGTCATGAACGCATTAACTAATTGTTCCGCATTTGTTAATGAGAGCATATGATGTAATTTAGATATATTTTTAAGATGGAAAAATGCGGTTCCCTTTCGTTGTCACTCCGAGTTCCGTCGGATGACGACGAATGGGGTTTCGCTTAGAAAGCCAATCGACTTCGAGTACTACAAAACGAGCCAATGGCAAAGAAATGCCATGGGTCTGCGGAATTTGCATAGCGTAACTCCGCCTCACCTCGTGGGTATTTAATTAACTTGCTACTACTACTGACTAATCTACTGACTCTAGAAATAGAGCTAGTACTTCGGCTGGTGGCCAGGGTGATCTGAGGGTGACGGTTTGGAACAAAGCGCCGACTATCAGTCCGTGCCCAGCCGCACCCTCTCCAGTGTTGCAACCCGTGAGTGCTCAGGGGATTCCTGTGGGATCATCTTCGGGTGCCCCGCGGGTTTCCTTTGGCGCTCCAGAGGAGGACGCGATGTCTATCGCGGCATCACAAGGTGGGTCTGAGTCTTCTGGAAGTGAAGACTCATCACAGCTGCCACCTTCGGGTGTGAATACAGTTGTGCCAGAGTCTGATCCAGAGATGACGGCCATGCTGTCTCGAGCCGCCGCGAGCATCGGGTTAGAGTGGACCCCTCCGCCCTGCCCCGAGCGCTCGCGGCTGGATGATTGGTATTTGGGTCAGGCTGCGGACCCCCGTCCGCGTCAGGCCCCGATACCTTTCTTCCCGGACGTGCATGATGAGATCTCGAAGTCCTGGAAGACCCCCATGTCTTCCCGTGACCGCTCGATGATTTCATCCACCTTTCCTCCCCTCGATGAGGCCGCTGCCCGTGGGTACACTGGGCTCCCCCCGGTTGAACGCTCTGTTGCGATGCAACTGTGTCCTCAGAGCGCTTCTTCTCGTGGTGAGCCTAAGCACCCATCCAAAGCCTGTAGGTACTCGTCTACGTTAGTGGCGAAGTCTTACAGAGCTGCGGGACAGGCAGCCACCTCTTTGCATGCCATGGCCATTCTGCAGGTCTACCAGGCCCAGATGCTCAGGGACATGCACGAAGGCAGGACAGACCCAGGGCTCTTCAATGAGCTGCGCGCCGCCACCGACCTTGCTCTCCGAGCGACGAAGGTGACCGCACGCTCCCTGGGTTTGGTGATGTCCACAGCTGTGGTCCAGGAGAGACACCTCTGGCTGAACCTTGCTGATATGAAGGATGCCGAGCGGTCCCGGCTGCTCGACACCCCCATATCACAAGACGGCCTTTTCGGCGGTGCAGTCGAGGATTTTGCCCAACAGTTCTCGACTGCTCAGAAACAGACTGAGGCGATTAAGCATATTCTGCCCCGACGGCCCGCTGCTGCCTCCACCCAGCCGACCGGGCAGAATACTCAGTCTGTTCGCCGCCGAGGGCGCCCTCCTACGGCTCCCGCCCCTCCCGCCCGGCCCAAGCAGCAGCCTTCACCTGGGCCCGGTCGCGGAGGAAGCCGTAAGAAGGCGCCCCAGCCCTCTCCAGCCCCGCCCCCCGCTAAACGCCGGGCCAAGCGGCGCTCCTGAGACGGGCTGCTCAGGGATGATGTTCACTTCTCAGGAGATGGTAGCAGGACCACTCCTTCCCCCGGTGGAGGGCCGGGGGAGAATCTTTTGTTCTCCACTCTTTAACCCTAATGTGGTTAAAGAAAGAAGTGACACATTCATCCCTGAGCACACAGAGTTCTCGGACGACACGGTGCGCCGCCCCCGGGCCGTGCACCCCTCGTCCTCCTCTGTCCCAGAGCCGGATGACAGTGCGCGCCGTCCCCGGACCGTGCCGCTCTCATCCTCCTCTGTCGCCAGACCCCTGGCAGAGCAGACCCCCGTGGAACGTTCGTCCTTCCCTGGTCTCCTCTGTCAGGACGCGGTCCATGGCTGTACCCCCACACCGGGCCGCTATGCCGTCCACGTCTGGGTCAGCCATACCGCCTCGCTGCCCCACCGACGGGAAGTCTGTGGTTCGCATGACCCCGCTGGTTCAGTCCTTGGGAGCCTGGCTAGAGCTTCCCAACCTGTCCCGCTGGGTCGCACGAACGATCAGGCTCGGCTACGCGATTCAGTTCGCGCGGTCTCCTCCCCGCTTCAGGGGAGTCCGCTCCACTATGGTCGGTGGCAATGCCCCTATCATGAGAGCGGAGGTTGCCACCCTGCTGGCGAAGGGTGCGATCGAGAATGTCCCTCCAGCCGAAATGAAGACTGGCTTCTACAGCCCGTATTTCATTGTCCCGAAGAAAACCGGTGGGTTACGGCCAATCCTGGACCTGCGCGTTCTGAACCGCTCCCTTCACAGGCTGCCGTTCAAGATGCTCACCGCCAAACGCGTTTTCGAATGTGTGCGGCACCAGGATTGGTTTGCAGCGATCGACCTGAAGGACGCCTACTTTCATGTCTCCATCCTCCCTCGACACAGACCGTTCCTGCGGTTTGCTTTCGAGGGGCAGGCATATCAGTACGCAGTTCTCCCATTCGGGCTAGCCCTGTCTCCTCGCGTCTTCACGAAGGTCGTCGAGGCAGCCCTTGTTCCCCTCCGGGAACACGGGGTTCGCATTCTGAATTACCTCGACGACTGGCTAATTCTAGCTCACTCTCGAGATCAGCTTTGCGAACACAGGGATTTGGTGCTCCGCCATGTAGCCCGTCTGGGCCTTCGGGTCAACTGGGAGAAGAGCAAACTTTGCCCCGTGCAGAGGATCTCTTTTCTCGGTATGGAGATCGACTCGGTCGCCATGTCCGCGCAGCTTACGAGCGAGCGCGCGCAGTCACTGCTGACTTGCCTGAGACAGTTCGAGGGCAAGAGTGCGGTTCCACTGAAACTTTTTCAGAGGCTCCTGGGGCATATGGCATCCGCAGCCGTGGCAACGCCGCTCGGATTACTTCATATGAGACCGCTTCAGCTTTGGCTTCGCGACCGAGTCCCGAGGTGGGCATGGCAACACGGCACTCTCCGAGTACCAGTTACTCAGACCTGCCGTCAGACCTTCACCCCGTGGTCGAACCTCAGTTTTCTACGGGCCGGAGTGCCCCTGGAACGAGCTTCCCGGCATATTGTCGTAACGACAGATGCCTCTACCACGGGCTGGGGTGCCATGTGCAATGGACGTGCTGCCGCGGGCTCCTGGACAGGACCCCACCGCCTATGGCACGTCAATTGCCTCGAGTTGCTGGCTGTACAGCTCGCCTTGCGCCGCTTCCGAGCCGTGCTCAGGGGCCAGCGTGTACTAGTCCGTTCAGACAATACCTCGACCGTAGCGTACATCAACCGTCAAGGTGGTCTGCGCTCCCGCCGTATGTCGCAACTCGCCCGCCACCTCCTCTTATGGAGTCAGAAGCATCTGAGGTCGCTTCGTGCCATTTATATCCCCGGAGCCCTGAACTGTGCAGCCGATGAGCTCTCACGGCTTCAGCCCCTCCCGGGAGATTGGCGACTCCATCCCCAGTCGGTTCAGCTGATTTGGGACCAGTTCGGGGACGCACAGATAGATCTGTTTGCCTCTCACGACTCGACCCATTGCGCCCTGTATTATTCCCTGACCGAGGGCACGCTCGGCACGGATGCACTGGCGCACAGCTGGCCGCAGGGCCGCAAATATGCGTTTCCCCCAGTGAGCCTTCTTGCGCAATTCCTGCGCAAGGTCAGGGAGGACGAGGAGCAGGTCACTCTGGTCGCGCCGTACTGGCCCACCCGGACCTGGTTCTCCGAACTCATACTCCTCGCGACAGCACCTCCTTGGCCGATTCCTCTGAGGAAGGACCTCCTTTCTCAGGGACGGGGCACCCTGTGGCACCCTCGTCCCGATCTTTGGAACCTCCACGTGTGGCTCCTGGACGGGACAAGGTAGGTTTGAGTACCCTACCACCAGCGGTGGTGGCTACCATCACTTCCGCTAGAGCGTCGTCCACGAGACACGTCTATGCGTTGAAGTGGAACCTCTTCGTCAACTGGTGCTCTTCTCACCGAGAAGACCCCCGGAGATGTTCGATCAGTGTTCTGCTTTCCTTTCTTCAAGAAGGGTTGGAGCGAAGGCTGTCTCCCTCCACCCTCAAGGTCTATGTCGCCGCTATTGCCGCAGATCATGACCCGATAGAAGGTAAGTCTGTGGGGAAGCATGACCTGATCATCAGGTTCCTGAGGGGAGCGAGGAGACTGAATCCTCCTCGCTCTCCTCTCGTACCCTCTTGGGACCTCGCAGTGGTCTTAACTGCCCTGCGCAGCGCTCCCTTTGAGCCTTTGCAGTCAGTCGAGCTTAACTTCCTGTCAATGAAGACGGCGCTTCTGACTGCATTGGCCTCCATCAAGAGGGTAGGGGACCTGCACGCATTCTCCGTTGACGAAGCGTGCTTGGAATTCGGGCCGGGTGACTCTCACGTGATCCTGAGACCCCGGCCTGGATATGTGCCCAAGGTTCCTACCACTCCCTTCCGGGACCAGGTGGTGAACCTGCAAGCGCTGCCCCCGGAGGAGGCAGACCCAGCCTTGGCACTGCTCTGTCCAGTACGTGCTCTTCGCATCTATGTAGACAGAACGCAGTGTTTCAGGACCTCAGACCAGCTCTTTGTCTGTTATGGTGGGAAGCTGAAGGGAAAGGCTCTCTCCAAGCAAAGGTTGTCTCACTGGATAGTGGACGCCATTGCTTTGGCATACCAGCAGCAAGGTCGACCGTGCCCCCTTGGTGTGACCGCCCACTCCACCCGGAGTGTCGCGTCCTCTTGGGCTTTAGCGCATGGCGCCTCGCTAACAGACATCTGCAGAGCTGCAGGCTGGGCGACACCTAACACATTCGCCAGATTTTACAATCTCCGAGTGGAGCCAGTCTCCTCCCGTGTACTGTCTTTTTCAAGCTAACATGGGATCCGTTAGGTGTCTTCGCTTGCTCGCCATGCCACTCCTCGGACTGGATACGTGCGATATTCTCCTCAGGTGAGCTTTCCCGAAAGCCCTGAGCTCCTCCAGCACTGCTGACGCTGGCGCCAGTGTCTATTGCCTGCGCGTCGGCTAGGTGCCTTCCGTGTGCATGGTACCTCTTCTGAGCTACCCCCACATGTGTATTTCCACTGTAAGCCTCTTTGTGCATGTGTCTTTCCCTCGGCAAGCCACCTTGCCACCCCTGGGGTTGAAATATTCCACCTGCGGCTGGACACCCCAGTGATTCCCCATATGCATCCCTCGGGTCATATGTGTATTCTTAAGTCCCCCCCTCTGGGTTGGCAGTAATTGCATATTCCCCAAAAAATCTGGGATATGCTCCCCAGTGTACCTTGGTATTCCTGTGCTAAATAGGAGTCCTTCGTCCGTGCTAGTCTCACGACAGGGATCTCAGATTTACGCAGGGCACTGGAAGACAGCTGAGAAGGTGGCGTGATTAGACTGGTATCCCCATTCGTCGTCATCCGACGGAACTCGGAGTGACAACGAAAGGGAACGTCTCGGTTACGGATGTAACCCTCGTTCCCTGCCTGCCACTTCCGCTGTACCGCGGGGATCGCCTGAGCTCAGTCTTGGCTCCTCAGCGAAGAAAACATGCCTATTTGCTGCCAGCGTTCTCCTTAAATACCCACGAGGTGAGGCGGAGTTACGCTATGCAAATTCCGCAGACCCATGGCATTTCTTTGCCATTGGCTCGTTTTGTAGTACTCGAAGTCGATTGGCTTTCTAAGCGAAACCCCATTCGTCGTCATCCGACGGAACGTCTCCGTTCCCTACTCAGGGAACGAGGGTTACATCCGTAACCGAGACGTTTTACAGATACTATTCACGTGAATTTCAAATGAAAGATTGCTATCAAAGAGCACACCCAGGTTCCTAACCAACGACGTAGACTTGACAGAGCATCCATCAAGTGTTAGACAGTATTCTAGGTTATTACATGAGGAAGTTTTTTGTCCAATAATTAGAATCTCTGTTTTTTCAGAATTAAGTAGTAGGAAATTACTAGTCATCCATTTTTTTGTATCCGCTATGCATTCCGTTAATTTTGTGAATTGGTAAGTTTCGTCAGGGCATTAAGAAATATAGAGCTGAGTATCATCAGCATAACAGTGAAAACTAATGCCATGCTTCCTAATGATATCTTTATTTTTCGTTTGTTTAGCAACTGTTTCAAATAAATACCAAGGGTTTTGTTTATTTTCTTCTAATAGGGTTGAAAAATAAGCAGATCTAGCAGCTTTTAAGGCCTCTCTGTACGCAATCGAGCTCTCCTTCCATGAAATGCGAAATACCTCTAGTTTAGTTTTCTTCCAGTTTCTCTCCATTTTTCTGGCTGCTCTCTTAAGGGCCTGAGTGTGCTCGTTATACCACGGCATTGGACTATTTTCTTTAATCCTCTTTAAGCACAACGGAGCAACTGTGTCTAAAGTGCTGGAAAAGGGAGAGTTAAAAGTTTCTGTCGCAATATTGAGTTGTTCTAAGCTATAAAATTTAGCAAAAATCTGTGACTCTCAGAGACTTCAACACCAAAACTTCTGTCATTTTTGTTTTTTTCCTACTCTTGTTTGTCACCTAGATGCTTTGGGGGTAAGATGTCCCATGCATATATTTTTAAATGACTGCGTTGGCTCATACCAACTTACTAACTATATTGTATTAGTTTTTTTACGATCGCTATGACATTTTTTTTAATACCTTTAACAATTTTCCTAAACTCTTAACACAGTCAGCACAAGATCCGTCTGTGTAGGCTATACAATTTACCCATTACTTGTTGCTTTGACACAAAATGCAGTTACTACAATTTTAAAATGCTTGAACTTCTTTTACACACATGCTCAACCAAGACCAAAACAAAAGATTGTACTGCCAAATTTACAAATGCTTTCACACTGTATGTCAGAAAAGATAACATGTTATAAACCTAACTTCTAGGCTAAAGTCAAACTGAACAGCTGTTCATATTGTTTACTTAAACACAAATATATCCCCTGTATTTTATTACTTTCCTACTGAAAAACAGCAGATTGAAGTTATGCAAATATATAAATCACAGCTGATTTCCATTAAATTTAATTGCAATTTAAAAAAAAAAAATATCCATAGCTCATCTGGAGCCATACTGCCTACTGTACAGCAGCTGCTGAAGAGCATCCAAAGACACAGTGAGGATCCGCCCAAACTGTAAACTTTTTTTCACAAATATTTACAAAATTCTAAAATGGAAATGTATGTATTTATTAGTTCTTAACCCCTTAACTGTCACCGTCCCACAGGTGGGACGTTTTCCATTATATTTTTAAAACAATAATATCTTAGTAAAAACCTAAGTAATATTGACAAACTATATATCATTTGAAAGCTTACAATCTCTAGTTTTCATATTTGGTAATTGTTTTTTAAAATAAATTACACAGGAGCAATAATTTATCAAATTGCAACAAGAATATTTCATACTCATTAGGCGTGTTTAGGTCTTTATTCTGAAATAGCGACAAACATGAAAAATCATGAAAGATTGGTAGAAACCTCAGATTATTTTCATGCCAAGAGTTCAAAAGACAACACCAATTCAATTTAATGTGAAAAAAGTGCTGAATTTTTTTTAAATATAAAGAAAAATATTATGTATTCTCGATTTGTGATGCGGCTGCGAGCTATAACGTGTTTTTTTGTGCTTTTATTAGAGGTTGAATTCAAATCAAATTCATCCAAACTGCCCATACTACTTCTGAATAGGATGTCTACTTCATAAATTGTTTGAAAATTATGGAAAAATATAGTTCAGATCACTAAAACCATATATGGAAATGGAGGCGCCCTTATATGGTCAGTAAGGAAGCTTGGATGTGATCTAATGAAAAAACTATGTGCCCAAACAAAATCTTATAGAAAGCTCATTTTTTTAGATATCAACCTCAAATTTGGAACACAACTTGTTCAGATTTTTGGTTTTGATTTTCTTGCAATTTTACAGTAAAAAATGTTTTGTAAAATATGTATTTTATATAAAATATAAATAATCATATTTTTACTTTGTACATTTTCATAAACTCAAACTTCTATAACTTTTTTTCTGTTTCACTATCATAATTTATTTTACTTCTAGAATAATCTGCCAAATGTCTTTTTTATGTTTATTTATTCATGGTTGATGTGACATGGAGCATGTTTTCAATGAGCCTGTCCATTTGATACATGATCATGAAATCCAGGGGGATTTTTTTTTGTCCTTTTTGTGGGAGGTTTTAGTAACAACACACTAGATGCTATTTTTGGTAAAATTTTCTGATCAGAAAGAACCCACCCTCATAAACTTTGTCCAATAATGATCAGGCAAGTCATTCAAATAAGTCTCAATGTCCAACCAGAGCAGCCAGAGCCGTATCTAAGTCTTGTAAGATCTCAGCAACTCAGTTGGCCTATGGGGTCTTTGAAAATGGATATTTACACAACCATTGTCCAATCCATGGCTGATTCTCTGTGGTTGCTAATCACATGTCCACGTGCAGTTTGAAAACAGCTTCTGATTGTTTGTAAACGTGCATCAAATGAACTGGCAATCAGCAGGAGCAGCCATTTCATTTGCACCTTCACTCCATGGTGTGTGACATGAATCCACAGAGGCCAAACAACCAATTTTATACACTTTTAGAAGTAATAGACCAGGTTTGTGAATCTGGTGAAGAAGAGCTGAATGAGGAATCTAGTGATGAGGAGCCAGATCTACTTTTTTCAGAAGTGAATGCATCTGATGCATCATCTCTAGATCGGTAAGTTGCATTATACTCTTTCCCAATTTGTGATAGGGAGCAGTGTGTAAATGTGATATGTAATTATGTGGGCCTATTCTATATATCTATATTTATATCTATATCTTGAAATATTTATATTTTTTATATATGTTAGGGAGCAGCATGTAAATGTGATATGTTATGTATATTTCTGTTGAAATATATCTCATGAAACACATTGCTATATTTGTAAATTTTATATATATATATATATTTGTATGTGTGTATTTTGTCTATATATATTTACATATTTATATATTGTTGTGATAGGCATTCAGATGATTCTTTTGATGAGGACTGCCAACCATCAACCTCTGTGGCATCATTTCCAACTACTGCTTCTAGTAGTTTTGGAGAAAGAGAAGGAGCCAGAAGCAAAGACAAAAAAAAAGGGAGAAGCAGTGACAGAGGAAGATGGAGAAGCGGTGACAGACGGAGAGGAAGAGGGAGAAGCAGTGGCAGACTGAGAGAAAGAGGGGAAAGCAGTGACAGAGGAAGATGGAGAAGCAGTGGCAGACTGAGAGAAAGAGGGGAAAGCAGTGACACAGGAAGATGGAGAAGCGGTGACAGACGGAGAGGAAGAGGGAGAAGCAGTGGCAGACTGAGAGAAAGAGGGGAAAGCAGTGACACAGGAAGATTGAGAAGCAGTGGCAGACTGAGAGAAAGAGGGGAAAGCAGTGACAGAGGAAGAGGGAGAAGCAGTGACAGAGAAAGAGGGAGAAGCAGTGACAGACGGAGAGGAATAGGAAGAAGCAGAAACCGAGGAAGAGGGAGAAGCAGCGGTAGAGGAAGAGAAAATGGTCATGGCAGAGAAAGATCTTCATCTGGCTCTAGTGGTGTTTCCACTAGCACCGATGATCGGTGGTACACCCAAGAAGAGCGTGATGTTTCTCCACCAGTAATAAAATTCAGACCAGCTCGAACACCTGGACCTCAAATTATTGAAACAGAATCCTACAGTCCTCTGCAGTTGTTTCAACTTTTTTTTTCATCCTCGGTTTGTCAGACCATCATCCGGAATTCTAACAGCTATGCTGCTGAGCACCTGGAGACAGCAAGAAGGCCAAGGCAGGAAATCTCCCTGAAGGACTTTTTCTCATTCCTCTCAGTAGTAATGTATATGGGTTTGGTGAAGCTGCCATCAGTTTCAGATTACTGGAATGGGTCCAGACTGTATGGCATTAGGTTTCCTGCATCAGTGATGTCCTGCAGGAAATTTCAGGCCGTGTCCTCAGCCCTCCACCTCAGCGATCCTAAGGTAGATGCTGAGAATGCAAAAAATAAAGGAACCCCTGCGTTTGACCGTCTGTGCAAAGTCAAACCTGTATATGAGCAGATTCGGGAAGGATGTAAAAGTTATTATCACCCACATCAGAAAATTGCCATTGATGAAAGAATGGTGGCTTCAAAGGCAAGGATTTGTCTGAAGCAATACATGAAAGCGAAACCAACAAAGTGGGGGTACAAGCTTTTTGTCCTGGCAGACTCCCTAAATGCATATACATGGGATTTTTTCATATATGAAGGGAAATCCCCAGTAGCTCAGAGCCAGCAAAGCAAAGGTCTGAGCTACGAATCGGTCATGGCTCTGGTGGATGAAAAGGTCTTGGGGTCAGGCTACAAATTATATGTGGACAACTTCTACACCAGCCCGATGCTCTTCAGGGACCTCCTCCAGATAAACATCTCTGCTTGTGGGACCATCAGGAACAACAGGGTGGGCTTCCCACAAACCACCCTAAACAAGCTGCCCAAAAATGCACCCCGGGGAAGCATAAGGTGGAAAAGGGACAACCAGCTTCTCTTTGTCCAATGGAAGGACACAAGAGGTATTCATGTGTTCCTCGTTCCATTCGGCAAATGGAGATCAGACTGTCCAGAGGAGAGTGAAGACAGGAGATGGAGAATGGACCATTATGACTGTTCCTATTCCTACAGTAGTGTCAGACTACAACAAGTAAGCAGAATTTTTTCAGTGGATGATGCAAAAAAAAAATTCAGATATGTTTATATATTTACGTATTGACTTTTGTTTATGTATGCTTTTTTTACACAGGCACATGGGAGGAGTGGATATGTCCGATGCCCTCATCGGTTACTACTCCGTGCTTCGAAAGACCAGAAAGTGGTACCGCTCCCTTTTCTTTCACTTTGTGGACATTGCGGTGGTTAATGCTTTCATTATCCACCAGCAGCTGGCTGCAATGCAAAGCAAGAGGGCAAAAAATCAGAGGGAATTCCGGGAAGCCCTTGTACAAGAGCTTGCAGATTGGGTGCCGCCTCCTGCTGCTCCTGCTGCTCCTGGTGCTCCTGCTTCTCACCATCCAGCAGGACACACTCCAAAGCACATACAACCTAACAGTAAAGTTAGAAGAAGATGCAGAATGTGCCACCAGAAAACACCTGTAATCTGCAGTGTGTGTGACTTGCCTCTCTGCTTCGTTCCAAAGCGAGATTGCTTCAGTCGCTGGCATGATGGTGAAAATTTGTAATCCTTAGCTCTGAATAGTTGTGAATAGTTGTAAATAGTTGCAAATAGTTGTAAATAGTTGCATATAGTTGTATGAACAGTTTGTCATTTGGATTTATATAACCACTGTAGATAATACTTTTTTGGTTTTGTTTTATTCCTATGTTCAAAAACAATTTATACACTTTTTTTTTTTAAAGTATATTCTGAGAATGTTTTGAATAAAAAAAAAATAAGAATCAAATTTTGTGTGTTGTGGTGTTGTGAGATCAAGTAGTAAAGAAGTGTCATCAATGGAGCATGGGAATCCCCAATGGTGGAAAAAATTAGACCTAGTGTCCTTTGTTGTTACAGCAGCTAAAAGTCTCACAGAATCTACAAGGTTTGTGATATCAATTCCAAATTTGGAACACAACTTGTATATATTTTTTGGTTTAAATTCCTAGCATTTTTAGGGTAAAACCTCTTTTGGATTATATATTTTTTCATAAAATAAAAATGTGTTTATTATAGACCTTTTTTATTATAATAAACTTAAATTGCTATAATTTTTTATTTATTAATTTTTTTCAACTGCAGACACTTGTACCATAAACCTCCAAGTGTTCCCTTAAAAACAAGACCAGAATCAACTTTCTATTAAAAAGCATTCCAGAATTACACCCATTTAAATTTGGACATCCCCTTTTTAAGTGTGAGCTCAAAAAGGGGGGTGACAGTTAAGGTTAAGCAGATCAATGTTGTTAAAGTGAAACTCTGAACACTTTATATATTTAAATCTTTTTTTTTTACACAATAAAACAAAACATCTTTCAGGATACAAGAATACAAAATAAAAAAAGTATTATCAACAGGTTTATCAATAGTTGAGCCCATGTTCATTTTATATATAACAATCTAAAATGCATCATGTCCATTCTAGCAGGTTTGTAGGTACAGAATGCCTATGTTAACATTGACAGAATAAACAGACCAGCACAAAAAAAAAACAAAAAAAAACAGAACACATCTCCTCCTGTTCCTTGTCCTAGCCCTGACCTGCTTTCCATTTATTTGGGTGATGTGCTGGCTCTGTAATATTTCATTTGAAAAGTTCATGATATGCATTTCAGTTTTCCACCATTATAGGCTCATTCATCATATTCTCCTCATCACCCGCAGAGTCCATTGCCTCTGATGATGACTCTTCATCACTGAGGGACTCTGCTGCTGTTCTTTTCATCCCTCTCTGTTTGGACAGAGCAGCGGCATAGCGAATGTTGTAAATGTTCCAGTCACAACTAGAAAGAAAACAAAAATGTTTAATCCTGATGAATAACTAGTGTGTGTGGTGTGTGTGTGATATATATATACACTCACCGGCCACTTTATTAGGTACACCTGTCCAACTGCTCGTTAACACTTAATTTCTAAGCAGCCAATTACATGGCGGCAACTCAGTGCATTTAGGCATGTAGACATGGTCAAGACAATCTCCTGCAGTTCAAACCGAGCATCAGTATGGGGAAGAAAGGTGATTTGAGTGACTTTGAACGTGGCATGATTGTTGGTGCCAGAAGGGCTGGTCTGAGTATTTCAGAAACGGCTAATCTACTGGGATTTTCACGCACAACCATCTCTAGGGTTTACAGAGAATGGTCCGAAAAAGAAAAAACATCCAGTGAGCGGCAGTTCTGTGGGCGGAAATGCCTTGTTGATGCCAGAGGTCAGAGGAGAATGGCCAGACTGGTTCGAGCTGATAGAAGGGCAACAGTGACTGAAATAATCACTCGTTACAACCGAGGTATGCAGCAAAGCATTTGTGAAGCCACAACACGCACAACCTTGAGGCGGATGGGCTACAACAGCAGAAGACTCCACCGGGTACCACTCATCTCCACTACAAATAGGAAAAAGAGGCTACAATTTGCAAGAGCTCACCAAAATTGAACAGTTGAAGACTGGAAAAATGTTGCCTGGTCTGATGAGTCTCGATTTCTGTTGAGACATTCAGATGTTAGAGTCAGAATTTGGCGTAAACAGAATGAGAACATGGATCCATCATGCCTTGTTACCACTGTGCAGGCTGGTGGTGGTGGTGTAATGGTGTGGGGGATGTTTTCCTGGCACACTTTAGGCCCCTTAGTGCCAATTGGGCATCGTTTAAATGCCACGGCCTACCTGAGCATTGTTTCTGACCATGTCCATCCCTTTATGGCCACCATGTACCCATCCTCTGATGGCTACTTCCACCATGTCACAAAGCTCTAATCATTTCAAATTGGTTTCTTGAACATGACAATGAGTTCACTGTACTAAAATGGCCTCCACAGTCACCAGATCTCAACCCAATAGAGCATCTTTGGGATGTGGTGGAACGGGAGATTCGCATCATGGATGTGCAGCCGACAAATCTGCGGCAACTGTGTGATGCCATCATGTCAATATGGACCAAACTCCCTGAGGAATGCTTCCAGCACCTTGTTGAATCTATGCCACGAAGAATTGAGGCAGTTCTGAAGGCAAAAGGGGGTCCAACCCGTTACTAGCATGGGGTACCTAATAAAGTGGCCGGTGAGTGTATATATATATATATATGAGAATTATAAATAAGAGAATTTAACTATATTTAAACTTTATCCACAAAATTACTAAGAAAGGAAAACTAATAAATACATATATTTCCATTTTAGAATTTTGTAACTGGTAAATATTTGTGAAAAAAAGCTTACAGTTTGGACAGATCATCACTGTGTCTTTGGATGCTCTTCAGCAGCTGCTGTACAGTAGGCAGTATGGCTCCAGATCTGAAAATGACACGCATGAACAATCTTACAGTGGTCACAACCACTGTGTCAACAATGTTGATACTCTGCATACAGCAGCACTGCAAAATGGGACTAATCTATATATTATCTAAAAAGATAATATATCATTTTTTTAATCTCTTTACCCGCCAGCATTTTTTAAAATAAATTTGCAAGCCAAAACGTTCAAAATTTTGAACATGCAATATATCAAAAGAAAGAACAGAGCCTCTGTATATATATATATATATATATATATATATATATATATATTTAATTTTTTTCAATTACTTGGGTAACAGTTGAATAGTTGAGATTGACAATACTTTGCAAAAAAAACAAACACAAAACAGCACAATTATTATAAGAATTCAATAACCAGTGTGAGCTTATTCTGAAAAGAGTTATGTTGCTGACCGATTCTTGAGCTTCTGTCCATGTAAGGTGAGCAGACACTGAGCCCAGCTGAGGTAAAACTGCAGGTGGTTGGACTTCTCCAATGTTGAGGCCACAAAGTTTAGAAGCTTATCCACATACACATCTGGAAGTGAGCTACATACCACTGTAACTGAAGCGTCAAACAATAACATGTAAAGAATGACAAGAAAATTATGCATTTTGAACAACTGTTTTAAAAGGGAACGCACTTTGGTCATAAGGGACTGCCTCCAGAACTTCTCTTATGAGAGGAATTTCGTTCAGACGAAAAGACAGCAGAATTGCAGATGCCCACTCTTTTTTCGTCACCTGTCGCTGTATGCTTGATGGTGTGACATCCATGTCCAGATCATAGGGGTCAAACACCAGTGAAGCATCAAGAGAGTAGATCAGCAAACCTTCAGAGGAGGCTGCTGCCCAACTGCGTCCTGAATGGAGAAGAATGCCAAAACTTCATTCTGTTCATTATTTAATGAAAATGTTGGGACGTCTTGGAATGTTGGAAATGTTTAGAAATATACTGAAAGGATTACTGATGTGCAATTTGTTATATCGCTCTTAATGTGTTGTACTGTATAAACAAAAACTATACCAGTAGGTGAGAAGTGGAGAGAGCTAACACGGATCTCTGGTTTAAAGCGTCTGGAGCTCATATCACCTGAGAGATATGGAGAGAAAGGCATTAGAGCAACATTATATCCAATTATACTTTCAATGCTCCTAAAAGCATAACGCTAAAAACTGATTGGCAGGTTTATTGATAAATGAGGAGTGGACTCACCTCTCTTGACTCCGGGAAGACTGAGCTCTATTCCGTCTCCATCCCCTGTGCCTTCATCCACTAAAGACAGATTACCAAACTCTGTCATCTTACGCCTGTCGAGGAACTCCTGAAAATACAAGAACATGACAGAATTGCTATATAAGCTAGTGTAAAATAATTTCGGAATGCTAATCTAATGATTACAATTGATTTACAGGCATGTTAATAATAAACAGGAAACTACTTTTTAAAGTGGTCATTTTATTTCTGATTCCTGAGGTGCACTTATGCCTTTGCGCAAGTAGGTTTTTTCCCTCTGATTTAAACATTTCAAATAGTCGGGTCTCTTTTAAAGGGGACATTGGATGCAAAATTACATTTTACATGGTGTTTGCATATGAATGTGTCCCAGCAGTGTGTGACCACAACCACCCTACAATGATAACTCCAAAAAACCTTAACCATCTCCATTATCAAGCCGTTTTGATTTTCTGAGCAGTATGACCCCGCTGACGGACTGTTAGCGTATAGGCATTGTTTCCGCCCTCAGCCAGTTGTACACTGTCCACCATTTTCTCCGTTCTCGAGCAGCAATAATGTCTTGTAAGCAATGTTGTTGGATGTAAGAGTGAACATAACATTCATTTACTCCCGACATCAGAGATGCTGAAGACGCAGTGGATTAATTTAAGTTTATGGGGGCAAATTCCCTTCAAAAATAAAATTTGTTTGTGTCTGCGTGAATCATTTTACACCAGACTGCTTTGTGAATAAGGGTCAATACAAAGGGACAATACAAAACATAGGTTTTGCTAAAAAGTTGTTACTCAAGGATGGATCAGTACCAACTGTTCATGATCCAGCTTATAGTCCCCGGAGCGATACTAGTTACAGCAGTAATGAAAGGGAGAGCGTGCACTTTATTACAGTTCATAGGAGTTGTTTTACGGATATAAAGTTTACTAGTTTATTAAGCACCCCCCGAAAAGACACAAGCTCTGTATATATTGTTTTACTGTTAGTTGTAAGTGTTTTTGTGTAATTTGCTGTGTGCATGTTGATGATAATGCAAGGGAGAGAGAGATTTTATGGATAAGACTTTAATGTGCACTTCTTATAATGTTTTATTAAGCTCTTACAGTGATTTTCTGGAGTGAAAACGGATGCTTCATGTTTTGTGTGATGTACAATGAACAAAACTCATCAGTAAAGTTTTGGCCATCATTCGGACGGGGTCCGCTATAGCAGGCTTGTATTAATAGTGGATAAAAGTAAGATGACAACATAAGTTATAACTGTAATTAAACTAAACTATACCCGTTCTATCTCAATGCAGCATATATTCTCTTGCTCTGTAGGTATCATTGTCCGACTCCGGTTTGAACTGAACACCGCTACTGACAGTTTCTGATATTTTCAGTGCGTGAGATTGTCCTGTTTTGTGCTGGTATGAGCTATTAAAGCTCCACCCTCTACTTGAAAGGGGGCCTGGATGACCAGCTCATTTGCATTTAAAGGGATACTCCACCAGTTTTTCATATTAAACTATGTTATTCCCTTAACTAAGACGAGTTGATACATACCTCTCTCGTCTCAGTGCGTGCACTATATCGCTCTGTATTGCCGCAAAACTATGTTAGCACTTAGCTTAGCCCAGTGCATTAAATATGGGCCAAAAAGAGAAGCGACCAAACACTTCCTCGTTTTCCCTATTTAAACACAGTTACTCGAGTAGTGTAACTCGACCTAGGCTGGTGACACAAAATAAAACGTTGCGCTTTTCTAAGCGTTTAAAATTGATGACTATATTGTATGGCGGAATACCATAACAAGTGCTTTTGAGCACTTCGACTTGGCGCAATAATATCTTCACTCGTGAAAAGTCATCTTACCGGCTCCCGCTTCCTCTCTCCCTCCCTCTCATTTCCGTCAATACAACCAACATGACTTTTACTACCTGTGCTATTAGCAAACTGCAGATCATTTGCAATGGCGGACTTTGTAGATGATTATGACTTCTTTGTAGCAGACCCAGAGCCATATCTGTTTGAACCCGAGTACACGGAGGAGGAATTAGCTCTTATGGACCGTGAGAGGGAAGAAAGATATGATCCAGAACAGACCGGAGCTGGCAAAAGACCACGGGCAAACAGCAATTGGTGGTGCAAGTGTGACTGTTGCGAACAGATGCCGACCGAAATTGAGAGCCTGTGCTGTTTAGAATGGGACCAGGTATTGCCATCGAAGGTGGGGGTCAGTGTAGATCCAGAAGACCCTGGACAAATCGCATGTGTCGCGGCAAGCGACGCGTTTGCAGCGATGATTCACCCGGCAGTCGTAAAAATTTTCTTTCCTCTCACGGTCCATAAGAGCTAATTCCTCCTCCGTGTACTCGGGTTCAAACAGATATGGCTCTGGGTCTGCTACAAAGAAGTCATAATCATCTACAAAGTCCGCCATTGCAAATGATCTGCAGTTTGCTAATAGCACAGGTAGTAAAAGTCACGTTGGTTGTATTGACGGAAATAAGAGGGAGGGGGAGAGGAAGCGGGAGCCGGTAAGAGGACTTTTCACGAGTGATGATATTATTGCGCAAAGTCGAACTGCTCAAAAGCACTTGTTATGGTATTCCGCCATACAATATAGTCATCAATTTTAAACGCTTAGAAAAACACAACGTTTTATTTTGTGTCACCAGCCTAGGTCGAGTTACAATACTCGAGTAACTGTGTTTAAATAGGGAAAACGAGGAAGTGTTTGGTCGCTTCTCTTTTTGGCCCATATTTAATGCACTGGGCTAAGCTAAGTGCTAACATAGTTTTGCGGCAATACAGAGCGATATAGTGCACGCACTGAGACGAGAGAGGTATGTATCAACTCGTCTTAGTTAAGGGAATAACATAGTTTAATATGAAAAACCGGTGGAGTATCCCTTTAAAGGGGGACACACAAAAACGAGACGTTTTTGCTCAGTGGAAAGTGGAAATTTCAACATGTTAAAAATAATGATCTATGGGGTATTTTGAGTTAAAATTTCACATACACACTCTGGGGACACCAGAGACTTATTTTACGTCTTGTAAAAAGGGCATCCAATGTTCCCTTTAAGACTTCTATGTAAATGACCATTGCTATTATTGGCAACATCTTTGAACCACACAGTATTGTTACAAATATTGTGTTACAAATATCCAAATTATCACAGAAGTACAGAGATAAAAGTTTATAGTTTGGATAAACATGGAAGTCTACCTTAGCAGTCAAAACAGAGCAAATCACCTTTTAAAAACTAACTTAGTGTTTCAAATAACAGGGGCACGTTCAAGTTCAAAATGGAGCGCAACGTTTTGCTACGGTTTCCGGGTTGAACGTCATGTTTCCTGGAAACGGCGTGCACCGGTGTGCAACTAGGTTTGAGATACGTTTTCTCTTGTTTGGTGGGTGTGTCAGAACTGCAGTCCAATCAGCAGCAACATGTATACAAAGCACGCGGTATTAAAGTGAACTCGTACAATGGGTTCAAGGAATGTAATTTACAAATGTGTTCGATGCAGCTCGGTATACGCAACAACTGAGGATATTAGAAGACATGTTTGTCGTAAGTTTTATTGTAAAAATATAGGATATCAACAATGATATAGTTGTGTAACAAATGATATAGTTGTGTAACAATGATATAGTAGGTATAAACAATGATATAGTTGTTTATACCTGTTTTAATTCTTATTTGTTTTGATTATTTTAATTTCTTCTATGTAAAGCACTTTGAATTACCATTGTGTATGAAATGTGCTATATAAATAAACTTGCCTTGCCTTGCCTTTATATTTTTAGCTTCATTGCAAGTGTATGACATTTGGTATAGAAATAAACAATGGTAATTAAGTGCTTTTCCTAAAAATGAGAAAGAAAATACAGGGTATTAAAACAGTATGAACTACAAATAAAGTCAGTATGTGAGGCAAAATAGATGCGTTTTAGTCTGAATTAGGTAAGATGTGTGCTTCCATTTCAGTTTCCACAAATCCCTTCACTCGATTGGGATGTTCTCGTGTTCTGGGCGGCAAGTGCAGTAACTGTAACATCGGGCATATTTTGTAGTATTAAACACATATTTATACCGACTTCATCCGGCTCCGAAAATTCTTCACAAAGAACACAAAGAATGGCCTTCTCAGCTGCCATAGTTGCAACTCTTGCATCATCAGAACTGTGTTCAACGCATCACCGTTTCGGTTTAAAAAACGTTGTGCAACGTTTTGTCGGGGCTGAACGCAGCCCAGTTGTATCGATTATATCGTTACACCACTAGGTGACGTCAAGTGACTGTTAAAAATGTATTTGACATTGAATGATTCATTCAAAAGATTTGTTCAAAAACATTGATTCATTCAGTAATGAAACAAATGAAGAAGTTATGGGAGTCATTGAATCATTCATTCAAAACCATTTTTTAAAGCATTCAATTACATTTAATATTTTTAGATAAACTGCAGCAATATTTTTTTTGTCCTCTATTAAATAATTATTCCTAGCTAGTTTAGCCAAAGCTAGTTTAAACTTGTAAAGATTGCTCCATTTAGGAATAACCGGACCACACAATGGCCCTCATTTATCATTCTTGCGTATATATTGGCGTAAGATTATGCTTACACTCCTCTCACCGCCTGATTTATGAAGCTGTGCGTACCTTTGAAATCCAGGTGTACGCATTACCTGCCCTTGATAAATCCCGCGGCTGAAAACGATCGTCATTAGAATAACACGCCCCTATATATTCAAGTCTCCGCTTCCCCCACACCCTCATTTTACGCCATGTACACACGGAAGACGGCACAGAAGAGAAACTTCTCCGACGTGGAGCCGAAATGACCTATCACAATGCATTATTTTACAGCACGTCTTTTGAAACAATTAGCATTCAATTTTGAATCACGTTACATGTATTGGGGTGTACAATAGTGATGATGTGATGTGGAGTACCATTCATTCACATTAATAATTGCATGACAATTTGTAATATTCTTATTATTATTATGATCTTTATTATTAATGACGCTTATTGTTATTTAGAAGAAGAACGTCGTTATTATTATTTGTATTATTATTATTATTTAAAAGAAGAAGAATGTATTTTTTATTATTTTGTCAGTCTGAATAATTTTTTGGTCATTGAAAGCCTTTCATTACCGAACCCAGTCCGTGCGCACCTGCCGGGCCTAACCATGAAACGTCAGGGTAAAGCGCACAGGCTCGCAACTGAAGGAATACATATGGCTACAAATCAAATGCTTTGGTAAAGTCACACAAATTAAACATTGAAGTCCATGTTGCACAAAAATAAACACTGAAGTTTATCATTTCTATGTTGTTGTTGTTGGTCATAATATATCATATCTTTTAGTTTGTCAGTGCGTTTTGTGGTGTTAGGAATTGTTTTTCTGCGCATTTCCGCACTAACTCAAAACGTGCGTACACCACCTCCTGAGCTGGCGTAGGATTTGAGTGTGCCGTACGCCAACGTCCATATTGATAAATCTCAAAGTCACCGTGGTTTTGGGTGTACGCCAGGTGTACGCTGGAAATTTGGTGTACGCACTTTTGATAAATGAGGGCCATTATGCGCAGAGATGTGGAATAAAACATAATTCACTTATCTTGATTCTAGATGCGTTCTTTCTGAAAGCGTTACTGCAGACTGCTAACAGCAACACTACCGGTATTTGTTTGAATGTTGAGCCGCAGCTCATTGGCTGCTGATGCAACAGCAACCAATCAGCTGTGCTATGATGATGTGATCGCTTCCAAATGAGTTAAAGCAGGGTTTCTCAACCTTTTGCCTACTGTGACCCAATTTTTTTTTGTATGCCAGTCATACGACTCACTAAGGCAGGAAATAAATCAGCAACTGAAATGCCTCTTTAGACATAGGCTACACCGTATATGCTTATAATTAATTTCACGAAAACACAAACATTTTCAATAATTAGGCAGACTATGAGGCAAACCGAATTTGGAGACAACGAGCATATGAACCGTTGTGCCGTGCAGCTTATATTGATAACACAGTAAAAATGCCCCTCCCGCACCCAAAACCAGTTGTCTGTGGATGAGAATCCGAAACAAGGACTGGTGGGACGTGGTCCTGCTCCACTTCACAGACGCTGAAGCCCCTTTCACACAGAGATTCCGGAAAATACACGGATAAAGCGACCCGGGATTTGACCCGGGTTCGTTTGATTTTGGTTCATTCACACTGCCAGTGATTTTCCGGAATCAGAGGGTGCGTTCACACACAACCCGTAAAAATCCCATAAAGACACGTGACATCGATGTGACATGTAATGTCTCAGCAGCATGTATAGTTTGCTTATGAGCTGCGATTTCTCTCTGGAGAAACCACGCTTGTGCATTTTTTTCTCTGATTCGATCATAAACTAGCGCATTACGTACCGTTTCACTAGCCTGCTTTCACTTCACTTCAGCGTCATCATTACGACACGGCATTGGTTACGGCTTTTGTTCACACAGCGCGCGTCCCGGGACTGATCCCGGCAATGTTACTAGGTCCCCAACCCGGCATCGATCCTGGCATCAATCCCGGGTCATGTTTGCGTTCACACAGAAGGCGTTCTGGCAATTTCCTGGCAATTTCCCGGGATCAACGCGCTGTGTGAAAGGGGCTTGAGTGAAAGGAGAATTTTATAATGACGGGACACTCATTTAGATTACACTTTATTCAACAGGAAGCTCGATCAGCACGTCATTACGCTATTTCAACGTCATTGCACATGCGCAGTCCTTTCGGTTTTCAATCTGATCAAGTGTTTACATGTTCTCTCGATCGGATTAGAAAAGGAATAAACCACCCCTTTCAATCCGATCAAAATTTCATTTGAATTGTGCTATGCTGTTCCCTGCTCCAGTTCGCAATTTGGCGACCCCTAGAGGTAACGTGCCTCTAAGTAGTACATGTGCTGTTCAGCCAATTTGTTGTCAGGCATTTGAAAGAGCACACAGATGATTTCCATCTCCATTCATACTTCACTCTTGACAAGGCATTGTCTGTAAGTGTTTTCTAAAATCAATAATGTTATGAAAGTTTGGTGTTTGTCATATATTGTGGTGTTGTATTTGAATTGGACTATTGGAATGTTGTCTATGCTATTATGTATGCTATGCTATCTATATTTGAAAATGGATGTATCAGATGAGCATAAACGTCTTCTAAGTGTCTTGTAAGTTAATGTATTTCTATTGTTGTTTTTTGCAGTTTTACACCGCTTCCATTAAATGCACTTGAAGTCAGCTCTGTCTTGGGTACTTTTTGGAGGAGTGTTAACCCTCTGGGGTCGGCAATCACGCCGGCGTGATCTGCTCGTTTATTTTCTTATCAGTGCAAAAGAGACTCAAAATACTCAGTTGATTTTGATCTTACATTTAAGGGTTATACATCATTAGATCCTGTTAAGTTTAGATTTTTTTTGTGGATACTCACAATAAAAACAAAGTGTTGTGCTTTTCACCAAATAAAGAAAAACAAACATGATGCGAGTTCTGCGTTCTCTCTGTCAGTGAAGTCCATTCTGAAACGCGTCCTAAGATTAACTGTAACTCCGCGATTACTTGTCACACAGGCACGAGAGATTTTTCTTTATGAAGCTTGAATTCTCTTCTTTTAAATGATGTAATTTATATAAAAAACAAATATTCTCAGTTTATGCAATCTGTATGAAAAGAGAGTGCTGTCAGTATTTTTTTCCCCAGCTCATTACACTTCATTACGCGTTAATCTGACACGCCCACTGAGGACGCGCGCTATTCAAACGCAAATGTTGAGGCAAGCCATGACAACGCCCACATCAGCCGTTCCACCGCGGCGGTAAAATGTGTGGTGTATTTGCTGCCTTTTACCGCTAAGAGGCGCTACAATCATAGACTCTGGAAAGTGTTCGTTTATTCCGGTTTATTCTCTCTAATGCGTAATCTGCTGCCGCACCGCAGCTGATTCAGAGCGATTGAAAGCTGGTAGCAGATGAATTCAACAAGTGAAACGTAGTTAAAATAATTCATAATCACAATACTGAAATTAGGCTACTGAAATGTAATTGAATAAATAATGAAAACATTTCAACATAAAACAGTGCAATAAAAACATTTAGGCTATATCAATGAGGCTTTACAGCTTTCACAGCGTACAGACGGTATAGCTCAGTGATCAACGCAACAACACGAGCTTCGAGGAGCTTCAATCGACCCGAGATCGAATCTCAATGTAGCATAGGCCTACATGTTGTTAACCGATGTTGTCCTACAGCGTTTATATTTTACCACCTTGATGCTTAAATAGGTAACTGTTTATAACTGTTTACTTAATTAAACAAAACAAAACTCTTGACTTTAAATATCATTACAACGTAAATTTGCTACATTCCTGTAGAACCGCAGCCGCTGCACAAACGACAAAAACTGAAGGAAGATTGTCAGCCGATTGCATCAGAAAATGAAAAAGAAGAAGCTCGTCTTTAGTCTGCTAAATTATTGTGTAATGTAAAAGAACACAAAAATTACTTATGTTTGAAACCAAGTTCGAACATTTCAAGGTTTAAATAAAGTGTCGGGACAGTTTTTTAAAATTTAAAACAGGGTTGCATCGGGTTTAGAGTTTATTTCTTTTGCGATGTAAAATAAGAAACACTAGGCTAATCTTATTCTTGCGACATTTTAAATTTGTATTGCCAAAGAAATTACAGCTAAATTAAACAATTAAAACAATACAAAACGAAAATTGTCCAAAGAAACATATTTAAATTAAAAACATGCGTTTTTCTTTGCCTCTCTCGCGCTGGATCTCTTTTTAACAAGTTTATTTAGTCTCCCTCGCTCTGATAATACTACTGTAGTAATACGTCTATATGTCGCTGCGTGTCAGCCATACAAATCACGAAAAAATTATTTAGCCTTTAATTGTTGCTTCAAAGACACAGCATGCCTTGTTGAATTCACCGTACAATAACTTCAATTGAAATTTTGTGTGAAAAAAAAAAACTTTAAATAGGCTACAATAAATAAACTACAATATTTATAATTTAATAAAATATGGGGCCTACATTTGTACACAGATTTATCCTTACAATAATTTTGCCTGCTCATCAGGCTGGCTATCCGACACTCTCCATATGAAAGAGGAACATTAACACCTTTGTCCAGCAACTGTCCCTCCAACCCCCCACAGGCTATCGGAGTCTGAGGCTGACTTAACACAAAGAGAAGTCGCAATTCACACTTAAATCGCTATTCTAGACAGTGTTGATAATGAAGGAATTAAATGGAATTACATGTAGCCTAGTGATATTTCTGTCATAAAAGTTTATTACTAAATATTTCATTATTTCAATAATTGATGAAATAAAACTGATTTGGGGCAGCTTTTTCCAAGCAAAACTAAATATAATCTTAAAAAAAACGCTTGTTAATTTGTTGTCATGAACAAAATGTTCAACTCAATATTAAAGTCTACAGGGATCTTTGGATCCTTACAACCAGGCATGCAATTTGTGAATTAAAGGGGTCATATAATGCCATTTTTGTACAAGCTAATATGATTCTTTAGAGTCTAAATTAAAACTTTGTAATATACTTTAATAAAAAATTCTCATTAGTATTGTAAGAAAACCCTTATTTTACCTGGTCAAAAACAGCTCTGTTTTCAGCACGCCGTTTCAGTGCATATGACTTTAAATGATCATGAGCTTTGCCGACTCCGCCTCTCTGTTCTGTGTACACCGTTTGTAACACAATACCATAACGCGTTGTTCATTATAGATGTGGGATTATGAATTATATTGAGAACGTCGTACATAGAAAACATGCCGTAATGTACCCTGAGTGTAAGCCTTAGCCGCATTCATTGTGAAGCGTGCATCTAGCGATTTGCAAAGATTAATATAAATATTAAAGATTAATAAAACGATACACTCACTTCAGTTATTTTGGAGGTTCAGCAGGAACACGAATAGTTGGTACTTCTTAGCAAAACCAGCTTTATACTGACCCTCGTTTATAAGCAGTCTGGTGTGTGAAATGATTCGCGCAAATATGAAAGCATTGACGTTGCTCGTGGGGAATATTCCCTTCGAAAACAAACTCAGCCACTGCGTCTTCAGCGGTTCGGATTTAGGAACATTAAAATGACTGCTGTGTTCGTTATTACACCCAAGAACAGAACACCACAATCGCTTAGACGCCATTCTGCTCATAGACAGTGCTCCAGCATATCAACAATGACCTCGCCGGTCCGGTCCGCGCCGCGCGGACTATGATTGACAGGACGAGCGAGGGCGGGTCTGTGTTGAAACCCGGCTGTCAATCAACAATCGTGGGAGGGGCGTCCGTTTTATTGACGTCACAAAAACGAACGGCTCAATTTGAGGCAGGGGAAAACATATAAGGAGATTAAAACAAAAACACTGGATGGAATTTTATCATTATATGATGTTTGTGTACAGGCACTGCCAACACACATTTCAGTACAATCAACTTGTAAAAGTGCATGTGCCATTATATGACCCCTTTAAGTTTTTATTTTATTTTGTATTATTCAAATAAATATCGAAACACGGTGCTTCGTGGTAATGCTGCTAAATTAAATAACATTTATAGAACAATTATGAACTTAAATGAAACAATATCGCAACATTTCGACAAATACATTATTTGATCGGTTTTAACATTTTAATTCAGGGCGATTTAGCCTACATTTAATTAGAGCGAGATTTTCACCCTTGTCTTGTCATTTTCTCATTGGGAAGCGCATACATTACATGTTTGAGTAGATCCTCTGTACCTCTCGTTTTCATATGGATTAGCCTATAATCAGATAACATTTATTAGCCTAAATATTTAGACATTTAAAGGCTTTAGACATAGCCGATTTCTTATCGTGACTGAGCTGAAGTGGCTTTCGGTTCATTTTTGTGACGCGCAGTTCCCGGAGACAGAGACGACAGATATAGCCTACTGTTTTTGTCGTTAGCCTAATATGAATACAAGTTTACAGTTTTGAACGATGTAAGCTACTCTACTCTTATCTGTATGACCAAAAAATTACGGAGTCGCCTACTAAGTTATTTTAGCTGTAATAATGAGAAAAATAAATTAATCTAAATGAACGCGCCGCTGCGTTTGTCAAACACTAACTCACCATGCCAGAATAAAACCCGACTTTAGAAAAATGCATAGGGCCACTCGGCGTGGTGTGCCAAAACACTTAATTATAAACTTCAATATTTCATTCAAAATAATCTCAACACGCTTTGTGAAATTTGAAAAGCCGTGCATGCATTAAGGCCACTGGAACTAATGAACAACTGAAACGCTGGTTTTGATTTTATTGTTTGTCGTTTAAACGTGCCTGTTGCATATCTCTATTTTATAAATTTGATATTGGTGAAGTAGCCTATAGCATTGATTAGCTGTGGAGGGAGGGGTGTGGGGATTAAAATAATTCAGCAGAAGCAGGGATGTTTAGACCAGAAGGAAATCACAATACCCCCTGGCAAATCACACTTTACTTAAAACCATGTTTTTAAAAACTCTAGGTTGTAGGGAACAGACCTCTCTGCCATGCGCGCGCACGGTTTGGAGCACAATATCTGTCTCGCATGCACGCTCGCTCTAGATAGATTACGGGATATTTTAACTAATTTGCGGTATAATAACTAGTCGATCACGAGTGGCTCAACAGGTAGATCTATAGATAAACTATATCTTTCAGGAATTTGCCCGACCGGGTTGACACTTCAGCGTGAGAAATCGGGGGTGTGGCGTGAGAGCCTGGAATAAAAAAAATAATAAATATATAGCCTATATATATAGGCTATATATAATTTATTTTTTTACAGAACTGCTTTTGAAATTACGATTGGTAGCCTATTATTATACAGATGCAAAGTCGTTCTGTTGGATACTATTTTGTTCCTTAAAAATGGAAATGCATGATAATTGTATTTTATAAATATAAGCAAAAAAAAAACTGTATGGTGTAACAGAGTTTTAGAGCTAGACAAATCTCTCTGCAATAATAAATATAAAATTTACAGCAGACCATGTTTGTGCGGGATTTGAACCCGTGTCATCTTGATGATGAACCGTAAGTTCTACCGCTCGGCTATGAATTTTCTCACTGAGAAATACCCAAACGTTTGTTTCTCACATGAGCGAGAAAACGTTTTGTCTTTAGCCTGTGAGAGTGTAGGCCTACTTTAGCCTTTTAAAGTTTTAAAAGATTATTTCTTATCTGTATGACCAACAATTTGTTGTAGGCTTATTTGGAAATTACCATAACTTGTAGTATTTCATCCTTAGGCTACTGTTAATAGACATTAGCCCCACTTACGTTTTGCTAAATGTCCCTTTGCGCCACCTGGCGGTCATTTCGCGAACGACTTTGCAATGCGACTGGTTTATTTTTACCGCGGTGGATGGCTAAAAATGGTATGTGGATGGCTAAAAGGTGTGACTATAAATGTGCTTTTGGCTTTCATTTATATTTTGATGTTTGTATATATATATATATATATATATGTGTGTGTGTGTGTGTGTGTATAAACATTTATTTATTTATATACACTACCGTTCAAAAGTTTGGGGTCGGTACGATTTTAAATACTTTTAAAAGAATTCTCTTCTGCTAACCATGGCTGCGCTTATTTGATTAAAAATACAACAAAAATCAGTTATAGTATTAAATATTATCTCCAGTGTAAATCAGCTGTTTTCTGTGTGAATATATAGTAAAGTGTAATTTATTCCTGTGATCAAAGCTGAATTTTCAGCATCACCAGTGTCAGGGTCTTCAGTGTCAAATGATCCTTCACAAATCAGTATAATATGAGGATTTGATGCTCAAGAAACATTTATTATTATTATCATCAATGTTGAAACAGTTGTTGGTCTGTCAGTTGTACAGTTTTTTTTGTTTGTTTTAGGATTCTTTGATGAATAGGAAGTTCAAAAGACTTTTGTAACATTATAAATGTCTTTACTGTCACTTTCGATCAAATTAATTATTCCTTGATAAATAAAAGTATTGATTTCTTTCCTCCAAAAAATAAAAATAAAATTCTCACTGACCCCAAACTTTTGAACGGTAGTGTATATATATTGTCCTTGCATTCTTTCTTGTGTGACACCCCTGAATGAAAGGCTCATTAGTATGCAGACTGCTCAGGTGAGAACTGCCTAATTATTCATGAGGGGGTTGGGCCGTTCCGCCCATCCGCATATTGCCTTTGCAAACAAAAAAAGTTTTTCACAATTTAAAACAATCTATTGTTTTATGTGAATGGATAGGCAGAATGATTTTCAGATCAATTTGAAGCAAAAACTCTAGGCGATAACATCCACTAGTCAAAAGTCTTCTGGACAAATATTTAGTATGTTATTTGTGGCCTTATATTAGAAACTTTATTTTTTAGTTTTTTCAATAACCACGCATAAACAATATTCTCTCAAAAATACAAACATGTACATACATGTTGCTCACATATTATGGTAGCCCTGTGTGTGCTATATAGAGTGTAATTTCACCTGTGCCATTAATATGTTTATAAGCAACTGAAAAAAGCACAAATGTCAGAGCATGCCAAAACATCTCAAGGACCCCGAAAACACCTCAGACCCCAGAGGGTTAAGCTTGCTGCATAGCTATGTATCAGTACACATAGTGAGGGCAGTAAAACAGACTCAATCGGATCGATTAAGGTGTTTACATGAAGGCTTTTCAGTCCGATTGAGCCGTCGATCCGATTACTAACAGATTATTTGGTTGCATGTAAACGTATGAGCCTTTTGTGAAACGCAGAACACAGAGAAAGTCTCGCGACCGCCTATAGAATGATCCGGGTCGTGACCCACTGGTTGAGAAACACTGAGTTAAAGTGCTATAAAGTGAACATCAGCCTGTGCCATCTAGTTTCATGCCAGAACTAGGTAATAATGTGAGGCAAGCACGTCGCATGTATCTGACCCATTTTTAACGGCATTCAGTATGGGATTTGTCTGTTCATAGATTAAGTAATTATTTCAAATGGATCATATCGACTAGGGCTGATGACAAGCCATATCGCATTAATATCACGGGCAATACGTCCGCGATATTAATGCGATATGGCTCAGCTTGTCAGTTAATTACGGCTCTTTGTAGTAAATGCCGCTCCATCTGAAAGCAGGTGAAGGCGATTTACTACTAATCAAGGAACCGGCTTTACTGACGGGATGCGCATAACAATGTGATGCGATATATCGCCCAGCCCTAATATCGACTGTCTCCAGGGGTGGGGTTAGACTAGCCTTTGTATTCATCTCTATTATGTAATAAAACCTAGAAGTGGAAAACAATCATTTTTGGAGCTTGGTTTCAATAAAAGCTGTTTTTGGACTAACAAGGACCTAACCTTCTGAGTTCTAAAACTTACAGTATGTTTTTAATCACACAATGACCTATTATGTCAAAAGATGACTTTATATGACTGCTTTAATAAGTTAATTAGTAGACTACAACAACTATTAATAAACTAATTTACTCAAGAAATACTCTTAATATGATAAAAATAGCAGTTGTGTTATGTCTAAATCTGCAGTGAGTACAAACAAGCAAGTACCTCCATAGCGTCCAGAGAGAGATTACAGGAGATCTCAAACTTCTTCATCAGGATTTGTTCCTTGATGTTATAAATGCACACAAACTTTGACTGCCCACCTGCAAGAATCGAGTCACCATCCGCAGAGTAGCACAAGGAGGTGAAAGACCTACAATAGACAATAAACAGTTAGAGGAAATAAGCGATTAAAGGAGAACTCCGGCGCAAAATGAACCTTTGGTCTAATAAAACATTGGTACCTAGTCAACCGTTCTCTGAGATTTGTTTTCATGATAATCGAATGTAAAGAGTTTTATCTCTAAAAACGGTTTAGCGTATGACGCTAGTAGGGGTGGAACGGTACACAGAAGTCACGGTTCGGTTCATACCTCGGTTCAGACGTCACGGTTCGGTACGATTTCGGTACAATGGAGTGAATAGCAAAACAAAAATATAGAAGGCTTTTTATATAAATGTCTTAAGCCTTGTATTTTTTAAATAAGTTTTATTAATAAAGGCATATAACCAGTTTATTTGTAGTGCACTGACAGTAGTTTTATATAATTAGTTTATTAATTAAATTATTAAAAAGACGAAAAGACCTTGAGATATGTTTGGTAATTGTACCTGAATGAATTTAAAATTAATTTGCTATTTCAGATCAATATATTTGTTTCCTTCATTTTAATTAACCCTAACTTTATTCTCATCTGAATTATAAATAATTGATTTCCGTATAAAATAATACTACCACTAAAAACTTTTGTCAACAGTTGTAGGTTACAGTTTGATAAGAGTTTAGAGTGTGACAAAAGCACAATGTTGTGTTTTATTGCGAGTGTACACAAATATAAGTAAACAATTTGCAGTTTTAATGATGTCCTGTATGAAAAAAATGACGGAGTATGTTTTTATGTTTCCACTGTTTGATCGCCCATGCCTCTCTCACACACACACACACGCCCGAGTTCGATCGCGCGATTCGCGCCCGCCCCGCGCCTCTCTCTCTCTCTCTCTCGCACGCGCGCGCACACACACACACACACACACACAGTTCGATCGCGCGATTCGCGCCCGCGCCTCTCTCTCTCTCGCACGCGCGCACACACACGTCACACACACACTGTTAATCGCGCCTCTCTCTCTCTCTCTCTCTCGCGCACACACACACACACACACACTCCAGCATTGCAATCTTGATCGCAGCCTGTTCATTGCTGCGTTCACAGTCACACCAAAAGCGAATTGAGCGAAATTTATCGCTATTTAAGAGGTTTTTTTTTTTTTTTTTGTACCGTGTATTCTCCGTGCAAATTCGTGCACCGAACCGTGACGCCCGTACCGTTTCGGTTCAATACGAATACATGTACCGTTCCACCCCTAGACGCTAGTAATGGGGGCATTTAATAAGTAAAAAGAAATCGCTAGTTAATACCACTAACAAGGCTCAAAATAGCCCCACACTAACACAGTAACATAATGAGGGTCCCTACATGCAAAACGAAGCATTGAGAATGCATTGAGCATTGTAAGTGTACAGACCGTTTAATAAGAAGATAAAGATAAAGACAGTCCACTTCGTGTATACAGACAGGAGCCATCTTTGGAAAACAGTCTCGACTAGTCAAACCACGAACGCCATTCATACAGTTCAGAAGTTCACTGAACTTCATACAGTTCAGCTCACTTTTAGCACGTCGTTCGTGGTTTGATTAGTCGAGACTGTTTTCCAAAGATGGCTCCTGTCTGTATACACAAAGTGGACTGTCTTTATCTTTATCTTCTTATTAAACGGTCTGTACACTTACAAAGTTCTCAATGCTTCGTTTTGCATGTAGGGACCCTCATTATGTTACTGTGTTCGTGTGGGGCTATTTTGAGCCTTGTTAGTGGTATAAACTAGCGATTTCTTTTTACTTATTAAATACCCCCATTACTAGCGTTATACGCTAAACAGTTTTTAGAGATAAAACTCTTTACATTCGATTATCATGAAAACAAATCTCAGAGAACGGTTGACTAGGTACCAATGTTTTATTAGACCAAAGGTTCATTTTGCGCCGGAGTTCTCCTTTAATACCGTTTTTAAATACACCTAGGTTCAGCAGGGTAAAACAAGTTTATTTGGGGTGGAAATATTTAGGCACCTCAGAATTCATTCTGTTGTTAATTCAGGGAGTCATAAAGCGATACGATCGACAAACTTTAAATCCTTGATTTTAAAATATGCTGCGCTATATCCAGTTGCCCACTACGCCATAATCATGCTATTTTCGCTGTGTGCTGTATGTAAAATGTGTTACCTTATTTAAATAATAATAAAAAATTATTACCAGTGTGCACGAATTTACCAGATTACTGAGTGCCCTATTGGTTACAGTGTTTACTTTTTATTCATAGATTTTTAAACTACTACTTTATTTGTGGAAAAATACTGTAATAGGATTACAGAATCAAAAAGTTGCCATCTAAAGTATAAGCATGTTTATTTTAAATATTTTTTTCCTATTCATTTAGTTTTCATATTCATTCATTAATAGTAATTTGTATATACATATACATGTATATGTGCAATTACACATGCAGAGGGAGCATGTGAAACCCGAGGGAGCGGTTCTAGCAGACATGTGCCGGTATTCGGTAATGCGATAAATCGCAGTAATGAATATGCACAATATTGTTATCGCGGGCACTTCAAAATACCGTGAAAAATAATATATCTGAGTTTAGATTTTTAGAACGTGCATTAGCTTATTTTCCATTAACCGCTTAAAAAACACAGCGTATATGCTGCGCAAAACACGTGCGCACTCTGATGTAAACAATGAATCCCCACATGTATAAGCACTGTGTGCATGCGGCAGTGCGCACTCTATAGTCTAATGCAGGGATTCCCAAAGTGTGGTGCGCGCCAGCAGGGGGTGCACGAGAGGAAAAATGTAATGGCGGTCTGTTTTGTAAGTGGGATTTTTCCATACAATAAAATAAAAACCATGAACAGTAAACATTTCCTTTGTAATCGCTTTTATTTTAAATAAAAAAAAACTATAATTTATTAGTTTTTGATAGAAACGTTGAAAACAGCTGCTGTCTTCTACGCACTGCTCTGCACTGCAGCCGCTAACGTGACAAATGTGCTTTCACGCGTTTGCCGTCATATATCACAACCATTGAGTGTTTTCAACCACATAATGTTTATTTTAGGTTTCAGACATTTAAATACACGTAAGTACTAGCAAAACAATGATTTTGATTTAGCTGATTTCTATGGAAGCGGCAATATTAATCCTTTTCATTATAATAAGACGACATGTTTTATTCATATCAGATACACATTGTGTACGTAGCTTCACATTTTACCCTATTCTTCTCCCAGTTCACCGGCCTCTTACTTTCATGTATTTCGTGAGAAGTGGAGGAATTGACGTCACGTGTTGTAAATCCAACAGATCCGAGCAGATCATTCATTCAGCGCTGTGTTGTGGTTGCGCTGTGTCACGTGACAAGGAATGACGCGTCACCATGGAAACATTAAAGTGACAAGTTCTAAATAACGGTCGCCTTAAAAAACTCACGCTGGGGGGTCAGTTAAAATATTTTAAATTTATGTGTGAAATGGTTAAAAGTGGAAGCTTGTGCATAGCTTTGTTGCATTATATTGAAACTTTGTTGATGTTATTGTCATGCATGTTCTGGTTATTAGCGCATGATTAAACTAAACATGAGTCTTTATAGGGCGATAAAACAAAGCTTTGTTGCATTTTTTTTTTAAGTGGGGATTGGGGGTGCGCCAACCCGGTTGGGACATAGAAGGGGGTGCGCAGGAAAAAAAGTTTGGGAACCGCTGGTCTAATGTAAACAATCCTCACATGGAGAAGAAGCATGGCGGAAGGAGGAACTCTGCCGACGATTTATCCCCCGCAGGGCTGCCAACTACGAAATTCAGACAATAAATACCGTTTTGGCGCTTGTAAATGTGACGTGACAGATCGCTGCGCCTCAGACAGTTCAAGTAAACCGATAATCTGTTACTTTTTATTTAACCAACTTACCCAAAGGTATACATAATATCGATCAATCAGTGTTTTTCAACCACGGAAAGAGGTCAATAAAACTGCAGGAGAACAATTATGTCACAGAACGTTACATTTACCTCAGGAAAACCATTTAATGACCAGCACGTAAGTTGACTAGAAAAAATAGCTATAGAGAGGAGTATTTTGCTAAATATGTGCACTATATTACATATTTTAATATACATTTACTTGTCATTACATAATTATTGTTATAATGAAAACCGCATTACATTTAATTTCTCTCTGTATGTTTACATTATGTGAGATATATTTTTTCTTGAGAAAAATTTAAATGCAGGCTATCTACTGTAGTATCTACCTACCTAATATTTATCCAAATGAGTCAATATTGAATAAAGATTGAAATCCAATCCAAGAATTGAAATCGTGAAAATTGTGTTAAGCAATAATAACAGTAGCCTACCAGTCATTGTACCATGTTAACATTGTAACAGGTTTTTTTTTTTTAGATACCCCCAATCCATCTGTTTCTCTTGTGCAATTAAAATATCGTGATAATACCGTATACCGTGATAAAAGCTCAATCAATTAATCGCAGCATGAAAATTTGATACCGGCACATGCCTATAGCAGACCAATCACAGCGCTTGCGTCCGCATAGAATTGACGCATTGTTACATTTTTGGAGAGGTGCACGTCAGGGTACGCGTGCTACACACAGCCTACGACATAGCTACGGCGTGAGTTTGACGCAGAAGTATAAATTGAGCTTTACTTTAGATGACAAATTCTTGATTCTTTAATAATCATATTACATTATTTTTCACAAATATAGAAATTGTTTGAAAAAATTTGAATAAAGGAAACACTGTAACCAACAGGGCACTCAGCAATCTGGTACAGTAACACTAATTTTACATACAGCACAGGGAACAATATATGAATATGACATAGTGGCAACTGAATATAGCACAGCATAGTTTGAAATCAGCGACGAGAATACTTTTTGTGCGAAAAAAAACACATAAATAACGACTTTATTCGACTATTCCATTACTTCCTTGTGGGCCTGAGACGAGAGTTCAAGAGATTTCCACGACGCATGCGCGAGAACTGAACAAGAAGTAGTAGAAGAAGAACGTCCTCTTCTCAGTTCTCACGCATGCGTTCTGGAAATCTCTTCAACTCTCGTCTCAAGGCCCACAAGGAAGTAATGGAATAGTCGAATAAAGTCGTTATTTATGTGTTTTTTTCGCACAAAAAGTAGTCTCGTCGCTTGATAAACTTATAGTTGAGCCACTGTAGGCACATGGAATATTTAAACATTTTCTTTAATGACTTTCTGGGCCGTCAAGTTTCATTCCCTTAGGCAGCCTATGTAGCAGTGATCCACCTCTCAGATTTAATCAAAAATATCTTCATTTGTGTTCCGAAGATGAACGAAGGTCTTACGGGGTTGGTACAGCATGGGGGTGAGTAATTAATTACTTAATTTTCATTTTTGGGTGAACTAACCCAGTTTAATAGTTCATGTTAACTAATGTAGTTAACTAGATTTTAATAAATGGAACCATATTGTGTTACCGATTCAGAAGTCCCGTGAGGACAGATCAGTTGTTTTAACCAATTATTAAAGTGACGCGTCATTAGCGGACGTATACGCATTGTGTGGTTATCCCATCAGTTAGGACATCGCATACAATTTGTGTCAACAAATAGGTTTTTTTAGGACAGATTTTTTCGTTTATTGAAAGTGTGGTTATGTCAGCTGAATGTGGGGAACGCTTTTCAGAGAAGATAAGGCAACGTTTTTTTTAGCACAATTCACACACAGCGGGAAATAAATTTCCAATTGCGCCACGTGAAACTTCGGTCTTCTGACCTTTTAGCATCGTGTCAATTGATTTTGATTAATATGAGCGAGGGAGAGAAAGCAAGAGTGAATTGAGTGCGCGCGCGCAGCCGGGGCTCTCTCTGTTCCTTCTTTCAGTTAACAAGCACCCTGTCACAAGCGCAGCAGTCAGTTGTCTACATTAGGCTACTCACCGATCATATATGGCTTTGGCGGCCGACTGATGACTGAAATAGAAGTGAACTCGCGAACAGGTTGGGCAGCAAGCCAGCCGGGTACCCAGTTTGTTTCAGCGCGTGCGCGAACGAACGAACACGTCGTCACATGATATCGCTCAGGTCCTACTCGCAATATATAAATAAATCCACGCGAATTTTAGAACAAAGTCCTGCACTTAACACAAATTGAAACTCATAGGCCTAGTTGGATGGGGGTTCGAAAATGTAATACCTTGTCAGATGACGTTTATTACTTTTTAATACTTTTTAATGCCCTTAATTTTGGCAATTTCATTTACTACCTTTTAATACTTTTTACAACCCAGCGGACACCCTGGGTTGTAAACAGGACACCCTGTTTCCACCTCTGCATTTTTTAGATCATTTCCAAGCCCATTTGCTACTGTCTGACTTACTTTCCCTTGGCAGACTGTTTAGCAGTGATCTTGTCTGTCTCTTTACGTCCCATCTGCAGGTCATGGCGGCCAACAACACAGCCAGTCTGTCCTCCAGTCTGAGGGTTCCAGAATGTGATCTCACCATCCAGACAGGCCACTGCCAACTCTTGACCATCAGGACGATAAGTTACAGCCAGTCCTGAATGAGCACAGGTGCAAGACATCTTTAAATAACTTTTCTTTCCAATCCACCTGCTCTATTTCTCTATGAATAGTTTCACATCAACTGTCACTTTGTGAACTTGCCATCAGAGTTGAGCCGCAGGGTCTCTTTGGTCTGCCAACTGTCTAGCATGTCCCACAGCCGGACAGTTTTGTCCCATGACACACTGGCAAGCACAGACTGGACTGGGCTGAAGCACAAATTGCTGACCGGACCCTCATGACCACTGAGCACCTGCACCAGCAATAAAGAGTTACAAAGGACTGAATTACACTTCAAATGCAAAGTGATGCACCAAAATGAAAATTCTTGGCCTAGAAAGAAAATTATGGACCCACTGGGCCAAAAAACGTAAGGTCCCGATATACTTCAAGTGAAATCGAACAACGAATTACAGTGACGTCATTTCGAACAAAATCTGTCCAAACCGAACTTTGTATGGAGTTTGTTTTGGGGGTTCAAAACAGCTTGCCAGAAAAGTTCGCTACGACTGGTAACCACCTTTGTACTACCATTGGTCCGTGGCGATTACATAATAGGTAATAATTCATTTATTCAATAATTCATTTCTCCTGTTCAATCCGTTGAGGTCAGACGTCCGGTGAGTGAAAACATGAACACACTGGAGAGCTGCTTTATAGTAGAAAATGAAGTTGTACTTCTGATGAAATGAAACAGACACTGTTTTTCATGTTTAATATGGTAAAGATGCTTGATTTTAAGCAATCTATTGTATACAGTGCTATATAAATAAACGTCACGTGAATTGCAGAGCTTTTCACGTTGTTCTGATCAGACGCTATTCTTAATGCTTTATTTAAAAAAATGCTTGCTGTTTTCTCAAATTTGTTGTGTTTATTTTGTTAGAGAAGAAAGCGCGCAGCATATATTTACATATTCATCTAAACTCCGCTCTCAGCAGTGTGGGAGGCGTCGGATGTTCGCTAACAGTATATCGCTGCTCACATATTTCAAACTTCTTTTTACCCTAAGCGAAGAACGAAAAAGAACTTTGCCGCGAGTATATCAGGGCCTTATTTCAAACCTAATGTTTAGTTAACCAATAACTACAGTATCATTTCTATTTTTACACCATTTAAAGAAAAAAAAGCTGTTTATTGATATAATCTGACAACTATGGAAAAGAAAAAAGGATATTACATAACGCATTTGTCAGATAAGAAAAGAGCACACTTATTTAAGGACAACTCCGGCGCAAAATGAACCTTTGGTCTAATAACACATTGGTACCTAGTCAACCGTTCTCTGAGATTTGTTTTCATGATAATCGAATGTAAAGAGTTTTATCTCTAAAAACTGTTTAGCGTATAACGCTAGTATATAGGGCATAGAGTAATGAAAAATAAAGATCGCTAGTTAATACCACTAACAAAGCTCAAAATAGCCCCACATTAACACGGTAACATAATGAGGGTCCCTACATGCAAACCGAAGCATCGAGAACTTTGTAAGTGTACAGACAGTTTAATAAGAATATATTTTATAAAGACAGTCCACTTCGCGTACGCGAAGTTTTTCATTACTCTATGCCCTATATACTAGTGTTATACGCTAAACAGTTTTTAGAGATAAAACTCTTTACATTCGATTATCATGAAAACAAATCTCAGAGAACGGTTGACTAGGTACCAATGTGTTATTAGACCAAAGGTTCATTTTGCGCCGGAGTTGTCCTTTAAGCAGTCTGACCTCTAGCAGTCGTCCAGTCTGCATGGACCAAAGGAAGATCTCAAAGGAGTCCTGAGAACCTGCACACACCAACTCCCCACTACTGTCCACTGCCAGAGAGGAGAACTGGGCTGGTCGTGGTGATGTCATGGTACGGAAGTTCCGGTACCTGAGAGAACAGAGTTTAGCACCATTTTTTAATTCCTTCCATCCATCCATACATCCATCTGCAATCTGCAACTTATTTTTGTTTTCACTAAAAGTCAGAGTATCTCCCGACGCTTAAAGAGTGGTCCACTTTTGACTCAAAATGGATTCAACTCAATTTCAAACATGGGACTAATAACAAAGACAGACTTATTTATCAGTGATGCACCATAATGATTCCTTTACCGAAATTTTTTGTTTAGCCAAAACCCGAAAATAATGTTTGTTTAATAATCAATTAATTATTCAACTTTATTTAATAATAAACACTCAAATAAAAACACTTTTTACATAAGACCATTTATATAAAAACTTTTCTACTCCTATTGAAATATAAAATGTTTTAATTGTCTGCCATAAAAAAAAAACTTCTTATTTATTGTTTGAATAAATGCCATTACTTAAAGATTGACTAAAAATAAAATGAACATCTAATAGTGCACATATTAAAGGGGTCATATAATGGTACATGCACTTTTACAAGTTGATTGTACTGAAATGTGTGTTGGCAGTGCCTGTACACAAACATCATATAATGATAAAAATCCATCCAGTGGTTTTGTTTTAATCTCCTTGTATGTTTTCCCCTGCCTCAAATCAAGCCGTTCGTTTTTGTGACGTCAATAAAACGGACGCCACTCCCACGACTGTTGATTGACGGGAGCGTTTCAACACAGACCCGCCCTCGCACATGAGGTAGCTGTCAATCATAGTCTGCGCGGCGTGGACCGGACCGGCGCGGTCATTGTTGATATGCTGGAGCACTGTCTATGAGCAGAATGGCGTCTAAGCGATTGTGGTGTTCTGTTCTTGGGTGTAATAACGAACACAGTCATTTTTAATGTTCCTGAATCCGAACCGCTGAAGACGCAGTGGCTGAGTTTTGTTTTCGAAGGGAATATTCCACACGAGCAACGTCAATGCGTTCATGTTTGCGCGAATCATTTCTCACCAGACTGCTTTAAACGAGGGTCAGTATAAAGCTGGATTTGCTAAGAAGCTTTGCTAAAAAGGATCGGTACCAGATATTCGTGTTCCTGCTGAACCTCCAGAAGAACGGAAGTTAATGAAACGTTTTATTAAACTTTATATTAATATATTAATCTTTGCAAATCGCTAGCTGCACACTTCACAATGAATGCGTCTAAGGTTTACACTCAGTCAGGGTACATTACGGCATGTTTTCTATGTATGACGTTCTCAATATAATTCATAATTCCACGTTTATACTGAACAACGCGTTATGGTTATTTTGTTATTGTGTTACAAACGGTGTATGCACAGAACAGAGGGGCGGAGTGAGCGCAGCTCATGATCATTTAAAGTCATATGCACTGAAACGGCGTGCTGAAAACAGAGCTGTTTTTGACCAGTTAAAATAAGTGTTTTCTTACAATACTAATGAGAATTTTTAATTAAAGTATATTACAAACTTTTAATTTAGACCCTAAAGAATCATATTAGCTTGTACAAAAATGGCATTATATGACCCCTTTAAGCCAATGCTCCTCTCTAGAGTTGTTTTTCTAGATAACTAAGGAGCTAGGGGAGGGCGATATGGCAAAAATATCATATCACGATTTTTTTTCAGGAAAATCACGATTCACGATTTTATCACGATTCTTTTTCAAGTTGGTTTTACTATTTTGCAAGTGACTGAGCATTACAGCCAAACTAATGTCCCTATTTAAAAAATATATAAAATAAAAAAAGAATGGCAACCATTTAGGCCAAAGTGGCGAAGATAAAAATCTTTGTCATTTTCTTTATTAAAAAAATAAGAACAAAGATACACATTACACAACTTAATTGAAAAATGAAGCACTGTTTATTTCATTTGTGTGATACAATAGGTGTATTTAACAGTAGCATTGAGGTAAGTAATTAAATGAACAAATATGAAATTAAAACACTACATAGACTTCATTGTATAAATTATACATTGATTCTTATAAAAGCTACTATTAAAGTTCTCCGTCAAGAGCAGTGAGTGATTCTCTCTTTCTTTGTGTTTTGTTGTTTTATTAACATTAAAGGGATAGTTCCCCCAAAAATGAAAATTGTCATTATTTACTCCAAGTTGTTTTAAACCCAAATAAGTTTCTTTTCTGTTGAAAAAAGTTAACCAAACAGTTGCTGGTCATCACGGACTTCCATAGTATATATTTTTCCTACTATGGAAGTCAATAGGGACAAGCAGCCGTTTGGTTACCCACATTCTTCAAAATATCTTCTCGTGTCCAAAACAAGAAAGAAACGAATACAGGTTTGGAACAACATAAGAGTGAGTAAATAATGACAGAATTTTTTAATATTTTGGGTAACTATCCCTTTAAAGTGTTAAGCACAAGAATGCCACGACGCATGCGCAAGAACTGAGAAGATGAGAGATGCTTGTAAACAGACTGTAGCACTTCCTGCGTCATCTTTTCAGTTCTCTCGCATGCATCGTGGCGCTCTCGTGAATTCACGTCAGAGGCCCACACGGAAGAAAATGAATAGTTGAATAAAGTCGTTATTTTTGGGGGGTTTTGCACACAAAAAGTATTCTAGTCGCTTGATAAACTTAAGGCTGAGCCACTGTAGTCACTTGGACTATTTTAACAATGTCTTTACTAACTTTCTGGGCCGGCAGATGCAATTACCAAGCAGCCTATGAAGAAGTGAGACAGCTCTCAGATTTCATCAAAAATATCTTAATTTGTGTTCCGAAGATGAACGAAAGACTTACAGGGTTGGAACAACATGAGGGCGAGTAATAACGGACATAATTTTCATTATTGGGTGAACTAACCCGTTAAAAACAAGCGGCAGCATATTTACTATTAGGTAACAGTCACTTTAACCCTCTGGGGTCGACAATCACGCCGGCGTGATCTGCTCGCTTTTTTTCTTATCAGTGCAAAAGAGACTCAAAATACTCGGTTTATTTTGATCTTACATTTAAGCGTTATACATCATTAGATCCTGTTAAGTTTCTATTTTTTTTGTGGATACTCACAATAAAAACAAAGTGTTGTGCTTTTCACCAAATAAAGAAAAACAAACATGATGCGAGTTCTGCGTTCTCTCTGTCAGTGAAGTCCATTCTGAAACGCGTCCTAAGATTAACTGTAACTCCGCGATTACTTGTCACACAGGCACGAGAGATTTTTCTTTATGAAGCTTGAATTCTCTTCTTTTAAATGAAGTAATTTATATAAAAAACAAATATTCTCAGTTTATGCAATCTGTATGAAAAGAGAGTGCTGTCAGTATTTTTTTCCCCAGCTCATTACACTTCATTACGCGTTAATCTGACACGCCCACGGAGGACGCGCGCTATTCAAACGCAAATGTCGAGGCAAGCCATGACAATGCCCACATCAGCCGTTCCACCGCGGTGGTAAAATGTGTGGTGTATTTGCTGCCTTTTACCGCTAAGAGGGGCTACAATCATAAAAGTGTTCGTTTATTCCGGTTTATTCTCCCTAATGCGTAATCTGCTGCCACACCGCGCTGATTCAGAGCGATTGAAAGCTGGTAGCAGATGAATTCAACAAGTGAAACTTAGCTAAAATAATTCATAATCACAATACTGAAATTAGGCTACTGAAATGTAATTGAATAAATAATGAAAACATTTCAACATAAAACATTGCAATAAAAACATTTAGGCTACATCAATGAGGCTTTACAACTTTAACAGCATACAGAAGACAGCTCAGTGATCAACGCAACAACACAAGCTTCGAGGAGCTTCAATCGACCCGAGATCGAATCTCAATGTAGGCCTAGCATATGCCTACATGTTGTTAACCGATGTTGTCCTACAGCGTTTATATTTTACCACCTTGATGCTTAAATAGTAACTGTTTATAACTGTTTACTTATTTAAAGTCAAGAGTTTTGTTTAATTATCATTACAACTTGTATAAGCAAACAAAATGTTCAACTCAATATTAAAGTCTACAGGGATCTTTGGATCCTTACAACCAGGCATGCAATTTGTGAATTAAGTTTTTATTTTATTTTGTATTATTCAAATAAATATCGAAACACGGTGCTTCGTGGTAATGCTGCTAAATTAAATAACATTTATATAATAATTATGAACTTAAATGAAACAATATCGCAACATTTCGACAAATACATTATTTGATCTGTTTTTACATTTTAATTCAGGGCGATTTAGCCTACATTTAATTAGAGCGAGATTTTCACCCTTGTCTTGTCATTTTCTCATTGGGAAGCGCTTACATTAGGCATGTTTGAGTAGATCCTCTGTAGGCCTACCTCTCGTTTTCATATGGATTAGCCTACACAATCAGATAACATTTATTAGCCTAAATATTTAGACATTTAAAGGCTTTAGACCTAGCCGATTTCTTATCGTGACTGAGCTGAAGTGGCTTTCGGTTCATTTTTGTGACGCGCAGTTCCCGGAGACAGAGACACATACTGTTTTTGTCGTTAGCCTAATATGAATACAAGTTTACAGTTTTGAACGATGTAAGCTACTCTACTCTTATCTGTATGACCAAAAAATTACGGAGTCGCCTATTAAGTTATTTTAGCTGTAATAATGAGAAAAATAAATTAATCTAAATGAACGCGCCGCTGCGTTTGTCAAACACTAACTCACGATGCCAGAATAAAACCCGACTTTAGAAAAAAATGCATTGGGCCACTCGGCGTGGTGTGCCAAAACACTTAATTATAAACTTCAATATTTCATTCAAAATAATCTCAACACGCTTTGTGAAATTTTGAAAAGCCGTGCATGCATTAGGGCCACTGGAACTAATGAACAACTGAAACGCTGGTTTTGATTTTATTGTTTGTCGTTTAAACGTGCCTGTTGCATATCTCTATTTTATATATTTGATATTGGTGAAGTAGCCTATAGCATTGATTAGCTGTGGAGGGAGGGGTGTGGGGATTAAAATAATTCAGCAGAAGCAGGGATGCTTAGACCAGAAGGAAATGCCAGTCCCCGCCCTGGCAAATCACACTTTACTTAAAACCATGTTTTTAAAAACTCTAGGTTGTAGGGAACAGACCTCTCTGCCATGCGCGCGCACGGTTTGGAGCACAATATCTGTCTCGCATGCACGCTCGCTCTAGATAGATTACGGGATATTTTAACTAATTTGCGGTATAACTAGTCGATCACGAGTGGCTCAACAGGTAGATCTATAGATAAACTATATCTTTCAGGAATTTGACCGACCGGGTTGACACTTCAGCGTGAGAAATCGGGGGTGTGGCGTGAGAGCCTGGAATCAAATAAAAATATATATAATTTATTTTTTTACAGAACTGCTTTTTAAATTACGATTGGTAGCCTATTATTATACAGATGCAAAGTCGTTCTGTTGGATACTATTTTGTTTCTTAGTGTAAAATGGAAATGCATGATAATTGTATTTTATAAATATAAGCAAAAAAACTGTATGGTGTAACAGAGTTTTAGAGCTAGACAAATCTAAATAAATATAAAATTTACAGCAGACCATGTTTGTGCGGGATTTGAACCCGTGTCATCTTGATGATGAAACGTAAGTTCTACCGCTCGGCTATGATTTTTCTCACTGAGAAATACCCAAACGTTTGTTTTTCACATGAGCGAGAAAACGTTTTGTCTTTAGCCTGTGAGTGTAGGCCTATACTTTAGCCTTTTACAGTTTTAAAAGATTATATCTTATATAGATTATACCAACAATTTGTTGTAGGCTTATTTGGAAATTACCATAACTTGTAGTATTTCATCCTCAGGCTACTGTTAATAGACATTAGCCCCACTTACGTTTTGCTAAATGTCCCTTTGCGCCACCTGGCGGTCATTTCGCGTTCGACTATGAAATGCGACTGGTTTATTTTTACCGCGGTGGATGGCTAAAAGGTGTGACTAAAAATGTGCTTTTGGCTTTCATTTATATTTTGATTGTTTGTATATATATATATATATATATATATATATATATATATATATATATATATATATATGTGTGTGTGTGTGTGTATATATAAATATTTATTTATTTATATATATATTGTCCTTGCATTCTTTCTTGTGTGACACCCCTGAATGAAAGGCTCATTAGTATGCAGTCTGCTCAGGTGAGAACTGCCTAATTATTCATGAGGGGGTTGGGCCGTTCCGCCCATCCGCATATTGCCTTTGCAAACAAAAAAATTTGAATGATTAGGCAGAATGATTTTCAGATCAATTTGAAGCAAAAACTCTAGGCGACAACATCCACTAGTCAAAAGTCTTGTGGACAGATATTTAGTATGTTATTTGTGGCCTTATATTAGAAACTTTATTTTTTAGTTTTTTCAATAACCACGCATAAACAATATTCTCTCAAAAATACAAACATGTACATACATGTTGATAACATATTATGGTAGCCCTGTGTGTGCTATATAGAGTGTAATTTCACCTGTGCCATTAATATGTTTATAAGCAACTGAAAAAAGCACAAATGTCAGAGCATGCCAAAACATCTCAAGGACCCCGAAAACACCTCAGACCCCAGAGGGTTAAGACTGGCACGTGATGCCTCTAATATACAAGCACCAGATTTTCTGACAAATACACACAAGTAAACCTTGTGTGTATTTGACAGTATTAGCGCAATTAAGACTCGAAAGATAACTTAGTCCAGTAACCAGGCGCTTTTTGACATGCTTTTAGTGCCTGTGCAATTCGGGTTTATGCGGTCAGAAAAGCGCATGTTAGAACAGAGCATCAGCACGCGAATGAAATATTTAACCGGCAAGGCTTTAAAGCACATGCAAATAATGAACTTTTGAGAATTGCAGTGTCCCGTACCTCTGCATTAACATGTGATGTGTATGTACGTCACGTTGTAGCTACAGTTGAGCACATGTTGAGACAGAGGCGCCAGAACTGCAACTGATAGAATGCACTGTAGCACGGTACTACAATATTTAAAAAATCGTGATATCACACACCCCTAGGAGCTATGGTCATTTAATGGCTTTCCTGAGGTAAATGTAACGTTATGTGACATTGTTTATAAGCTGTTTATTGACTTCTTTCTGCAGTTGAAACACTGAGTGATTACAGGAGGAGACATGATACATTTCACAAAATGAATAACATGATACCTGTGCAGGTCAAATGCTCTAACAGTGCCATCTAGTGAGGCGCTGACCACCACAAAGCCACTGGAGGTGAAGGCAACATTGGTGACACTGCTGGAGTGTTCAGTGAACGTCACAAAACAGAGGCCACTGTTGTTGTTCCACACTTTTACCTGGAAAGTAGCAGTTTAACTTAATCTCTTATTTATTCTCTCAATAAAAACCTAGCGTTAGAAGACTCACCTTCCCATCATCCCCTCCAGTAACAAGATACTGACCATCAGGTGAATAAGCCAAAGAGTTCATGTTGTTGAAGTGTCCTTGCTGTTTGAACACATAGGACTCACTCTGCCATTCCCAAACCAGCAGCTGGCCCAGACCTTTAACATAGAACAGAAGCAAGAAATTATATCAAAGGATAGCACACTGTTGTGCTCTTAAGAAAAAGACCTGGTTGTAAGAATAATACCTGAACAACCAAAGCCAATCCAGTCGCCAGTGGGGTTCATAGCAATGGTAGAAATCCTCTGATCTGAAATACTAGATGTGAATTCAATAAACAACAGCATGGAATAAATTCACAGCAATGTAGTCACAAACAATAGTAGTTGAGACTGAAGATAGATGAAAATCGAAATACAAAACACACTGGAGGTTGAAGCTGGGTCTTCATTTAGGCAATTTTTATATAAAGATTCTTAAAACCTCAAGATCTTTTACTTTAAACGAAATACAACTTTCTATTAAGATGCCCTCGTAAGGCTCCACACAATAACATTATAATATGAACAGTGCAGTCCGATTCACAGAAAATGGCTCTTATGAAAACGTCTTTTTAAAGAACCACTATAAAATATAAGACCTCAGACTTAACTCTTCAAAAAAAGCTGCGACACATAATATGTAAGATTTACTTCAATCGTTATTCACAGAGAAGTTTTTTGTTTGTGCTGCTTATTTTGTTAAATAAACAGCAAATTAACTGCACAGTTTGGGCTCTGTTGTTCATTTTTAAAATGCATATTCTTGTAACATACCAAGTTAGAAGGTTCCCTGAATAATTTACAGCATTAGCTGAAATATCATTGTTTTTCTAAATGTAAGTAAAAAGGGCATCATAACTGAAATATGCCCAAAATACAATTCAAATCGAGAGCTCAACCGCAATTGCATTTAAAAAATAACAGCCCAACTGGAGATATAATTTGACAAATATTCACTTGAAATATGGCAAACCTGAGTGAGTGAATGAGGTCAAATTCTGGCAGCTCATGCAGGTGGAAAGCTCCAGATGCGAAGCCGGTCACAAGAATGTGTGTTTTCTTGTGGAAGGCAGCCGCAGTCAAATTGTTGAAATCCCCTTCCTTGTTAAAATAGTGTCTGTTTAAATGCAATATTAGAAACACATCTTTTCATGTTATTATAGACACATGAGAGCTTTTTCCATGCTCAACAATCAGTTTAAAGGCCTGTTCAGACCAACACAAATGTTCAATATGAAAATTCAGCCCAGTTTTCGCATGTAATTTGTCTGTTCAGAATAATCACTCTTTGACAGTAGTGGTGCTTACGGAAGCACAGAAACACAGCGGTACACAAGGAAAGCAGCTTGTTATGCTCATCAAGTTGCTAAAATACACCAGTTCATTCCCCCTCCCCCTCTTTTTTAATTTTCTTATGTTTGGTCATAATTGCCTTTAATTATGTGTTCATTGTTCAAAATATTGCAGAACATATAACGTCATCTAGCAACATTAAGCAACTTTTTGATCAGGTTTTAACTACTTCACATTCCAAGTAGTTGGCAATTGTGATTAAACACCTCTTTGTAAAAAATTCCATGCAAATCATTTGTTTTAGTTTTAAAAGGTGCATTAACCGCCGTTCATTCAAATTAAAATGCTTTTCGCACCTTATTTTTGCATAACATTCGTCTTGGTGCGAACAGGCCTTAAGGGGACAATGTGTACTTTATGTATTTTATTATTTAAAATCATTATTTTTATTCATAAATATGTCCTCAATGGTGTACAAATACATCTGCCAATTATCTGACTTATCCTCGTAAACGAAGAATTTATTATCTTTATATACATGGGACGGGTAGGTCCACGGAGGCTTCCATGTAGTTCCGCCATCTTGAAAAACTATAATAGCAGAGAGGGACAAAAAGTACTGGGCCAACGCGTTTCCACAGCGCATTTTCGTTCAGAGCCAGCCAGTAACTGAAAGCAGCAGAAACGGAGGAGCAGAGCAGTGAGAGGTGCTTGTCACTGCCCCGGCAAGTTTAAAAGGCTACATCGCAAATCCTCGTCGCCAGAAAAGTCCAAAATAGATCGTAAAAGGAAACGTGACCGGAGATTACAAAAAACACGAGTTAATGTTGGGATAGCTTTTTCCAGGTGGATAGGGCTAATGCAGGAGAAAGATTTCAAAAGAGACGCTGAAGTTGCCTGCTTCCTTCTCGACAGGTAAGTCAATGTTACAGTCTTAATTACAAGCTTTTTTTCATTGTTTGGTTGTGTACTTTATTTTATAGATAGATGAACATTTATACTTAAAAGTTGATGATGATATCTAACAATGCACGTACTTCAGAAAATATAACGAATAAACAAGGCATAACTACTTATTACAATAGTTCATGTTTTTCACAGTCAGTAATTCATACTGTAACATTCGTTTGTTCGTTGTGTCAAGTTACTGTTTGTTTGAAATAACAAACCTGTTCACCCGAAGGAACACTCGACGAAGTGCTATTAGAAGACATCCTGTCATAGCTTTTTGGTACATAATGGCTACCGTAGATGCAACGCGCATTTGAAAAAGCGAGGCGCTGGAGAGCACAATTCGTTTGAATGCAAAACACATTTTCACCGCTAGATGGGAGAAATTCCTACACATTGTCCCTTTAAGAATTGACCAATAGATTGAAGAGATAAGGATAGTTTGAGAGAGAAAAACTGACAAACTCACTTGCTCCTCAGTGAATAGCGAACATTTTTGATGCCTTCCACCTCTTTGGGTGTTTCTGCGCTTCCTTTAATCACATCTCCTCTGGTCTCACCATCCTCGCCTACAATTTCCACAATATCATCATCTTCTTTTTCCTCCCCTACTTCATCTCTGCTTTTTTTCTCCTCCTGCATCTTCTTTCTCTCAGAGTATTTTGGTCCCTTCCGTAAGCCCTCGAGCTCAGTGTCACTTTCCCATACACACAAAGTGCCCTCCTGGCTCACTGTGTACATCTGTAAAAACAAGTGAAAATCAGCTTAAAGGTGCCACATTTAAGCACAGGCATGTCATTAGAGCACAGCTAAAACAAAGTTCCTTTCAAACTCAGTCACTCATGACACTACCCGAAAGCTTTCAAAGACTAGGTTAGTTATAAACTAAAGTTTTGAATATAGATGATAAAAGAGAAATCCTCCCACATGCAATTCCATATTGCGACTGATCAAGTCCTATTAAAAGAGCTAGCAAATGAGCTGATTAACTGAACAAGATATACTACACTGAAAAATGTGGAGCAAAAACTATTTTCACTTAATTGTTAGTTAAATTTAACAAATAATAAAAAAGATAATAATCTGTTTTATTTACAACTTTCCAAAAATATTTTTTTTACAGTGTACACCAGGGTTTCTTGTGTGGGTCAGGTCAATTGAGGGTGGTTATGATGTGTAGCTTATAAAATTCAAAAGTATTACTTTGAAAGACACTGACCGTACATGACATTTTCTGAAAAGAGAAAATGTTGAAAACAAAAATTTCGAAATAACAGTTAAAATGGAACCACTTCCCAAATCAACTGGTAGGTTCGGTTTGGGAAAAGTCTAGTTTTGTAGTATTGCAATGTTGCAGAACATCTTGCAATGGCAGAAAAATCCAATGAATTAATAAACAATCTATTACAACTTTTTCATATTTAATATACAACATGTTGCAAAATACTCTTGACACGATAAAACCGTAACGAAAGGGCTGCTAGTTGATTTACCCATGTGCTACACAAATGCAGCAGACACTTTATACAAACTTACATCCAAGCTGTCCTTCTCAAAGAAACAGCCCATTATGATGTCCTTATGACCACCAAGCGAGTAGTAGATGAGATTCGCCCATCTTTCTGCTCCAAAGATCCAAGTGGTCATGTCCTTGCTTCCAACAGCAAAGCACCTAGTTATCAGCGAAGGAGAGTGAGAGTGTAACTGGTTACATAGTGGTAAAATACAGTACAAGAATTGTTTGCAGTGTGTTATATTTCAAACACATTACTAGATACCGTGGGAAACCAGCATGTAAAAATGGACAAACACAAAACATGTGATTAGGGGCCAAGCACCGAAGGTGCAGAGGCACCTATTGTATCTGTTAGTTTTCTTATTATTATTCTTCTTCTTCTTCCGCAAATGGAAGTCTATGGCAGCCCTATGAACCGTATATAGGAAAATGATGAAATTTGGCACACTTATAGTGATGATAATGAAAAGTAATTGTAGCAAGTTTTGAGTCTCTAGGACCAACTCTATAGCGCCACCACCAGTTCAAAAATTCAACATTGAAATGGTTATAACTTTTGTAGCCTTTGATCTAGAGACATGAAACTTAGTACACCTGATTCCACTCATCATGTTGATTACAACCAATACCTTACATTAAGACCCCTGCCCATTACAGTAGTGGCCATTTTGAAAAGTACAGTAATCAGTTTTTTCCCTACTCCTCCTTCAAATTTTGTCCAATTTTGTCCAAACATGTGCTCAAATGATCTTCGGACTGAGCCGCATAGAAATGACTGAACAGAATTTTTTGCTATACTGAAAAAAAAAAAGTTATGATGTCGCAAACTTAACAAGGTCGACCCAAAATTGGTTCAGAAGCTATAGCTCGGCCAAAGTTTGATCAATCGAAACGAAAATTGGTACGCTTCATCGGAAGCATGGTCTGAGGGTGCATGCCAAAGTTGGGAACAGCGCCACCTATGGGTCATGAGATATGAAAAATAGCTATTTTGGCCAATAACTTTTGAACAGTTTGTCAGAAAATCATAAATGTGGTATCTATGGATTCCTTGTGTCATGTCGATTCTGGGGATATCAATTTTGCCAGGATTGGATGTACCACGTGTCCGCCATTTTGAATTTTGTCATAATTTGCCATATCTTTTAAAATATTTGACATATCTTCACAAAATTTAGTATGGATCATCATTTGCATAGCCTTAAGGTACCTGAGAAGTTTGAACACAGCGCCACCTAGTGTTCCAAAGGTATAAGGTTTTTTGAAAAAAAGCTTATAACTTTTGCAAATATAGTTCAAATTTTAATTTCTTTATGTCATTATATTCCTTGGCTTATACCGATTATAACGATATCTCGTTTGTCATTTTCCAACAATGTGACTGCCCGCGATATTGGGGCAAATGAAAAACAGTTTTTTCGCTACTCCTCCTTCAAATTTTGCTCAATTTTGTCCAGAATTTTATCAGATGATTTTTGCTACCGTTCCCGAGATATTCGTCTCTAAAGTTGACCTAGCCTGTGTTTGTTGCCTTATGCTAGTTAGCTTAGCATAATAATTGGTTAGCATGCTAACCAAATGTCATTCTTTCTAATGCGTCTCTTCAGCTATCAGGATAACCATAAGCTACATTAGCATTATGCTAGCTTAGCATGCTAATCTGGTTAACCTGCTTTTGTGTGCTCATTCTTACACTGAAGGATCTCCTCTGCAGCTTGTGATTGTATGTCCTCTGAGTGGCGCAGTCTGCTAAACAATGTGTTACTAATCCTGAGCCGTTCCGGTTGTGGTTTCAAGCCCCATGTTATACAATTTCAAATCATTGTGTAATGTTATGTAATTTGGAGCCAATTGCTGCAGTTTTACCTTTAACAACTCAAGTCTCCGTAAAATTTGAACAAACCACTGTTTATGACTACCATGCTGTGTAAAAAAAAGGTTATAGCTTTGAAGAAATTCTAATAATTTAATATGTAGCAACTGTTTAACAATGGGAATTTTGATTTGAACAATTGGTAAGTTGAATAAGTTTTCAAATTAAATCCAAATATGTCAAACATGGTCAAAAGGTGCTTGGCCCCGCAATCACTGCTTGCAGTTATATTTTATATTTGTTATCGCATTGAAAAAAAGAAAGAAGTATAAATCGCACTGTAACAAAATGACTGCTGTGAGGCAGCATTCATACATCAGAGGAAAGAATATAGAAAAAAAGCTTTTACGCACTTGGAATCATCTGTCCAGTCGATACAAGTCGTCTCATCAAATGGTCCATAATAACTCTTTTCTAATGCAAATGCATTAAACTCTCGGTTTTTTCCAGGTGCATCATACATTAGAGCCACATTTTTCTTTGTTATTACAAATTTCCTATAAAAAATTAAAGGAACATGAAATAAGAGCTACTCATGCATAGAGTCATATTGTGTAGATAAAAAGCGCTGTGTGCAGGTGTGTAATAGCTGACCTTCCATCAGGGGAAAAGGACACACTGTGAACAGGATTATGGAAGTGATGATGGTAAAGTACTGCCCGAGTGACCAAGCTCACCAGTATGGCTGCTCCATCTGAAACACATCCATCAAACGGTGTTCAACTCAAAAACTTACTTGGCATAAAAAATAACCAACAAACTGTAATGCCACATTTTTCCAACTTAGACAGTGGAGTCCAAAACTACGCTTGTTCTATGCTTCCATTTTGTCATTCATTACATTATTTTTCCCTTACAAATGATATTATTAGCATAATTATTTGAATGAAAAGCTAAATATTATTAATAATTTCATTATTTCTTAGTATTTGGTACATCTCCCTTTTTCTTTAAAGGGTTAGTTCACCCAAAAATGACATTTCTGTCATTAAATACTCACCCTTATGTCGTTCCAAACCCGTAAGACCTTCATTCATCTTCAGAACACAAATGAAGATATTTTTGATACAATTTGAGAGCTTTGACAGCAACGTCATTGCAACTTTCAAGACCCAGAAAGGTAGTTAAAACGTTGTTAAAATAGTCCATAGGGGGGGTTTGTGCACAAAAAGTATTCTCGTCGCTTCATGATATTAAGAACCACTGTAGTTACATGGACTATTTTAACGATGTTTTAACTACCTTTCTGGGTCTTGAAAGTTGCAATGACGTTGCTGTCAAAGCTCTAAGATTTCATCAAAAATATCTTCATTTGTGTTTCGAAGATGAACGAAGGTCTTACGGGTTTGGAACGACACGAGGGTGAGTAATTAATGACATAATTTTCATTTTTGGGTGAACTAACCCTAAGTAGCATATACTTGAACCAGCATGAATGCCACAAGTTTGTGTTAAAACCTGATGATCCATGTTATTCAGCATGATCTGAAAATGTTCCAAAGACCTTGTGCTTCTTTGGAAGCAAGGAAATATGGGAGATAACATGGTTGATGTCAAAAATTTGCTAACTTGATTATTGACACAGAAAAGGTGCAGAGTCATCTATATTACATTTCATTAGCATTTTATGTTACACAATTTCTTTATTCATAACCTTTACACTTATTTCTCGGGATCAAATTTGATTTGGGACTATTTTCAAAAAGGACTTTTTTGAACAGGTTTTGAACACAGGCAGACATAACATGACATAAAAAAATACGCATGGAGAATGGTGGACTTTCAAATACCTTCATCTATAAGTATGGCAAGATTCCCATCTGGAGAGACTCCAAAACAGGTGATGTTCTTTGTGGTGGACACTGGTAAGGTTTCTGATCGATTACTGAAGAAAAATAACATTCCTCAGCTGAAATCAGTATAACTTCCACTTGTAAATGAGAGTGTTTTCAACTCACAAACTCACTTAGACTGGCTATGAAATCAGCTTGTTTGAACGTTATGAAATAGAAATACTCACTTTTTCATATCAAAGACGGAGATGCGGTTCCCGACAGGACTGATGACAGAATTCCCATCTTTAGAGAAAGACAGGTTCCCGTGGCGATAAAATGCGCCTAATAAGTTGGAAAACTAGACGGAAATGCAAACAAGTTCAATCCAAACGTTCTCTTTCAGGCATGCACATAAGAAAAACAAATAATTGTCTATTTTATTTATTTAATATATATTATGAAATATGAATCAACAAAATCGTAAACCAGCAGGCAAGATCTCACAAAAAATATATATAAGGAAAAGCAATACAATTATTCACAAGAAGAACATCACGAATAAAATAGCGTCTGTCATACCTTGTATGCAAACTTCATGTTTTTTTTAGACAATACGTTATGGATGATCCATTAAGCATCAAAACCCCATCATTCTACACGTGAGAACCTCTAAATACATGAACGCACATGTGTTCAAGATCACTTCCGGATCATTACCAAACTAAAAGCCCCCTACACTAACCACACTAACACATAAAAGTACTCCAAAGATTATTGGGAAAGTATGCAATTAAAAATATTGAAAAAAAGAAAAAGATACAAACGGTGTGGGGTTGGGGGAGACGTAATATTTATATTGCATATGGGATATATTTCACAGTAAATGTGTTTTAATTTATCATTTGTAGATGATTTTTAGATTATTTTTCTTTCCTTTAAAAAAAAAACACACACAAAAAAACACGTAAGCTATCTAAGTTGTTATTTTATCCCCTGCTAATCAAACTAAACTGTTGAGCAAAATCATTAAAATGTTATGTTCTTGCATAAAATGAAATGTAACATTCTAACATGTCCACCAGGTGGCGTCTTGGCACGTTGCTAAAGTCATCTTAAATGTAAAATGTCAAATAAAAGAAAGAAACAAATAATACAACGAAGTATTGATCTCTTTGTCATAAAAAGACAGTTTGTGAGTATCTGCGATTAAAACCAACAATTTAGATAGGATAATGTTACATTCCTATTACCTGCCCTGAACCCATGTTCTGTTTTCCAGTAGAACTGACGTCAGCTTTTGATTAGCATATCTCCCTCTATATAGTTCATGCTTGCGCATTGGCGCGCCACAGTAACTGCAACGTTATTCAGCTAAAGACTTCTAACTCCAATCCGTCTACGAAGGTATGTGTTTTAGATCTAATGTTAAGCATATAAAATAATTATATTGGCACCATGTTAACTATCGCAAACCGTTATATCAGTAACGTTAGCCTATTTTTATTGGACGTGTGAAATCTGTCCTTTTTCAAATAATTCTGGAAAACATATAACGTTATGTCTTTGTATTTGAAGACGTGCTGTGTTCAAAGCATCTTTAGAACATTCTAAATAGTAGCTATAACAAATACGCAAATGTTGATTTAAAGTCGATTACTCCAGGCGATCAAGGCGGTTAACCTATTTCCCTTTGTTAAGCCTCTTTGTGCTTCAAATGCATTAATAAGGATGCGACTCATTATGTCAGTTGGCACATTTGCTCCCTTGTATCAAAGGAAGAGTAGGTTAATGTGTTATAACGTGTGATTGGTGAACAGGGCGTTAAAAGAGACGGAAGCATTGTGTGCTGGCTGATAAAGCGGCACAGGGCGGTGGTTTTTCCTGAATGCAATCACATTCTGTGAAATCCAGTCGAAATGATCTGTGCGACCATGCTCACGAAAGTACCCGAGCTGAATGAGCAAACGTCTGTCAGATTTTTACTGACGCAAAAAAAAAAGTAGAAAAAGAAAAGAAAAGATAGGCTATATGCAAAACGGTCCGCTGCCGTATTGAATCATCATATTTGCGCCTCTCTTGTAATCTCAGCGTGGGAACTGCTGTTGTTATGTAAATATTCATTTTTGCTGTCTCAGACGCCATTCAAAAAGGGTGCGGTTTTGTTCAGTGCTGTGTGGCACTGTCATGAACATCAACGGGATGTGATGCAAATCGCCTCCTAATGAACAATAGATTGCAAGACCTTCATTGCCTCGGTGTTTTAGCGAAGCAACCCTCGCTCTCTCCTAATGACTTAAGTGCTTTTGCAGACAATAAAGTGAAAAAAATAAATAAAAAATTGTATTCTCTTTTGTTCCTTAAGCATACAACCAATCATGTCTGACAAACCAAACCTGGAAGAGGTCACCAGCTTTGACAAAACCAAGCTGAAGAAGACTGAGACGCAGGAGAAAAACCCACTGCCATCTAAAGAAAGTAAGAATTTCAGCATAAAATTGTCCTTTTTTTGACATCCAGGCATTACATAACTATAGTAGGCCTAAGCTGTGCTTGGAAACGTCTATATCTGTGTCCTTAGGTTATAATTAGTTAATCTTCACACAGAATGTTATCAAATGAGATTTAGAAGCACAATTTGTTTGCAAATGGTCACAAAGAGGAGGTGAATTTAAATGTGACTTTTCTTCTTTGTCCACAGCCATTGAACAGGAGAAGCAGGCGTCCTCATGAAGACACAAGCTGCCATCATGCACTGTGCACACTCCCTTCTCCTGCATTGCCTTCTTTTCATTCACTTCTTTTAGCAGTATAACTTTGTAACCAAAATGTAAAAAAAAAAAAAAAAAATCTAAAGCTGCATCACTTTCGGATGGGATGAGCCGACCCTCTAGCAACACCTAGATGCGTCTGGACCGCCTCCCTTGTCCATTCCAGCGTTGGGAAGAAAAGAGAAAGCTTCTACTTCCAGGAGCATGTGGCATGGATTCATCTGGTGCCCATGGTGGGCTATTTTGCATTGGTTTCGACTATGCCATTGGACAAGGGGGCGTGGCCTAGTGGATATCCCCAAATATTCATCAGCCGATTGAGGCGGGGCTTTTTGTTGACAAGTGACCAGCTCACAAAGTTATGGCATTGTATTTTTTATTTCAAATTATAGGATAAACTGCACAATCTTGGATTTTTATGTTGGTAATGATTAACACCTTCTTGTTAGTGCTGCTTCAGTGAAATGCTTTTTTTATTGCTAAGAAAGGAGGAGGAGAAAAAAGCAAATTCAGTCTAGATGTGAAAACACTTCTACGGACCGGGTGTTGTATTTGAATTGATTGTGCCCTTTTTATCGATGTGGTTTTGGGGTTGCTTTGTGTTGCACCCTGTCTTGGTTGTCTTATTGTATGGCGGTTATCATCGTTCAAAATGTAAATTCAATGTGAACGCTTTCAGCTGTAGATCAAATTTCTTTCTTGGGTTTTGTAAAAAGAAAAAAAAACTCAGCAACCATGTTATATTGCCACAAACCATTTATCGATAATGGAACATTGAAACTGTTGTAATAAAAAAACTTTGTTATCAGGATTTTTTTGTGTTCAGTCTTACTTTGTTGTCATTTCCCCATATTTAAGATCTGAAAATAGATCAAGTTCAGTTATAACGCTAACATTTTAATGTCTAAAGATGCAGTCTCCACCCTTAGAACACTGACCATCCAATTATCTTGTGACCATGTTCTGTTCTGGTGGGGATTTCTGAAGCCTGCCTCCTGCACCATGGATTAGTGTTTTCCTCTGCAACCTAATTACAATGGCATGGTGACACAGATTCCATATCAATGTGTATAAAACAAGTCTCAGGTTTAAAAAAGTTTTAGAAGTAAGAAAAATACATAAAATAGATATCAGTGGAGGAGGCGTGAAACCATTTTAAACAGAGCTTACCATTTCACTTTGCTTCTATCTGACAATGAATAATCCCAATTAGCTTTTGTTAATCCACACCATAATTTATTATCATCATTACCTAAACTTAAACTTACTCTAAACGCTCAGCCAATAATATGCATGTGATTAAAGAGGACAGTTAAAATGGCCACAACACAAATGATCACAAATTATCTCATTCGCTGGTGATTTTCTCTACTGTAGAACTGAGTTTGGCACACTTAACATCAGGATTTTAGCATGTGTCCTTGTAAGTGGATTGGTGTTAAGTCATTTACACTTAATACTGTATTAATCTCTTGGGAATGCCACTGGTTGCACTTGGAGGCGAGGGGCTACAGACGATTATTTGTGTTCATTTCATGTCACAGTGACATCACAAGCAGATTAATAAAGGTCTGCAAGTCTCACTCTCATCCATTCTCTCCAAGATCTTAATCAAAAATGAAAACAGCTTTGGGGTACCTATTAGATCTTTAGCCAATAAGTTATATATCATGTTATATTGGAGGTTAAAAAAGTATTCATGTCCTGGTGAAGACAAGAAATGCCAAAGGCGGCTGCTTAGATAAAGTGCAAATTCAGGCATGCCACAAAATCTGTCAATAGCTGTCTGGGCACTGGCAGAATATATTAATGGCTTGGTCCTCAGGGCTTCTGTTATATAACTTTACCTAGTACATTCATTGAATAGACTTCTCTATTGAACAAGACCTAAGTGGGCTTTGTTTTAGGAGCTGCTATTTGGCCTTGGCCTGCTTTGAAACAATCTATATTGTTAAAAGCGCTATATAAATGAAGGTGACTTGACTTGACTGTAATTGGGTCAGTATTTCTGCAATTTATTTATAGAGTGCAAAAGTCTCATTATAAGGGAATTGATTTTTTATGATAATTTCGTTAACTTTAAAGACAGACCTACTGTTAGTTTGGAGGTTGATAATCGATGGTATGCTTAAGAATATTGCTATGCTAAAAAATATTTTATACGAATATGTTGTCATTGTCATGTGACCAGCGCCGTTGTGTCATTTCACTGCCATTCATAAATCCTCTCCCATTACCTCATGGGATAGTAAAATGTCCAAAAGTAAAAAGTAGTAAGTCATCCGACCACTGATTTATGAATACTTAATTTAGAAATGCTACTCTTTTCACATACCTTTTTTGCTTACTATATATAGCGCAGTTTGCAATAAAAGTAAAATATATTGTTTCTAAATACTGTACATAATAAACATCTTTAGATTTAAATGTATCCATTGTTTTTTAGTTGATTACAAGTCATGTGCAATGCTGAGATTGCAGTTCTTTCCCTCATTAAAGCTGTTAATTATACATTCTTGTACCTTTGTCTTTTTGTCAGATTTTCAAATACCTTTTTTTGCTTCAAATCAAAGTCTATAATGTTGTTATTCACCTCATAGCTTGGTTAACCATAGGTTGGTTTACTTCATGACTTGTAACTCACAACTGTGTTCCTTTCTTGAAAGAAATGATATCTGCGAGGATTTTCAGTCCGGATTTAGACCGTACCATAGTACTGAGACCGCTCTCATCAGAGTCACAAATGATTTGCTCTTATCATCCGATCGTGGTTGTATCTCTCTATTAGTGTTACTCGATCTTAGTTCTGCATTTGATACCATCGATCGACCACAACATTCTTTTAAATAGACTAGAAAACTATGTTGGCATTAGTGGAATTGCATTAGCATGGTTTAAATCATACTTATCTGACCGTTATCAGTTTGTAGCAGTAGCCTAAATGAAGAGATGTCTTATCGATCACAAGTTCAGTATGGCGTACCACAAGACTCAGTACTAGGACTGTTGCTGTTCACTCTGTACATGCTACCATTAGGAGATATCATTAGGAAACATGGAATTAGCTTTCACTGTTATGCCGATGATACTCAGCTCTATATTTCTTCAAAACCTAACGAAACTTACCAATTCACAAAATTAACGGAATGCATAGCTGATATAAAAATTGGATGACTAGTAATTTCCTACTACTAAATTTGGAAAAAACAGAGATTCTAATTATTGGACAAAAAACCTCCTCATGTAATAACCTAGAATACTGTCTAACACTTGATGGCTGCTCTGTTAAGTCTTCGTCGTCAGTTAGGAACCTGGGTGTGCTCTTTGATACCAATCTTTCATTTGAAAGTCACGTGTCTAAAACCGCATTTTTCAATCTTAAAAAATATATCTAAATTACGCCATATGCTCTCATTGACAAATGCGGAACAATTACTTCATGCGTTCATGACCTCAAGGCTAGATTATTGTAATGCTCTACTGGGTGGTTGCCCTGCACACTTAATAAACAAACTACAGCTAGTTCAAAATGCTGCAGCTTGAGTTCTTACCAGAACCAGGAAGTATGACCATTAGCCCGGTTCTATCAACACTGCATTGGCTGCCTATTAAACATCGTATAAATTTTAAAATATTGCTGATTACTTACAAAGCACTAAATGGTTTAGCTCCGCAGTACTTGAGCGAGCTCTTAACGCACTATAGTCCTTCACGCCTATTGCGATCTCAAAGTTCCGGCCAGTTGATAATACCTAGAATGTCAAAATCGACTGCTGGCGGTAGATCCTTTTTCTATTTAGCACCAAAACTTTGGAGAAGTCTTCCTAACATTGTCCGGGAAGCAGACACACTCTGTCAGTTCAAAGCTAGACTAAAAACACATCTCTTTGACCTAGCATTCACAAAATACATTATCGACTTCTATAATTCATTGTTAGGCTGCATAGATTAGGTCAGCCTTCCGGGAGCAACTTAAACTGTAAATATCTGAATACTTCCCTTAAATCCTGATATACTCGTTACATCACAAGAAGAATGGCATCTACGCTAATTTTAGTGTCTTTGTTTATCCCAAGGTTTTCCCGCAGCCTGCCGGACCCAGGCCGTTTCCAGATCTGACGAAGGACCTTCGCCTGGACCCGATGACAACGCAGTGCTGAAGTGTCAACTAGCCTCTCCCTATGGAGGATCCCTATACCACTCTACAGATAAAGCGTTGTGAAATTTCGGTTCGCGTACCTACCCCGAAGTGATAAAATAAAATAAAATTCTGTATAAAAATTTATAGGCAAGGCAAGTAGTTTGTTTAGGCATGGTTTGTGGGGAATTACAAACCTGCCGCACATACTGTATATTCAAACGCACATAACTATAGAATCAATTCTTAATGCGCATGTGAACTCCATCAGCATTTATCACAGGTTTGCGTTTAAAGTATGTTTAGAGAGAATGGTGTCGTCTTAGCGGCCCCTAATTTAATAACAAATGATCATTTCGACGGAAGTGAATCAATCAAAATTAACTTTAGCTGAAAAATAACATTATTCAAGAACCGCTATAAAACCGAACCAATCTCTGTTACCTTAAATGATATGTTTATCTCTGTAAAGCTGCTTTGAAACAATCTACATTGTTAAAAGCGCTATATAAATGAGGATGACTTGACTTGACTTGACTCTTTTAACAAAGACTTTTTAAAAATCCTTATGGGAAAAATACTTCTCGAACCAATGCTGCTGAAAAAGCAGTCTAACAGAAGAATAACACTGTACTGTATAGAGCCAAAGTGAATGTCATGAAATGTATGATTACATGAGCACTTTCCAGGAGAGCAACTTAAACTGTAAATATCTGAATATCATTCATTGAGACCGAATAGTCCGTTGATATGGAATACAGTATCAAAGCCTCCTCTCTCCCAACTGTCTGCCTTAATGTTACTGACATCTGTTGAGGCACAACCTCAAAGCTGCCCCACTGTGTGACCTCAGCAGAAAGCTACAGCCTGGCTGGCCCATTGATCGTTCTGGTGTTTCTCGACTTAAGCCAATGGGAGGTCATTTAGCTTTTCACAAGCCGTTGCACATAGAATTGTGGTTCATTGATCTTTCATGTCTCAGTGTTTGGCTCAGACAGACAAATGAAGTTGAGCCTTTGGGATGCTGGCTAAAGAGTGCATTGGAGAGGGACCTCAGAGGGGATTGTTTTAACCCTTAAGATTGCATAACATTCTAAATTAGCAGATTTAACAGTTGCATGGTAGACTAAAAATAAAGTGTAGGTGGAAAATAAATAAATCAATGACAATCATTCTTATTAATTAAAATAAGTAAGTAAGGTAAATAACAAAAGTGTCAAGTCAAATTTTTAAAAATCTTTTCACAATACACATTGTTACAAAGCAGCTTTACAGAAAGTCGAAGTTTTGAATATACAAAGTTTTGAATTTAATATAGTATATTTAGTGTTATATATTTAGTGATATAATTTCTATAGTAATATAATTATAATAATTATTGGCAACACTTTAGTTTAAGGTCCGATTCTCACTATTAACTAGTGCATATAATGCATATTAATAGGATGTTGGCTGTTTATTAGTACTTATAAAGCTCATACTAATGCCTTATTCTTCATGACCAAATTCTACATCCTTTGTCCTAGCCAATTCTAACTAAACTTAACAACTACCTTACTAACTATTAACAAGCAGTAATTAGGAGTTTATTGATTCAAAAGTCATTGTTAATAATTTGTTAATAGTGAGAATTTAACCCTAATCTAAAGTGTGACCTAATTCTTATATAGTAATATAGTAACATAATTTCTCAGTGTTTATAAATTGCCTTATAGTCACATTTAGCAGATTGGACATACTTATAATTTGTGATAGTATATAAAGCTGGGTGATAATATAGTTAGATTTAGCAACAAAATAAAAAAAAATCATATAGTATAAAGTATATCGCTTTACGTGAGTGTACTGTATGTAATAAGCAGCGGTTAATTTGGCTACATAATGTATATTCAGCAGCCATGACATAGTAACAATTCTATCACTGCTACTTTCCATTCCATATGTTGATCACAGTGGTTTACTATAAGATAAACAGAGGCCTCCACTACTGTTTCCACAGCAACCTGACTTACACGAGAAAGTATCAGTGTTGTAGGCATTAAAGTTAAAGTATTAAAGACATTTTCATAAGTCTGTATATGTTTGGTATCACTTTTGATCTTGCCCGATCAGAGTCGAGCTTTCCTTCCTGCAAGATGGGTTTCTCCCTCCACCCTCAAAGTGTATGTTGCCGCAATAGCCGCTCATCACGATACAGTAGATGGGAAGTCATTAGGAAAGCACGACCTGGTCATCAGATTCCTTAAGGGTGCTAGGAGGCTAAATCCGCCTCGTAATCCGCACCCTGTACCCTCTTGGGACTTAACTCTAGTGCTCAGAGCACTCCAGGGGCCCCCTTTTGGGCCCTTAAATACGACGAAGTTAAATATCTTGTCTATGAAGACAGCTCTCCTGTTGACTCTGGCCTCTTTCAAGAGGGTAGGGGATCTGCAGGCATTTTCGGTCGACGAATCGTGCCTGGAGTTTGGACCGGGTCTTTCTCATGTTGTTCTGAGACCCCGGTTCGGATATGTGCCCAAGGTTCCTACCACTCCGTTTGTAGATCAGGTAGTGAACCTGCAAGCGCTGCCCCCTGAGGAGGCAGACCCAGCCCTAGCTTTTCTCTGTCCCGTACGGGCTCTACGTTGTTACGTGGACAGAACGCAAAGCTTTAGGACCTCAGAGCAGCTCTTCGTCTGTTACGGAGGCCAGCAGAAGGGGAAGGCTGTCTCCAAGCAGAGGTTAGCCCACTGGCTAGTGGATGCTATCGTCCGAGCTTATGAGTCCCAGGACGTGCCTTGCCCACCTAGGTTGACGGCACACTCCACTAGGAGTGTCGCCTCCTCCTGGGCGCTGGCGCAAGGCGCCTCGCTGGCAGACATCTGTAGAGCTGCGGGCTGGGCGACACCTAACACGTTCGCTAGATTTTATAGCTTACGTGTTGAACCTGTTTCCTCCCGTGCACTCGCTACGGCCACTAGTGCGAGGAATTAGGTCATGTCGGCTTGCTACGCCATTCCGCCCTATGGGCCGGATACGTGCGCTTTTTGCTCCGTTGGTTCCCCAACAAACGGCTAACCTTGTGAGTTCCTCCATCACCCCTCCGGCACCAGGCGAGGCGGATCGCCCGGCGCCAGGTCTATTACCTCTTGTAGGAGTTGTTATTAGACTGGGTGGCCTTAACAGTGGTCCCTACGGTGACCCATCTCTTCCACGTTCCAGCCCTCTCCGGGTTAGCACCGTGTCTTCCCCTCGACAGACCCGTTCTGTCGTCCTTGCTGAGTACGCTCCCACCCCTCGGGCTGGGACTACCTCAAGGACTGCCGAATGTTTCAATACCCTACGGGCTAGTACATACGTGTATTCCAGTGCCTCCCTTCGGGCGGGCAGGGGCTCCGCAGCCTTCCCTCCTACAGGTTGGGCACGCTTCCCCAGTGTTATCCAAATTCACTGAGTGGGTCTTGCGGAACAGCAGTGTGATTCTTCCTAGCTAGCTCCCGCCGTAAAGAAAACTAAGAAAATGCTTTGGCGGGAAGCTAAGCTAGGCACTGGAAGGGGCCAGCACCATGGCGTGTTATTAGGGATCCCAATTCGTTGGAAACTCCTCCGACGAGACGTAGGAGTTCCCGAACGAAAGGGAACGTCTCGGTTACGTATGGTAACCCTCGTTCCCTGAGGAGGGAACGGAGACGTCTCGTCCCGTCGCCATGCTTGCTGTACCTTCGCGGAGGACTGGACACTGTCCGGCTCCTCAGCATAAAGCATATGTGTCTGCGCTCGCTTCCGCTTTATACCCGCACTGGCAGGCGGAATGCAAGTCCTGCATGCCAATATTCATTGGCTCGTTTTAATTCACTCGAAGGCAATTTGTCTCCCTAGCGTGATCCCAATTCGTTGGAAACTCCTCCGACGAGACGTCTCCATTCCCTCCTCAGGGAACGAGGGTTACCATACGTAACCGAGACGATATTGTTGTCAAGTCAAGTCACCTTCATTTATAAAGCGCTTTTAACAGCATGGACCGTTTCAAAGCAGCTTTACAGCCATAATAGAAATTACCGTAACAGATGGTTTAGGCTTTACAACAGCATTAGGACAAAGTTATTTTCCAGCTAAAGTTAGTTTTGATTGATTCACTTCCGTTGCGAAGATCATTAGTTATTAACTTAGGGGCCGCTAACATGACACCGTTCTAATAGAAAAACTCTTAACGCGGTCCGGCCGCCCATCCTCACAAAACAGTGCCTGGTGTCTCGAGAACGCACTCCCTGAAATAGGTTCGAAGGTGCAAACGATTATCCGTTACCTCTGCGCAAACCACAAAAACACAAACCCGCGAAAACGCAGACGGCGTGCACATGCGCATCACGTGTTCAGTCCATAGGTATACGCGTTTGAATATATATGTGCGCAGGCGTGTAGTCCTTCACAAATCAACCCTCAACAAACTACTTATTGTGAACAATTCATCCGTGTATGCATATTTAATTTTTTCTTCTCTCTGGTGACTTATAAAGGATTTCACCAATCATCAGTTTTCTTAAACCCTGCCCCTGTAAGCTTGTGTTCATCTGCCTCCACTTTTGAGTGCATCTCAACATCCAATCAACAACCAATGCATAGAACCAAGTCACCTTTTGTTTGATAATCCAGACTGTTAGATTCTGAAGTACATCAAAATATACGGAGGAAAAGATCTGTCACTAGTTTCAATTCATATCTTTAAACACACAATATCGACATTTTCCCCCTCTCTCTGGCCTGCCTTCAAATCTCAACTCATGCAGATGTCACTAGTGAAGCTAGTAGGATTTTGCATGTCCTTGTGGTGACACATCAGACAGTGATTGTTGTCATGACATCATTTTTCTGCATCTTCATAGTGTGTACATTTTATACCATTATGTCAGCCAAGCAACATATGTTGGCAGAAATAGTGGTGCTACAGAGTGCTTTCAGATATCATAGTGATGTGTGAGGGACAAATTGTAAGATCAATGTTGATATATTACAAACAGAATGTTCTTTCTTAAGTTATGTCAGTGTAACATAAATCAATACAGCAGCGGTGGAATGGACAATGATATATAGATGCAACTGATGTACTAACTGTCAGAAACACTAATCAATAATTTTGCTTTAGCAGAATTAAAGCCTACTGTGGTGAGAGACTGACCCATTATGGAGTCTCGAAACTGCAGGCCAAGTATGTGTGTGGACAATCCGGTGGATGTCTGTCTCTCTCATTTCCACACCATTACCAGCAGCTTCATCACTGCATCTCCTCAAGATTATCAGTAAAAGCACTTGCTAGTTCTTAGAAGTCCATCAGAAGTCTGGAGTCAGCACCTATAATGAAATTTCATTGAACAAGTATAATTCTGCTCTATAGTGCAATGAGTGTGTGAGAGAGTGTGTAGCCTATGTGGGATACAGTTCACATTCTCCTCCCTCATAGTTACATGACATCACAAACATCCACTGTTCTCAGTTTTTAAACTTTGTCACTTCCTTCTGTGTTTCCGCGTGATGTACTAAGGAACATGTATACAATATTAATTTTCCAACATTACAGATATGTTGTACCTTTGATGAGAGTTAAAAGATAAACAGGCCTATGTCTTTTCCTTATCATATGACACTGGATATTATTAACTTATTATTTTGGACTCGCAAAAGATGTGTTATAGTATATCAAAATATTCAGAGCACATTTGAAGGGATATATTTAGAGTGCAGACCAGAATGTAACGTATGTTAATTACATTAAAAAAGTGTGTCTAGGAAGAGAGACTGCAGCTTAATTACCTACAGGTCCTTTAATAATGGTGCATTCCAGTCACACGTCGGGGAGACTTTAATTAGCCCAAGGCATTCTGTATCTATCTGTTCTGTGTTGCTGACCCTAAAACAGTATTAACTCTGTTAATGAGTCAACCCCTTGCACATAGAACCATTATTCCCCCTTATTTATGCCCATGTTTCTCAGCCAGACAGTAATGCAATAGAAGAACAATTTTTGGTTCCTCAAAGTTCCTCAGTGGACAGTTATTTAAAAAAAAATCATCGTGGAGAACATTAAAAAAATCTAAAGAACCTTTTCCACTAAAAACTGCATTTTGTGTAATGGAAAGGTTTCATTGATGTTAAAGGTTCTTTATGGAACCATAGATGCCAATAAAGAATCTTTATTTTTAAGAGTTAATTACATAGAGATTTCATAGTGACATTGTGTTAGGTTAACCAGTCAAGAGGAAACATAAGGCCACGTGTTTGTAACAGTTAACAGAATATGCGAATAGTATGCAAATCAGATGAGATATGTTCTAAATAGGATAATTTTTCAACATCATAATTAGTTTTTTACTCTTTATGAAGTCTTACATGTAAGACAATAAGCAATGCAATGTTTTTGAGCACAAACAAATGAGATCAGGCACAGAGATGTCTAAGAGTAGAAGCTTGGCTTATATGCAAAGCCTAAAACCCTATTAATCTCATTACCTTGTGTTGTTTATCATTTAATATCGGGCACCAGGACAGGAAGAGGAATTGTTCCAAAGCGCTCTTATTGCACTCATTACTTCATAATGGGGCGACCACCAACAGAGAAAGCTTTGGTTAAGGACTGCACGCTAAATTTGCTCCTGTTAAAAATAATGGGATACTTGCAGCTATCTAGATTGAGTTTAAAAGGAGACTTGATGTTTAATATTTGTTGACGTTAAAAATCACATAAGCAAGTGGTGCAAACTTAAATTAATCTAGTGAATTGTATGTGGCAATGCTGACGTTAAAAATCACATAAGCAAGTGGTGCAAACTTAAATTAATCTAGTGAATTGTATGTGGTAATGCTCTATACATTAACTAATCAAGTAAAAAAAAAAGCTCTACTGTATACTGTTCAAATATGGTAGAAAGCACAAAAGTCAACACGAACATGTACAGACAGACTAACTCTAAACACAGATACACACAATTGCACTGACATGTCTGGGCATGCAAGGAATTTGAAGACAGATGTTATTTTTTGTAGGAAGGAGTGAATCCTCTCATTCACACACTTAATGACAGCCTTGATGATAGCCAAAGCATTAATATTCACAAATCACCACATCAGCATATACAACATTCACAAAAATATTTGAAAGCATGATCTCTCTCCTCTTCTGAGATTGTTCTGTAGCAGCCCAAGCTGTTTCTTATCGTGCTGTGAAATACAGACTGAACTGCTGTATATGACACACAAATTACATCTCTCAGCTGAATAAAGCAAACCAGTGTCGTGCTAGGAAAGTTTCGATGGATGACAAATGTAATCAAGGTAAAGGTACCATTAGGAGATATCATTAGGAAACATGGAATTAGCTTTCACTGTTATGCCGATAATACTCAGCTGTATATTTCTTCAAAACCTAACGAAACTTACCAATTCACAAAATTAACGGAATGCATAGCTGATATAAAAAAATGGATGACTAGTAATTTCCTACAACTAAATTCTGAAAAAACAGAGATTCTAATTATTGGACAAAAAACTTCCTCATGTAATAACCTAGAATACTGTCTAACACTTGATGGCTGCTCTGTTAAGTCTTCGTCGTCAGTTAGGAACCTGGGTGTGCTCTTTGATACCAATCTTTCATTTGAAAGTCACGTGTCTAGTATCTGTAAAACTGCATTTTTACATCTTAAAAAAAAATCTAAATTACGCCATATGCTCTCATTGACAAATGCGGAACAATTAGTTAATGCGTTCATGACCTCAAGGCTAGATTATTGTAATGCTCTACTGGGTGGTTGCCCTGCACGCTTAATAAACAAACTACAGCCGGTCCAAAATGCTGCAGCTCGAGTTCTTACCAGAACCAGGCAGTATGACCATATTAGCCCAGTTCTGTAAACACTGCATTGGCTGTAGCCTGGCAAGCCAGACCTACATCAAGATGTTAGGTCTGGGAACTCACAATTGGCATACCTCAATCTGAGGGGCGGGATAAACGGTTGTCTTTCAATATCCCTCTGCACGCAATAGGATAGCACCACAACCAACCAGAGCAACGAACGGCTGGGGCTGAGTGAGTCCCATGCATTTTCCCACCAGTGGAGCTAGTTGATATATTAAACTTTTGCCGTATCCGGTCGTCAAAACTCCGAACACATCTTCCTTTTTTAAGAATGACTTAAGTGACGTTCTCTTAACTCCAAGTCCTCCAGAGTCGCGGCCAAAGCCGATTCGAAAGACCGCTGTTCGCCAGCAGCATCTTGTTTGTTTTCAAGTAGCAGGGAAATCACCTATGGAAATCACAGCACAGAACCGTCACAACTCTTCCCTCATTGTGTTAAGCCCGCCCACCTACTCTATACACGATGTGATTGGCCTGACCAGAGTTTGGTTTTTCCACTTCGAAAGCTAACGGAGAGTTGCTAGACCACACTGGCTGCAAAATAATTTTTGCTGCCGCTAGGGTGCTTCTAGATTTCTAGGCTACATTGGCTGCCTATTAAACATTGTATAAATTTCAAAATATTGCTGATTACTTACAAAGCACTAAATGGTTTAGCTCCGCAGTACTTGAGCGAGCTCTTAATGCATTATAGTCCTTCACGTCTATTGCAATCTCAAAGTTCCGGCCAGTTGATAATACCTAGAGTATCAAAATTGACTGCTGGCGGTAGATCCTTTTCCTTTTTAGCACCAAAACTTTGGAACCGTCTTCCTACCATTGTCCGGGAAGCAGACACTCTGTCAGTTCAAAGCTAGACTAAAAACACCTCTTTTGACCTAGCATTCACACAATACATTATAGACTTCTATAATTCAATGTTAGGCTGCATAGATTAGGTCAGCCGGAACTGGGAACACTTCCCTTAAATCCTGATGCACTCGTTACATCATAAGAAGAATGGCGAAGGACCTTCGCTTGGACGCGATGACAACGCAGTGCTGAAGTGCCAACTAGCCTCTCCCTATGGAGGATCCCTATACCACTCTACAGATAAAGCGTTGTGGAAATTACGGTTCACATACCAACCCCAAAGTGATAAAATAAAATAAAATTCTGTATCAATTTATTGGCAAGACAAGTAGTTTGTTTAGGCATGTTTTGTAGGGAATTACAAACCTGCGCACATATATTCTAATGCACATAACTATAGAATCAATTCTTAATGCGCATGTGAACGCCATCAGCATTTATCACAGGTTTGCGTTTGAAGTCTGTTTAGAGAGAACTGTGTCATCTTAGCGGCCCCTAGTTTAATAACAAATGATCATTTCGACGGAAGTGAATCAATCAAAACTAACTTTAGCTGGAAAATAACATTATTCAAGAACCGCTATAAAACCAAACCAATCTCTGTTACCTTAAATTATAATTTATCTCTGTAAAGCTGCTTTGAAACAATCTACATTGTTAAAAGCGCTATATAAATGAGGATGACTTGACTTGACTAAAGACGATTACAGCCACACGTACAGTGACATGTAGGAGTTGTACATTAGGGACGAGAGTCTGTTATTATTGAAGCGCAAACAAACCATGCACACTGATCACCATTGAACATTTTTACAAAATTGGGGGGTGGTTCGGTGTCATTGTGTATGTTGTGTCAAAAGGGAGGCACACTTTCTTTTACTTTGAAAACCCCTGTTTTAGCTTATTTTCATGCTTTTTTTTGTCTCATTTTAAATCATTTTAATTCATCTTGAGGCTCCCTTGGAAGTTTTTTTGAGGCTCTAATTGAGAGCCACGGCTCTATCATTTAGCCAGTCTGAACTGACAAGTAGGAGTTACAAAAACTACTTGTATGTTAGACCTATGTATGATTTGAGCCTTTCTTTTAAGGTTTGGGATAACCTACAGGGATTTCAGATAAATGTGTTTAAAATAGGTTATGTATTTTCAAGCCTTTGAAAAAAAAATCGAATGTATTTTATATTTAAATACATTTAAGATTAGTATTTTTGTATTCTCAAACTACATAAAATACTTTGTACCAGTCAACCTGGTTATTAAGCTGCTGATTTCCTGTATCAACTTGTTCAGGCCCCCTACCTTCAACATTCATATGTGAAATGCAGCTGTACAACTCCATCTATCATTGGGTGAGCAACTTTTCTGCATTCCTGCAAGGAAATAAGGATGAAAATAAGGTCATGGTCGATTCTATTTGTTGATCAAGGCTAAAATGGAACATCATTCAGATTTGCCTTCAGTTAACATGACGGACTAAATGAGCACTGGCAAGGGGGAAAATGTGCTTGATGTTAAGATGAGTTATTAAAAGTGCAATATGCCACAAAAGAGAACTTGTATTCACTATTCACACACTGACAGACAGCTTTCTGTGTGCGGCTAAACGGTCAAATACACACAAAAATGTCAAAAACTCCATTCGCGTAAACTCAGTAGGTTTATGTCTTGAGTGGAGGTAAACAATTGGGAGAATCGGATGTGTATCAATATATTGGGTCTGTGATTCACTCTTAAAGTGACAGCAGCCTAATGTACCTAATGTCTGTGTCATTAGTGTTAAACTATATCATGATATATATTATTACTGTAAAAAATTACTCATATTGATAAGCGCACCCCCTGCATTCACGTAAACTCAGCCGGTTTATGTCTTGAGTGAAGGTAAACAATTGGGAGAATCGGATGTGTATCAATATATTGGGTCTGTGATTCGCTCTTAAAGTGACAGCAGCCGAATGTACCTAATGTCTGTGTCATTAGTGTTAAACTATATCATGATATATATTGTTACTGTAAAAAATTACTCATATTGATAAGCGCACCCCCTTTGCGGCCGATATGCTCCATCGATGCGCACTTTTGCTAAGCCCGCACCGAAGAGAGCTCCGCAAAAGACTTCTACCTGACAGTCAAAGTGGACTGTCTCCACGAGACTATGGACGGGCAGTCTCGGCGGGGTCGAGACTCTGGAAGGGCGGTCTCGGCGGGACGAGACTCTGACGGGCGGTCTCGGCGGGTCGAGACTCTGGAAGGGCGGTCTAGGCGGGACGAGACTCTGACGGGCGGTCTCGGCAGGACGAGACTCTGGTTCGGCAGGCATGACGTGAACAGGCTCAGGCTGGTCAGGCATGACGTGAGGATTCTTTGGGTCTGGCTGTGTTCCTGATCGAGGCCTGACGCTCTCCAGACACCGGAGGACGGTCTCCTTCCAGTTCAGTCTGGTGGTGTCAGGGAGGTCAATGGGATGGTTGAATGTGGCCCCGATCAGGAACAAGGTCCTCAGGCTCTCATCGTCGAGGGCGCTGGTGACGGCAAGGTAGAAAAAGTCCTTGGTAAAGGACAAAAAGTTTTTGCTCTCCTGAGCCATGACGATAAATCTTGCCCTATCATCCATTTTGGGGCGGTCCGTTCTTCTGTCAGGGTGTGGTGCAGGCAGAAGAAGACGAAGAGTCAGAAGTTCCAAAGCAAAAGTTTACTAACGATATAACTCAAATAGGTACAGACAGACAGAAGGTTCACACACGCTAATTACAACGGAGAACAGACAAAAACTGACTGAATAGAAGGGAACTAAATACAAACACAGATGAACATTGATTGACAGAACACAGGTGAAACAGATGATGACACGTGACATGAAGACAGGCAGACAAGTTCAATGAAAACAAACTAAACAGTACACAACTGTGACACTAAGTAGTGTTCACCACAAGTAATAGTCTGCAGTGTAACTTGGTCAGAAATAAGTATGGAAATGTTGGACAGATGACCTTCAACCCAGTCTTTTTGAAAAATTGAAAAATTTGATGGCTGGTGAAATGAAAACCAAAAGTATTTAAGCTTTTGTACACACCAAAATGTTCTTTGCATTCAGAAAAGGTCCAGATAGATTTCAGCTTAATTGATACTTCACTGAATGGCCAATTTCACATGTATTTGTATTTAAATACATTTTTCCACACAGTATTTGGTATTTTATTTTGATAAATTTCTACTGAGGTATTTTGTATTTATTTATTTTTTTATATAAAATACGTGTTCATGTATTTGTGCCCATCTTAGCACATGGTGATGTATGCTAAAATTAAAACAATAGGGGTAGGGTTAGGTATAGGGTTTGGTTTATGGTTAGTTGCATGTAATTATGCAGAATTGTTTTTATTATTACAGTAAGTAAATGTAACGTAATAAGATATAACAATAATAAATGTTATATCTTATATATCTTATCTTAATAAATGTAACACTAAAATAAAGCGTTGCAGTGTTGTGTTATTATTGTCTTATGTGCTCTAAAACTTATCTGCACTGTTTTATGCTTTTTAATCATTTCAGATTCAGATCAAATTCACAACGAGAGAGTGCGTTCTAGGCTACTTCCTCTGTATTACAGTAACTCTGTTTATCAATCTCCCTTTGATGAGTTTGCAGTTGTTACATGTTATACAAAACTGACTTATTGTTACGGTTGGTGTAGGCAGAGGAAGAAGAGGAGATCAGGATTTCCAAAAACAATAGACTTTACTTTAAATAAAGCAAAACAACAAACGGATACAGACAGGCAGACGGGCAGAGGATAACACACCTAACATCAACGTTACATAAACGAGAACCGACAAGAAGTGAGGGAGAACACAGGGTTTACATACACAGAGAACAGATTAGGGAAACAAGGCACAGCTGGGGCAAATGAACTAGACACAGGTGAATAAACTAAACACTAACGAGGAGCGGGAAACTGGAAACAGGACTGAACCAAATACACAAAGAACGGGGGAAACACAGGACATACATGTAACATTAGCTCCCCCTCCTGCAAGGCGCGTCCTCGCGCCGAGTAACATCAATAAGGGTGGGGGGGTGGGCGCCCTGGAGGCTGACGAGGGAGTGGCCTACCCGGAGCAGGAAGCCTCCAGGGCGGAGCAGGACGTGCAGGAGGCCAGGGCGGAGCAGGACGTGCAGGAGGCCAGGGCGGAGCAGGACGTGCAGGAGGCCAGGGCGGAGCAGGACGTGCAGGAGGCCAGGGCGGAGCAGGACGTGCAGGAGGCCAGGGTGGAGACTTTCCCTCGGGTGGCCAGGGTGGAGACTTTCCCTCGGGTGGCCAGGGTGGAGAGGCCACTTCAGGTGGCCAGGGTGGAGAGGCCACTTCAGGTGGCCAGGGTGGAGAGGCCACTTCAGGTGGCCAGGGTGGAGAGGCCACTTCAGGTGGCCAGGGTGGCTTATATCCCCCCCCCAAAATTTTCTTGGGGGGAGTGACGGGTTCAGAGACAGGCTTGGCGGAACTGGACGGGACCAGCGGAGAAGGCACGGGAGGACTGGACGGGACCAGCGGAGAAGGCTCGGGAGGACTGGACGGGACCAGCAGAGAAGGCTCGGGCTCGGCAGGCGCGCGGGGAAGCTCCGGCTCGGCAGGCGCGCGGGGAAGCTCCGGCTCGGCAGGCGCGCAGGGAAGCTCCGGCTCGGCAGGGCTGCAGGGAAGCTCCGGCTCGGCAGGGCTGCAGGGAAGCTCAGGCTCGGCAGGGCTGCAGGGAAGCTCAGGCTCGGCAGGGCTGCAGGGAAGCTCAGGCTCGGCAGGGCTGCAGGGAAGCTCAGGCTCGGCAGGGCTGCAGGGAAGCTCAGGCTCGGCAGGGCTGCAGGGAAGCTCAGGCTCGGCAGGGCTGCAGGGAAGCTCAGGCTCGGCAGGGCTGCAGGGAAGCTCAGGCTCGGCAGGGCTGCAGGGAAGCTCAGGCTCGGCAGGGCTGCAGGGAAGCTCAGGCTCGGCAGGGCTGCAGGGAAGCTCAGGCTCGGCAGGGCTGCAGGGAAGCTCAGGCTCGGCAGGGCTGCAGGGAAGCTCAGGCTCGGCAGGGCTGCAGGGAAGCTCAGGCTCGGCAGGGCTGGACGTGACCAGCTGTGCGGGCTTGGCTGGGCTGGACGGAACCAGCGATGAGGGCTTGGCTGGGCTGGACGGAACCAGCGGTGCGGGCTTGGCTGGGCTGGACGGAACCAGTGGTGCGGGCTTGGCTGGGCTGGATGGAACCGGCTGTGAAGGCTCGGCTGGGCTGGACGGAACCAGCGGAGAAGGCTCGGGAGGACTGGATGCATGGGCCAGAACTGATGTGTGTGTAGCCCACACACACAAAATCGCTGCAGACATCACCATCAATGCAGTCTCCTCTTGAGTGGACTTACGTGTGGTGTGCTTAGTCTCTGGCGGATAGGCGTGCTCCAGTAGTGAAGGCGGCTCAGGCTCTGGCGGGCAGACGACGGGCTCAGGCTCTGGCGGGCAGGCGACGGGCTCAGGCTCTGGCGGGCAGGCGACGGGCTCAGGCTCTGGCGGGCAGGCGACGGGCTCAGGCTCTGGCGGGCAGGCGACGGGCTCAGGCTCTGGCGGGCAGGCGACGGGCTCAGGCTCTGGCGGGCAGGCGACGGGCTCAGGCTCTGGCGGGCAGGCGACGGGCTCAGGCTCTGGCGGGCAGGCGACGGGCTCAGGCTCTGGCGGGCAGGCGACGGGCTCAGGCTCTGGCGGGCAGGCGACGGGCTCAGGCTCTGGCGGGCAGGCGACGGGCTCAGGCTCTGGCGGGCAGGCGACGGGCTCAGGCTCTGGCGGGCAGGCGACGGGCTCAGGCTCTGGCGGGCAGGCGACGGGCTCAGGCTCTGGCGGGCAGGCGACGGGCTCAGGCTCTGGCGGGCAGGCGACGGGCTCAGGCTCTGGCGGGCAGGCGACGGGCTCAGGCTCTGGCGGGCAGGCGACGGGCTCAGGCTCTGGCGGGCAGGCGACGGGCTCACTACTGGACGGGATCGGCGGAGAAGGCTCTGGAACGATGCCCCATTTGGCAGCATGTGCTGACATCAACGGGGGATCGGCCATGCTGGAAACCAGTCCCGATTTCCCATAGACCGATCTGGGGGCTGGACTGATAGTGGGCGTGACGTAGAGAAACTCTGGAAGGGTGCTGGCGAGATCCTCTTCTCCAGAGCATACTGTGAATGTAGAATTACAGCACACCAGCACCCATTCCACAAAGGCGGCAAAATCATCCCGTGGACCTTCTCCGGATAACTGCGCTCTGCACGAGCCGTTTAGACTCACCAGATAGAATGTGCAGAGGCAGTAGTCCGGGTAGTGAGTCAAATACGCCGTCTCAAGAAAGGTCTGGGTGTGGTCCTCCAAAGTTTGATCCCCCTGTTCGAGACATAGGAGGCGAACAGCGGGGATAGTCATCTTACGGTCGGTTCTTCTGTTACGGTTGGTGTAGGCAGAGGAAGACGAGGAGATCAGGATTTCCAAAAACAATAGACTTTACTTTAAATAAAGCAAAACAACAAACGGATACAGACAGGCAGACGGGCAGAGGATAACACACCTAACATCAACGTTACATAAACGAGAACCGACAAGGAGTGAGGGAGAACACAGGGTTTACATACACAGAGAACAGATTAGGGAAACAAGGCACAGCTGGGGCAAATGAACTAGACACAGGTGAATAAACTAAACACTAACGAGGAGCGGGAAACTGGAAACAGGACTGAACCAAATACACAAAGAACGGGGGAAACACAGGACATACATGTAACACTTATAGTGCTTTTATGTGTTTGTTAGTGTCACGATTCCTGTCTTGTGTGGACTTTAGTTATTTCCTGTTCTGTGCCATGTTTTGTAGTCCTTTGTAGTTTTTCTTGTTTATGAGTCTCTCCAGGTGTTTCTAATTAGCCCCGCCCCCTTGTTATCTTGTTTAGCTTGTTTGTCTGTGTATTTAAACCTCTGTGCTTCAGTTGTTGGTTGTCGGTCAGTGTTGCTTGTAGCTGTCTCCATGTTCCTGTCTTGAGTTTCGTGTTCCTTTGTTTGCCCTGGATGACCTGTTTAATTTATTAAAATAGTGCTTGCATTTGGATTCTCTCTCCGCTTCATTCCTGCCTCATCGTTACAGTTAGGCTGTATTGTTTTCTCAAAGGATGCTGTGTTAGAAGAGGTCAAAGAGGAACAGAGAGTTTAGATGGCCCTTATACAGAATAGTGCCTTTTAAATTTTTTCAGTGTTTTCTTGCTGTGGTTTCTTTTCTCACTGTCGTAGCTTCCTCAAGCAACCTCAAGGCGGCAATGACTGATTGGCTCTGGTCTGGATGCAGTTGCCATGGCAGCTGATAGCATTATACCAACACAGAACTACTGCCAGTTTAAATAGTTAAAATATGTATTGTATGATTATTAAAAGTGAAGGTCATATTAAAAATTATGAACATATTTAGAAGTATTCAAACTGCCCGTCACTAAGATCCGGTTCAAACATGATATCAACAAACTCTGGGTATGAAAGGAATAAAAAGTGTGTTCTAACACACTTTAAAACTTGATAAATAAGTGCAATAAAACTCACTTATAGCAATTGTTAGACTGTTATAAAATGTGTACTCAGACACAATATATTGGTATTATGATCAGGCACACTGGCCACAACATAAAGTGACCGCAAAGTCAGTTGGACTCGTTTATCTAAGGGGTTTATTAAACAATTGAGTAAATTACAAACAAAACCCTTTTAAAGGGTGTCTCTCCGCCAACTCGTTACCTGATCACACCTGCAGACAATAACAAATGAAAACATACTGCCGAGCAGCCAAACATTAGTAGAGGAAACAGAGCCACCACAGGTAGTGGAGGGACATAACACACCCCCACACCAAAATGGTGACTCCAGTTTCCATAATCATAATATAAATAACAAGACACATATCATGCCATACACAAACACCCCACCAATAGAGATGCGTGTGACAATTTCAAAACTCAAAAAAAAAATTTAACAATACTGTAATTTAAATTACAAAACACACAAACAAAATTTTGAGTTATGACAATAGAGTTAACTGTAAACAGAAATACTGGACTAAGGTACTCTAGATAAGGCGTCTACTAAGAAGTTATCAGTACCACGGATATGCTTAACCTCGATGTTAAAAGATTGTAAGATCAAACTCCACCGCATCAGATGCTGATTAGCGTTTCTCATGCGGCTTAGGAACTTTAGAGGGTCATGATCACTATAAACGGTCATTCTATCTGAAGCACCCAGATATACTTTAAAGTGTTGGACAGCAAGAACAAGGGCCAGCGTCTCCTTTTCGATGGTGGAGTACCGCCGTTGATGTTGATTAAACTTCTTGGAGAAGTAGCAAATGGGGTGATGGACATTCTCAAGCCCATCTTGGAGGAGGACAGCGCCAGCACCTTGATCCCTCGCGTCAACCATAAAAAAAAAAGGTGTAGCAAAGTCAGGTGCAGCCAACACAGGAGCTGAAATAAGTAATGCCTTCGCGTTCTCAAAAGCGCTCTGACACTGGTCAGACCACTGATATACAGTGGGTACGGAAAGTATTCCGTACCCCCTTAAATTTTTCACTCTTTGTTATATTGCAGCCATTTGCTAAAATCATTTAAGTTCATATTTTTTCTCATTATTGTACACACAGCACCCCATATTGACAGAAAAACACAGAATTTTTGACATTTTTGCACATTTATTAAAAAAGAACAACTGAAATATCACATGGTCCTAAGTATTCAGACTCTGGAGCTACTACAGATGAAACATTTCTGCAAAAGCCACGGTAGTAGCCCACCATACCAAGAAATCTGCGTAACTCACGACGATCAGTAGGGGGAGGAAAACTACAGATAGCAGACACTTTGGCATCCAAAGGACGCACCTGGCCACCTCCTACTACTCTACCCAAGTAAGTGACTGTTGCTTTGCCAATCTCGCATTTAGCCAAATTGATGGTCAAATTGGCTGCGGACAGTCGACAAAATAGCTCTCGGATCTGCTGAACATGTTCTGGCCATGACGCACTATAAAGGACCACATCGTCCAAATAGGCCTCACAGCCAGACATGCCAGACGACAACACTGTATTTATCAATTGCTGGAACGTTGCGGGAGCATTACGCATTACAGAAACTAACTACATCCCGCTTCAACCTTGGCCAGTAGAAGGGTTGACTAACACGGTTTAGTGTTTTGGCGACCCTCATATGACCAGCTACACAGTCATGAGCGACACTCAATTTTATCTCTGTATTCAACAGGCATCACAATCTGATGAACAGAGTTTTCATGGTCTGGAACATTGAAAGGCCTCCATTTCCTCATTAGAACACCGTCCTGAAAGAAAAAACATTGTGGTTCTTCATCAATGTTAAAATCAGATGAGGCAGAGCGGAATAGAGAGACTAATGACACATCTGCTTTTTGAGCAGCAATCAATTTTGTGCGGGATAATCATGCAGACTCAGACATAATTTTATTAATTTTCTTATCAGGCCCAGATAGATCAATGACGGATAATCTCTCTATTGACTCTGAAGATTTTTCAGACTCAAGATTCACAAAGAAAGAATCAGACAGTTCATATTCAACAGGAGAAAAGGAGCGCCCTTCTTTGCTCGACATAGCGCGAGTAATCGCGCATGCAGGAGAAACATCTGGATTTTTCTCTACACACTCATGGACGGCTGTCTTGCCAAGCACAGTAGCAACTTGAGAGAGAACTTCCGAACTCAATCAGTTCCACACATTACCACCTGCTAAATCATTGCCCAAAATAAAGGACACACCAGGAATGGGCAGAGATTCACGAACACCAACCGCAATGCGGACGGTGACTACACAAGATTTTAAAATGATTTGGTGAAGTGGAACAATAGTAAAGCCCATCTCAAACTAATAAACCAAGCCACGAACTAATACACTGGTGCCATTTTCTTTTATTTACGACAAAGGCAAAATCCCTTTCAAAATGAATCATTGTGCAGCACCGGTATCACGCAAAATGCGTACGGGAATGAGATTATCATCACCAAACAATGACACAAAACCATCACTAAGGAAAGGTTCATAGCCGAGTCATGTCTTCACATCACTTGAAAATTCAGGACAGGGCGAAACAAAATGTGGGGACGCTTTAATCAACCCAAAGCCTTTCGCAGCTTGTTTTTTTCTCAGCACTGGACAGTCTGCCACCAAGTGCCCAGGCTTCTTACAATAGAAACAAGCCTGCTCTGGACTACTGGAAGAATGCACCGCAGCATAACTGGGCTTAGGAGATGAACCTACAGGCTTATATCTGTCTTTGAAGATACGGTGGTGTGGCAAATAAGAGAATCTGTCCCACAACATTGTTTACTTTCACTTTAATTTTAACGTGATTTTGGGTGGAGCGTGTCAATTAACAACGGAAGGAAGTTGTATTTAAAGGGAGTGTGTAGTACCTGAATCTGGAGCGTCATCCGTTTGTTTGCACATGAGGTTTGCCAGTATGAGTGATGGTTTGGTGGAAAGACGGCGTGCGTGTCAATCAGCTGTTTCATGTGAAACGTAATATGTCTGGTGCGTGACTGAAGCAGTGCGCTTCCAGACCGACCGTCGTGAGCTGTTCTGAAGGCAACGCGGAAAACTGCTTGTCCACCTATCTTGGTGTCTGATGACCCGCGATACTCATTGGTGCCTTCAATATCTGCAAACTTGGTCAGTACCTCTGTGCCGCCATTACACGCACTTCTATCCATGCACGCACCCACTCGCATAGCTTTCATATTCACACATTCTGTGTGCTTATTTAAAATTATTGTGCTGTTGATTTAATGTTGGTAATTTACTACGAATTTAATGAGATGTTTATCCAATGTTTTATTTTTTTTTTCTCTTTTTTCTTTATGGACATTTCGTTTTTTGAATGAATGTGGACACGAATCTGCAAACGTGGATAGCGTGACGCGGTCGGTTCCCGGCACGGATCTCGACGACCAGAGGCCGCTAGTGTGAATTTCACTTCTTATTGTTTTTTTTTTTTTCTTCTTCTTCTTTTTGGGTCCATTTCGTTTTTTGTGTGATTTATGATTATGAACATGTGTGGAAAAATAAATATCCCTTGCAAACTGACCTTTTTTCTGGGATTATTATTATAATTTGTTGTGTAACAGGTGGTTACCTTTTCTGCTATCCTGGGTTAAGTTAATTGTTTGACAGGTTTAATCCTGTCTGGCGCCCGAACTTTTCTTTAAAGTCATTTATTTGTATTAGGGCGGCTACCACCGTTACAGTGGGTCAAAACTAATTCATCTGCCAGGACAGCAGCTTCATGCAGATAATTGACTTTATGTTCATTAAGGTAAGTAGCTACAACATCGGCAAGCAGTTTTTAAATTCCTCCACAAGAATCAAAGCTCGCAACTTTGCCTGGCTGTCTACCTCACTTGACGAACACCATCGATCAAACAAAGCCTCTTTGTCATGAGCAAACTCGATATAAGTCTGATGTTCGGTTTTCTCACATCGGCGAAAGTGCTGTCGGTAAGCTTCTGGGACTAGTTGGTAACAACTAAGAATAGCTGCCTTAACCACACCGTAGTCTTTAATTTGCTCAAGTGAAAGTGAAGAATACACTTCTTGTGCCCTACCAGTTAAAACTGACTGAATTAACAAAGTCCATACTTCTTTTGGCCAATTTAAAGTTGACGCAACTTTCTCAAAATGCGGAAAATATTTTTCCACGTCTTTATATAATAATAATAAAACCTTTATTTAACCAGGTGAGCACATTGAGAACACTTTCTCATTTACAATGGCGACCTGGCCAAAAAAGCGTCGAGGTACAAAAACATAAGTTACACATATAATTACAAGACAAAGTAGTACTCAATAAACATAGAAGATTAATATACAGATCCGTAGATCATGTACACAGATCGGGTTAGCATGTACAATGGTCCGACAATAAATTTGCTAACAATAATTTAAAAGTGATTAACGGGACAATGGATTCAAGCTTCAAAGATTTTTTAGGTATATTCCAGTCATTAGCAGCAGAGAACTGGAAGGAGAGGCGTCCAAAAGAAGTACGAGCTTTAGTATCCACCAGGGTGACATACCTGCTTGAACGAAGGTTCATAGAGGGGATTGCTCTGGAAATTGATGACCTTAGATAAGGTGGGGTGTGACACAGTAAGCATTTATAAATAAAAAGATACCAATGTTTTTGACGCCGGGTATGTAATGAAGGCCAGCCAATTAAACTGTAAAGGTTGCAATGGTGAGTGTTATATGGAGCATTGGTGACAAAGCGGATGACACTATGATATACAACATCCAATTTCCTAAGGAGAGAATTTGAAGCGATTCTGTAAATAACATCACCAAAATCAATAATTGGAAGGATAGTCATTTTCACAAGGTCTTTCTCAATGAACGGTGGTACAAGCCTAATGTTTTTGCTCAAATCAAAAGACCCGGTGTGAATGAGATCAATATTTCCTGTCTAGCTTTTAAATCTAAGCGTTTCATTTCCAACTTGTTCTCGGAGACTCTTAAACGCAACTCTTCTCTCTCATTGTCTAATTCTCTCTCCCGAATAGAAAGCTCTTTCAACCGGATAGAATTTCTCATATCAACGGGAGGCAAAACCCTCTTCTCTACCAAAACTGGTAGCAGAGCAGTTTTAATGCTGTTTGAGGCGTTTATCGGAAGCGGACAACTCAATTTCATAATAAGTAGCCAATTCCAAAAGATGCTCTTTTTTAAGATTATTAAACGCCTCTGCAGGAGGGTTTTCAATAAACTCCTGAGCTATAGACATGATTAATATAGCAATCCAAAATAAACAAAACAAAATACTACAGGCTGCTAAAAAAAAAAAGAAAAAAAAAAGTGATATGTATAGGCATAATTTTCCAAAAGTTATTAACATTTTTGGAAATTTAATTTTAACTTTTGACCAACAGGTGGCGCTGTCTCGAAATCTTTTGAGTACCTTCAGGGGATGGTGCTGGTAGAAAATTCTGAGTTTCATAATACAGCAATGCATTTGTTAAGTATAGCATTTTACATCACAAAACTGTATTGATGTCAATGGGAATTTCATGTTTTTTTCTATTATAGCGCCACCAAGAGGCAAAATCCCACTTTTTTTTTCATGTGTCCTCAGAATGAGCCCATACATGTGTGTGCCAAATTTGGTGAAAATATGTCAATTCACTTCGGAGTTATAGACATTTATATGAAAAAAACACGTTAAAAATGACTGACACGTGACTTTGATTGAATTTTACTACCCTTTACTATCAATATTTGGACATTAGTGTATAGCCAGCAACCTATGTTTTCAAACTTCTGACGGTGGTTTCGTCTCGATCAGACTAATGGTTTCGAAGATATCGGCAAAGGTTTTTTAAGCGCTAAATCACAATGCTACATAAACCGTAGGACGAAACTTAGCATGTTTGGTATCTGTGGACTCGGCAAGGATTCAGGAACCCAACGAGATGACTCCTGTGAAAATAAGTCAACCACACCCAGAGTTATAAGCATTTGAAAAATAAATTTTACCACTAGGTGGCGCTGTTTCGAAACTTCTCAGGCTCCTTCAGGGCATCGTACTGATGACCCATACCGAGTTTCGTAACAATTCGTTCATGCCTTCAAAAAATACAGCATTTTAGCACATAATTCACAATGGCCGAGAGCCAAAATGGCCGATCTGGGAAAATTGGATATCAGTCAACTCGGCATGACGCCCTGAATCTAACGAGACCACTTTTATGATTTTTGGACAAACCGTTCAGAAGTTATGAGCAAAAATAGCCATTTTTCATATCTCTGGACCAGTAGGTGGTGCTGCGCCGAAACACAGCATGTAGCCTCAGGTCATGCTTGTGATGACATGTACCAAGTTTGGTCTGAATACGATTAAGCGTTGCGGAGATACAGCCTTACGTCTGTTTTCGCAAGCACTACGTAAAATTAGTTTACGCGTTTATCGAAAATGGTTTGACGAATCAACTTGAATTGCATAACTTTTGGTCAGCACTGTCTGGAGATGATCTGGTCCAATTTTGGTGAAAATCGGACAAACCGTCTAGGATGAGTTCGCAAAAGTAGGTTTTTTGGACAATTCAAAATGGCGGACATATTTTTATATGTTTACATATTTTTGACGGAAATTACGTCATAGGGTGCAATCGATTCGTCATGAGCTCAGGAATCAGAGGAAAAAATAATTTTGTTGATAGCCATTACGGTCCAAAAGTTATTAGCATAATTTGAGGGAAACTTTGGACAGGTGGTGGCGCTAGAGGCAATGAGTTAGAGACACCAAAATTGGTGTATTTAATGTTGGGACTGTCCTCTATCAGAATGTCAAACCAAAACAACTTTCCCGCCCAGTCGGAAGAAGAAGAAGAAGAAACGGAAGAATAATAAGAACCGGAACAGATACAATAGGTGCCTCCGCACCTTCGGTGCTTGGCCCCTAAAAATAAGATGGTTCTTAATAATCACCCTTTATTAAATGTATGAACACAGAAACCCCCTGTTAACAGGTTAATGTCACGTTTCCCATTCCATGACTAGTAAAATAATCGCAACGTATTCTCTGTAAAATTGCGTAATCCGCAGGGTGATGGACACGGAGATGGCTAAAAAGGTTGGTGGCTACACATTCTGCAGCGCCGCGTCGCGTCTAGGACAACTCGAGGTATCGCACACCGGACGCGCACTTTCTCAGTTTATGGCCAGCAGTATTCTTATGTTTAAAGGGATAGTTCAGGATTTAGCATTAATCTTTGTATTAGTAGAAAACCTGCAGTATTTTCAAATTACCGTGCTTTCCACCCTCATATCCCCCTGAGACGAGAGATTTATGTATTTTTTGTCTGTAAAAAATCCTCCGATGACCCAAAAATCGTTATTTTGCGCCATCGGAGGATTTTTTGGCCGGAGGCTAAACACTACAGTCAGTAGAAGGAGCTGTTCCGCATGTTTTCAACCCGCCCATAGAGGGTGGGATCTCACTCACAGAATGTACACATAGTGTCAGCCATCTTTTTTGGAAGCTAAGCTAGCAGGCTCTTCTGTGGAGAAAGCTGAGTAACTTAGTAGGAGAAAGCTGAGTAGTAGGGGTTACCATACATCCTCTTTTTCCCAGACATGTCCGACCGTCGAGATCATAGAAAATGTCTGGGATTCAGCTTTTGCATTCTGCAGTCGCCATTCATTGTTTACATGCACACCTTTTGTTTCAATCTAACTGAATTCATTCCGATTGGTGAATCTGAATGTCGTGTTTACATGAACGCTAAACAAGTGTGCAGGTACAAAAACGTATCTCTCACGGAGGAGCGGGAATTTTCTTAGCAATGCTACCGATCATTGCTAAGAAAATTCCCGCTCCTCCGTGAGAGATACGAGACCGGTGCGTCTCACAGGTGTCGCTCATCAGTAATCACGCCACCGGCCTCGCGACGTTCTTCTGCGGCCCTCAGTCTCGTCCTGCTCGCCACAGTAAACATAATGAATGACGACTGTAGAACGCAAAAGCCGAATCCCGGACATTTTGGGCGATCTCGAAATCCCGGGCAGACTCATCACGGAGACTCACTAGTAGCCTAGGCTTGTTGTTTAACTACTGCGCTCTGTTACCAGTAGACGTGGCCTCCTAGGGCAGCGAAGCAAGTGCATTCTGGGAGTTGTTGTCTTTCATCCACATAAGCCAAAAATGCATTTTCTGTCTTTTCTCAGTCTAGAAAGCTCCAAATTCAAAAATAATTTCACATTTCTTCTACATAAATGACCCATTTTAAATACACATTCATCTTTCCAGAGGTGAAGTATCCCTTTAAGGAGATTATGAAATTAAGATAATGTCTGTACTATGTTATGATTGTATTGTACAATTAAATACAATAGTTGCTGAGTCTGTGATCTGAAGACTTTACCTCAGAGCATCCATTAACTGAATGAATTGAGAATGTTGCAGAGTAGCACCTCTGGCAACCTTTGTGAATTTACAGTTCTGTAGGCGGACAATTATGGACAGTGATTCCGGTAAGAGAATCAGGCGCGGGAGAAGTATATCTTCATCAAACTTCTCTTTAATAACACTTGTCAGGCAGTAAGTGACATCCATTTACAGTCTCAGGATGGTAGGTAAAGTTATATGATGTAATCATGTTGTGTTGTGGTCTGTAGAATATATAAATAAAGGAATACAGTATGAATACAATATCTCTGTACACAATTTACCTCACAAGGTATCAATAACTGGCTAAATAGCCATCACAAATGAATACTCAACTGTCAGATAACAAATAAACATAATAGGATAAACTTCAAATAAACAGTATGACGCAGCATATAATAACAACGTGATCATAGGATTAGCGTCTCTCCGCGATCGTCATTTGCATATCTGACATTCACAAATACAAAGTGTTGACTAAACAATATTCACATAATTACTCACATTTGTTGCATGAACGCACAACATTGAACGATATTTGGGAGAGAACAGCTGGAACTGGCTATTGCATCAGTCTGCTGGAAGTAGCAACTATGATATAAGTCCGTCAGAAACCGCTGGCTGTTTTCCGTTCCGGGACGGACTTTCTGACAGAGAATATCACCTGAAAATCCGATAACATCAGCAATTTTCATTCAAGCAGCTGATTTCTGTAAATTAATGTAAAACTAAATGTATTTTGCAGCACAGGGTGAAGTCATTTACGATGATTTGAGACAAAAATAATGTAAATTTAATATAAAACTATGTAAATGGCGCTCTGTGTCGCGGCAGGATTTTGAACAAGATCCGTTGCTGGGCGCCGCGGACAGACGCAAAATGGCACAACCGGTGTGTGTACACTCGAAGAGAAAATGTGTTCGAGTTTTGAAGACGTGGCGCTGCGCTTCTTGTCCGGTGTGCGACCCCCTTTAAAGTGCTGTTTTCTTTTGAGCCGAAGAACTCCCATACAGGCGAGCTTACTTTTTTCGGGTGTGGACAGAGTGTTCCACTCAGACGACATTCTTCTCAGAGTAGCTGCACGGCCCAGGCTGCGTCTTCTTTGATAGACTGTCAGCCGCAGCGGGTGCAATACAGCCACCTGAGAGGTCAACCAGGTACTCGCGCTGGAGTATTTACGTGTCATGTTATCATAACAGTCCTATAAAATTTTAAACATCGTGGTTATCGCCAATACCGGTATATTGCCACACTATAAATTAACACGATGTCGATATTTGATGCTTTGAATATCACAATAATAGTCAACACCGGTATATTGCGACACCCCTAGTTCCAACACAAAGTTTACTTATAATCCAAGCAGGTAGCAGAAATACACACAGATATAAACGTGACCGGACACTGATTGGTGGTGAAGGAGAAACTAACAATATAAAGCTGATCCACATGAACTCATAATGACAGAAACCTTGACGACCAAGGAGTGGCGGGAAAATGAACAATGGGAGAGAGAAACTAGTGAATGCAAACTAAAAGTCCATGATAACTAAAGAAAATTAACAATGGTGACAGTACTCCCCCTCCGGCGCCGTAAATGTAGAGGGAGGGGTGGAGGCGTTTTTGGAGGATGAAGATGTGGCGAAGGGATGTTAATGGCAGGACAACGAGTCCCCGATGGTAAAGGTGGAGGAAGCCCGATGGCGCAGACTCAGAGCTCCAGAGAGCAGACACCCCACGGTGGAGACGAAGGCGGGAGGAGCCAAGATGTAGTAGCTAGGTGTTGCTGCCGACATCTGAGAGACGACCAACGGAGACGAGCGCCCAGGATCTGATGACGCAGACGGAGGGCCGGTGGAGCTGAGCGATATTGCTGGTGCTGGAGACCCAGGCGATGCCGTGGCAATGAGCGTCGGAGGACAAAGGCGATGCCAAAGGGAAAGAGGAACCTGCTGCTGCCGTAGGGGTGGAGGGACGGAGCGGAGCGGATGGTCTGTATGTCCGTGGTGGAGTAGAGCGACGGTAAAGTAGAGTAGAGTAGAGTAGAGCCGGTGGGATGAGGGAACCCGGTGATGCCTCAAGGCAGAGGGTCTCCGGTGGAGCTGCGAAGGTGGGAAGAGCCAAGGTGGAGCCGTCAGGTTGACGGGCCGAGATGGAGCGAAGTTATCCAAGGTCAGAGGTGGAGCCACAGGATCCACTCTCACTGGCGCTGCTGGTAGTTGTACGACCTAAGGCTCAAAGTCAGGGCATCCCCAGAGACGGCGAAGGGCTGCAAGCTTCCAGCAGTGGTGGAGCTGGAGGACTGAGCCACTGCAATAAATTGCTCTCTTAAATACATTTTTGGAGGCATCTATTACGTGTGTTTGCTGGCAGGCAGACGAAGACACAGAAGATTAAGGTTCCAACACAAAGTTGCCTTATAATCCGAACGGGTAGCGATCCAAACAGGTAGCAGAATATACACACACACATAGGTATAAACGTGACCAGACACTGAATGACGGTGAAGGAAAAACTTAAAGCAGCACTAAGTAGGAATTCCGTTTTTGTCAAACAGCAACCCCTAGAGTCGCTGTGGAGTACTTGTACTGTCGTGAATAGCACTCACACAGAGATGCCTCGCACTCATGGCCGGATCCCCTCCCCCTGTACACCGGTACCTGTTCAGTAGGATGGACGCTGTAACGAGTGGAAATAAGGTATGGCCCCTTTAAGAGCTGCGCGCGCCCTGTTTAACTGTCGGCAGTCTGTATTGTATGTGCGCCTCGAACACCACATGTATACGGTGCCGGGTTATTTCTGTTTGATGCTCATTTTATCAGAATTTTATCAGATCTGTTTTTTGCCGTAAAGCAATTCGTTACCTCGCAAGACCTGATATCACACGATACTTGCCCGCCGGCCCAAAGTTGCAAGGGTGGTTTTGTGGCTCACAGGCACCAGGGGGGTGCGAGACGACCACCATTCAACATGAAATCAGTAATATAAACATTACAATGACTCCAAAGCTGTTTGGTTAAGGTAAAAAAGTTACTTAGTTCACCTTTAAGTAGGCTAATGAATACAAACGAGGTATTTAACGATATCCAGCTGATACACATGAACTCATAATGACAGAAACCATGATGACCAAGAAGTGGTGGAAAATTAACAAAGGGAGACAGAAACTAGTGAATGGAAACTAAAAGTCCATGATAACTAGTGCTGGGGCCACACCACAAGATGTTGGGGCCGATTTTTCCGCTTCCGACAATCGTAAAGAGTGAAGTCCCGATTATCTTGATGGTTCTACAAATTATCTAATCAGATTTTCCTGTGGTGTGAGGTGTGTTAAGAGTGCCCGAACCTGCTCGGAAGAACGTCGGAGCAGCCCCGATTGTAGAAATTCAACATGAATATTTACGATCAGAAATCCTGATGTGTGGGGGGAACCCCGAGTACAAACGCGCACGTACTCTGTTGATTGTCAGGTGGAACGAAACGATACTCAATCAGAAAGTGAGCTGACAGAAGACGGAAGCGTAACAACTGCAGTCATGGTGCATTATGTAAAGTCCATGCTCCCGCTGTCTCCACGACGTTACCCAAACCCTTTTATTTTTTTTTCTCTATGAATGTTCTGTCGAAAGCATTCCAAACACTATCATAGCAATTTCTTTCTGGCTATCGTCCGACGTCCGCCATGTTTATTCTGAAGTCTCGAGAGATTTTGCGAGATTTCCTGTGTTCACAGTCGGGACTCTGGTTGAAAATCTGTTTGTGTTGTATGTTTTCTTCTTCACATCGTGGCACACCACACACTATAGGAGCAAAACTGTTAAATCTAGGATTTTTTGTCCTCATGTTTGTGGTCTCTCACATTTTGAAAATCTTATAAGATTTTAAATATCTGTGTGGCCCCAGCATAAACAAACTGAACATAAGGGTGACACTTACGACTTATGACCTTATTAAGTTTATATTAAAAATGATCATAACATCAATACTCTAACTAGTTAATATAAGGTAAATATAAAGTAATATAATGTAAATATAACATTGTGTATATAAAATGTATATAAAGTATGTTTATTGATCTGCAACAAATAACAATTAATTTCAGCTGAATGTCAATAAAGGTACTTTAATATATATCATTTGTATGAGAAAATTATTTGCATGAGACACATGATTAAAATTAGAGGCATTTTCCATTACAGATTTCGGTTCTCTGCAGAAAGGCACACTTTTATGTAAGCTGTATGGATAACAAGAAGTTTCAGTCAAGCTAAGCTGTCTGCCCTTTCAAAATGAAAGTACATCCATTCCTTACTTCTCCTTCAGTGTCTAATTTTGTAGAACAAGATGAAACTTGCTCTCGGTTAAATTCTAAAAACTGTTCTGATCTGGAGAGGTGAAACGTTAAATAAGACACTCTAAGCACAGTGCTGGCCCTAAGAAATCACCCTCAAAACAATTCCCTTCAGTAGACTTAGCTTTTATTGTTGCCTTTAAAGCAGGAAGTGTGCATGGATTGAATTGATTGCACTTCCTGTTTTGCTCAGCATTCTTTTGCAGCTGAACAGTCTACAGTTCTTATTTTTTCCTTCCCTGCTAAGCAGTATATCAAAGGTGAGGCTGAGATGAAAAAGTGGAGTGTGTAGCATTCTAACCATAAAATTGTGTGAGAGTGTGAGGGTTTAATTAAGACACATCTAACCATCTTTTCTGAGTTGGTAATTTTGTTCCCCTTCCAGAAAAAAAAACAGTATATATGCAGGTTCATATATATATATATATATATATACATTTTCATATATGTGAAATAACTGACGTTCCATTTTGCAGCTGGTTTATAAATAGAATCTAATGAAAAAGCACCCACCAATAGCAGCTGCTCACCCACTAAGAGAACAACATTTCTGGAGTGATGAGGACACAGCTCTGCCTTGTGTCCTCTTCTGTTCATTGTTCACTTTCCACAAAGAAGAGCCCCTTAACCGCACGTGTGTCTGTCTGAACGCCCAGAACAAATATGAAAAGAAGTACACACACACAAGATTGCTTTCAGTCTTGCTTGGCTCATCGCCCAGTTCTTTGCCCATTCCTGCTTTCTGTCTTTCTACCATTGGCACATGCCCGGCAAAGGCATCTAAAACCTGCTGTGTGCCCACTCTACTTTCTAGCTGAGTCTAGTATGCCTTCATCAAGTAAAAGATGACTGATATATGTTCTGTGCTTAAATACTAACTGTTATCTTGATGGGCTGCTTGTAATTAATTTAACATTGATGTTACATTAAATTTTGTTTCATCTTAAAAAATGATTTATGCATTACTGATTAAAAAGTCGGTCTAAAAATAATAACATGGCATTAAACTACTTTTATTTGGTTTGACCTGTAACAATGAAAAGTTCTGAAAACACACAATTGCTTTAAAGGGGACCAATTATGCAAAAATCACTTTTCCATGGTGTTTGTACATAAATGTGTTTCAGCAAAGTGTGTACACAACCACCCTATAATGATAAAAATCCACCAACTCCTATTTTTTTTAATCCCCATAAATCATAAGCAGTGTTTTAGCAAATACTATTGTGTTTTACAAATATAAATAAATGAGCCTAGATAATATTTCACAAATAAATACAAACCATCCAACAAATTGCATGTAACCTTTGAACAAATACCAAATCTAGTGCATATAAATGCATACAACTTTAATTATTAATTCTGTTTACCAAAGAAGTCAACATTTCTGAGATTAAAATGCCAGCATTACCATAACACAACCATAGACAGTAAAAGAAATGGACACAGCGACCCCATAGATTTCAACAGAGAAAAGTGAAGCCAATTAGAAGCACTCACTTCCTGATGGCTGAGCGTTCCAAGTACAGCTCGCTGCATCCTGCGGTGGATATCCAACCCGGCCCACATCCAAGTGTGACGTCAGAAGCCACGCCCATCCAAATGTGACGTCGGAAGCCTCGCCCATGTCCAAATACGGCACGTGACTCGATTTAAAGATGAGGTTATTTGTATAGAAGTGTGACGCTATTATTGGTGCAGTTAAATTGTGACGCTTTGGCAGGCTTGGAATGGTCTAAATCACAATCACTCCCTTAACAGTGAGCATTGCTCACTGGTTTTGTAAGTTAATGACATGGTAGTACAAGTAAACAATGTACCTTAAAACGATATTTTTGTATTTCTCTTGTATTTCTGTTACACAAATGGTAATAAATAATCATGGTTTTGCTATTATAAACGTATAAGGGAGCATCTATACTTAAACTAAAACGAGTTTTTGTCACTTTCTTAATTATATGGGATCCAAACTGCACTTATAGTTACCCCTTCTAAATAAAAAAAATAAATGTAAACTTTTTTTACATTTCTTTCTATGTGGTTATAGAAATATTGCATTTTTACAACCAAATTAAGAATTCACTTATTAGTTAATGCCTGTTATAGCAAATGACGTTGAAATCAAATAATAAAACAGCAGAATGGAATTTATGTAAACCTTAAAGAACCAATATGGTGAAACTTGAAAAATTTGAATATCGTGCAAAAGTTCATTTATTTCAGTAATTCAACTAAAAGGTGATACTAATATATAATATAGACTCATTACATGCAAAGTGAGATATTTCAAGCCTTTATGTGTTATAAATTTGATGATTATGGCTTACAGCTATGTTGAATTACTGAAATAAATGAACTTTTGCACAATATTCTAATACATAAAAAACAGTTAATTTCTCGCTTCACCTTCTGTACAGGTTTTATGAGTTTAACATATCAAAATATCATCATAGTTCAAAATATCTTGGTCACAAATTAATTTTTTATTTAATATTTTGTGTTAATACATCAAGTTAATACATCACATGGGTCTAAAATGACCCATCTATGCAAGTGTGATAACTTTTTGTTAAAATAACCAATGTCACAGTTGTTCATAGCAACACATTCACTATACTACTTAAAATCAATAGTATATTCCTGCACAATCGAAAGGCTGCAGCTTTAGGACCCCGGTTACAGGACCCTAGTTTTTTAGTTTGTGCATACATAGTTCGAAAGACACTTAATCTCAGGAGTATTTTTATAAAATGTGTTTTTTTTATTCAAAATGTATCAGAGGCATTTTGAAAAAATTTAATTTACACAAAACAAATAAAAAATGTATATCAATCCTTAAACAACTGAAAAAGTTGAGTGAGTCTTAGTTTCTTGAATTATACTGTATATTGTTAAACCTCCTTAAGTTTAACTAATTTGCTCATTATCAGGTAAAATAACGATGGAATCAGCATATGCAGTCACTAAATGATATGGCCAGATATCAGAAGGCAAAACTCGAGAATGATTCAAGCATGAATTTATTTATATATACACATGTATTTATTTATATTATATGAAAGAACAAAATTATTTGTGCTAGAACAAAAGCACCAAAAAGATCCCCTTTTCCACCAGTTGCTGCAAGAATGGCTTCAACTCTGAGAGAGAGAGAGAGAGAGAGAGAGAGAGAGAGAGAGAGAGAGAGAGAGAGAGAGAGAGAGAGAGAGAGAGAGAGAGAGAGAGAGAGAGAGAGAGAGAGAGAGAGAGAGAGAGAGAGAGAGAGAGAGAGAGAGAGAGAGAGAGAAATATATATTTCAGTTGAACATGTTAAACAAATGTCTATTTCTGATTTAACACTTAAGAAATGTTGGAGTTGTAGAGAGAGAAAGTCAAATAGAATATTCATGTTACTGACGTCTAATTCCAAACTCCAAATGTGTAAATGTAAGAGCAACACCTATCAATTGAATGGTCTCCCTTCTTTCCTCAATTGTTTGTCAATTTGTCGGTTAAAATGTTCCACTTCACTGAAATAGTTTTCAGAGAACAGTCACTGTTGTGTTAACAGAAATATCAGTAACAAAAGGGTGCACTGGGCATTGTGCAAAAATAATTAATAATCTACTCTGACCTGCAATGGATGAATAGAAAATGAGAATTTCTCTTTAGTCATAAAACTGCAGCAGGGACATTCGAACCACCCATCCAGGCAGAATTGATCTGCATCAGGCTTGAACTGAAAATGTGTAGGATGCTGTAAAACATGACAATGACAATAATTATGTGATCTTTCCATTAATCTAGAATAGATAGATAATTTGGCACATACACAGAGTTATCAAGTAAGATGTAGTGAAATGATTCGGTTGCTCAACCAAGTTACTTTGAAGTGATAAGTTAGGGTTGTAAGTGATAAGTGATCAGACCAAAACGTTTTAACCCTTGTGTTCTGTTCGAATTCTGTGTACTCCCCTTATGGACCGGGTCAAATTGACCCTAATTGGATTCAATACAATTCCTCAAAAATCACACTATGAAAAACAACAAAGATTTAGATACAAACTGTAAACTTTTAGTATCAACATTTGTCAAACATTACAAAAACATTATATCTGAAAATATGATTTATGAAAATGTTTTTAAAACATTTTTTAAAACAGTTTTGTTTTGACAAAATTGGAAAATAAACAGTATACTGATTTTTTTTTGCATATAATGTTTTTTCCTTTTTTTCTTTTCTTTTTTTTTTACATTTTATGCTTTGAACATCGTAACTGAACAAAAACAAATAGCTGTATAATGAAAATTTTTCATTTTCCTAAGTTAACTTTCCCTAGTTTCCTAAGACCTATTTTCCTAGTTTCATTATTCACTCACTGGGAAGTGAGAAACCAAACATAACAAAAACATACATCAAATAAATGTTTATTTATTTATTTTTTGGCTCTGTGAAGCTGCCTTTGAAAATCCTACATAAAAGTTTTGGTTAAAAGCTAGGTATTTTAGATATTTTGAATATTGAAATGAGAGCTTATTTTACTATCTGTGTCTGACAAAGATTTTCATCTGTAATTTGCAAATAATTCTGAACACTGTGATTTTATCTTTTTCAAGTGTGTTTGGTTAGGGTTAGAGCACTTTTAGATGCACTTGCACGTTAGAACTGGAGTTGAAGTGCCCTGACATACAGAAAATAAATGTTTTTATTTTGTGTCTGTAGCCTACAGTTGCTTTTGAATGGCTGTCTATGAGGGTCAAATTGACCCGCGAACATCACAAACGTAACAGTAATTTTGTTTGTATATGTCAAAACACATCAGCATGTTGAAACTTTGCATGCATGTTCATCATGATAAATGAGAAAAAGTCACAAAATATCAAGAAAAAAAACAAAGGTTAACCAGTATTTCCAACAACTTGAAAATCGAAACGGGTCAAATTGACCCGCAACATAACACAAGGGTTAACCTAGCTATCGTTAAGTTGTTAATTCCAATTCAGACGAACCTTTGGCCCGACAGTTAACAGTACGCTAACTTGATTAGGATACAAACCAAAGTTTATTTTTACTTACCGACATGGCAAACAATCACTTGCTTTCACAATTGTAGTACTCCTGAAAAGAAGTATAATATAGTTCGGAAAGTCTGCTGATGTGATGGCTGGCTTGCTGTCACTGTATTTACTATGAATCAATAATAAAACTTATTCATATTACAACAGTTTATCATCACATTACATTATCTAAACATGTATAACTTCTTTGCATATAAGCAATGACAGAACAACTTCAAACTTTTTCAATATGGAGTATTTACAACTGACAGAGTGACAATCAAATCTCATATTCTTTACAAGCAGAATAAGATTTACAGGATGTAACGTCACACATAAGCACTAATAATATATTTTTCATATTTACCCTTAATCCAAATAACAACATGACATTGGTGATATAATAATGCAGTTAGTTGGTATAGTATAATAGTAATAGTATACAAAACAAAATTCTCAGTTGAGAATCTAACGTAGTTACTGATACGAAATTCACTCAGCCAAATGTAACACACAACTCAGTTGAGACATTACAGGGGAGTTAAATGACCAAATATGTAAGTTGAAGATAAATCATAGCTCTAAAACAACATCATCAAACCTTATTGATTCGAATTACATCGATATTTTGACAATGCTAGTCAAGTGATTAGCCGCACCGCACTGACCTCATTACAAACTATTATTAAAGTGATAAGAGCTGCTTTCAACAGGTAACATCTCATTCTCATACAACTCATCCGTATTATGTTGAACAGTGTTTACTAAAATACTAAAACCGCAAGTGTGTTTTGTGCATTTTGTTTCGCAGTTACCTTCGTCTTCTAGTCTTCTCTTCTCGATGCTTCTTCCTGTTTTTAAATGTTAATGAGAATGCGTCCAATTTGGGCATGGGCGTGGTGGCTTCTGACGTCACACTTGGATGTGGTTGGGTTGGATGTCCACCGCAGGATGCAGCGAGAGGCTACTCGAGCGTACTGCACAGGCTCAAACTGAGCTTGACGACGTAGATGTGACGTGAGCAACCTGTACGTCTTCTAGTAGCTGTGCCAAGGGGAATCTGAATCATTCCCTTCCGAATCTTGCAGATCTGAGAGCGTGAGTAGGAGCTGTGCATGAGCTAGCAGCAGGATCAACTTTATGACTATATGGGCTTTTCCCTTGACTTTATGCCTCCACGTCCCCCCGATTGACATGAGCTTCTCCTCTTGTCTATACGGTAATTTCTCTACTGCGCGACAGAGAGTCGCGTGTTATGACTCAATCGTTAGCCTATTTTTACAAAAACTGCTTCTACGGGGCCGTAACGTAAGATACAAGGTAATTGTAGAAAAGGCCCCAAAGTTATGTCAGTGTTGCTATTATTTGGTATAGTTGACCATATTAGGCTTTGTTTCACGTTTACTTCCGTTTATTCAGTGCTTGTAACGGTAGCCGAAGCGCGCGCTGGTTTGTATACTATCTGACGTCACACAGTTAGAATGCAGTACGATAGAGATAGTCAGTCAGTCGGTCGGGTCGGATTGTAGATGTGAGCTGCACCTTTCTTCAGAGTGTGCGTAAATGAGAAGAGTAAGTACATATGTGATATTGTATTATTTGTTAAACTAGTTATTTCTGTTATTTGATGTGGATAAGAGTTAGGAGTTTAAGGAGTCGCTATGCGACCGTGGTGCTAATTATATCCACGTTCGTTCATTTCACGCTCGAGCTTCGACTCGTCTGATTTTAGTACGTCGAGTTAACGATATGTAATATCGTGTTTAGATGTGTTTATACTTTCATATTTGTTGTTAGGATTGATCAGTACTTTGTGGTTGAGTAAAATAAGAAGTAAGTGGTGGTAAATATTGTTATTTGGATCGCTATCGAGGTTTCTCAGTCAGGGCTTTGCTAGCTCGAATGGAACATAGTATTCAGTACGGGGTTTTTTTCATAATAAACCATCCAGCTGTTTAGTTAGTTGAAGCTATAAAGTGGATTATCATAGATGACAGTAAGTGCTTTCTATGTTAGTGGGAATGTAACTTATAATAGAAAATCTGAGAATCCCATTTAATAAGTGTTTGAATCTTTACATTATGCTTACAGTATTAGAGTTTAAGAGATATACTGTATAGTTATATTCTGACTATTGTTTATTTTATGTATGGTGATGTATATTATTGGTTAAGGAGGAATGAGTGTATGCATATGTTTGATTTATTCATTTGTAATTTGTTTCTCTCTTTATAGAAACCACACTCATAATTACACTAACCCTCAAACTCACTCACACAAGAAAGAGGAATAAAGAAACAGAATCAGAACTATTTCTCCGCTCTTTATTTCATACTCTGGAACATTTGGCCTTAAGTGGTGTTCTGGCCGACACACCTGAGTGAACTTGGTGATAAACCCAGAACTAGCACCTAGACTGAGCGTCTACCCATTATCTTCACTACATTGATGGTCCTTCGAGCCGGATCACTGGGTTTACGTCAGAGATGGAACTACATCCAGAGTATGATGCTAGTGGTGCACGTCCCAAACGGCACATTCACCCACCTGTGCGCTATGCAGATTATGAGGTCGATTATAGAGGCTACATCGGTCAGAGGTACAGAGAGGAATCAGAGAGTTCTCACCAGGAGGGAAATGCCAGGATGACACCCCTCACCTCCCCTCATGACTCTCCTCTTCGACGCCAGAGGCGGGATGCTATTCTTCAGGAGATGGAGCTGGGCTATAGGGCTGAGAACCAACAGCACAGCCAGAAGAATCAGCTAGCCCCCCAGCGGTTTCCAGAGAGAGAGTTTAGGGAACAGCTACGAGATTACTCTACTCCCCTACCTCCAGCGCTGCACCCCATACATCCACAGCATGACAGCCGAGTTGAGTTAGATGACATTCGTCATGAAAGACACCTCCTGCAGCAGACACAGCGCCACATGGCATCAGACTTGGTCGAGCTTAGAGCGCTGCGAGCAGACATGAGACAGTTAGTAGATTCTGTTTGTAACATGCAGAGTCCAACCTCTCTTCATACCAGAAAGCCAGAGTTAACGGTGATGTCGCCACGGCCACCTGTTGAAAGTGAACCTAACGCTGACGAAGAGGATGATTGGCCTGCACCACCACCATGGCCAGACCCAGTAATTGACGAACTTCTGCCTGGTGACCCACCTATGCTAAATTCGCTTATTAGGAGAACAGATGAGGTTCCAAGAACTAAGGAAGAAGCATTGCCAGCCCCAGCTCCTGACATGTTTGTGGGCCAGCCACAAGTTTATCACTCAGCACGTGGGGCCCTTCCTACTGCAAAGCCATGGGAGGACACTGTCCGTCAGCCATCGCCCTGGTTCAGTTTCTGCCACAGCCACACGGATTACCTCCAGCTGAGCCCAAGTGCCCTACAGCTTATAGTGGTCAACGGAGTAAGCTTGGCTGTAACCCAACGCCCCAACAGCGACATCCAAGCATGGCATGGACACAGCCACTGCCCTTTAGATCACCTCAGGGTCATAACTCCAACGTCCCAGAGCCAAGTTACCGTGGGCCACGCCCAACAATCCGCAACTTCGCCAGTCGGGAGCCAAGTGAGTTCGCACGGCTCAAGATCTCATTGGAGAACCTCTTACCACATGACGCATCTGAGCTGTTTAAATACCAAGTGTTGGTCGATCACCTGCAACTAGAAGAAGCCAGGTTAATAGCAGATGCTTACCTTAACTCCCCAACACCCTTTTCAGACACAATGGTTGCCCTGAATGATAAGTTTGGCCAACCACATCAGATAGCGCTGAGGCGTATTGCTGCAGTGCTGGATTCACCAGACATAAGACGGGGAGACTTTGCTGCATTTGAGAAGTTTGCACTCCAGATACAGTCACTCGTGGGAATGCTGTAAACACTAGGCCACGAGGGTGAAGTGGAACTACAGTGCGGCTCACATGTTGTTCGTCTGCTGAGCAAGCTGCCATCTGAGCAAAGAGCCGAGTTTCGCCGCTGCATGTATCATCAGGGAACAAGAACCCACACCTTAACAAATCTTTCAGATTGGCTGAAATACGAGTCTTGGTGCCAGGACTTTGAAGGACAGTTAGCTGTGAGAGGAGTGCGGGAGAAGCCGGTGTTCCGACAAGAGGGTAGGAAGGGTAAGCAACCTACTACTGTCCTACATGGTGTGAAGGACACAGCTAAGAAACCTGAGGCTCCAGTGCCACGCAGCTCCTTCAAAGGGAACAAGAGCAAGCCATACTGTCCATTCTGCAATAACGAGGAACACTACCTTAGCCAGTGTACAGAGGTATCCAGGCTATCAAAGGATCAGCTGACTGAATGGATAAAAAGGAACAAGAGGTGTTGGCGATGTGCACGGCCACACCAGGCGGCTCAATGCAACTTAAAGAAAACATGCAGCCTCTGCCAAGGGAAACACCTCCAGGTGCTGCATGAGGTGAATATGAGGTCACCTAAGGAGGCATCATCAACACCAGCAGCGGAAAGCCATGGCATAAGGGGCACAACAGAGGTTCTGTATCTAGACAGACCCACTGAAGGCAGTCGGGTTCTTCTTAAAGTTGTTAAAGTCCGCATTCACCATGGTGACCAATCAATCAACACCTATGCCATACTTGACGACGGTTCAGAGAGAACTATGCTGTTGCCAGATGCTGCAGAGAAGCTAGGTGTGCAGGGGATTCAAGAGGACCTACCACTACGCACAATTAGAGATGAAGTGCGGACTCTCCGAGGTGCATCAGTGTCGTTCTCCATTTCTTCGCCGTCAAAGCCAAAGACTAAGTTCAAGATCATAGGTGCATTCACCAGTGCTCGTATTGGACTAGCTACCCATACTTACCCCATGGAGCAACTCAGGAACACATACAAGCACCTTATTGGCCTTCCCATTCAGACCCTTATGAATGTTAAGCCCTTGCTTCTAATTGGAAGTGACCACCCCCATCTCGTCACTCCCATTGAACCTGTCAGATTGGGACCTCCAGGAGGGCCTGCTGCCATCCGCACAAGGCTGGGCTGGACACTGCAGGGCCCAGCGAGTGTAGTCTGTCACCTCACCCAACCACGGCAGTGTCTATTTACCACAGTAGCACCCCAGATGAGCGAACTGATGAAACATGTTGAGAGATTATGGCAAGTCGACGATGTCCCATTCAGAAGCGAGAAACTAGTTACTCGTTCAAGACAGGACCAAGAGGCCATCAGCATCCTGGAGACCAAAACCATCAGGGTAGAGGTTGATGGCATTCTACGTTACGCCACCCCGCTGCTCCGCAAGAGGGACATGCCGCTCTTTCAGGCTACTGAAGAAGCCGTCATGCCCAGTTTACGAAGTGTAGAGAGGCGACTGGCTAGAGATTCTGCACGGGCAGAAGCCTACAGAGTGGAGATGGAGAAACTTATCAAGGCGGGCTATGTCATCAAGTGTGGACCGAAAGTTTCAGCCGAGGAAGGTTGTGAGGAATGGTATATTCCTCACCATCTGGTGAGCCATAATGGCAAGAATAGGCTGGTATTCAACTGCTCCTACCAGTATCGAGGGCAGATCCTCAATGACCATCTACTGCCTGGGCCGACCTTAGGAGCATCACTACTGGGAGTTCTGCTAAGATTCCGAGAGCATGCAGTTGCGGTTAGCGGAGACATCAGAGGCATGTTCCACCAAGTTCGCCTCCTCCCAGAAGATCGTGCTCTGCTCAGATTCCTTTGGCGCGACGTCAGTCAAGAAGGCCCACCTGCAGTGTACGAGTGGCAGGTGCTACCGTTTGGTACAACATGTAGCCCCTGCTGTGCCACATTCGCCTTACAACGCCACGTCTCTGATAACAGCCAGCCAGATGAAGAGGTGAGGTTCTCAGTTGAGAAATGCTTTTATGTAGATAACTGCCTCCAGAGTGTTCCCAATATTGCTGATGCGAGGCACCTTGTAGACAAGCTACGAGCCCTTCTTGCGTCTGCAGGCTTTGATCTGCGTCAGTGGGCAAGCAACGAACCAGGTGTAATAAGTCACCTACCACAAGAGAGCTGCTCTGCCAGTGTTGAGCTATGGCTGGCTCAGAACAAGACAGATACCCCAGAATCTACTCTAGGGCTAAGCTGGCTCTTCCACACGGATGTCCTTGGCTACAAGCATCGCCATGTGGAGTACGGGGTTCCTACGATGCGTAATATCTATAAGGTGCTGGCGAGTCAGTACGACCCCTTGGGGTTCATCCTACCCTACACCACCAGGGCTAAGATAATTGTCCGACACCTTTGGGACAAACACAGGGGCTGGGATGATCCACTGCTACCGCAGGAGCTTCTGCAGCAGTGGAAAGACTGGGAAGAAGAATTACAAGTCTTACCTCAAGTCACCCTGCCCCGACCATACTTGTCGAAGGACGTGGACACCTCCGGTCTTCAGAGAGAGGTGCATGTATTTTGCGACGCCTCAGAAGAGGCTTATGGATCAGTGGCATACCTCCGGACCACTGACAGACACGGTGAAGTGTATCTGTCATTCCTGATGGCCCGTTCTAGAGTTGCTCCCAAGCGATTTCACTCTATGCCCCGATTAGAACTCTGTGCTGCCCTTACTGGTGCACAGCTCTCGCAGGTGCTGAAGAGGGAGCTTACCATCCACATTGATCAGACAATCCTTTGGTCAGATTCCACAACGGTGCTGACATGGCTGAGGTCTGAATCTTGCCGATTCAAGGTTTTTGTGGGCACCCGCGTGGCCGAGATACAGGAGCTGACTGACAGGCATGCCTGGAGATATGTTGATACCGCAAGAAACCCTGCTGATGACGTAACACGAGGGAAGAAGCTGAGAGAGCTTGTTCAGCCAAATAGATGGAGCCTGGGACCTGCCTTCCTCCTGACCAGTCCAGACTCATGGCCAGAGGACCCTGCTGTTGAACAAGCAGAAGATACCTCAGAGCTGCGCAAGTCTACTTTCTGTGGGGTCGCCGCAGTTGCATCAAGCCAGTCGACTTCAGAAGTGAGTCAATACGGCTCGTGGAAGGAGCTGCTGGATGAGACAGTGCAGGAGCTGCATGGGGCGGCCAACTTTAATGATAAGCCCACAGCTGAAGACTACCGACAGGCTGAACGGTTAATACTTCAGAGGGCTCAGAGGGATAGTTTTCAGCAAGAGTACAGCCTCCTGAAAGCTGGTAAACCAGTTCCCAGCAGCAGTCGACTCCGTACGCTGTCTCCAGAGCTGGATGAAAAGGGAGAGCTCATTCGTGTTGGAGGACGACTCCGTCGAGCAGAAGGCCTAGAACTGACCACTCTTCATCCAGTCATCTTAGACCCAGGTCATCGAGTGACTACGCTCTTGATCCAAGACTTCGACAACCGCCTACGCCACCCAGGCCCAGAGCGGGTGTTCGCCGAGCTTCGACGCTCCTTCTGGATCCTGCGAGGGCGTGAGGCTGTCCGGCGCTACCAGTATAGCTGCGCTGACTGTCGGCGATGGAGGGCAAGACCTGCAGTGCCGAAAATGGCAGACCTGCCATCAGCCCGTCTACGCCTTTACAAGCCGGCTTTCTACTCTACAGGGATGGACTGCTTTGGGCCATTTGAGGTCAAAGTTGGCCGGCGCCGGGAGAAGAGATGGGGGATCATTTTCAAGTGCCTCACAACGAGGGCAGTGCACTTGGACCTCCTTACCTCTATTGATACAGATGCTTTTCTGATGTCCCTTCGTCGATTTATTTCCCGTAGAGGAACACCTGCCGAGCTGTTTTCCGATCAAGGGACAAATTTCAAGGGAGGTGAGCGAGAACTCCGTGAGACCTTCGCTGGAATGTCTAAAGAACTACAACATCTCCTTGCACCACAGAAGATCTCCTTCCGCTTTAACCCCCCAGCCGCTCCTCACTTCGGAGGGGTGTGGGAGAGGGAGATACGCTCAGTTAAGAGCGCACTCTATGCCACAGTTGGTGCTCAACCTGTTCCGGAAGAAGTGCTTCGCACTGTACTTACTGAGGTGGAAGGGATCCTTAACAGTAAGCCCTTGGGTTATGTGTCTTCAGATGCCAGCGACCCAGATCCAGTGACTCCCAGTGTTCTTCTTATGGGGCGGCCTGATGGTTCGTTGCCTCAGGTAGTCTACCCCGAAAGTGAGCTCATCTGTCGCCGCCGTTGGAAACACTCCCAAGTTTTGGCTGACCACTTTTGGGCCCGTTTCATCCGACTCTATGTGCCGAGCCTGCAAGCTCGCCAGAAGTGGCAGGCTACTCCAGCTCATATTGAAGGGGACTGTGTAGTGATGATCGCTGACCCACATCTTCCGAGGGCCCTCTGGCCCATTGGGAAAGTGGTCAAGACTCATCCCAGCCCTGACGGGCACATCAGGTCCGCTGATGTAAAGGTGAAGGAGAGAATCTACACACGGCCAGTTGCCAGGCTGGTTGTCCTCCCTGCACTTCCATCTGGAGAAGATGGAAACGGTTCCACTCCTGCCACTACACCCAGAGCCGGATTATCCATAAGGGCACTTGGGCCAGTGCCCAGGGGCACCAACCATTCACAACCACTAGGGGGGCACCACATGAGTCAAGCTTTAAAAATATTTTTCGTAAATTGTTATATTATTAACTTGAAATTCTTGACAGACCATAAATAAATCGTTTATGAACACTAATTTAACAATAATAATAACAATAATGATTTAATAATAAATTATAAATAAATAAAGATTACATGACCACTATCACTCCCCCCTCCCCAATCTGTCAGAGTTGCGTTGGTCCACAACAAATACGTGCAAATGTGTCATTTTTTTAACGGCTACAAAAAAATGAATTAAAATCAAAACTGGACAGACGTCAATTGAGTGGTTTTGCAAAAAGAAAGTTAAAGAAAGACAAGGACGCTAGACGTAGCTACAATTCACAATGTTCCAGGTATCGAAAGATTTTTTGTGAGAACATCACGGGAATTGCGATCACTAGCAGCGCTGAGTCTGACGAAGCCGGAGCTAACTGTGGAGACGGTAGCAAAGAAATGGACTTTGGGGATGTAGTTGACACCTTTGCTTGCGCAAAATCAAGGAAGGAGCAGTTCTGCTAAACTTAATACATGAAAACGTTTTACCAGATTTAGTGCTACACTTATTGTCTCTTATTTGTTCCTCACTAAATAATGTTTTTTTTTCACTAAATGTTCGATTTTATACAATTATTGTGCACTTGTGATTTTTCTAGACTAAATTTTACTGCTGAGTTACCCACTAATCTAGTTTATATAATAGAATTTTTGTCATAGGTTATGATCATTTTTTTTTTATTTGTTGTTTTTCTTTATAATGAAGTTGTCTGTATTAAGTAGATTGTGTTTAACAGAAAATAGTGATTATCAGTTCAACACACAGAGTTATAGAAATTCTACTTGATTTTTTTTTTTTTTAACTGCGCTGGTATCGGATCGGTATAATTCAATACTCAGAATTTTTGGTATCGGATTGGATCGGTTCAGAAGAAATGGTATCGGGACATCCCTAATATTTTCTGGTAGGCTATATCTAAGTTACCCAGGAGCTCTGTTGACATAGGCTTTGCTAACGTTAGTTACAGCTTGATGAATTGAGTTGAACACAGCAGGAGAGAACGCAACATTAGCCAGCTTGCTAAAGCTCTGGTGGGAAATTATTAGCTAACGCTACGGAGGCCATAATATTTTTGACTCATGTTAAGTTTCTCCAACTCTCCCCAGGTTGGCAAAAAAAATGCATCTCAAAATGCATCAGATTGATGCTATAAAATATGGAATATTTAAAAAAATTCTTCCGGGGGGGGCATGCCCCCGGACCCCCCTAGAGGGGTAATATCCTTCTCACCTTTTTCACCCCTGACCCCTTTTCATGCCTGTAGAGGTAAGAAACCTGATAGATTTATTATTATTTTTGGGCAAACGTGAATTGACGCTGTCAATTAATTTATGTACATTTTTAATTGACACATTTGAATATAGGGGGCCTTTTGAGGTATAGTGCCCAGGGGCACCACACTGTCTTAATACGGCCCTGACTACACCCCAGCCATAGAACTTTGTTGCCTTTATTGATGAGCGAATGTATTACATACATTCGGGGGCGGCTGTAGAAAAGGCCCCAAAGTTATGTCAGTGTTGCTATTATTTGGTATAGTTGACCATATTAGGCTTTGTTTTACGTTTACTTCCGTTTATTCAGTGCTTGTAACGGTAGCCGAAGCGCGCGCTGGTTTGTATACTATCTGACGTCACACAGTTAGTATGCAGTACGATAGAGATAGTCAGTCAGTCGGTCGGGTCGGATTGTAGATGTGAGCTGCACCTTTCTTCAGAGTGTGCGTAAATGAGAAGAGTAAGTACATATGTGATATTGTATTATTTGTTAAACTGGTTATTTCTGTTATTTGATGTGGATAAGAGTTAGGAGTTTAAGGAGTCGCTATGCGACCGTGGTGCTAATTATATCCACGTTCGTTCATTTCACGCTCGAGCTTCGACTCGTCTGATTTTAGTACGTCGAGTTAACGATATGTAATATCGTGTTTAGATGTGTTTATACTTTCATATTTGTTGTTAGGATTGATCAGTACTTTGTGGTTGAGTAAAATAAGAAGTAAGTGGTGGTAAATATTGTTATTTGGATCGCTATCGAGGTTTCTCAGTCAGGGCTTTGCTAGCTCGAATGGAACATAGTATTCAGTACGGGGTTTTTTTCATAATAAACCATCCAGCTGTTTAGTTAGTTGAAGCTATAAAGTGGATTATCATAGATGACAGTAAGTGCTTTCTATGTTAGTGGGAATGTAACTTATAATAGAAAATCTGAGAATCCCATTTAATAAGTGTTTGAATCTTTACATTATGCTTACAGTATTAGAGTTTAAGAGATATACTGTATAGTTATATTCTGACTATTGTTTATTTTATGTATGGTGATGTATATTATTGGTTAAGGAGGAATGAGTGTATGCATATGTTTGATTTATTCATTTGTAATTTGTTTCTCTCTTTATAGAAACCACACTCATAATTACACTCACCCTCAAACTCACTCACACAAGAAAGAGGAATAAAGAAACAGAATCAGAACTATTTCTCCGCTCTTTATTTCATACTCTGGAACATTTGGCCTTAAGTGGTGTTCTGGCCGACACACCTGAGTGAACTTGGTGATAAACCCAGAACTAGCACCTAGACTGAGCGTCTACCCATTATCTTCACTACAGTAATGGAGCCTTTTATACATTGTCGTGTTTCTTTAGAAATAAACTATGGACAAATGGAGTCTTTAAACGCCTCAGATGTAAAGTTATTCGCTGTCAAAGTGACGCCAAAATTAATGGGGGTCAATGGAATGCTAACAGCAGGTGAAGGCTTGCTAGCCAATGGCGGCCCCCAGGCAGAATTCAGTTTCCGGCTGGTGGATTACCCCTTGAACTTTATGCCTCAATGTCCCCCCGATTGCCTCATAGACAGTAAAAGATTGCCTGCGAGCTTCTCCTCCTGTCTATACGGTAATTTCTCTACATGTACGACAGAGAGTCTCGTGGTTATGATGCAATCGTTAGCCTATTTTTACAAAAACGGCTTCTACGGGGCCATAACGTAAGATACAAAGTAATGGAGCCTTTTATACATTGTCGTGTTTCTTTAGAAATAAATAATGGACAAATGGAGTCTTTGGACGCCTCAGATTTAAAATTACTCGCTGTCAAAGTGACGCCAAAATGAATGGGAGTCAATGGAATGCTAACAACAGGTGATGGTCTGCTACAATGGAGGCCCCCAAGGGAAGCTTCAGTTTCCGGCTGATGGATTACCCCCTTGAACACAACCAACGTGCCGAGCGAGCACCAAGTGTGCCACTAATGAGTGTCCCACCAGAAACAAACCCTACATACTGTATTTCAGGGAAGAAAAGTAGCTATTACTAAACATAGGCCTAGATAAACTATAAAAACCAGAGAACAGATTAGATCACATTAAATTCATTAGTGTTAGTTATTAGTCTATTTTCCACGTTTGATTAGACGGATCTGTGTAATTAATGGCTAAAAAGTCATGTGCCATTCCAATTATTTGTCACAAAGCTGCAGATAGCAGATTATGATATTACAGTTTAAATTATGGCAGTATTAAAGGAACACTCCAACTTTTTGGGACTTTAGCCTATTCACCTTATCCCCCAGAGTTAGATAAGTCCATACATACCTTTTTCATCTCCGTGCGTGCTATAAGTCTGTTTGACGTACCCACCGCTAGCCTAGCTTAGCACAAAGACTGGATGTAAATGGTTGCAGCTAGCATACTAATCCAAATAAGTGACAAAATAACGCAAACATTTTCCTATTTACATGTTGTGATTTGTATAGTCACAGAGTGTACAAAAAACAAAGTCACATGAGACACAGACATATTTTAACCGTATAAATACTGGGAACTATATTCTCTGAAGGCGAAGCACTGCTACTTGGGCGGAGTGATAACCGCAGCACCTGAGACGCGCCGTGGTGAGGAGCAGAGAGTTCGTTCAGAGTTTGGGTACGGTCAGTCTCAGGTGCTGCGGTTATCACTCCGCCCATGTAGCAGTGCTTCGCCTTCAGAGAATATAGTTCCCATTATTTATACGGTTAAAATATGTCTGTGTCTCATGTGACTTTGTTTTTTGTACACTCTGTGACTATACAAATCACAACATGTAAATAGGAAAATGTTTGCGTTATTTTGTCACTTATTTGGATTAGTATGTTAGCTGCAACCATTTACACCCAGTCTTTGTGCTAAGCTAGGCTAGCGGTGGGTGCGTCAAACAGACTTATAGCACGCACGGAGATGAAAAAGGTATGTATGGACTTATCTAACTCTGGGGGATAAGGTGCATAGGCTAAAGTCCCAAAAAGTCGGAGTGTTCCTTTAAATTATATGTTTAATTCAAATTTAGATTACTTCTTATTTATTCTTACGGAGACTGATTGATTTAGTTTACCCCTAAACGTTAATTAATGCATTAACTATCAAACATGTTTATGGCTGCTGTTATTCATGCATGAATCATGACCAGTGGTGGACGAAGTACACATACCATGTACTTGAGTAAAAGTAAAGATACTCAAGGTAAAATATTACTCAAGTGAAAGTAGAAGTGCTGCCTTTAAACATTCACTTGAGTAAAAGTACAAAAGTATTTGCCTTCAAATGTACTTAAAGGTGCCATATGTAAAAATTGAGGTAAAAATATCCAACAAATGAGCTACACGTATCAAAAGAATGAGAAGAAATAAATCCAATGATGTCATTAAAAAAATGACAAGTTATAGTGCTGCCGAGATATAAACCTGAATTAGCATGCTAAATTACTAGCCCCGGCCCGGCCGGTGTCATAATACCAGTTTCGGCCATGGGAGGCGGTATGCGGGCAACATACATAACCACCAGCCAAACTCCAATACACGAATAACTCGCACGGCTTGTGGGCGTACTTGAACCTGATGTCAATCGCGTCTATAGGCTATGAGAACGGCCTTTATAATTTTGTGTTGAGATGCTGTTCATTGAGTCTCTAATCTCTAAAAATCTCCAAATGAACTGCGGTCTTACGATCGTGTCAATTGATTTGATTAATATGCGCGAGGGAGAGAGAGAGCAGGAGGACTGCGCTCGTGTTGTTTGAAGACGTGAGAGTGCGCGCGCGCGCGCGGCCGGGGCGCTCTCTCTCTCTCTCTCTGCTCGTTATGCGCCCTGTCAAGCGCAGCAGTCATTCTATTCTACATCACTCACCGATCAAAATAGGCTTTGGCGGGACAAAGCGGACGATTTGACGGTTTTAGAAGATTAACAACCCGAAACTAAAAAACAGACTAGAGTAGGCCAACTTTCTGGAGGTATACTGCCCCCATCTGCTATGGAATATGTGGATTTTGAATTGATTTTTTTACACAAGGCACCTTTAAGTATCCAAGTACTTTGATTTTTTTATGGCTATAATGTCCTATTATAATTTGTCACAAGACTCTTGCTTAACTCAGTCTAAGTGAAGACTAATGTCACTCTTGGCACACCAATCTATTAATGAAATGACTTTAATTAGTCTGATATATATATATATATATATATATATATATATATATATATATATATATATATATATATATATATATATTTGAATTGAATTGAATACATTTTTTGTGTGTTTAATTTTGGAGGGAAGGGGACTGTTCCCATAAGGTATAAAACATTTACAGTATTTACTGTAGGCCTACATATTTTTCTCCAGCGCCTATGGTCATAATTATTAACATCTTAATGTTATGATACATTCACATAAACCTGCACAACGCCATTAAATATATATATATATATATATATACACTCACCGGCCACTTTATTAGGTACCCCATGCTAGTAACGGGTTGGACCCCCTTTTGCCTTCAGAACTGCCTCAATTCTTCGTGGCATAGATTCAACAAGGTGCTGGAAGCATTCCTCAGGGAGTTTGGTCCACATTGACATGATGGCATCACACAGTTGCCGCAGATTTGTCGGCTGCACATCCATGATGCGAATCTCCCGTTCCACCACATCCCAAAGATGCTCTATTGGGTTGAGATCTGGTGACTGTGGAGGCCATTTTAGTACAGTGAACTCATTGTCATGTTCAAGAAACCAATTTGAAATGATTAGAGCTTTGTGACATGGTGGAAGTAGCCATCAGAGGATGGGTACATGGTGGCCATAAAGGGATGGACATGGTCAGAAACAATGCTCAGGTAGGCCGTGGCATTTAAACGATGCCCAATTGGCACTAAGCGGGCCTAAAGTGTGCCAGGAAAACATCCCCCACACCATTACACCACCACCACCAGCCTGCACAGTGGTAACAAGGCATGATGGTTCCATGTTCTCATTCTGTTTACGCCAAATTCTGACTCTAACATCTGAATGTCTCAACAGAAATCGAGACTCATCAGACCAGGCAACATTTTTCCAGTCTTCAACTGTTCAATTTTGGTGAGCTCTTGCAAATTGTAGCCTCTTTTTCCTATTTGTAGTGGAGATGAGTGGTACCCGGTGGAGTCTTCTGCTGTTGTAGCCCATCCGCCTCAAGGTTGTGCGTGTTGTGGCTTCACAAATGCTTTGCTGCATACCTCGGTTGTAACGAGTGGTTATTTCAGTCACTGTTGCCCTTCTATCAGCTCGAACCAGTCTGGCCATTCTCCTCTGACCTCTGGCATCAACAAGGCATTTCCGCCCACAGAACTGCCGCTCACTGGATGTTTTTTCTTTTTCGGACCATTCTCTGTAAACCCTAGAGATGGTTGTGCGTGAAAATCCCGGTAGATTAGCAGTTTCTGAAATACTCAGACCAGCCCTTCTGGCACCAACAATCATGCCACGTTCAAAGTCACTCAAATCACCTTTCTTCCCCATACTGATGCTCGGTTTGAACTGCAGGAGATTGTCTTGACCATGTCTACATGCCTAAATGCACTGAGTTGCCGCCATGTGATTGGCTGCTTAGAAATTAAGTGTTAACGAGCAGTTGGACAGGTGTACCTAATAAAGTGGCCGGTGAGTGTATATATATATATAGTATATATACATATATACACACATACACAAACACACACACACACACACATAAATATATATATATATATACTATATATATATTCTATGTTATGGGAGCAGCCAATTTCCCTCCAAAATTAAATTAAACACAAAATTATAGGCCTACTTACCGATAATTGCTGCAATAATAGCTGCTGCTCTCTGTCCCGCTTAAAATCATTGTCAACGCTATTTGTTCGGAACTATTGAGAGCTACACGAATAACGTGACCGCGCGGCGGCGAGATCACTGTCACAACCATGTTCGCAACTCTCATATTTAACGGCTCTGGGGTGCGTTTCCCAAAAGCATCGTTGGCCAACTATGATCGCAATTTCCATTGAACTCTATTGGTAACGACGGAACTTGCAACCATAGTTGGCTTTGGGAAACGCTGCAAACGCACCCCTGGTTCGCGCTTAGTAGGCTAGATACCGCCAAGGCAAGTTCAAAACAAAGCGCGCGCGCTGTAGTGTGATTGGTGGCTCGTTTGACCAGTTACGTTTTTATCCACTCATAAATAAAAAGGAACGACTGATTTTGAAAATGTAGTAGAGTAAAAAGTAAGATATTTGACTTTAAAATGTAGTGGAGTTAAAGTAAAAGTCTCCCAAAATTTAAATACTTGAGTAAAGTACAGATACAAAAAAGCTACTTAAGTACAGTAACGAATTACATTTACTTCGTTACTGTCCACCACTGATCATGACTACTGTTGTAGTTAAGGGTTGCTCTTCAGTGGTTCATGATTAGTTCATATATTCACTAATCATGAGTTAATGTTGAAGTAACTATTAATTCAGGTATTAGTACATGATTATTCATGCCCTGTTATTGTAAAGTGTTACCTTTTTTAGTAACACTTTACAATAAGGTTCGTTAGTTTAATATTAGTTAACTACATTAGTTAGCATGAACTAATAATGAACTGCACTTATACAGCATTTATTAATCTTTGTTAATGTTAATTTCAACATTTACTAATACTTTATTAAAGGGGTCATATAATGCCATTTTTGTACAAGCTAATATGATTCTTTAGGGTCTAAATTAAAACTTTGTAATATACTTTAATTAAAAATTCTCATTAGTATTGTAAGAAAACACTTATTTTACCTGGTCAAAAACAGCTCTGTTTTCAGCACGCCGTTTCAGTGCATATGCCTTTAAATGATCATGAGCTGCGCTCACCCCACCCCTCTGTTCTGCGCGTACACCGTTTGTAACACAATAACACAATAACCATAACGCATTGTTCACAGAGCCATAGAGATTGTTCAGTATAAACGTGGGATTATGAATTATATTGAGAACGTCGTACATAGAAAACATGCCGTAATGTACCCTGAGTGTAAACCTTAGCCGCATTCATTGTGAAGCGTGCAGCTAGCGATTTGCAAAGATATAAATATTAATATAAAGTTTAATAAAACGTTACACTCACTTCAGTTCTTCTGGAGATTCAGCAGGAACACGAATATCTGGTACCGATCCTTTATTCATGGCAGCTTCTTCCTTTATTCGAGCAGCTTCTTAGCAAATCCAGCTTTATACTGATCCTCGTTTATAAAGCAGTCTGGTGTGAAATGATTCGCGCAAACATGAAAGCATTGACGTTGCTCGTGGGGAATATTCCCTTTGAAAACAAACTCAGCCACTGCGTCTTCAGCGGTTCGGATTTGGGAACATTAAAATGACTGCTGTGTTCGTTATTACACCCAAGAACAGAACACCACAATCGCTTAGACGCCATTCTGCTCATAGACAGTGCTCCAGCATATCAACAATGACCGCGCCGGTCCGCGCAGACTATGATTGACAGCTCTCACGAGCGAGGGCGGGTCTGTGTTGAAACTCCTGTGCTGACTCCTGTCAATCAACAATCGTGGGAGGGGCGTCCGTTTTATTGACGTCACAAAAACGAACGGCTCAATTTGAGGCAGGGGAAAACATATAAGGAGATTAAAACAAAAACACTGGATGGATTTTTATCATTATATGATGGTTGTGTACAGGCACTGCCAACACACATTTCAGTACAATCAACTTGTAAAAGTGCATGTACCATTATATGACCCCTTTAAAATCTTGTTAACATTAGTTAATGCACTGTGAACTAACATGAGCAGCTTTATTTTTATTAACTAATGTTAACAAAGATTAACAAATACATTAAAAAATGTATTGCTCATGGTTAGTTCATGGTAGTTAATACATTAACTAATGAACCTTATTGTAAAGTGTTACAGATTTTTTACATTGTACGTAACGTATTCTGTCAGGAAATTTTTATAAAAGATTAAAACCAAACAATTACCTTTGTGATAGATTAAATGGACGTTTCGATTTACAACAGAGTGCAAGTACTTTTTGCTCCAACAGAAACTCTGAAAGGAAATACCAATGGATTATGAGAGAATGAAAGTGTGAGGAAGGGAGATGGTGGACCCTCTCCAAATTCTCTACAGCCTTCCTTTCTTTCCTTCAGACAGGGGTCAAATTGAAAGCTATTTTCTGGAGGCCAGAGCAACTACACACAGTTTCAATACAAAGCTTTATAAACATCCAGGTACTCCTGTTGGACATGTCATGTGTCAACTTGGCATCTGTTTTGGTTTATATCCTTACATGACTCATACTTTATCTTGGTGAGCAAAGTATCAAAATAATATTCATATTGCCTGTAATTCAGGTCAACTTAAACCAGGTCAACAAAGTTACACCGAAACAATGTTAAAGGAGGGTTGACAATTCCGTGCTTGACAGTTTTTTAGGAAAGTTGTTTGTCTGATTGTGTGTGAATTTGTTTTGTTTCTAGAGTGCTCTAAAAGGACCCGGAAAGACTGGTGGGTGTGGTGTGAGGTCAAATTCCTATGCTAACTAATGACTAAATGGATTCCCTAGTGAAAAAAAGTATACTTTATTGTATTTGAAATATATTCCCTTTTTCAATAGTACATCCCAGGTGAAAAAAAAGTGTACTTGAGTGCACTAAAAAAACACTTAAATACAAGAAAGTATATTTGTAGTATATTCTTACTTTTTGTGCTAAAGAAAACTGTAAAAATTATGCACTATAAATACACTAATTAAAAGCATATTTTTACTTAAGTAGTACTTAAGTGTAATTGCGAAAGTATATTAAATAACATTGATATTTTAAATGTATTTTTAGTGCAATTTTTTTGCATTTTAATATATTTCTAACAAGTGTACTAGAAGTGCATTGGTAATAAATATATGCTTAATTACACTTTTAAGAAATATGCTAAACACAAGCATAATTTTAATATATATTCAAACAAATGCACTATAAGTACATTGGTATTAAATATATGCTTAATTATACTTTTAAGAAATATGCTAAACACAAGCATAATTTAAATATATATTCAAACAAATGCACTAAGTACATTGGTATTAAATATATGATTAATTATACTTTTAAGAAATATGCTAAACACAAGCATAATTTTAATATATTTCTAACAAATGCAATATAAGTACATTGGTATTCAATATATGCTTAATTATACTTTTAAGAAATATGCTAAACACAAGCATAATTTTAATATATTTCTAACAAATGCACTATAAGTACATTGGCAATAAGTATATGATTAATTATACTTTTAAGAAATATGCTAAACACAAGCATAATTTTAATATATTTCTAACAAATGCACTATAAGTACATTGGCAATAAGTATATGATTAATTATACTTTTAAGAAATATGCTAAACACAAGCATAATTTTAATATATTTCTAACAAATGCACTATAAGTACATTGGTAATAAATATATGCTTAATTATACTTTTAAGAAATATGCTAAACACAAGCATAATTTTATTTCTAACAAATGCACTAATAAATATATGCTTAATTATACTTTTAAGAAATATGCTAAATCATACAATTTTTGTGAAGTTTTATTGTATTTAAAGAAAACATACTTATGTTGCTCTTTGTGTATACATGTTCTTATAAGAACATAGCAAAATGGTTAAGCTTTTAGTATGTTTAAAGTACTTTTTAAACACTTAGGCCTACTGCAGTATATTTTAATATTTATATATTTACAATTTTAATATTTTGGGGGGAAATTACATTTATAATGTACCAACTTATAATGTATTATAAACATTTGTCAACTATTATTAAGCATTGCAATAAGCCTACTTAAAATTAATATTGTTCACTTTCACTTGATTAAAGGCTACTTAAAAGGCTGTTGTCCATTACGATACATTTATACTACTGAAATTCCCACAAGGATTTTAACATCATATTATTTGAAATGCATCATAGATACATTTTCCAAAGATGTTTAAATGTTTTCATAAAAGATGTTGTACTTGTTTAAATTTGAACAATATGCATAACACCTGTGACTAGTCCTGATTGGTTCCAGAGCCGTTGAACGGCTGTGATTGGTTCTTATGATTATGAGCTCATTTCACTCGAGCTTCAGTTCCTGTGCGTATGTTCCTTGAATGTGATTAGATTTAGAAGTCTACATTTAAACTGTTAAAGTATAATAGCGATCGTGTTTGTTGAGAGGACTTGGAGGAAACCACGCGATTCATATGTAGGTGATGCTTTTTTGCGATTAACTTTTTCAAACGTGAACAGTTTTGGTGAATCGTTTATCGGAGGGATATACATCTCTCGGGTTTCATTACAATATCTCAGTTTTTCTTTCGAAGATTAACGGAATTCTTTAGTAATGTAGCCATCCTTTACATTACAAATCCGATATGATGACACACGGACTGTGAAAAGGGTTTCTTAGCCAATATTTGCCTTTATTACCCCTTGTTAGAAAATGCAACAACGAAAGGTTTGTGTCGTGGAAAAAAACACTGTTAAGTTATATTTTGTTGTTGTTGTTTTTTTGTTTTTGTTTTCCTAAAGTTTGTTTGGGAAAGGATTGTAAAATTTAAAAAAGAAAAGAAAATCGTGTTTTGTTCATATTTAAGATACGTAGGCCTACTGTATGCTGTAGTTTAATCATTTTAGTTTAAGCTTGCCACTTGTGTTCTTTTTCCCCCGCCTCTACTATAAGGTCTGTTGGACTTGTTCGTGAATAACGTCTCAAAAAATTAAAGTGTTTTTGAAGAAAGCGATGCTGTTTGTTTGTACATTACATAGCCTACCTGTGCTGTATTGTGTGGTATCCTTTTAACTATGGGTGTTTACATTTACATGAATTACATTTACTTTTATCAAATATAATTTTTAGCATAAATGAGGCAGAAAATGCTACTGATAACACAGTAATAGTGTACTTGACTACTTTTTAAATAAACCATTATTTAATTGTTTTATAAAGGTACTGTTAACATAGTTAAAATATATTTGAAATAAATTATTTACTATATAAAAAATATGTGAGCAATACATAAATATGATTTGTATATATTATATATTCTTATATTTTAAATAATTTATAAGTGTATTTAAAAATGCATTAAAGATAGGTTCAATTGTACTAAAAGGGATAACAAAATAAAAAAAATTAAAGCTGAAATAGTATGTTAAAAGCATATTTTAGTTAATCTTCAGTGTGTGTCAAAATAGCACAGTTGAGTACACTTAGTTGATCTTAAGTTTATCTTAAGAAGTACTAAAGTTAAGCTTTTAGTATATTAAGTACAAAATTAGTGCGCGAAAATAGAGCACTTTAAGTACATTATGGAAGTGTACTAAGTGCACTTAAATAATGTAATTTAGTGTACTTTTTTGACAAAGAAATACACCTTAAGTATAATATATATGTATTTATAATATATCATTATTATATTTTAAATAATTTATTAGTACAATTAAAATGCATTAAAAATGGGTTTTAGATATACTAAAAGTGGTAACAAAATACTTTTTTTTTAAAGGTTGAAATAGTATATTAAAAATATATTTAAGTTCATCTTCAGTGTGTGTCAAAATAGCACAGTTGAGTACACTTAGTTGAGCTTAAGTTTATCTTAAGAAGTACTAAAGTTAAGCTTTTAGTATATTAAGTACAAAATTAGTGCGCGAAAATAGAGCACTTTAAGTACATTATGGAAGTGTACTAAGTGCACTTAAATAATGTAATTTAGTGTACTTTTTTTGACAAAGAAATACACCTTAAGTATAATATATATGTATTTATAATATATCATTATTATATTTTAAATAATTTATTAGTACAATTAAAATGCATTAAAAATGGGTTTTAGATATACTAAAAGTGGTAACAAAATACTTTTTTTTTAAAGGTTGAAATAGTATATTAAAAATATATTTAAGTTCATCTTCAGTGTGTGTCAAAATAGCACAGTTGAGTACACTTAGTTGAGCTTAAGTTTATCTTAAGAAGTACTAAAGTTAAGCTTTTAGTATATTAAGTACAAAATTAGTGCGCGAAAATAGAGCACTTTAAGTACATTATGGAAGTGTACTAAGTGCACTTAAATAATGTAATTTAGTGTACTTTTTTTGACAAAGAAATACACCTTAAGTATAATATATATGTATTTATAATATATCATTATTATATTTTAAATAATTTATTAGTACAATTAAAATGCATTAAAAATGGGTTTTAGATATACTAAAAGTGGTAACAAAATACATTTTTTTAAAGGTTGAAATAGTATATTAAAAATATATTTAAGTTCATCTTCAGTGTGTGTCAAAATAGCACAGTTGAGTACACTTAGTTGAGCTTAAGTTTATCTTAAGAAGTACTAAAGTTAAGCTTTTAGTATATTAAGTACAAAATTAGTGCGCGAAAATAGAGCACTTTAAGTACATTATGGAAGTGTACTAAGTGCACTTAAATAAAATGTATTTTAGTGAACTTTTTTTTCACCTGGGATTGCAAATATACTAACAAAAATGGTACTATCTTTAAATATATCAAAAGTATTTTGGCATCAGGCTTTTACCTATTTTCACAATACAACTTTTAACACACTTTAAAATAATTGTACTTTAGTATATGTTCTAAAAATAGAAAATTTCAGTTTATTTTTTAAAAGTGTATTTATTTGCACTTTATTCAAAATATATTTGAGGTATATTTTAACTGTGTGCTGGAAATTATCATTAACAATGCTATGGTAGTATAATTTCAAAATACATTATACACAATAGTATTTTGTACAAAGTATAGCTACGTTTTATTTGTCTAATAGTGTACATTTGTTATTTGTTATAGCCTCGTGGGCAAGTGTGCCGACATGTGCTTCGGGAGACCCGAGCTCAAGTCCCTGCTCGTGGACCTTTCCTCTCTCTCCCACCTCACTTCTTGTCTAGCTACTGTCCTATTCTAACAAAAGGTGAAACGCCAAAAATATATATTTTTTAAATAAAAAATATATATAAATACACTTATGGTATATTTCTTGTATGTTTCGAATACACTCGTAATGAATTTGTAATGTACTTGTAACACAAATAAAGTACACTTTAATATCACTAATCAAATTAGTCCCTACACAGGCATATACTTAAAGTATACTAAGTATACTTGAAGTTGTTCCAATTTAGTACGAAAGTACACTAAATACACTTAAAGTTATGCTTTACTACTATTTAATTACAACTAAAATATTCTTAGTACAAGATTAGTTGTTTCAAAATAGCACACTTCAAGTTAACTAATCATTAACATACTTGAAGTATACTGATAATTAGTCTGGCTGCAAGTATACTTAGCATTTCTTTTTTTTCACCAGGGTAGTTAACTTCTTCCCTGGCCTTTTTTGAGATTATGAGAGTATTTGCAATTTCATTCTAAAAATGCATTTATTTAAAGACAATTTTGTGGCATTATGATGCTTTAAGAAGTTATTTAGGAGATCATTTTTCTTATCCCAAAACTTAAAGTTTAAAAAAAAATTAAGATATATTTAGGCACAGTCCTTCAGGAGCAATCAGGTTAGGCTCCCTGCTTAAGTGGAACATTTTGATAAGGGATTTCATCCAATTAAAGCATTTTCCCTTCTAGGGAATTTCTGACCTATAGATCTTTAGCCACACCCCAAATCTTTAACCACTTTCCAGTTATCACAAGTACATAACTGATATTAAAACATACATTTTTGGGGTGACCTTTTCAACACCTTTGAAAACCAATCTGTGTGCACCTAAACATGGTTGTAAGACTAAACTTGAGATAAACTGTAAACTTGTCCCTTAAATTGATTGGTTGATTGGAATGTTGTTCCAGGATCAACAAAGATGTTCATCCAGGAAAATGTTGCTCTTGATGAAATCAGGTTCTGCGTCAGGACCCTGTCACCGAACTAAACATAACCAACCAAAGTGACATCCTGACATATCTACCCACCATGAGAATATGTTTAGATGCATAAACCTGATGAGAAGCATGCAAATATGTCTGTCAATTTAATACAATAATTTGTGATTAATCTTCAAAACCAGATTTCAAACCAGTATTTAGTAAAAAAATTAATATTGGGATTTTTTTATGCTGGTTGATGCCCCCTTTTTGTTTTGTTTTGTTTTGTTTTTTACAAACAAGTGTTATGTGATCAGGCATATATCCCTTGTGAAAAAGAAGTGTGCTTAATTGTATTGAAAGCGTACTTTTTGTGTGCTTAAACTAATAAAAGTATACTTTTTGAAAAGTGTACTTGGAGATAATATAATATAATTAAAATTAAAGACCACTTAAGTGTACTTAAAGGGAATGCACTTTAATGACAATATTTATTAACTCACTTAAGTGCACTTTTTACAAATGCACTTTGTAATAATATCTAATTAAGTTTAACTTAAAGTAAGTACACTTTCATCACAATATTTATAAACACACTTAAGTGCACTTTTAAAAATGCACTTTGTAATAATATGTAATTAATTTTAACTTAAAGTAAGTACACTTTCATGACAATATTTCTAAACACACTTAAGTGTACTTTTTAAAAATGCACTTTGTAATAATGTCTAATTAAGTTTTACTTAAAGAAAGTACACTTTCATGATCATATTTGTAAACACACTTAAGTGCACTTTTTACAAATGCACTTTGTAATAATATCTAATTAAGCTTAACTTAAAGTACACTTTCATCACAATATTTCTAAACACACTTAAGTGCATGTTTTAAAACAATCACTTTTTAATTGTGTCTACTTAAGTTTTACTTAAACATACATTTTAAATAATTATGATTTATAGTGTTTTAAATTTATTAAAGTTACAAGTTATTAAATGAAATTTATTTTGATGTATTGACTAATATACTAAATAAAATAATAATTTTAATGGAAAACATGGAAAGTAATTCACTTTAATTTCAACTCAAGTGTGTTGTCCAAAAATAATTTGTTCATGTATTTTAAATGTGTTTAGTCTATAATATATACTGTGTGCATTAATATTGAACAAAAATATTGACTTTTAGTTAGGTGAAAGAGTAAAGTTTTGTGAACTTACAGAGTCTAACAACACAATGAGTTAGAACAAATTCAACCTAAACAGAAAAGCTGAAATAAAAATATACTCGATACGAACATGGTGTTTAATGCGCATGCGCCAGAAATACTACGTCATGATGACGCAGTACTTCACTAGAGTTTGAAAAATGCGCTGTTATGTTTCTGTAATGGCGGTGCATGAGGAAACTGAAGCTTCCCAAACAAGAAGAGAACAAAAGAAGAGAACAAAAGGAGCGCCACGTTTGGCTGTTTGCAGATGAGATGTTATACTGCAAATAACCAGTCAAGTAAGTATATCTTGATGCTTTCTTTATTGAATTTTTTTTCACCGCAGTTGATATTGCGATTAAGAGTGCTTTTTAATCGCAGATAGTAACTTTATACGCGATAGATTCGGGAGGTAAGTTAATCATGTTTCCAATAATTTATCTATGATTGCATTCAAATAATGTCTTACATCGTAATGTGCTCGGGTGTGTGGGCGTGTTCGAGGAATTTGTCTACTGAAATGTGTTTTTTTTAAATATATTTATTCATTTATTTATTTTTACTAAACCGACTTTTTAAATAATTTTAAACAAACTAAATGAGTTTGACTTAAAGTTAAATTTGCATGCTGAATGCTGATCCAATATTGTAACTCTCGAAGACATTTATATATTAATCAATCTTAACCACATACATACATATTTAATATATCACCCACCTCTAGAAATAATGCTTGTAACGTTAATGTATTTAATTTCGTTTTGCATTTGAAGAGTGAGTTGTTCAGTTACTATTTGTTTTGGAATATGTAATATTTTTGTGCTTATCTGGATTAAACATTCATTTTGCAGGATCAGTTCACATTTGTTATTGGAGATACAGGGCAAGCGGTGTGGAATCACAGACCTGTATTGATGAGGTGATGTTACAAGATTTATTATGAATTTTTGCCCAGCCAGCACACCTCTATCAAGCTAACCCAGCCAACACACCCATGTGGGGCCCAAAGGGGTTGTACTTGGGCTGATATCTGGGGCCCACCTGGGCTACCCAACTGGGACCCAGGTAATTTTGTCCTCAGTTTCCATGGAGGCCCCACATGGGTTAGCCCAGATGGGTTGATGATGGGATCTTGATGGGCTCCATATCGGGCCCATGTGGGTAACCTAGGTAGCTCCCATTTAGGGCCTACAGTAGTCTGCCCACATGGGTTGATGATGGGACCCAGATAGGTCTTATCTAGGGCTCTTATGGGCCACAACAGGTATATATATGGGCTACTATATTTGTTTGTTTGGGTTACCTTATTTTACAGTAAACCCCTAAATACAAACATTACATGTAATCCACTAAACTACACTAAAATGTTAAAGGTATTCAATGAACAGAAGCAGTAGTTCATGCTTCACTTTATTAAGCAAGTTATAATAACAATTTTAACATGACTATTAGAACATTGCACATTTACAACTTTATAAAACACAAGTATCAAAATGTTAACTATAAAAAAAGTTAAAGCTCCTGACAATTTCCAAAACAGCTTCTCAGCTTCTGTTGTCGCTCTCCCAACGGTCCTTTGAAAAGAGAAAATAAATGAATGAATCAACCATTATGCCACTTTTTTAAATTCCTTCTCACAGTTCAAACAGATGTGTCAGGTTAGCCTTTTGGTGCCCCACATCAAGTTTATCAAGATAAGGGGGTTTGCAAACCTGTCCTGGAACACCATCTGCACATATTGAATGCACAAAATGTACATTTTGACCCATTTTTACCTCTTTTGAAGTAATTTCAATATTCAAGTCATTAAATGTTCACTTTGTTGTTAAACCATTATGCTGCCTCATAAGTCTGTCTAAAATCAGTTTTGTGAGGCACCTTAGTGTGTAAACGCTGCCTGCTAAGACATTGCCTGATAAGGCAGCAAGGCAATGAGTCAGCTGCCTAAGTTTTCGGATGCAGACTTTGTATGTCTCCCACATCTAATACACCTGATTCATCACATTAGCTCATTAGTAGAAACTGCTAGATCTGAAGTGGGTGTGCAGTGCTGAGGGTTCCCAGGACAAGTTTGAAAACCCCTGATTCAATATCTTTTGGCTACAATCATTCTTGACTTTTTAAAGTTTGTATTTCCATATGAAAACAAGCATATCTTAAGACTTTTACCCATCTTGCTCTCCACCATGTGCCCTCGCAGTACGCTTTCTTCCCCTGTCCCTGGCACCGATTAGCCACTGACACTGCCTTTTCTGCGTCTCTTCTGGCAATTTGGTTTGTAAGGGCATTTTTTTTTCAAGCCTCCTGAAAAATACATAAAAGAGCATTAGAGTGAGATTAAATTCCATATTTGAGCCCTTGCAGCAAAGCAGTTATCTCCACCTTGACATTTTTCACTCCACATCTGACACTATTTCTGTTCAGCAATCAACGATTGTTGTTATGCACTGGGCTAATGTTAGTTACCGAACTAAACTGCCAGTGTGAAAGCACCCTCAGTCACTTAGCCTGCGAATTCCCAGCTAGCAGTTACTAGCGTAAACAAATAGGCGCTAACGTGTACAGTAGGCTACTTCCAGGGGTGATAGTAGAAAAAAATCCTGAGCCTGAACTTTTTTCCCTGGGAGGTAAGCGGCCCCTAAGCCGAGATATATGCCCTGATCAACATAATTGTCAAGCGGGATCCAGGGGTGTGCTCCCCTGGGAGAACATTTAGATAAATACCGTAAGGTAGTCCCTTAAATTATAGATTCTGGTGACTTTTGTAGAACTAAATGGACATCATTCAGACATGAGATGAACAAACCCAATACACGCCTATATTACAGTAGCATCTTTGTGTAGAGCACCAGAGCTCCTGGGACCCTGGGCCAGTACATTAATCCATCCCTGCTTTTAACTAGTCTCTTACCTGCATACTTATTGCTTGTATAGCATACTGAGACTACATATACTACAGCCATACCAAGAAAGGTCAGTGAGTGGCAATTATAAATAATACTCCAAAGTTAACTAGGAATTGATTAGTAGCCTAACCATTGACTTAAGATAGTGCTACTTAATTTATTATTCCAATATCCAAATTTGATACTAAATCACACAGAAAAAAAAAATGCTTTTATTTGTGACGTTCTGTCTTTGCATTTGAACATTGCACATTTTAAACAGGACACGCATTAGCTGAATAAACGTTAGCCAATACAAACATATTTATAGAAAATAGTTGACAATGAATAGACAGGAGTCCAGTCACATGACCAATAATAGCAAAACGAATCACTTAGGCCTATTCTAAAAAGAATATCAACTAGGCCTATAAATTTGGATGAATCCGAAATATGGAGCTGTGTTAATAGTAAAACGTCCGTCATTTAACGAATTTTAAAAACACAGATAGATAATACAAAATGCTTTCTGGCATTTTGACAGAAAAAACAACAACCAAGAACAAAATTTAAACTTAGCCCGTCAATTTTCAATAATCTTCTCTCTCTGTGCGCGCGCGTCAGAGTTTGTGATAGAGAGTTCGCGCAGCACTGATACAACAGTAGCCTACTTTTTAATCCATAAGTAACTAATGCGCTAGTTTTCATACAAAATATTTATGTAACAATTTACTTTAGTTATTAACACAATAATGTAACACATGCAGGCGTTTCTCAACACTGAGAATGAATAAATAAACGCCTGCTTCTCCAGACTCGCGTTTATCAGTATTACACAAATCACAGAACTTTCATTATCACTAAGACATAGCGATTTTAATTTTATTTAGATTTATTGTTCATCAATACTTAAGCATTTTATAATTTGCATGGCTGGATGATGTCTTCCTCAGTCTTATCTGAGTAACCATGAATGACGGAGCATTCTAAGATAATCCATGCGATCACTCCCGTGCGATCATCGAATCCAGATTAAGTTAACTAAAAACAATATTTCAACTTTCCACATGATCCACCCCAGCCCGTTTACCTTCAGGACTCAGAAGTACCGTGTGACTAACAGTTACTGTCCTCGCTTATGAACTCAGTCAGACGGCGCGTCGCGGGAGTGGAAGCGGGATGGAGTGGGATTCTTCTGTCGATTTTCAGTCTCTTTTTAATGATAGGCCTACGCATCTGTCAATCATCCCCGAATGAACCCAGCGCTATGATTGGTCGAACTCCGCTTCTTTTGCTGTTGCTTGATTTGAGGACTGCGCGCGAACAGAGGCGTCACCAGGTTTTTGCGTAGTTTAGAGTGACAAATAGCACCAGCGTACTTTGAGGTCAAAATGCGTGCGAACATGATTTTTTTTTTTTTTTGCAGACACGTCTGTACGCCGGAAATCCGGCATGGTGCCGGAGCGCTATCAGGCCTGTACTTCAGTTGGCTTACTTGAAAAGTCTAGGGTGCTTTCACACTGGCAGTTTAGTTCGGAACGGAGCACTGTTTGCATGAAAAATCGCTAATGTGAACGCTGTCATGCGGACCCGGGTGCGCACTGGGGTACCGAACCCGAGACTGCCTGGAGGAGGCGCTCTGAGTTCGGTTGCACTCGATCCCTGCTGCGGTTCGCGTGAATGTGAAAGCAACACGGACTCGGGTACGCACTTGTTCAGGAAGTAAAGTGACCTGCGCATGCTTTTTAGCTGATTATGATGTATTTAGTTAAATAAAACACATGTAAGGGGTGATGGTGTTGATAATTTACCTTGGATAACAGCGAGAGTGAGTCCACCATGCCAACCTAGGGAAAACAAGATTATCATTATGGGGGAGACAACACAAAAAACTAACCTGAATAATCGCAATTACATTTCCTCCCAAATCGTGCAGCCATAGGTTAATCGATGGCTATTTTACATCAGAAGTAGGGATCGACCGATATGGATTTTTTAGTGCCGATACCGATACCGATTTTTTCCCCATCAGCCTTAGCCGATGACCGATACGGGCTGCCGATTTTCTTGAGCCGATATTTGGAGCCGATACATTTTGCTCCCTCAATTTACATCATAAAAATGACATGATGTTAACAAATGATACAGGTCTCAATTTAATAAAAGTAACATTTATTTAACGTAAAAAAATCTATATTTAACAAATAGTAAAAACATGTGAGGTAGAACAAGAACAAGTAGATAAACAATATTTAACAAATATTAAAAACATGAGGTAGAACAAAAAAAAGTTCACTGCTGAAAATAAATATTTAAGCATAAATAAAATAATTACACTATTGCACACAGTAGCAACCAGCATAATAAAGTGCACAGTGCACACTGTACTTCATTTTAAAAGTAACGAACTATTTACTGCCATGGTTTAAATTTGTCTACATAAAATAAAATGAGCATGTCTAGTCTCTAATATCACTGCGATGGCGAGGGAGACACACACCACACGCGTCCAAACCTCAGCCAGGTGGTCGCAAAAAGCACGGAACAACGTTGGTATTACTTAATCCTATGACCAGTGTTCGTAACAGCTACCGTACGCATACTAGGGCTGTCAAAATTGTTCAAATGGCGTTTGTATATTCCCTCTAAAAAACATACTTGAGCATATCGTCGTGCATTTGGTCAATGACGCGCATTACGTCAATAACAGGACAAATTAATACAAAGAGACATAACTAATAGTATTAAGTAGCTTATTTGAGTTTAAACATATTTGACAACGTATTACTACAAAAAAAACGAGTAAATCAACTAATGGCCAAGACCGCAGAGCTCACTCTGGCTCGCCCGGACTCGCAGGCGCACTCTCTCTCTCTCTCTCGCACTCACCCTCACGCTCTCCGCGCATACCGGTTTAAATGAACAACAACAAACAAATGTTGAGTGCTGAAAAAGAGTTTTGTGCAAGCAATTTAAGGTATATAGCAGGCTTCATTCAGTGATTGAAACAAATACATTAATTGAAGTTTCACAGTACATAGAACCGACACTGAGCGCTCCGAGCGAGCTGTGCTGTGGTAACGTTAGTCTGCTGCCGCGGGCGTGTTTTTCCACATTCGAATATTAATTTTCACCTTCAAAATTCAGTTTTTTTTAAACTATTCGAATATATATTCGTATTTAGAATATTCATTGACAGCCCTAATGCATACTGAACGGATAGCCTACAGCTATTTGCAGCTCCCTAAATACAATGGCAAGCAAGCAGTTTTATAGACGAGTCATTCGCGTTTTCCATTTGGACCCACAAACTTGCTTAGCTATATAGTTGCAACCACATAACAGTTATAAAGCAACGTGTTTCCATTTTCAAAGTGTTTGACAATATTTCAGCAGTCAAACAGTTAAAAGATGCTTTGAAAGTTTAAAAGTTACCGTTATCTTGAAGCGCAGGTTGCACTCTGCTAGTGGGGGAGGGACAGTGCAGGGTCTGCACGTGAACTGCAGCGTCTCCAGCAGCACAGAGCTGCCTGTGGACGCCTGTCTATAAATAATGCCGGGAAAAAACTATCGGCGAACGCAGCAGCCGCATATCGGCCGATTCCGATACACGTAAAAAACGCAAATATCGGCCCGATATATCGGCCGGCCGATATATCGGTCGATCACTAATCAGAAGTAGTAATCTATTGTGTGTATTGTGTATCGAGTCATACACTAGATAGATACACAATACATACAATACAATACACTGACATTATGGATTCAGAAGGCAATAAAATCACGACTTACCCCTGTAAACGTTTAAAATACTGTACATGTTTGTTACCAAATCCATCAAAAGGAATTACTAATTATTTGAAACAGTATTCTAAAGTGTAACTATATTGGGTCTCTTTTGTGCAGTTGTTTTTTAATTTGAACTAAATAAAGAAAGAAAAACATAGCACATGAATCCAAAGGGTTGCCGAGATGGTGTTAAAGCTTCTCAGATCTCATAATTCAGTGAAAACTAGTTGTTCTGTTACAAAATAGACATTTATTTAAGATTTATTTAAAATTAAACATCAAGAATGTAGCCTAAATATTTTATTGAATGTGCACACTTTTAGAATAAAAGCTAAAATGGTCGCTGTATGACGCTGTTCTGTGATCACAATATAGACGGTAGCAGACAGATTAAACAGGCTTGTCGGGTAACGTTAATTAAATTCGAAATATTAATAAGTCCTGCTTTCATTTTGGGTGTTTAATGTGCACATCTTATAAAAATTAAGAAACTGCTGCCATTGTGGGATTTATATTGTAAAACAGTGGTACAATTTTTAAGCTGGAGTCTCAACTCCAATCAACTTGTTATAATACACAGTTCAAATAGTATTTTTTCGACTATTTTTGACTGACAAGAAACCGGCGGCCGGAAACAACAACAGCTAAAATACGGTCAATCTTAATACTGGCGTTTCCATCATAATTATGCTTTTAAACAAATGTTTGCCTCGGGTAGATTCACAAAAAGGCCATAGGTTGCATTTTTTGGGAGAGTTGACCTTTAACAATTATAAGAAACTAAGAATATTACTTGCTATAATAGCGTGCAGAGCGCCAGAAATAAGGGAAAATGGCGCGATCTGAGGGAACTCGAAATTCTAACTGAAATTCTAACGTGACAATAAGCTTTTGGTTAACATTATGTTTTGAAAACAATGTATTTTAATTAACATTTCAGTTTTTAAAAGATTGTAGTTCTTACCTTGAATACAGCAAGAATCTCCTCCCGAAAATTACAGCAGAATGAGTGAGAGTGCAATGGCGCCCGCGCGGTTCAGGGCGTGGAGTGGGGGATGGGAATTGCTGAATGAAATCTCGCGAGATCCATCCTGCCAAAGATTTGTACACTTTCAAGTCTTTTTTTTTTCTTTTCTTTTTTTCTCTGTATCCGAAGTTTCTTGGTCCTTTTAATTTGCAAAAATTGGGTACAATTGCAATTGTGTTGCCATTTATAGATTTTTAATAGATTAAAGTCACATGTTAAAGTGTCAAAATAACAATAATTTTTTTTTTCAAAGGTGCAGTGTAATCAATCTTTGGGATTGACTTTTTGCACTTGTCTTGGTAAACTGAATTAGTCCCCTTGTAGCCCATTTTCAACCCATGTACTCAATTTCCCATTAGTGAACCAACTAGGTCCCATATGGGGAGCCCACCTGGGTTTGCCCATGTTGGACCTACTTAGTTGACCCAAGTGGGCCCCAGATAAGATGCCCATTTTGAGCCCATGCCCACTCTGTACCCACGTAGCCCATGTGTAACCCATGTGGGCCCCACATACACGTGTTTGCTGGGAAAACACTGCTATCAAGTCCCTAACTATCCCTATAGCTTTTAATGCTTTGAATCTTTTCCATTTGCAAGTAATACATTCCCACCTGTGCATTTACATATGCCCCTTTTATAATCATATATTTTACAGGTAACAAACCAAATGAAGAAGGCTGCCGCATTACTGTGTCAACCGTGGTAAATACAGGAACATCCTTCATGAAGATACTAAGATGCAAGCTTAAAATTCAAGATTACCTTTCTCAATTTGCATGGGTCTTGGGTTTGCATGGGTCATTAACCTATATTTGTGTAATTGATAAAGTTATGTTTAATTCCTTTTAAAGTAGCAAAATAAATGTTCTCTATTTTTAATGACTTTAAGCCCAGTGTCAGTGAAGATGGTGTGGTCAGTGCAATCATGGTGTTTGTGGGAAATAGAGAAACCTTGCCCAGCTTTCTACTACGGTGTGACCCTGATGAGGTAATTCATCACAGCACACATTCATCAACAGTTAGCAGTCAAACGTTTACGTACACCTTGCAGAATAAACTGCTTCATCAGGGTAGTACTAAATAAAAAGACAACATATACATTTTTGTGTTCCCTCTTATTGCTAAAATAAAGACTAAAATACTGCAAGGTGTATATAAACTTTAACGGGAAAATATCTATCACTTTCATTCATTTGAGCCAAATATAATAATGGACTGGATATGTTTTATAAACAAATGTTTTCCTTCACTTTTTTTTCCCTCAAGGTATTTTTTCTGACTTTCCTGCCTCTTTGGAACAAATCCATTCACATTTACTTTGGAGAGCACCGGGACATTGACATAAACAGCACTTTCCAACTACTTCAAAACATTTGGTGACAAATGATTTTGGTTTTCTTGTTTTTGTGCCTTTAGATTTCTTCAGTTTTAGTTTTTTTGTTTTTAGACAAACTTGAAATGGTTTAAGAGCTAAAATTAACAAGGTTCGGTAACACTTTAATTAGGTCTCATTTGTTAATATTAGTTTATGTATTAGCCAACATGATCTAAAAATGTGCATGTTTTTACAGTATTTATGAATCTTTGTTAATATTAGTTAATTAAAATATAGTTTGTTAAAGTTAGTTAATACAATTTATAGTCATTGTTCATGCGAGTTCACAGTGCATTATAATTTTAATACACAACTTTTGAATATAATAATGCATTATTAAATGTTTAAATTAACATTAACTAAGACTAATAAATGCTTAAAGTATTATTCATTTTTAGTTCATGATAACTGAAGGAGTTAACTAATAATACCTTTTTGTAAAGCATTACCCGTTTGAATCTTAGTGTTCACATTTTGCAGTAGAACGTCACATCACATTTTGTTTGTATTAATTCATGGGTTGTGTGTTTGATGTACTGTGTGTTTGCTTCTAAAATGATGTTTGTACTGGTAATCCCTAGGTTATGGGGACCAAATTACCCCAAAAGTATAGTCATACCAGTAAATTACATGGAAAGAATCTTATAAATCATACAGAATGATGTTTTCTGAAAATGTAAAAACACAAAAATGTTTTCTGTGATGATAGGTTTAGGTACCTTTGTATGAGGGAGAAAATGATTGTGCATATAAGCATCATTGCCCTCCAGACTCTTTCTAAATTAGAGTTAAAGGGATAGTTCACTTTAAAATGATAATTCTGTCATCATATACTCACCCTCAACTTACACTTAAGTGATCTTATGAATCACTGACAACTCTTAAATAACTGGTTTGTAAATAATGCTAAACTTAATTTAGAAATTATTAATTGATCATTAACAAAGTATGAAAATACAATTATTAAACACATTATAGATATGCTTATAAATCAAGAAAAAGCATTTATAGCTGTATTTATAAACTTCTTATTAATGTCTATTAATGCTTTATAAATGATGAATTAACTGTTAACTCATGCTTAACTAATGATTAATAGTGTGCAGTTATTATAAAGTGTTACCTTTCTTTCTTCTGCTGAACACAAAGGAAGATATTTTGAAGAATGTCAGTAACCAAACAGTTAACTGGTCCCATTGACTTCAATAGTAGGAAACATAATACCATGGAAGTCAATGGGAGCAGTTAACTATTTGGTTACTGACATTTTTCAAAATATCTTTGTTGTGTTCAGCAGAATAAAAATTCATACAGGTTTGAAACAACTTGAGGGTGAGTATATAATGACAGAATGTGTCAAAGTGAACTATCCCTTTAAAGTGTTGTAACTGTTTATCAGAGCCGGACAGTAACGGAGTACATTTACTTGAGTACAGTACTTAAGTACAATTTTGAGGGATCTGTACTTTACTCGAGTATCATTTTTGGGGAGTACTCATGACTTTACTCAAGTACATTTGAGATGCAAATATTGTACTCTTTACCCTAATACATTTCTATCCATAACCGTGAGTACCTGAGTAAAAAAAAAAAAAAAGTAAAGAAAAATCTCGGAAACCCTCAATTTGTTGTTTCCCTCTCAAACGTGATTGGATTGTGCAGGCGCCACTGATTGGGACAGACTATCAGCAATCACTTTCAGCTTTCCGCCAAAGTCAACTCCATGGTCAGATTTTATATTACACATTAATGTAAGCCAAGCATTTGGTTTGATGGTCTTGAGTATGTGGTGTGTTTAACACAGTCAGGTTCAAATGTGGCAGTGGCGTAGCCACGAGGGATTTCTGATTTCTTAAAAAAAAAAACTTTAGAAGGCAAAATATATTTGTACTGATTATGTGAATTACACTGCGCAAACCAAAGTAGGCTACTACCCAGCGAATGAAGAAGGGTTGGCGCTCAGTCTCCACAGTACATAAAATATTAATTTTGTTTTATTTGATTTTTCGGGTTTGCATTTATGAGGAAAAAACAATTTTATGGACGTGTTCTCCGTTACGGACGTGAGCGCTCTGAAAGTGGCACTAAAAAATGCTTTAAAACTTTAACAGAGACATCAAACAGAAAACACAAAACCTTTCTTTAACCTGAATTTCGTTTTGCATTAATTGTATCTTAATTTGAATCAATGTTTCATCAACCAATTGCCTGGGTTTAATAAATAAGAAGGAAATAGCAGACGATAGATAAGAAACGGAGGCGCCGGCACGTGAACTGGATCTCGTCTCATAAATGAACCGAAACACAGTGTATAAGGTAGCCTGCTTGCCTCACAGACATGTCTACTTTTAAACAGAAAAATTCAAAACGAAAGAAAACAGACTACAGACTGCTCTCTGCTTATGTAATCCGTATGAAATGTGCATTTCTCTCTGGCGTGTTCACTACTGAAGATCGCGAGTCAGCATTGTCAACTTCATCTTAGCCGACACTGACAAAGAAAACACTTGTTTATTAACAAGTGTTTATTAATAAACAATTAAAATGTCTCCTTGCTATATTTTACATATTCATAATCATTCCTTTTGCCGGTTCTTTGTGACAGCTTTTAGGTGCTTTATTGGCAGCCCCACCCTTACATGTGGTGTGTGTGTGTGTGTGTGTGTGTTGTCCCCGCATTTAAAGATGGGACCCCCCAAAAATTTAATTAAATTAAATAAAGCAACATGGTAAAAATATGAAAATGACTTGATTTTACTTTCAATTCCTTTTACATTGTCCAAGGTATTAACATTTTTCATAACTCCATGTAGGACGTTTCTGTGCATAAATGTAAGCACTGTGGCAGTAGATTAGTAATGCAATATTTAGAAAATCTACTCTTGTACTCTTGATACTCAAGTACTTTTAAAAACAAGTATTTTAGTACTTTTACTTAAGTAGACATCTGAATGTAGTACTTTTACTTGTACTTGAGTAAAATTTAGCAAGGGGTATCTGTACTTTTACTCAAGTAACAAAGCTCTGTACTCTGTCCGCCTCTGCTGTTTATGTATAGTGTTTCTTGGGTTTTTTCTTGTGCACCAACAGAAAGGTTTTTATGTATTTATTTTAGAGATTGTTTTGTCAGTAAATGTAGAGGGTTTTAAATTGAATTTGTGTTGATTGTAGCTAGGTTAAGACTTTTTTTTTTTGTCCAAATTTGAAAATATTTGCAACTATTTTTTTTTAATTACCGTACAAATGTATTTAATTATATAATAGTGTACATGTATATTACATTAAAGTATATTTTAGTTCACATTAATTGCTTGTCAGTATATTTGGAAGTACACTTTTACCATATTTCAAAGTTCATATACAAATGTATTAAAATCCCACTTAATTTGTTCCAAAAAATCACTCTTAATATCAACTAATAGCATTTAATTTGAGCTTAATCTGTGATACATTTGAAATCAATTACATATAATATGCAATAAGTTTGTCGAAAACATTACACTAATGCCGCGTTCCAGGCAACCTGTAACCCGTGTTTTTCCAACCTTATACCCGTGAAAGTGCACTGGAACGGCAGTCAAACCCGTGACTTCCCACCCGTAAACTCGTACTAGATCGATGTACTCCCAGTTACGAGTTGAAAAAACACGGGTTACAGGTTGCCTGGAACGCGGCATTAATCAGGGATTAAAGTTCTCCGTCGCTACGACGGATTTCCGTTAATTGCAGCGAGTCTATGACGGATATCCGTCAATTGCAGGGTTCCCGTCTGTCCTTATGTCTTAAATTAACTTTTCATAATTTTAAGGCCGTAAATAGGCTTTCATTTCGCAAACAGTGTGATAAATGTCTTAATTTTAGTTTGAATAGGTCTTAAATTAAGGAAAGATGATGCGTATTCACCCTGCTGAGGGGGGATGTGATAAAGCCTGGAGTGGAGCAAAAGCACGTTCCTCTCTCCACTCTAAGCATTCTGTAATCACTTTGCTCATGGTCCACTCCGGTTTTTCAATTCCCGCTCACGGAAAAACTGCTCCCTGGACCCTGTTCACTCAGGGCCTTTCTCAATCTGTGTTCTTCTCTGTACTTGTGTCCTTGTGTTCTTGTGAAACGTCATCTTTTGTGGCCCAAGTACTGTCCCAATACACAAGTTTGCATTTTGGCAAGAACAGTTAAAAATCCCGGATGTGTTCTTGACACGCCCATTTTACCAAGGATGCATCGGTTGGTAACTTGTGTTGACTTGACGGCAGAAATATCCCAGCATTCAATTCGGCATTCGAGGAAGGAGAGGCAGGTCAATACAGTATTTCGTTTTTCTACAATTACGTACACTATTTCATCACTAAATTCACTTCTGAGAACATTTGATGCGAGAAATCAACTGTGTAGATTTCAAATATTGGCATTTTTACGAAAATGTATGGCTAATCGAAAATGTGCTCAAACGTTTTCGGAAGTGAGAATCTCCATAAGCGCCTGCGGGTGTAACGTTAGCTATCGAGCCAACCGGCCAGTTTGCTCACAGACTCGTTTTTCCCCACAGCCAAGAGACCATTGCAGCCTGGCTGTTATCGTCAATAATTCTCGTTATGTTTGGGTACTGCAGACGGTGTCTGTGCGGGGGTATTATTGCGCAATACCAGCAAGAACACATCGTCTCAAACTGTCAGCAGCGTTCTGTGTGCTCGTTAGCTTGTGAGTTCATTCTTCCAAGAACAACTAGCAAGAGCGTTCTCCCCAAGAACACAAGTCCGTTCTTTGCATTCTTGGTTTTGAGAAACACCCTCAATCTTGTCAGGCGAGGCTACAGCTCGTTTGCTGCGGTCCCATGATAGAAAACAGAACGCGGGTCAATATTGGTCGTTTCTCAATACCAAGTACGCAAACTTCGGACTTGCGTCCTTGGTAGTTCGGACTTGCCAAGTTCGACTCAGGAGAACAAATTCCCGAGGACGAGAGGACGCTGCTAACAGCGCGTTCTTGATCGCGTCACTCAGCACGCGGCTACTCCGGTTATCAACTCTGCCTTTTTTCATCAACACCACTGTGCCTCTTTTCTTTTATAAATGAACATAATTATTATCATAAACATATAAATGGCCACACAAATGTGGTTCAGGCAACGCACATTGATTTATCATATAGTTATAACAACACGAAATATAGCTAAAACACAATCCTGCTTCTTTTTGTTTTCATTTTAAAAATATGAAACATTATTTATCATTAAAACTGACATTTAACAAACAGACAGGGTTGTATCGTTTTATTGTATTATGCGTACACATACAGTGAAGAGAATGCATAGTAATATAATATTTTATATATTTTAGAATATATAAAATTACACAACCATGTCTCTTTTTTGTTAAATGTCAGTTTTAATGCTAATATCCCGTTCAAAAGTAGTAGCCTAATAGGTAGGCTATTAGCTATACAATGAGAAATAAAGCAAACAATTCAATTAAACATAAGTCAGCTCTGTAATAGGCTACAAAGTTAAAGTTAAATATAGCCTACATAATAAAGTTATAAAACTTCACTTTGCCCTCAGCCAAAACAATTTGCATTGTTTGGTCTCATAAGATAAATAAAAACATGCACTGAAAAGTTATGTAGATGGTTGATTATTTATCAAGATAAGTAATTGTTTTTCATAGATTAAAATAGCTTTTAAATTACTCAATATTAGATCGGTTTTAAACATCTTCCCTTAAAACGCTATTGGTCTCGACTATTTAAATAAAGTTACAGGAATATGACTTGGCCTGAAAAAAATTTCAGTCAGAAGAATTTTTTTCACTTTAATCCCTGCTTAATTCACATTTAAGTGTATTGTTAACTGACATTAAAGTACATTTTAGTTTACATTAATTGCTTGTCAGTGCATTGTGTAGTGCACTTTAAATACATTTTAAATAGACTAGAAGCAATTATGAAAGTAAATATAAAGTTGTATTAAAGTCCCACTTAAGTGGTACCAAAAAATCACTCTTAATGACAACTTATTGCATTTTATTTGAACTTAATATGTGATATATTTGAAATCAATTACACTTAATGTGCATTCAATGCGGCGAAAACATTGCATTTAATTCACACGTAAGTGTATTGTTAACTGACATTATAGTATATTTTAAATCACATTAATTGCGTGTCATTATATTGTGTAGTGCACTTTAAATATATTTTAAATACACTCGAAGCAATTATGAAAGTAAATATAAAGTTGTATTAAAGTACCAATTAAGTTGTACCAAAAAATCACTCTTAATGACAGCTTATTGCATTTTATTTGAGCTTAATATATGATATATTTTAAATTAATTATACTTAATGTGCATTCAGTGTGGCCAAAAAATTGCATTTAATTCACCCTTAAGTGTATACCTTTAAAGTATATTATTTGTGTAATAAGTACACTTTATAAAAGTACACTAAAGTGCACTTTTTTTTCACAAGGGTAGCTTTGATTAGATTCAATAATTCAAATAGACCAATCCATATTTCAATTCAATTCAAATTTATTTGTATAGCGCTTTTCACAATACATATTGTTTCAAAGCAGCTTTACAGAAAGTGCATTTCAGAAATGTACATAGAAGAATATAGTTAGTTAATCATCATGTATTAATTTAGGGCATAACATATCGCCGGCGTTGAGTCGTCTCTTCACAGGCGTCGAGTCGTCTCATCGCAGGCGTTGGGGCATCTGAAGTCTCCGTGAGAGGCTGGATACAAACTGGAGCTGACGAACGCTATTTACCTCGGGACTAGCGTCCCGAGATAACAGCAGAAAAGCAGATGGCAAATAATTAGCGTAGCTGCTGTTCATAATATTAATGCATTCGATCTGATTCAACAGTGGTATAAAAGGTAAGCATTATGTGAATGCTTGGCTGAAGAGATGCGTCTTTAATCTAGTTTTGAACTGGGAGAGCGAGTCTGAGCAACGAACAGTATCAGGAAGGCTATTCCAGAGTTTAGGAGCTAAATGTGAGAACGCCCTCCCTCCTTTAGTGGAATTAGATATCCTAGGAATGACCAGAAGCCTCGAATTTAGGGATCTTAAAGAACGCGATGGATTGTAGGGCGATAGAAGGTCCATTAAATACACAGGAGCTAAACCATTTAGGGCTTTATAGGTCAGTAGTAGTACTTTGTAATTGATACGGAACTTAATAGGTAACCAGTGCAGAGATGATAAAATCGGTATTATATGATCATATTTTCTTGACCTAGTAAGAACTCTAGCGGCTGCATTTTGCACTAACTGTAGCTTGTTTATTGAAGATGCAGGACAACCAGCTAAAGCATTACAGTAATCTAGTCTCGAGGTCATGAATGCATGAACTAACTTTTCTGCATCAGAAACAGATAGCATGTTACGTAATTTAGCAATGTTTCTAAGGTGGAAAAAGGCAGTTCTTGTAACATATGAAATATGATTTTCGAAAGACAAGTTGCGGTCTAGTATAACACCCAGGTCTTTTACTGTAGTGGATAAGGTAACAGGACATCCTTCTAAATTAAAGTTGTATTGTAAGAGATTTTGTGGGTAGTTTTTTGGACCAATAAGTAATACCTCCGTTTTATCTGGATTTAATAGCAGGAAATTACACGTCATCCAGCATTTTATATCTTTAAGACATTCTGTCAATTTAGATAGGTTAGTGTTTTCATCTGGTCGTGATGAAATATATAATTGAGTGTCATCAGCATAGCAGTGGAAATTAATTCCATGTTTTCTTATAATATTACCAAGTGGCAGCATATATATTGAGAATAGCAGAGGGCCTAACACCGATCCTTGCGGCACTCCATAGTCTACTGACGTTATTTTCGATTTTTCCCCATTTAAACAGACAAAATGGTAACGGTCTGATAAGTACGATCTGAACCAGCTTAATGCCTGTCCCTGAACACCAGTGTAGTTTTGTAGTCGATCCAAGAGTATTTTGTGATCTATAGTGTCGAACGCAGCGCTAAGATCGAGTAGAACTAGTATTGAGATACAGCCTTGGTCAGAAGCTAAAAGTAAATCATTTGTAATTTTAACTAGCGCAGTTTCTGTGCTATGATGCGGTCTGAATCCTGACTGAAATTTTTCATATATCTTATTTTCTTGCAAGAAAGAGCACAATTGAGCGGACACAATTTTTTCTAGTATTTTAGACATAAATTAAAGATTTGAAATGGGTCTGTAATTTGCTAAGTTATTTTGATCTAATTGCGGTTTCTTAATAAGAGGTTTTATAACTGCCAGCTTGAATATTTTTGGAACATGACCTAAGAATAAAGACGAGTTAATAATATTGAGAAGAGGCTCTTCCACTACATGTAACACTTCTTTCAGTAGTTTAGTGGGTATTGGATCTAATAAACATGTTGTTGGTTTAGATGCAATGATAAGTTTATTTAGCTCTTCCTGTCCTACAGTTGTAAAGCGGTGTAGTTGTTCTTGAGGGGCGATAATTGAGGCTGAATCACAAGACACCATAGAGGATTGTACATTTACAATTGTATTTCGGATGCTTTCTATTTTCTCATTGAAGTAATTCATAAAATCATTACAACTATACTGTAACGGAATATTTTGCTCTGGCGATGTCTGTTTATTTGTTAGTCTAGCCACGGTGTTAAATAAAAACCTTGGATTATTTTTGTTATTTTCTATTAGTTTGCGGAGATGCTCAGCCCTGGCTGCTTTTAGAGCCTTTTTATAACGTGACACACTGTCTTTCCACGCGATTCTAAAGACCTCTAAATTAGTTTGTTTCCATTTACGCTCTAAGTTACGAGTTTCTCTCTTGATAGCATGTGTAGTACTATTGTACCATGGTGCTTTAGTTTTCTCTCTAACCTTTTTCAATCTAATTGGTGCAACAATATCTAATGTACTAGAGAAAATGGTGCTCAAACTGCTGGTCATTTCCTCTAGTTCATCTGTTTGTTTGGGTTCACTGAGCAGCTGAGATAGATCAGGTAAGCTATTTGAGAATCTATCTATAGTGATGGGAAGGATTGTTCTGACTGGTCGATAACGCGGCGCAACATGACAAATTTCAGCAGTACGTATTATGCACGTTACCATGCAATGATCAGTGAGATCGTCACTTTGCGGTATAATATCTATATCGGTTGGATTGGTTCCGTATGATATAATTAAATCTAGTGTATGATTTAGACGATGAGTGGGACCACTGACGTTTTGCTTGACCCCAAAGGAGTTTAATAAATCTGTAAACGCAGTCCCTAACGCATCATTTGTGTTATCTACGTGTATGTTAAAATCTCCAACAATTATTGCTTTATCGGCATTGACCAATAGATCTGAGAGAAAGTCTGCAAACTCTTTTAGGAAATCAGTGTAGGACCCTGGAGGTCTATATACAGTAGCCAAGGCTAGAGATAATAGGGATTTCTTTCTTACATCTAAGAGCGTAACATTTAGCACAAGTACTTCAAACGAATTAAACCTGTGACCTGTTTTCTGAGTAACATTAAGAATATCTCTATAGATTGTTGCAACACCGCCGCCATGACCGATCAGACGGGGCTCATGCTTATAACAGTATCCTGGCGGAGTAGACTCATTTAGACCGAAATACTCATTTGGTTTAAGCCAGGTTTCAGTAAGGCAAAGTACATCGAAGCTATTATCTGTGACCATTTCATTTACAATAACCGCCTTAGGTGTGAGCGATCTAATGTTTAGAAGACCTAGTTTTAGAAATTGTTTTTGTTCACTGATATTTAGATTTTCTGGTTTAATTACAATAAGATTTTTCCTAGATCCTACACTAGATTTATTGTTTGGCCTCACTAGACGAGGAATAGACACAGTTTCTATATAATGTTCTACACTACTTATATCAATTAAGTTGGGACAGCAAAGACTGTGAATTGGACTTTGACTTACTAGTCAGATGGTGTGCAACGTCTTGGAGATTCGGCTGGGGTGCAGGCCATCAGCACGGTAGAGCCTAGGTCGCTCCCAGAACAGATTCCAATTATTTACAAAGAGCAGTTTCTGTTCATTACACCATGACATTAACCATTCATTTAGAGCAAATAGTCTACTGAACCTTTCTTGTCCTAGTCGGTACGTGGGAAGCGGTCCAGACACGATGATCGTTGCCTCAGGCGCTGTGCTGCGTACCGTCTCGATCAGGCTCCTGTAGTCCTTCTTCAGAACCTCCGTCTGCCGCAGCCTGATGTCGTTCGTTCCCGCGTGGAGGACAACGGCTCCGACGCGCTCGTCACCGTTCAGGATCTCGGGAACCTGTGCGGCGACATCAAGAACACGAGCACCAGGAAAGCAGTGAGTGCGCACCTTACCCTTACCTGAGGTAGCGCGGACATGACGGACCATGGAAGTGCCGATGATCACGGCGTCGTCACGTTCCGACTCGCGAAGGGGGGAGAAGCGGTTCCGGGTGGAGATCTCGAAGACCGGGAGGGGCGGAGAGGTTCTTGCTCTGGTCCTGGCTCGTGTCTTCCGCTGTGGGATCACCCAGGGTCCATGGTGCTGTGTCGGTGCCGGAGTGAATGAAGCCAGAGATGATCGCGTCCTCCTGGGCAGAGAAACGCACGGAGTAGACGAAGTCGGAGTCAAAAAGTTACTAACCACTGACTTGTGAGCATCGGCGCGTGATCGTTCAAGCGCTGATCGCCGATCCCGCAGCTCGGCTTGCCTCTCCAGCAGACCACGGATCTGTTTCTCCACCGATTCCAGCTCCAATCGTACCGAAATCAGCTCGAATGTGTCCTCACCTGCACTCAGAGGTAACGTTAGACACACATCCGATATGTTCGCCATTATAACAGATGAACAGTAAATTAGCAGTGATACTACCAATATCACTACTAATTTAGGACTGGAATGCTGGATATAACCTGTATCCTTTCAGTGAAACGGGTGTAAAATCAGACGCTCGATAGGCGCGAGCCCACGCATGAAATGCTAGCGGGCTAAAGGCTAGTAGCCGAGATTCGCAAAGTTGGATCTAAGTAGCGATATTAAAGCGATCCGATTGTTTTTTATAGGGAATAGTATCGAGGATAGGTTCACACGATATAAAAATAGAAAGTGCTTGTTAATAAATGAGTGGTAAAGAAGAAAATCAAGGATTAATGAATCAATTCGACGGAGCTCAAACACAAACAAACACCGCACGCGCATGCGCAGTATGTAATCACCAAACAATATTTGGTGATTGTGACAAGAGATGGTCTGTGCAGTAGCTGGATTCTCGTGCATGAGGAGGTAGGAGCAGAATTTGGTGCACTGACATGCTTCAGGGTGGTGTAAATATGGCAGGCATTGTTGTTACCATGCTGTTAGCAGTGTGTTTGTCGTTACTTCTTGTTAAACGAGATCACATATTTACTTGCATCTTGGAGGACAAGTTCACTTTTCTGCTGCCCTGCCCCCTGATTATCTTAATCCTCACTTGCCCATGTGATAGGTAGCCCATGCATGAGCTTTAATGTTGTTGATGACTCAGGATAGACATGTCAAGTTAGATTAGACTACAATCAATTTGAAAGCAGGTGTGAAAAAGCTTTCAGAAATGTGATCAGTCAGTGTCACATTCTAAAAGCTCAAAATAAACGTTCATATCAGCCTTTATCACTGCTAAAGTGATTTGTGTGTGTATGGAGAAAGTAATAGCAAAGAATTAGCATTTATAGCTTAGAGGTGCCTTAAAAAAATATTATGGCTACACATTGTTATGGTCATGAACATGATGACCTCACTCCTTAGTACTGCATCTTTATACATTCACTAACACACACAGTAAGTGCTGCTGATGGGCTTCACTGCTTTCTCACCTCATCCTTATTTGATCCTGTCATCACACACAGTGAGAATGTAGAAGTGTGTTTGTTGGCGTAATAGTGCTATGCCGAAACATGCAGAGGCAGCCTCCAGGCCCATCATTCCTGTTCTGCAGATATTGACTAAGGTTGACATGATTTGGTTATGCAATAATCACAACAGATCCAAAAACCTTGCAGGCCTAGCACATGCACGCACACCAAATACTCAAACATCAAACCACTTTTCTAACCTTTTCAGAGAGATAACTATAATGATTATGTTTTGTTCTGCTTAGTTTCATTGTGTTTTGGCTTGGTTCTGTTCTGTTTCTGTTCCCTGCATTTGTATGTTGACCTATGGTGCATAGCATAGCAGTCCGCCGGATCCAGGCCGGATCCAGATCTGATGAAGGACCTGCTTCTGGACACGACGACAATGCAGTCCTGAAGTGTCAACTAGTCCCTCCCCTGTGAAGGCCTCCCTCCTATCCCTTACCTCTCTACAGATAAAGCATTGTCGGGATAGTTCCGGTTCGCGTGGTTACGGCGAAGCGATACAAATTCTGTATTATAAATTTTAAGGCCAGACAAGTAGTTTGTTGAGGGTTGGTTTTTTTAGGGAAGGACATGCCTGCGCACATATATTCAAACGGGCATACCTGTGGAGTGGGCTCTTAATGCGCGTGTGCGCGCCATCGGCGTTCTCAAGGGTTTGCGTTTTTGAAGTTTGTGTAGAAAGAACTTAAGAGTTTTCTGTTAAAACGGTGTCGTGTTAGTTGTCCCTAAGTTATTAACTAATGATCGTTGCAATGGAAGTGAATCAATCAAGTGAATTTAGCTGGAAAATAACTTTATTCTAGAGCTGCTATAAAACCGAAAACAATCTCTGTTACTTTGATTTCCTGTTATCACTGTAAAGCTGCTTTGGAACAATCCTTTGTTAAAAGCGCGATATAAATGAAGATGACTATGGGTGCATCTCAATCAGGTCCATTGCTTAGTTTGTTGCTTCGGTTGTGAAATATATATATATACTGTACATGAATTCAGGCACTGGCAAGGACGGTAAAGGACACTGGCTCACTACACATTGGGACACTTGGACACTTTTTCTTAGCTAGGCCTACATGACAATGTCCTCATTGTACAACATGATTACTGGTATTTTTGAACAACAGAAGAACTGATATCTTTATGACATTATTTTGTTGTTATTTGAAGTATATTATTATAAATATTTTGCTTGTTACATATACGCACAACATTGAAGCTGTAAATAAATTATAAATGTTAACTAGATTATGTTCATTACCTGCCTAGCGATGTATGTTTATGCTGAAATATAATACAATAATGGTTTGTATTTTTAAAAAATGTAGTGTGTAGCGAGTTTGCTCACGTGATTTATGTTTTGCACTTCAGAACTTCTGTAAAGGGAGCGAATGTTTAAGTGCACTAGTAGGATTTTGAAATTGAGACAGCCCTTAAAATGTCCGACTCCCTGATCAGTGCCTACTTAACTAGGGGGGTGATTAAGACGCACCAGATGTTTCCTTAATTGTGTGTGCCAGTTATTCACTAATTAAGTTCACCTGTTGCCCATTTACTTTCCTCGTTTACCCCTGTGTTTTTATGTTCTCAGTCGTGCTATTTAAACTTTGCTGCGACTTAATTTTGCTGCGATTAGATCTTCTTCCTCGACTTTGCTGCTACCTATGTGACAATAACAGAATATCTTCATTTATACCCAGAGGGCAAACTTTGCATTTGGTCTATAATAAAAAAAGGAGAGACAGAAAGATTGAAAAAAAAGAAAAATGTGACACCTGCAACACTTTTTGCTTATTCCCAATGTCCTTTTTAGTGATATGATACATATTCAAAATAGTTTTGTCATTGTAAATAATTAATAATGGGTTCTAAGCAAATAACAGGAAAAAAAAAACAATTTCCTTCATTACAGCACACAGTAGTGACAGTTAAACGCGTTAAGCTATGGATTCAAGGAACAGTAGTGACAGTTAAACGCGTGAAGCTATGCATTCAAGGAACAAAAAGTGAACAACCATCTTTACTAAGCAATTGTCAATTGGCTCTCTTTTTTGTCTAGAGCCCTGAATAGTGAAATGTTCTATAAATAAGAGAAATACTAATAGCAGATCCAAATGTTGACCAAATGTACGTGATATTATAACTGCACACAAGTAGGCTATAAATAACAGAGCAAGGTATTTGCTCATCTATCCCATTCCATTGCTTTTAAAATTATCCAATAGTTTAGTCTGGATTTGGTCCTTTATGAATACAATAAATTGTCATCCTATGATTTATCATCCTTAAGCTTTGTTCAAACATGGTGAAAAGGCACTCAGAAATTCCCCTGGAGTTCTAAGATGAGCAAAGAAAAGCAAGACTGATGGAAAGATAATCTTCTCTTGTACAGTCTTAAGAATCCACTTTTATGAGGAAGCTTTGGAAATATCATACATCTGTTGTTAAGGAGCACTATGATCTTTACAGTCTCAGAGGAGGAGAGTAAATGTGCTTTTAAAATGTTTTACTTATTTTTAGTAATGGAATGCAGAAACATGTTCTGTGTGAATGGCCCCTTAAAGATTTCAATTAGAAACAAAAAGGGTTTTTTGTCTGATGTCACAGAATGTCTGTGACATTTGTCTGATGTCACAGAAAAACCTTCCAATAAAGAACATTTAATTTATAGAAACAAACTTGTGCTTTCAAACACCTGAATAACTTGCAATGAAACATCAAGTATGTTTTGATGAAACCATTTTAAAGATAATTTCTTTTCAAGAGTATAGCCATGTGGTGTACATGATAAAATTAGGTTTTTAATCTCTTGTTGTCTTCCTATTATTGTAAATGGAGGAAAACAAGATGATGTCTCCTTGTAAAAGTGCAGAAATAGCATTTATATTAATTTAATCTTCCTTCTGAGGTTTAAGTGCCAGAATTCTGCATCGTATGTGTGACCCTGCCTGGACCACAAAACCAGTCACATGGGTCAATTTTAAATTGAGATGTATACATCATCTGAAATCTGAATAAATAAGATTTCCACTGTTGTATGGTTTGTTAGGATAGGACAATATTTGGCTGAGATACAACTATTTGAAAATCTGAAATATGAAATCTGAGGGTGCAAAAAAATCAAAACATTGAGAAAATCGCCTTTAAAATTGTCCATTTATGTTCGCGATTGTGCTGCATTCACTCACAAAAATAAATGTTTTATATATTTACGGTAGGAAATTTACTAAATATCTTCATGGAACATGATCTAATGATTTTTGGCATAAAAGAAAAATCGTCTCGGTTACGTATGGTAACCCTCGTTCCCTGAGTAGGGAACGGAGACGTCTCGTCGGAGGAGTTTCCAACGAATTGGGATCACGCTAGGGAGACCAATTGCCTTCGAGTGAATTAAAACGAGCCAATAAATATTGGCATGCGGGATTTGCATTCCGCGTCCCGCCTATCAATGCGGGTATAAAAGCGGAAGCAAACGCACATACCATTGCTTTACGCTGAGGAGCCGGACGGTGTCCAGTCCCCTGCGAAGGTACAGCAAACATGGCGACGGGACGAGACGTCTCCGTTCCCTACTCAGGGAACGAGGGTTACCATACGTAACTGAGACGTTCCCTTTCGTATGGGAACTCCTACGTCTCGTCGGAGGAGTTTCCAACGAATTGGGATCCCAAATAAAACGCCATGATGCTGGCCCCTTCCAGCGCCCAGCTAAGCTGCCCGCCAAGCAGTTTCTCAGTTTCTTCCGGGCGGGAGCTAGCAAAGAGGAAATCACACTGCTGTTCCGCAAGACCCGCTCAGTGGATTTGGATAACACTGGGGAAACATGCCCATGTGGGAACGTTGCGGAGCCCCCGGCCAGCCTGAAGGGAGGCACTGAATACACATATAAACTAGCCCGTAGGGTAGTAAAACATATGGGAGTCCTCGAGGTAGTCCCAGCCCGTAGGGTGGGGAGCATACTCAGCAAGGACGACAGAGTGAGTCTGTCGAGGGGAAGACACGGAGCTAGCCCGTAGGGTAGCAGGAACGTGGAAAATTGATCACGAGGAAGTCATCGTGAAGGTCACTCAGTCTACTAGCAACTTCTTAAGAGAGGTAATAGACCTAGCGTCAGGCGGTCCGCCACGCCTGATGCCGAGGGGTGATGGAGGAGCTCAGAAGGTTAGCCGTTTGTTGGGGAACCAAGGAGCAAAAAGGCGCACGGATCCAGCTCATAAGGCGGAATGGCGCAGCAAGCCGACAGAACCTATTCCCTCGCGCCACTGACCGTAGCGAGTAAACGGGAGGAAACCGGTTCAACACGTAAGCTATAAAACCTGGCAAACGTGTTAGGTGTCGCCCAGCCCGCAGCTCTGCAGATATCTGTCAGTGAGGCACCTTGCGCCAAAGCCCAAGAGGAAGCGACACTCCTAGTGGAGTGAGCCGTCAACCTGGGTGGGCAAGGTACGTCCTGGGATTCATAAGCCCGGACAATAGCATCCACTAGCCAGTGGGGTAACCTCTGCTTGGAGACAGCCTTCCCCTTCTGCTGGCCTCCGTAACAGACGAAGAGCTGCTCTGAGGTCCTGAAGCTTTGCGTTCTGTCCACATAACAACGTAGTGCACGTACGGGACAGAGAAAAGCCAGGGCTGGGTCTGCCTCCTCCACGGGCAGCGCTTGCAGGTTCACTACCTGATCTACAAATGGAGTGGTAGGAACCTTGGGCACATATCCGAACCGGGGTCTCAGAACCACGTGAGAAAGGCCCGGTCCGAACTCTAGGCACGATTCGTCGACCGAAAAAGCCTGCAGATCCCCGACCCTCTTGAAGGAAGCTAGAGCCAATAGAAGAGCAGTTTTTTCAGACAAAACTTTTAGCTCTATATCATTTAAGGGCTCAAATGGGGGCCTTTGAAGCGCTCTCAGCACCAGGGCTAAGTCCCAAGAGGGTACAGGGTGCAAATTACGAGGGAGATTTAACCTCCTAGCACCCTTAAGGAATCTGATGATCAGGTCGTGCTTCCCTAACGACTTCCCGTCGATCACATCATGATGGGCAGCTATTGCGGCCACATATACTTTGAGGGTGGAGGGAGACAGCCTTCGCTCCAACCCGTCTTGTAAAAAGGAAAGCACGACACTGATCGGGCAAGTTCGGGGGTCTTCCCGGCAGGAAGAACACCAAACGACGAACAGGTTCCACTTCAACGCATAGAGGCGCCTCGTAGAGGGGGCTCTAGCGGAAGCGATGGTATCTACCACAGCCTGTGGTAGGCCATCTAGAACCTCCGCGTCCCGTCCAGGACCAGACATGAAGTCTCCACAGGTCTGGACGCGGGTGCCAAAGAGTGCCCCGTCTCTGAGAAAGCAGATCCTTCCTCAGAGGAATGGGCCAAGGAGGTGCTGTCGCAAGGAGCATGAGTTCCGGGAACCAGGTCCGGTTGGGCCAGTACGGCGCAACTAGCAAGACCTGCTCCTCGTCCTCCCTGACTTTGCACAGTGTCTGTGCGAGAAGGCTCACTGGGGGAAACGCATACTTGCGTGAGCCCCGGGGCCAGCTGTGTGCCAGTGCATCCGTGCCGAGGGACCCTCCGGTCAGGGAATAGAACAACTGGCAATGGGTCGTGTCCGGAGAGGCAAACAGATCTATCTGAGCGGCTCCGAAGATTCCCCATATCAGCTGAACCACCTGGGGATGGAGTCGCCATTCTCCCGGAAGGGGCGGCTGCCGTGAGAGCTCGTCGGCTGCACGGTTGAGCACACCAGGGATATGAATGGCCCGAAGCGACCTCAGATGCTTCTGACTCCATAGGAGGAGATGGCGGGCGAGTCGCGACATACGACGGGAGCGTAGACCACCTTGATGGTTGATGTACGCCACGGTCGCAGTGCTGTCCGTACGGACCAGTACATGCCTGTGCAGAAGCAGCCCCTTGAGGCGGCACAAGGCTAAGCGTACTGCTTGCAACTCTAGGCAATTGATGTGCCAATGCAGCTGAGGCCCCGTCCACAGACCTGAGACTGCATGCCCGTTGTACGTGGCCCCCCATCCGTTGGCAGAGGCATCCGTGAAAACCACAGCATGCCTGGACACCTGGACTAAGGGCACTCCGGCACGTAGAAAGGCAGGGTCCGACCAAGGACTGAAGGTTTGGCGACAGTGCGGGGTAATGTTGACCCGGAACGTGCCGCTCTGCCACGCCCATCTCGGGACTCGATCGTGAAGCCAGCGCTGAAGCGGTCTCATATGCAACAGGCCGAGCGGCGTTACTGCGGCTGCGGCTGCCATATGCCCCAGGAGCCTCTGAAATTGCTTCAGTGGGACCGCTGACCTGCCTCGAAAGGACCTGAGGCAGTTGAGCACTGACTGGACGCGCTCCTCGGTGAGGCGCGCAGTCTGACTGACCAAGTCCAGCTCAATACCGAGATAAGAGATCCTCTGCGTGGGGCAGAGTTTGCTCTTGTCCCGGTTGACCTGAAGTCCCAACTGGCTGAGGTGCCGGAGCACCAGGTCCCTGTGATCGCACAACAGATCTCGCGAGTGAGCTATTATCAGCCAGTCGTCGAGATAGTTGAGAATGTGAACGCCATGTTCTCTCAAGGGAACAATGGCCGCCTCCACGACTTTCGTGAAGACGCGGGGCGACAGGGCCAAGCCGAAGGGTAGGACCTTGTACTGATATGCCCGACCCTCGAACGCAAACCGAAGAAACGGTCTGTGTCGAGGCAGAATCGAGACATGAAAGTACGCGTCCTTCAGGTCGATCGCTGCAAACCAATCCTGGGGATGGATGCAATCGAAGATGCGTTTCTGCGTAAGCATCTTGAACGGGAGCTTGTGAAGGGCCCGATTCAAAACACACAGATCCAGGATTGGTCATAACCCACCGCTTTTCTTGGGTACAATGAAGTAAGGGCTGTAGAACCCAGACCTCATCTCGGCTGGAGGGACCAGCTCGATCGCGTCCTTCGCCAGCAGGGCCACGATCTCTTTCCTCAGGACAGGGGCGTCGCCACTCCGCACTTGGGTGAAGAGGACACCCCTGTACCTGGGAGGCCGGCGGGCAAACTGAATTGCATAGCCGAACCGGATGGTGCGAACACGCCACCTGGACGGTCTCGGAAGCGCTAGCCAGGCTTCGAGAGACTGAACCAACGAGCCCACTCTGACCACCGGCGTACCCGCGGAGGGGCAGCGAGGTGGAAGGCAGGGACCCGCCCTCGGAGGCATTGCTGCGGCCAAAGGTGGGGTCTGTGTGTGTGGTGCAACACTTACCTGCCTACATCGGGGGGCAAACAGCAGGGAAGGCCCATCTTTCTCTGGGGCGTTCGACTGCTGAGTGTCCCGTGGTGAAGGTCGGCGGGGAAACGAGGAGCGAGGCTGAGGGGCGTCGAGTCCTGGCTTCCACGCCTCCTTGGCCAACGACAGACGAGAGTGATGAGGCCGGGGCGGCATCACTGGCATCTGAGCGCTAGAGCGAAGGGAATGAGTGTGGCGAGGCAACGTGGCGCCGCACACAGACATTCTCGCCTTCTTAGACGGAGGAGACTGAGAGTGACGAGGCAATTGAGCGTCGTTCTTGACTGCCAGTCTCGACCGTGGGTGACCCAGAGGAAACGGAAACTGCTCTTTCATTGAGAATTTGGGTACCGCTGACCGCGGGGTCAGCGGCGGAACAGAAATAAAAGGAAACAAAAGATTCTCCACCCGGCCCTCCTCCGGGGGAAGGAGAGGTGCAGAGGCCCTCTCCTGAAGAGCAGCAACCACGTCCTCTGGGTGGCCCGTCTCAGGGTCGCTTACCTTTCTTCTTGCCGGGTGGTTTAGACGAGGCCTGAGCAGGCTGCACATCTCTCCTACGGCCGGCACCCTGTCGTTTAGCGGGCTGCTGCTTGGGCTGGGCAGGGGCGGAGGCGGCGGCAGGAGGGCGCCCTCGGCGACGAGCAGCTGGAGGCGCGACCGTCGGAGGCGGGGCAGCCCTAGCCCGCTTCCGAGGCAAGATGTGTTTGATCACCTCCGACTGCTTCTGGGCGGTGGAGAACTGTTGGGCGAAGTTCTCCACCACATCGCCGAAGAGGCCACCCTGGGATTCGGGAGAAGCAAGGAACTTGTTTTTGTCCGAGTCCTTCATATCCAACAGGGTGAGCCATAGATGTCGTTCCTGGACCACGAGAGTGGACATCGCTCGACCCAGGGAACGCGCGGTGACTTTCGTTGCCCGTAGGGCAAGGTCCGTCGCCGTGCGCAGCTCTTTGAGCACCCCTGGGTCGACACCACCCTCCTGCATGTCACATAGCGCCTGGGCCTGGTAGACCTGCAGGAGTGCCATGGCATGCAGGGCAGAGGCAGCCTCTCCACATGCAGTGTAGGCCTTTCCAGTCAGACTGGAAGAGAACCTACAAGCACGGGAGGGGAGCGAAGGGTTACCCCGCCAGGAGGAAGCGGAGGTGGGACACAGTTGCATCGCCACCGCGTGCTCCACTGGGGGGATGCCTTCGTATCCCAGAGCTGCTCCGCCATCGAGAGTGGTGAGGGAGGAGGAGGGAGTCAACCTCAGTCTAGCCGCCAGAGGGTTCGACCAAGATTTCGTCACCTCCTCATGCACCTCCGGGAAGAAGGGAACCGGAGCGTAGCGCTGAGTACCAGCACGGGCCGCCCCGAGATACCAATCGTCGAGCCGAGACGGTTCGGGACGCGGTGGAGGGTTCCACACGAGCCCGACCTTCTCGGCCGCCCGGGCGAGCATAAGTGTCATCTCCGGGTCAGGCTCGGACAACACTACCGAGCCAACCGAGCCTCGGGCAATGCAGCCGAGTCGTCATCCCCAGATCGCGACTCATCTCCCTCCGATGCCTCGATCGACATCTGGTCCTCCGGAGGGGCCCCGAAGGAAGCGACTGGAGCCACACGTGATGACCCAGCACGCTCCTCCGAAGACCCCAGTGGCACGGCTGAAGAGGAGTGGGATGTCCGAGGGGGTCTTTCACCCGGCAGATCATTCCTCACTGTAACCCTCAGACCACCAATGGGATCAGCCGAAGTAGCTTTCTTCTGGAGTGAACCAGAAGAACAACTAGATCGGGGGATCTCCAAAGGGACTCCCCCTCTGGTGAGGGATCGCAGTCTTAGTCTCAACACCGCGACGGTCATGTTCCCGCAATGAGAACATGACTCATCCACGAACGCTGCTTCAGCGTGCGCGAGGCCCAAGCACGTGACACAGCGATCGTGACCATCAGCCGGAGGCAGAAGTTGACCGCATCCAGAAACACACGGGTGAAACGTCATCCTGAAAAGGACGCGAACTTCACTCGTGTTGCTCTTTCAGAAAAGAAACGCTCTCTTATTGTGTCGAGACACACAGGGACCAACGCGGCAACGCAGCGGGGAAACTGCAAGCCCGCTGCGCGCACTCAACCAAATACCAGCTGTTACAACAGCTCTTTGAAAACAAGGCAGATCGCGTGAAGCAACAGCTGACACCGGGAGATCGCGAGGATCACTGAAGCGCCGTCACACCAACACAGAGAGGCTCTTCCTGAAACAGCAGACTCATTGAGCGTGAAGATATCAAACCAATCTTTGTAGCTCATCACTCAGAGGACACTAAGTTCGGCTCCGAAGCTAAAAGCAATGGTATGTGCGTTTGCTTCCGCTTTTATACCCGCATTGATAGGCGGGACGCGGAATGCAAATCCCGCATGCCAATATTTATTGGCTCGTTTTAATTCACTCGAAGGCAATTGGTCTCCCTAGCGTGATCCCAATTCGTTGGAAACTCCTCCGACGAGACGTAGGAGTTCCCATACGAAAGGGAACGATAATTTTGACCCATACAATGTTGGCTATTGCCACAAATATACCCGTGCGACTTGTGACTGGTTTTGTGATCCATGGTCACATATGTAACAATGCAACAAGATATTGTGGTCCATAGTATTTAGTACTTGCCTTGAAAGCTCCATTCAAAGATGAACATAAAAAACACTTTTAAAGGCCTATACACACTGAAGCTGAGGGCTGCACCCACGAAATCTACACAAAAATATGCTCAGACTTGTCCACTGCAATCTCCCACTTTGTTTTGACATGCAAAAAATGCCAACAATGCTGAGAGCTGTATATTGACCAAAGTCTGTCAGAAGACAGATTTATTTTGAAATCCTAAATATTTAGAAAACATGGCCTAATTGTAATTCAATTAAAATGTGTTTTTATTAGTTTTATATTACATGAAAATTGTGTCACCCACATTCCACCATAATTAACATCACAGATTCAAAGAAATGTTCAAAGATCACACTGATCTGAACAGAGATACACCCACTGTCCCTGAATACTGACCTGGCAAGATGTTACTGTGGCCCTGTAAACAGGGCTTTAAGCCATGGAGCACATGCCAGAGAAAAGGAGCAGAAGAGAGAGAATGAAAGAGAGAGAAAAACGTCTAGGTTACGACTGTAACCTCTGTTCCCTGAGAACAGGGAACAAGACACTGCGTCGATGACGCTATTGGGGAATGCCCTCCACGTGAACCGGTGTCTGAAAAGCTATCCAATCACGGCAATCAAACTTGACCGGCGACAGCCTATGAAGTCACTACTAGTGCGACCCGGAAGTATAAAAGGGGCGCCTAGAGAACATGTCATCCACTTTCGTCTGAAGGGACTGTTCAGCAGGCATCCCCGAGGCATGGTTAACGACGCAGTGTCTCGTTCCCTGTTCTCAAGGAACAGAGGTTACAGTCGTAACTTAGACATTCCCTTTCGAAAGGGAACTCGCACTGCGTCGATGACGCTATTGGGGCACGAAGTACAATCCCACCATGCTGAGGGGAGTGCATGCCAATTATGGCTCATGACAAAACGTCAGAACTGACAGTTTCAACCTGAAACGCCAAGAAAACACTCCCCTTCGGGTCACATAAATTCAGTCAGTGACATTATTCCCTACGGTCACTGCCCAAGCTATAAGCCTCAAAGAGACCTCCGAACAACGGAAGGCCTACCAAGGCCGCTCAAAGGCTTGGAACCAACAGCTTCCAAGAAAGGGGTTTCTTTAAGGGAAAATGGCCAGGGGGTCCAAAAGGAGTCCTGTCCAGTCACTTTCTAAGGGGGACATAGACCCCACATACCACCAGGGAGGCTGACCTTGTCAAATCTACTGTCTTGCAAACAACCTGTCTGTTTTCCCAAACAGAGTCTCTCACAATAACCGATAGTGAAACCGGAACATCGAGACGGGCATCCTGGAGAGTAGAACTCAGCATAGCGCTTTATAACCCTTGCAAATGAGGGGAGTAACTCTACTCAATCCTGGATCTACACAGTGCTTTAAACATTGTGGAGGCTGAGCACTCTACCAAGGGACCCCAGATAAGGGGAGCGCCTCCAGCTCTAGGGCTGAACTAGCAGGGAGGCCTCGTGAGAGTCCTTCAACCTTCTAACCAGACATAGGGTAGCTAGGGAAATTATATATATATATATATATGACCAGGCTCTGGACTAGAATCAGGGAGGCTTAAAGGGAGCCTACAACGTGAGGATCTTATTTATTGCTAAAAACCACAAGATAGTGGAACCACTTTCAAGGAGGCCTGTGAAGGCCTACTTCTTGATAGCGATACTTGTTAGCAGAACTAGCCTCAGATATCATAGGTGTACTCATAGAAATACTATGGGCCCGGTTTCTCCTACTTTGCATTGCCAATGGACAGTGTCCTCAGCTAGAGCTCTATCGACACTTTAAACAAGGGGAGTACAATCTTACGCTTCCTGACTATCGAGGAGGCCTGTAGAAAGGCCTACAACTTCAATTATCAAAACCGTCAGCCCATGGTATGCTTAGGCTCTAAGGGAGTGTACTCAAACTCGTCCCAATGGGAGGGAGTACTAAAAAGAGACCCAGTGGTGCAGGGTGAATAGACTAGAGCTGTGGGTAGCCAAAAAACCACTAAGCCCAAGGGAAATGGAGGCCTCAGCTATGAGGCCAATGACATTTTCAGCTTATGACTTGAAACCAATTCAAGGGGCCTAGATATCCAACCTAAAGACTAGCTGGGAAATTCTAGCTACAATATACAGCTCTGAAAACGAAGACCTCGGCATAATGCTTCCAACTCTCTTGTCTCAGAGAGAGAAAGGTCTGACAACGCCCAGAATATATCTGCATGGGAGGCTTAGGAATAGCCTGCTACCTATGCTGCTATTTATTCTACCCTTAACATCCACTAGCATAATCCCCTAATGCAGAGGCGGACCTAGGCTATACGACTCTTGTAGAAAGAGGAGGCCAGTACCAGGGAAAAAACTAGACCTTACAGAGATAAGCTGTAGATGACCTAAATCTAAAGAGCATACGCTCAGATACTGAGGGGCTCGGGAAGAAAAAGCTTCTAGCAGATCGTCTCCAACAAACTTCTCGTACACATGCCTAAGCCAGATATTAAGGCAGACCTCGTGGGGATGGCACCTGAATATCCGATGTCTGAAGTCCAAAGCAATAGTCTCATAACAACTCTCAGAAGTGAGAGGAGACCTGCTATACAAATACAAGGTGCCTATCCAGGTGGCCCGATGAGGGCCAACGCTTGGTTGGTCTATCTGGAGCTTTTTATACAAAGCAGTGGCCTCAGGAGACAACCCCAAATGGGAAGAAGCCCCATTTGGGGCTTCATTTGGGGCTTTGTTCACTCTGAACAAAGGCAAGGCAAGGCAAGTTTATTTATATAGCACATTTCATACACAATGGTAATTCAAAGTGCTTTACATAGAAGAAATTAAAATAATCAAAACAAATAAGAATAATTAAAACAGTTTAGAATAAAAAATAAAATAAAGTACAGTAAAAACAGTCGGACGAACAGTGGCACAGTGCTCATTCAGTAAATGCACAGCTAAACAGATGTGTTTTGAGTCTGGATTTGAATGTAACTACTGTAGGAGCACATCTGATCTCCTCTGGAAGCTGGTTCCAGCTGTGGGTGGCATAATAGCTAAAAGCAGACTCTCCGTGCTTAGAGTGAACCCTTGGTATTTCTAGCTGATGTGATCCTAATGATCTGAGTGATCTGTTAGGTTTATATTCAGTGAGCATATCTGCAATATATTGAGGTCCTAGCCCATTAAATGATTTATAAACCAGTAATAATACTTTAAAATCAATCCTAAATGTAACTGGGAGCCAGTGTAAAGACCTGCGGACTGGTGTGATATGTTCATATTTTCTGGTCCTGCTCAGAATCCTGGCAGCAGCGTTCTGTATGAGCTGCAACTGTCTTATGGTCTTTTTAGGAAGGCCAGTGAGGAGTCCATTACAATAATCCACCCTGCTGGTGATAAAAGCATGCACAAGTTTCTCTAAGTCATGACTGGAAACAAAGCATCTAATTCTTGCAATATTTTTCAGATGATAGTATGCTGATTTAGTTATTGCTTTGACATGACTACTGAAACTAAGGTCTGACTCTAGAGACACACCAAGATTCCTGACTTGATTTTTAGTTGTTAGACCCCTAGCGTCAAGGTATGCATTCACCTTGAGAACTTCATCTTTGTTTCCAAACGCAATGACTTCAGTTTTGTCTTTGTTTAACTGAAGAAAGTTTTGGCACATCCAACTGTTTACTTCATCAATGCATTGGCACAGGGAGTCAATGGGGCTGTAGTCGTTAGGCGATAGGGCTAAGTAGAGCTGTGTGTCGTCTGCATAGCTGTGGTAAGCAATTTGGTTCTTTCTCATTATTTGGCTCATTGGGAGCATATACATGTTGAACAGGAGTGGGGCAAGAATTGCAAGAACAAAAACTGTTTGAAGCTCACATGCATGGCCTCACTAGAGATTCCTCTATGAGATGAAGCCAACCTGTACATTTCACTGGGTGACCAAGATTGGCACCTCCTGCTACATAAACCGAACGACTCTATCACAAGAGGAGGCCTATGAGAAGGTATGCAAGCCTACCTATAAACATGGGAACTTCAGGGCCCTAAATTTCCTAATTTAATACCTATCAAACATACCCCTTAATACTTTCTAAACAGGGAACCGAGGTCTAAAGTTAAACAACCTTATAATAAAGACCTACCAAGATCATCCTGCTGCTCGTAGAGCGGCGGCCTAAATTATATTCTTAAAATGAAGGGCTACCACCCAAAAGCTAGAAAGGGCGCGCTCACTACCAAGCCCAACTCCAGACCTTCAGAAGCATTCCATTTAATGGGAAAATATCATCATCGGTCCAGGCCTCAGGCCTGATGTAAGAAACACCTGGGGTAAAGAAAATACGGGGGAAAGGAAAAAGAGAGGAGAGGATGGTTGTTATTCACCCTCAGAGGAAGGGGATCCTTCACTGACGCTGGGAGTGCTGGACCACCTCCCTCAGATCCCTCTTCTTCCATGAGTCGTGCCTTCTCTGCGACCTACTCCTTGTAGGAGGAGGAGGAGCGCGAGAGGCGACGCTGAACCTCTGACCCTGTCTCCGATAATCGAACCGGGATGGGCCAGGCCCCCCTGGCTGTCTGGGCGTGGATTCGGACCGCAGCGGAATGCATGATTTAAATACAGCCGAGCGCGCCTTCGCCTCTCTGAACTTTTCTACCACCATCTCAACGGAGGCGCCGAAAAGTGGCGAAACCGGGGTATGGAGGATAAAAGCCTTTTCTTTCTTCCCGATGTCAGCCAGGTTCAGCCACAGTTGTCTCTCTTCGTGGCCACCATCGCTGCCATCGACCTTCCAATCGAGGCAGCGGTTTGTCTGGTGGCCCGAAGAACCAGATCTGTGGTGCGGTGCAGCTCGTCCACTGCGTCAGGTGAGAGACCCTGCCCCTGATCCAAATCCTTCACCAGGTCGGCTTGGTATGCCTGTAACACTGACATAGTGTGTAAGGCAGCCCCAGCCTGACCTGCTGCCGCGTATGCCCTGCCATTCAAGCGAGATGTCATGTTGAGCTGCTTAGAAGGCAGGGCCGGAGCTTTTAGTGTCGATGCTTCTCCAGCAGCAAGATAGTTCGCGAACATCTCGTCGATTGGGGGCATCGACACATACCCATGTTCACGCATCCCCTCGACATCAGTTTGCTCACTGCTGACGATGGATGCATGCAGAATATGCCTTCTTGATCTCAGTATGCAGATCAGGAAGGAATGGAAGGCTCACGGGAGCTGGGGAGTTATGGTCAGAAAGGAACCACTCATCCAGCCTGCCGCAAATGGCTCTTTCCTTCACGCGCTCCCATGTCAGCTGAAGCCTCGCTGAAGCGCGCTTCATAACACCCAACAGCTCATCATACGCGGGGCAGGGAGGCTGTGAGGGTTCAGGTTGTACCTCTTCTTCACCCTCATCAGCCATCTCCTGCTCTCTTGGGCTGGGTGCCAGCAGAGCACTTGCTGCTGGATCAGGCGTGAGAGAGAAACACCTCTCTCAAACTCGTCAGCGAGCTCCATCTGGGAACCATGATCCGAGTCTCCGCAGTGCCTCAGCACGAGCGGGACCCTAACCACTGGGCCCAGCCTGTCCCTCTTCCCTTCCCAGACGAAAGCGGAGTTTTCTAAGAGGAAAACTCTCACATTCTGCACAATCAGGTCTCTCAAGAGCTGATTGTGCGTGCTCTTCGCACAAATAATAAACGCACAAGTTGTGTGTGTCATCTGGTGTCAGAAACCTGAGACATGGATCCACACACTTCTTGAAATGCTTGTCACTTGCCATAATTGTTCTTACCTTTTTCAGGTGATTGCAAATCAGACAAAACAGTCCCTGAAGACGAAAAGAGGATGACATTTTCTCTAGGCGTCCCTTTTATAGGCTTACTAGTATACTTTTGTACCTTTTATCGCACTAGTAGTGACGTCATAGGCTGTCGCCGGTCAAATTCGGTTGCCGTGATTGGATAGCTTTTCAGACACCGGTTCACGTGGACGGCGTTCCCCAAAAGCATCATTAATGCAGTGCGAGTTCCCTTTCAAAAGGGAACTACATGGTGAATGAGTTACTGCACACCAAAACATTTTAATTATTCATTTGAAATCTCAGTCATTTTACATGCTAAAGTTAAATCAACCAACAGAGCATTTGCTTGCCTCTTAAAAGTGATACATCTTCCAGTGGGGAAATGTTCTTGTTACTTATGCTGGAACACATTCTTAAAGGAACAACTGACAGCCTTCCAAAATACTCCAAATTCCAAGATCACCATCAGTTTGGCCAAAATGACGCTGTCTGACACTTTCAGGCTTGAAAGCTAAACCAACAGTCAGAACTGTGGTTACATAATAGAGGCCCTGAGATATTATCCTGTGAAAAGTTTCAAATCCAGAACAGAGCTGCCACCAGAATTGAGGTTGGAGCCAGTGCTGACTATAATTACAAACATTCTTCAAGTGAGTCCTACATATTATAGAGACAGAGCCTTCCATTGACGTCAACTCCTTCTCTCTTGTTCACACTCGGCATGTGTGTGAGTGGGCTCTTACAATCCTCTGTATGATTATGTCACAAAACTTAATTTCCATCATATCTATAGAGATTACAAACCAGTAATCCTTCCATACAACAAAATGCCATCAAGTAACACTTCTTGTTTGTTAATTTTAAACAAATACAATGCCGTTTGGACTGTGTGGAGTATGTTTCTCTTATTTTCTCTATTTTTCTCTTCCTACTTTTCCCTGTTGCTGTTGGGAAAACAGTAGTAACATTTTACAACATGGGTTCAATTTATTAGCATTGAGCATTACAAACTTACAATGAACAGTATTTTGAGCATTTATTAATCTAGATTACTGCAAATTTATGAAAATACTATCGTTCACTGTTAATTAGTAGCTTCAAAAATACATATAGAAATTAAAATTAACCTAGATTAATAAATGGTTTAAAAGCACAAAGTATAATTACTTTTTAGCTCGTTATACCTGATGCATTAACTAATGTTACTACAACAAATTGCACCTTATTTTAAAGTGAAAGTTTAAAGAAAAATGGTCACATGTTTACCAATATTAATGTAAGTTAAAGCAATAGTCTGTCTCTGGTTGTGTTTTTTAAGGGGGGAGAGAGAGAGGGGGGTGTGAACAAGAAAAAAAACTGACTGAAGAGAGCAGATGTCTATAAATGTCTTGGCAAAAAGGCAAAGCCCTTTTTGGCGCCATCCCGGCAAACACAAAGTATGCAACAGATGGGCTATACACACAGAACACACATTTAAAAGATTCAGCTTTTCAACGTTCTTTCAGCATTATTGTGGCTCTTTTAACAATACTGCTGGGGGCCCTGCACTAGCTGAATTGTGAGATGTGAAAGTAGGAGAGTGGAATTTTGGATTCCTGTCTGTGGGAGGTCCGCTTTGTGCGCTCATAAACTACATATCCAAAAAAAACTGACCCTACATTAGTAACGTCTTTTCCTCACTGCTAGATCAGTGCTATATAAGGATGTGAGAAACCATGAAGGTTTTTGTTGTGTTCAGAAATTCCCCTATTCAGTCTTATCAACCTCACTCACTCAGTCTGCTGATAACAGGTCCTTTTTCAAAGTGACAGCTGGACACCAGACACAAGAGTGCATTTGGGGGAACTATTTTGTATGTGTATGTGTGTGTTTTGCATTCTTGTGCAGCTCAGCAAACGTAATGTTATGTGTTTTGGTTGTGATTACAAAGTGAGATCATGGTTGTTTCTAAGTTATAGGCCCCTGATAAACTATACACAATAATGTTTGTTGTTTGGTCGTTAGTTTTAAAGAGGAAGTTTTTCACAGAACAGATAATTACACTGACTCAACCAAAACCACTGAATTTGTGTTTTTCATCTTCATATAGGCCTATGACAAAACACGCAATGTTAATCAATTTTCTTACATTTATCCAAAAAGCAACACTAAAATGCCTCTCAAAAAAAAACTTCAATGAAAAGTTGAACAACTGGGAAGGAATATAAAATAGACAAAAAAAAAAATTGGTGTCACAATGCTAATAATAGCTTACACACAGAGCGTTACAATCAGTATTATGTAATTTTAAAGAAAAAAACAACAAAATTTCCCGCCCCACTGAGACAGACCCTAGTCTTTATTCAAATGGCAACTTCAGCAACAAAGAATGCTGGTCTCATTTAGTTCCTGTAAAGAATCTCTCTGATTTCAGACAGAACAGGGACATATTATTGCCACAACCTCTTAATATTATTGAGTTACTGCATGTGGACATCAAAATAGTGCCAGTACTGTAACAGTACAAGCTGAAGCAACAGAAGAGGAAGAAAGACACACACCAAAAGAGTTCTTGTTCTAGTGAGTCAGTGTATCTTCAGTCACAAGGTTTGCTGTCGTACACTTCTGCAATAATCTCTTGAAAAGGGAAGTGTACGCTTATGTATACAATTGGCAAAACTGTGTTTTAGCACTGATGTGAGTTTTAAAGCCTCACTAGTGGTTAAGAAATAGTCACAGGCAAGTGTAAAATGGGGCCTATTTCTCATTCATTTAAATGTGAAAATCAACACTGAACTGACCTCAGCTGAACAACAGCCAAAATGCATTATTTTCCTGTTATCACTGTAAAGCTGCTTTGATACAATATGTATAATATAAAGTGCTATATGACTTGACTATACTTGACTTAAATAGCATGTGATTATTTGTCGGACTGGTGGCTCAAATCATTACACAACTCAAGCTCAACAAGTGTCTTGTACAGCCTTCTAGCAATTTTTTTTATTTTATTTTTTTACATATTTTCCAAAACCATGTTTTTATTTAACTGTTTCATAGCAGCATGTATGTTTCAAAACTTTGTGTGGACATGGATAGAAATATGTGTGTACTCGACCATCAGATTCTAGGTTTAGTCTAATAATGAATCCAAGTCTACTACTTTGTTTCACTCTCTATGATACATTTTTGGTTCTTTTAGACACTTTTACTTTATCTGTATATATATATATATATATATATATGTTTCTTTCCCTGTATACATTCAAACAGACAAGGTAGAGGTCATGGTATTCTCATGATTCAGCATTGGCTTTATAAAAATCTTTTGAGGAATTTGACCTCACATCCCTTTCCTTCCTAATTTCTGTCACACTCCCAAATATGGCTAACATCTTGCTACATCAGCTGAAATATAAACCTATATAAATATATTTATCAAAAAGTATAGTTACAGTAATTATGCATGTCCTTCAACGGGTTTATGTGTGAGAAAATGCAAAGTGTTTGATCAAAATGCCAAGAAATTACATCATCTCTCCCTCTTCTTATTTGTTTCTTTCCTTTTTTCTTCCTCCCATCCCCCACCTCCATTAAATGAAAAAGAAATGCAGGCAGGTCAAACCAACAGGGAATCATTTACTATGAAGGTGGAAAAACTTAATTCCTCCACAGCTCTGGAGCCAGCTGTAGGCCTGCATTTAATCAGTGGGGCCTACTATGAATCCTCTTGTGTTTGGATAGAAGTGCTGCAATGCATTACAACAATAAATAGAAGTTATGTTATTTAATTCACAATGATGCTGGATGTTATCGTGACACTATGAGAAAGATGTACTGAAAATAATCATGAAGACTTCTGATCATGTCATAAATCCAGCACTGACTACCTTAGATATATAAATGACCTGCATATCAGAGGTCATTTTACATGCTGAGAATGCGACTGAATGCCTGCCTTTCACTGACAGGCTTTGTTACAAATAGGTTATGAGAAAATCAGTCAAATAGAAAAATCTGAATAAACTGTGTCACTCTCTTCCTTTCATCTCTCACACACACTCAACAGAGTCTTTCCTCACCCTCTTCGCTGCTCTTTCTCTGTTTTTCTCTCTCTCCTTTTCTCCGTATTTCACTCTTCTCTCGGAGTGAAGTAACTAATTCTGACATGTCTAATAACTCACTGATCAGACAAGATACAGACGAGGGAGGGGAAAAGGAGACGTGCAGACTGTTGTGAAATCTGGAGGAGGAGGGGAGACATCATCCCGTTTAGAGAACAAAGTGTCTGAAAGAATGTAAGATTTGACACTTATACTAATGACAAATATTAATGCATACTGAATAAATAAAGGGCCTTAAAGATACCGATTGAGACTGATATAGAAAAAATTATTTTTTTCTGACCCAGTGCAAATACACCCTCCTTTTCTGAACGTTGCTATATATCAGTGCACCTGATCACAATGTTTTACTACCAGGCAATTAACCCGGCTTCAGAAAAGTAAACATCCCATCCTCCCTGTGTTTTGTCATTTTTTGTTAGTGGAAGACTGTTATGGGTGGAGCACATGTACTTATGTTTGCTCGAAACTCACATCTCACAGTCTGCACAGTTTACAATGTATGTTCTCTTACGAGAGGTTCTCTCGTATTGCGTAAGCTAGCTTACGCTACGGGAAAGATTCATCTTTTATGAGATATTGAAGCCAAAAAATTATCCTTAATTTTGTATCCATTGTCAACGCAGTGCAGCAGCTGCAGACCTTGAGCGGGATAGCTAGCGAGCTCATTGGTTGCTCTGCAGCAAACTGCTGCAGCCTATAGACGAACTTGAGTGAACTCGCGTCCAATGAGTGGCCCTCGTGCCTTCATCGCATCATGGCCCGCCAGAATGGGCGTGGCTAGAGTGTAAGCGAGGTTCGTAGGCTGCATCCCTGGATTTTCATCTCTTCAGCGAAGCTCTTCGCATCTCTGAACTGCAGAAGCCGTGTCGCCGTTCGAGGGGCATCTAGCAAGCTTGGACAGCGCTTGAAGAAGCCGGCCGTCTTCACCACCTTCAGCCATCCGGCGAGCTACGCTATCCGGCGACATATCCTTTTAAGCTCTATATTCTGTATTCTGTGTTCTACACTTCCTAAAAGAGCAGTGAGACGTCTTTTTCAAGATGTCTCGCACTTCCTGTGGCTCGTGCAGAGCCGCTCAGCGTTGGAGACCGTCATCTGCGCTCTCTGCCTGGGCCAGGAACACGCAGCCCTCGCCCTCTCGTGGAGGATGCGAGCACTGCGAGGAACTTCCGATGTCGACCCTGCTGGCTCGAATCCAAGTCTTTAACCACACCACCATGTGGCTAGCTCTCTTTACGTTACAAGAGAGCTACCCCGCCCTCACGCCCCCGTTTCGCGCGTCATGCAGAGCCCTCTCGAGCTCTCTGCATGACCCGGACGGGCATCATCTGTGTCACATGTAGGTCCCGTGCCCACTACTAGTGCGCGCGCCCTCATACAAACACTATTCCCAGTAACTGCTCGACCAACGGGCACGCGGCTAGCTCTCTTTACGTTACAAGAGAGCTACACCGCCCTCGCGTCCCCGTTTCGCGCGTCATGCAGAGCCCTCTCGAGCTCTCTGCATGACCCGGATGGGCTTGCGCGCCGCCGTCGAAATGTCTCGCCCCGTCAGTCCCCTTAGAAAAGGCTACTGCAGCGGTGTATTCGGCAGCCAACGAGCCGGTAATGCAACCCGCTCGCCTGCACACATCCGCCGTTTTCGCGGCGACCCAGAGAAATCTCAAAGTGAGTATAATGTCTGGTTATCCGGCTCACGCCGTTGGTGTCTTGAGTGTAGAAAATGTGCCCACATCTCGGTGTTCACCCCTACACACAAGCACGATACCCCCCGTGTCTCTCGCAGAGCCCACTCTCATAAAGCTGGCAAATGCCGCTCGAGTTCTAGATGTAGGAAACGTGCCCACCACTCTGTGCTCACGCCTATTTTCTGCCCGCTCTGTCACGGCCAGAACAGCCTCATACATGTCAGGTTAAGAATGTAAGTCACGTGCCCGCTCACGAGCGCACACGCTTACTAACAGACACATCGCCTTCGGCGCTGCTCGCACATTACAATGTTTTCACAAAACGTTCCCAGTTCAAGCAACCGGGACGTCACATGTAAAACAGCCAGCTGTCGCTGTCAGCGAGCCGCCGTACTCAAGTGCTCATAACTGGTCGGGCTGTGAATGTAAGTCACGTGTCCGCTCACGAGCGCGCACGCTTACTGGCAACGCTCACACGGCCATTAAAGACTCATATCAGTCAAGTTAAGAATGTAAGTCACGTGCCCGCCCACGAGCGTTCACGCTTACTAACACATACCTCTCCCCGAGCGCCTTTTATCTAGGAGTGACTATAAAACGCCGCCCATCCCAAGCGATAACTGTCACTTATAACTGTAAGTCCTGTGCCCGCTCAGAAGCACTCACGCTTACTAGTAAACACTCTGCCCATAGCGCCGCGCTCGCGTCTCAAGGCGATCATAAAAAACGCTCCCCATCCAAAGCGATCGGGGCGTCACACTCATATGTAAGTCTCGTGCCCGCACACAAGCGCTCACGCTTACTAATAGACAATTACACTCCCCGTGTCCCTATCAGAGCCCACTCCCATAAAGCGGGCACAGCCCGCTCGAGTGTTAGAGTCAATAAACGCGCCCACGAGCCCGTGCGCGCGCCCCTTCTCTGCCCGCTCTGTCACACGGCCAGCAATCAACTCTCTGTATGTAAGTCCCGTGCCCGTGACTATGCTCGCGCATCACTTAACAGATGTGACTCTTTCCCCATTCACTTCAATCGGGAAGTCACTCACAGAACAGCCTGTCCATGCTGTTTGCGAGCCATCATGCATAAGCACAGTAAGCGCGCTCACACATTCTGTTCAGCTCGCTGTGTGCGGCAATCAGGGCGTTTTGGCCATTCACCCTCTAGCGTTACGCTTCAAAGCGTGGGAAGCTATCCCAGGGATATCCAAATGGATGTTAAGCACGATAAAACAGGGCTATTTGCTACAGTTCGATCGCCGCCCTCCCCGCTTCCGAGCACAGCTCGAAACTACAGTGAACACGGAAGCAGCCTGCATGCTTCGTTCAGAAATAGCAAACCTCATGTGCAAAAGGGCCATAGAGAGAGTGCCGCCTTCTCTGAGCGAGTCGGGGTTTTACAGCCGTTATTTTCTTGTCCCCAAGAAAGACGGCGGCCTCAGACCAATTTTGGATCTCCGATTTTTGAACAAAGTGCTTGCAAAAAGACTTACAGTCAGGAAACTCCTCGCGCACGTGCGCCAGGGGGACTGGTTTATTTCTCTCGATCTGAAAGATGCCTACTTTCAGATTCAGATAAATCCCCGTCACAGGCCATTCTTGAGATTCGCCTTCGACGGCCAGGTTTATCAATACACCGTCCTTCCGTTCGGCCTGTCCCTAGCACCCCGTACTTTCACGAAGTGCATGGATGCGGCGCTCGCACCCCTGCCGAAAAGTCATCTCGACAGACGCGTCCAACACGGGTTTAGGGCGCGGTCTGTGAGGGCTCGCCGGTTTTTGGCCTATGGTCAGTTCAGGAAAAGCTCCTTCACATAAATTGTCTGGAAATGATAGCGGTCGAGTACGCGCTCGTGCGCTTCCTCCCGATCATTCAGGGTCACCACGTCCTGGTCGGCTCGGACAACAGATCTGTGGTATCCTAACTAAACCGTCAGGGCGGTGTCAGATCCAGGAAACTCTTCCATCTGACAGAACGCATACTGAGTTGGTCCCAGTGCCATCTGCGCTCGCTGAGGGCGACGCACGTGCCAGGCCACCTGAACGACGGTCCAGACAGACTGTCCAGAGACAATATTCCCCCAAGGGAATGGTCCCTGCACGCTCAAACAGTCCAGAAGTTATGGCGCATATTCGGCAGAGCAGAGATAGACCTCTTTGCGTCAGAGGAGAACTCTCACTGCCCAGTATTTTTCTCGAAAAGCGAGGACGCGCTGGCCCAGGACTGGCCCAACCGCCCGCTTTAAGCCTTCCCTCCCGTCTCGCTATTGCCACAGGTAATACAGAGGATCAGGGAAACGCGCCACTCGGTGCTCCTCATAGCCCCACGCTGGGAGAATCAGACATGGTTCCCGGAGCTCACGCAGCTGTCACTGACAGCCCCGTGGCCCATTCCAGTGAGAGCAGATCTCCTCTCTCAAGCTCGCGGCACGATCTGGCATCCCCACCCAGAGCGCTGGGCGCTGCACGCGTGGGTGATCAACGACTACCCGTCGCTTTGCCAGAAGGAGTAATAAACACTATCATACACGCTAGAGCTCCTTCCACAAGAAGACTCTACGCGTCCAAATGGTCTGTGTTTTCTAAATGGTGCACCGACAGAGATCTGGACCCACGGACATGTAGGGTGTCATCACTGCTCGTGTTTTTACAAGAGCTGTTGGATAAGGGCAGGTCCCCATCCACGCTCAAAGTATATGTGGCGGCCGTCGCGCCGTTCGCTGAACCCCTGCACGGCCAGTCACGGGGAAAAAACGAGCTGGTCATCCGCTTCCTCAGGGGAGCTAGAAGGATGAACCCCCGCGCCCCCCATCGGTTCCTATCTGGGATCTTTATATAGTTCTCGAAGCTATGGAAGCCCCCCCTTTCGAACTGCTTCAATCCGTGGACCTTAAATACCTTTCACTCAAAACCGTTTTTCTGACTGCCCGGTCATCAGTTAAACGTGTGGGAGACCTTCACGCGCTGTCTGTCAGCGCTGCGTGTCTTGAGTTTGGACCAAATGACTCCAAGGTCATTTTAAAGCCTAGACACGGCTATGTCCCCAAAGTGATTGGTACTCTTTTCAGAGCACAGATCCTTTCCCTATCGGCTCTGCCAGCATCCGATAGTGAATGCGACGCCAATCTCCTCTGCCCAGTTAGAGCACTGAGATTGTATACTGCGCGCTCTGCCTCTTTCAGACGCTCTGAGCAGCTTTTCGTTTTGTTCGGAGGGCGCACTAAGGGTATCGCCGCCTCGAAACAGACACTGTCTAAATGGATAGCGTATTGCTGCTGCGTACGCGTCAAAAGACCTGCCATGCCCGTTAGGCATTAGGGCTCACTCCTCTAGAGGCATGGCCATTCACGACATATGTGTGGCAGCGGGCTGGGCTTTCCCCTCCACCTTTGTCAGATTTTACAATCTGGAAGTGCCCGCCCTGCAGGCAAAATTACTAGCGGTTTAATACGCTACAGCTCTCCTGGTGAGCTGCACTGATGGGACACATTCCACACAGACCGGCACCGCCGCTCTGTCTTCTCTTCCCACTATGTGCTTATGTATTACATACACACTGGCCCGCACTCTTGCCGGCCAAATATTATTCCCCCACTCATAGGGCTCCCCGGGGTCCCCCCGGGGCTCATGCAGTGGATGCTTGGCGCGCACGGCGTTGACAATGGGTTCCCGTAGCGTAAGCTAGCTCACGCAATACGAGAGAACCTCTCGTAAGAGAACAAATCGGTTACCTAACGTAACCTCGGTTCTCTCTAGATGAGGGAACGAGTATTGCGTAGCCGGCCGTGCTCGCGCCACAAGCGCCTTTCGCTTCATTCAATGAAAACCAGGGATGCAGCCTACGAACCTCGCTTATATACACTCTAGCCACGCCCATTCTGGCGGGCTATGATGCGATGAAGGCGCGAGCGCCTCTCATTGGACGCGAGTTCACTCAAGTTCGTCTATAGGCTGCAGCAGTTTGCCGCAGAGCAACCAATGAGCTCACTAGCTATCCCGCTCAAGGTCTGCAGCTGCTGCACTGCGTTGACAATGGATACAAAATTAAGGATAATTTTAGGATTTTTGGCTTCAATATCTCAGAAAAGATTAATCTTTCCCGTAGCGTAAGCTAGCTTACGCAATACTCGTTAGGCAACCGATTCGTTATCATGTACCTAAACTATTGCTATTTTCTATTATATAAATAATCTTGTAAATAAACGATTATGTGATAAACATGAAACAATATAGCATAATTCTACAGATTACAGAACCCAAAAATAAGTATATTTTGGATGCAATACCCCTTACAAGATGTAAGCAAAATAAAAACATGCAAATAGCCTTAAAAGAGAAATAATGGATAACATGCTGAATAATGACAACCGTGGAATTAACATGAAATATTTGCACCAAATTTTGTGATTGCTCAATTCCCTATCAACCCAACCTAAACAAGACTTGTTCCAGTCAAAACAAACAGGGTTTTCCCTTGGTGAGGGTTAAGACTGAATGTTCATTTGGAAGAATGCGTTAATGTTTTTGTCAGATGTTTTGTTTTTCTGCAGGATACAAGCATGGACAACCATTTGAGATACACCTTTATAGAGGCAGGGAATGGTATCATAAACCATACGAGTATCAGAGTACAAATATCAGGCTAACAGTAGCCAACAGTTATTGTCATTCACTGGGCCCAAAGCCTGAGCAATGAGTTGAGTAACTTTCAGCATTTTTTTTCTCTTTCACTCAAGATCACGCTCAAAGTAGCAGGGCTTCAGCCCACCCCTCCCCCCTCCGCCTGCAGAGAGTAACCCTTTCTCATTCCGTCCGCTGTGCAGAGTCTTACGCTGTCTCACTTTATCTGCCTGCGAGAGTCTAACCTTGTCTCACTCTGTCTGCCTGAAGGAGCAGAAGCCTGTCTCTATGTGTCTGCCTGTGAAGATTTTTAAACCACATTGTCTTCCTCATGGCCCTGTCTTGCTCTCACTTAAAGGGACAGTTCACCCAAAAATAAAATTTCTGTCATCATTTACTTACCGTCATGTCATTACAAACCTGTATGCATTTATTTCTTCAGGTACACTTTATTTTGAGATGTTCTTGTTACAGTGTAATTACACAAATGAGTAGCCTACTGGCTGAGTAATATTAATTAACAACATGTACTTACTATAAGATTAGGGTTTGGGCTAATTATGCATAATTTACTTTTATTACTATGTAATATGTGTAACAAGGACACTGTAAAATGAAGTGTTACCCTTTCTTCTTTGAAAAAAAATATATATATATTTTGAAGAATGTTGGTAACCAAAAAGTGTTGGTGACCATTTATTTGATAAACATTTTTGCCATTTGGAAAAGAGGCTGTGGAACGTTGATGTTGTAATCTGTGACACTGATTCTAATGGTAAGAGGGGTATCCATGTTCTCACACTTAACAGCATCAACTACAACAATGGATTTTCCCTGGTCTTAATCAGGGACAAAATCTAGGGCTAACTATGGGATAAATTAGTCTTATCTCAGTTAATAAGTTTAAAGTCCACAGCATTTTTCCACCACATAGATGTGTAAGCACACTCTTATAGTCATTTATAATATTGGGACAGAGACATAAAATACACCTAAACTGTGTAATACAAAACTAGTAATTGGTCACGTTATTTGTTTATGGCATCATATTTAGAACAAGATGAGTAGAATATCATAACAAATAACAAAAAGGCAGTGTTCTTACATTTCTCATAAATATTTGAGGTTATAAAAAAAAAAAAAAAAAGGAAATGTTCATCAAAGACCCATATAGCTAGACCCAGGAGGAAATGAGACCAGTGTTAAAATAATCTGCAGGAAATAAATGGTGTGCTCTTTTGTCTGAAGATTGCTGCAGAATGTAACTCAAGCGGAAAGGTCATGCCATTTCATAGCTGTACGAATATATGTACTTCTGCAAGTGCAGGCGTGTCAATACATGCTACCCTTTGTAGTGGAATGTACAACAGCTTTGTTGATATCAGCATAGAATTTAGTTTGTAGACATCTGTTCCTAGATCACTTATAAACCAACCTCTGCCTGGAATACCACATGAGAGCAAGCAGGAAATGACAGTATTTATTTTATTTCCTTCTGATTCTGAACACAGAACCATGGACAAAAGCTAAGGTTTGATCCCCCTCTTGTGGTATATGAACTAAATAACAGAACAAAGCTCTGTAAATTTCCATTCAGTCTCTAGAAATCAAAGTTGAGTTTAAGTAAATAAATACCAACAACAGTGGGACCCCATTTTGCAATCTGTTAAGGAACCTCAGACTTAAGAAGACTCTCCCTCTCTAGGCAGATTTGGAATGCCTGGGAGTTGGTGCAGCCCCACCCAAAAGTCTAAATAGATAGGAACACTGGGTGGGAAGTAACAAAGAAAACAAGTTTGAAAGACTTCAAATTCTTCGTTTTAAAGCTTTGTACTCTCAGGTTACACCTGTTGTAGGAATAATTTGTGGCTATGAACCAAAAGACTGTCCTATCCTATTACGTGAGCATCCAGTTCTGAGCCATTCCGGATATCACAAAACTCCTGTGAGAGTTTTCATTACTTTTTTTTTTTTGGTGGCCTGTGACCATTTTGTGAAAAGAATACGCTCAATCATATATAAGGTGAATGGTGTCAAAGAAAATGTGCATTCCACATCTCGTTTAGACGGAGCCACAAGTTAAAATCTTGTTAGTTAATCTATTTTAATAAAAGGGGTGAAAATGACCCTGTAAAGAGTAAAATCCTGTGTAGCTGTTCCATCAGATCTAAGCCAGTCATTAAGCCTCCATCTTGATTATACAAGCGCAAGGTGGTGAGAATTTTTTGGAACACCCAATTTATGATAAACTTGGACTAGCAAATTACCGTTTTAGACTAGCTTAAACCAGATAACATATTACATACATATGAGACACAAATACTGGTGTGGGACCATGGATGAGAGTAACTGTCACCGTCCTGCTATCGGGACGCTTGTCACATTTTCTTTATTGCCTTTTTTTTTTCGTATTCAAATAGGCCTGTTTTAGTATTCATCAAAATTAGATATCATTCAAAAGCTTAAACACTCTATAAATCATGTGAAAATCGTTATGAAAATGGAAATTGCATTACCATGGAAAGTGTAGGCCTACTGTAAAAAAAACTATTTAGCGGGCTAACACAGCTGTTTTGTGATAGAAGTGATGTTGTGACAGAAATGTATTAATTTGTTACAGGAGAACACATCAAAAAAACATTCAATGGAATGTAGATGACACTAGGTGGCTATTTTTGGTATGGCGCCTAAATAAAATCTCATAGGAGCTTTAATTTTTGTGATTTCAACTTCAGATTTGGGCACACCTTGGTTAGACATATGTCTTTGATTTTATAGCAATGTTTTGTATAAAATATAAAATGTTTAGTACAGGATATTTGCTTAACAGTAAACATAAACTTCTATAACTTTTTTACACCTTTATATTTTTCATATTGTTTTTCTTCAGCAATAATCTGCTGAGTGTCTTCTATGAAAAGAGACCAGGTTTGTAGTCCAAAGCATTCATGAATTACTTACAACCGTTTAATTTTGGATAGTGCATTTTCAGGTCATTCAGGCATTATGCAACTCCCGGAAATGAGAATAAACTTGCAGTCCAAACAGCATCAAAGGCCCGACTTTCATCTGAGAAATATCTGCATTCATTGATTTGTTATCTATTCCTATATACAAAGGTCATTTATCAGAAACATAGATAGCCTAATCCAAGCATATTTGTTTTTAAATGTAATCTTCTTTTAACTTTACAGTACGTGAGAGGTAGGTCTACAGCAGACATGATTTTTTACGTTACCATTTGCTCCTATAGCAGAAAAATAAAAACAGCATTTACAGAATTTTCCAAAAGAGGGGGCAAACCAAACAAATAGATTGCGGTAATGAGAAAAGAGAAATATAAATCCATCAAAAACCCTCAGCTTTGTTTTAGAAACTCCCTTGCAGGCAGCACTGAGTTTTTTAATTAGCTACCTTTGTAATTGAATGCGAATGTAGCCTACAATACATAGTGTTATAAATGTAGCTACGTTTAAAAAATGAAAATATACTTTAAAAGTTTTTTGTTTTTTTTTAAATACGACGTTAATAACTGTGGGAAAGTGTCCACTGAATGTGTTTCATGACTGCAGTTTAAACGGCAAAATGTTATATTGAAAAAAGTTGAGCAATTACGCCCTCTTTAGGACGGTTTTGCTATGTGTACAATCATGTTATTGGATTATTTCAGACATGGCGGAAGGAGTGCGAATTCTCCATTTTAAAAGGCTTTTACTGCTGAATATTTTACCAAGAAGATACTTGTTTGGTTGAAGGTGAATGCGTTGCGTTTGTCTACGATTTAGAAATTGATTACTGTATTCATATTTTGCAGCAGTTTATTCTTCGAATGCGTGCATGTAGGCTAAATGCTGTTGAAGCCAACATTTTTTTTTTTGCACTAGTTTTAAGTAATTTCCATTGCTTAGGCTACTTGTTAGTTCAATAGTATATAAGAGACCATGAATACTAAAGAGATAATTCATTATGCTATACAAATAGAAAAGTTGCACAATGATGGCAGCTATGAAGATATTGTATCATTACTGACAGATCTGAATAACATTCCTGTCACTTTAGAGCAGATTCAGACTACAGAAATTGTGAAGGTTCTTTATAAGCTACTTAATTTCTGTCCAACTGTGAGTGCTAAAACAATAGCAAAGAGCTTGCTCTCAAAATGGAAGAAGTTGTACAAGCTGTCACCTATGCTGAAAAATAATAACAAAGACCCACAGGAGAACAAGGAACTAGAGACACATAACCTGCCTAATGTTGAGGAGTGTTTGGAAATTCCCTCTGTTACCAGTGGATCTGAGCACTTAAATGAAAGGGGGAATGAGAATCAAGCATGTACATGCAACACAGAGCAACATGACATAACAAAGGATGTAAAACAAGACAAATGTGAAGACAGTAGTGTGTGCTCAGATAAGTTGTCTTCAGAAAAGCCTTGTCCAGCAAATGACACTGCAGAATATGTTCAGTTACAACATGAGGAAGAAAGATCTGTCCGAGAGGAAGATTTTAGAACCTCAGTTCCTCAAAACACAAATCAGCCCAGCACTTCCTCTGAGTCCACGGCATTGAGATGCAAATGTATCTTGCTGATTCTCCAGGCTCTTACCCCAAATCAGCAAAAAGACTCAGATCATATGGACAAACACAAAGCCCTTGCTCAAGACATTGAAGCACATGTTCATGCTCTTTATGGAAGAACCCAGCTTAAGTACAAGTCCTGCATCAGGAGCAAGGTGGCCAACCTAAAGAACCCAAAGAACTCTCATCTACGCCAAGGTCTTATGTCAGGACACCTGACTCCAGAGGCATTTGCCCAGATGTCTGCAGAGGAAATGGCAGGGGCAGAACTTCGACAGCTCAGGGAAGGTTACACCACTTTGGGCATCAGTGAGCATCAGTTACCAGAGGTGGTGGAAGGGACACCCACCAGTAAAGTTCGCTGCAGGCGCTGTGGCAGTTTGGACTGCAGGGTAACACAGATCTCACGAGGGATGCTGTTCTTGCCCTCGTGGGTACGGAGTGGCAGTGCAGATAATGATTCAATGACTTTTATGACCTGTGCTAATTGTGGAGAGCAGTGGTACCACAGCAACTGGGTTTGCCTTTGAGCAAGTGTATATGTATTGATAACTGCAATAATGATGAATAGCAGTATTGTTCTGCACTATTTGAGCTTTCAGTGGACAGTTAAATCAAGTAAAGATTTTTCAGTCAGATTAACTTGCTTGTGGCTTTCAGTTTGGTGCAATGAATCCTCATAATGCATTTTGTTCGGAAATGCATTTGGTCCGTTTTGATTTGGAAAAGATTTTTTGAAAAGGTTAAGAAATATTAGCCATTAAAACAAAGTAATTGCATGTCCATTTTGACCCTGGCTTTATTTACTTTTTTCTCAAAAACACTTTTGGGTCATTCCGTGTCAGCTCAACCAGAGGTCCTCGGCTAAAAAAAAATGTTGATTTTGAAAAAAATAAATAATCTGCTATAAGAAATACATAAATGTCATGGATGCATATTAACTAAGTAATCTGATGTTTTGCGGGGGGGGGGGGGGGGGGGGGGGGGGGGGGGGTGGTGTTCACCTGATATTTGGAGCCAGATTACAGGGGTGTAAAATTACTTTAGAAAGATGACAGTATCATTATTTTATTTTTCCACAGAGAGATTTGTAGGTCTGTTAGTAAATCCTGTTGACTTTAGCAATCTTTGTTGCATCATATGCCAACATATTCTTGTTCCTATATGAAACTTTTTTTGTGGAATCTTAATTTTTATGGCCCTATATGGTTCAGTCACAGAGAAATTGGGATGTCAATGCGGTAACATGTAGTTACGACACTACGTATTGGAACTCTTGGCAGCTTCAAAAGCTATTAAAATGAACAAAATCCCTTCTTTCAAATAGGCCTATTCCTGAAACTACGGAGCCCCCCTAGTCCCACTTTGTCAAAAAAATGTATTATAACTATCTCGTGGCCTCAAGATAAGTAACTCGTGGCCTCAAGATAAGTAACTCGTGGCCTCAAGATACTATCTCGTGGCCTCAAGATACTATCTCGTGGCCTCAAGATAGTAACTCGTGGCCTCAAGATAGTATCTCTATCTTGAGGCCACGAGATAGTATCTTGAGGCCACGAGTAGTATAGTATCTCTATCTTGAGGCCACAAGATAGTATCTTGAGGCCACGAGTTACTATCTTGAGGCCACGAGTTATTATCTTGAGGCCACGAGATACTATCTTGAGGCCACGAGTTATTATCTTGAGGCCACGAGATACTATCTTGAGGCCACGAGATAGTATCTTGAGGCCACGAGTAGTATAGTATCTCTATCTTGAGGCCACAAGATAGTATCTTGAGGCCACGAGATACTATCTTGAGGCCACGACATATTATCTTGAGGCCACGAGTTACTATCTTGAGGCCACGAGATACTATCTTGAGGCCACGAGATAGTATCTTGAGGCCACGAGATACTATCTTGAGGCCACAAGATAGTATCTTGAGGCCACGAGTTACTCTCTTGAGGTCACGAGATACTATCTTGAGGCCACGAGATAGTATCTTGAGGCCACGAGTTACTATCTTGAGGCCACGACATAGTATCTTGAGGTCACGAGATACTATCTTGAGGCCACGAGATAGTATCTTGAGGCCACGAGTTACTATCTTGAGGCCACGAGATACTATCTTGAGGCCACGAGTTACTATCTTGAGGCCACGAGATAGTATCTTGAGGCCACGAGTTACTCTCTTGAGGCCACGAGTTACTTATCTTGAGGCCACAAGATAGTTATAATAAATTTTTTTGACAAAGTGGGACTAGGGGGGCTCCGTATTCAAGTGACTCACATTTGGTTTTCGTCCATTGAATAAAGGTAAAATTCAACAATTTTAAAATGGACCCGCATTGAGATCTCCATATCAATGGAATTGAACCATAACAGGGCCTTGAAATTTAAGATTTCAAAATAAATGTTTGTTAATAACCAGAATCTAAAATCATATTAAGATATCTTTGATACCTTTTGAGTTACAGGCACACAAACTTTGGAAAAACAACAGATATGTTATTTACAATTGTTTTGATAGAAAAACCAGATACATTTTCAACATTATTTGTTCTTCAGCAATTGTCCAGTTTACAATTAGAGCCATATTGAGATCCCAATATCTCTGGAATTGAACCATAGGCCTTGAAAATATGGATACCAAAAGAAAAGTTTGTTAAAAAACTTTTTAACAAACTATTATTAAGAGATATTTGAGTTACAGGCATGCAAACTTTAGGCAAAAAAACACAAGAAGTGCTTTTTCTAATTTTTTTAACTGTATCTGTTGGCATATAATGCAACAAAGATTGCTAAAGTCAACAGATTTTACTTATAAACCTACTAATCTTTGTGTGAAAAATAAAATAATGATGCATCTTTTTAAAGTCATTTTTACAACCCTGCAATTTGGGTCTAAATCTTCAAATGTTAGCGAAATCTAAAATTTGAGCTGGGTAAGTTTCTGAAATTTGGATAATTTGACACAGAATGACCCTTTTGTAAAATATATTCAGCCTCTTATACGTATGCACACCTGTTGATGAACCATTGCATGAAATAATGTATGTTTTTTATCTGAAAGTGAAGGTTTATGCAGGTAAAATAAATATATATTCTAAAGTAATATTTATGATGTTTTGTTAGGAAAAGTAAGCCTGTTTTCCCCCTCAATCATCTATTTCAGAGGTCAGGAGTTTGGTCTTTGCTTCTCTAATGACTTTGACCACAGTTTTAAACTAAATTAATGCATCTGAAACAGATCGCCAAAAAAAGGAGAAGCACAATGAATGCAGTATTCTAAATGTGTTCTTGTGTCTAAGCTCAGCAAACATGTGACAGAAAGTGTGCCGCATGCAGAGAGCATGTGACCTGTTAATCTGCCCAAGATAGGGTCCAAAGGCTAAAGGCTGAATGTTTCAGTCAAAAAAAGAAGAAGAAAAAAGCAGTCAGATGTCTCACTTAAAAACATTGTTAATCTATGTGTTGTTTTCTGGTTTAATGTGCACATTTAATTAAATAGACAGGTCTTGAATGTGGAAAGATTCACATGGAAATTATATTTTTTAGCCTGTATATTATGTTGTTAGCCCTTTTTTTCTTTTCTTTCTTTTTTACAGCTATTTATCAACAGGAATTGACTCTTGATTATGTTTTAAGAGCTAATTACAAATTTAACCTCATCTTAAACTTTCTATTTGGTTTTGTGATTCAAACAAGTTAGACATTTAACTTAGGGTAAACTGTTATCAAGGTAGCCTATGTGTAAAGCTGTTCATCGCAACATTCCATGATGTGGCAAACATTGATTGTAATCTTTAAGATTACGTTATGTAGGCCTACTCTTGCATAAGTTCTAACGAGATCAAAAAGCTCCAAGCTTGATGATGTAATCTGACATATGTTGATTTAATATTGCTGTGCGTTTGTGTTTGTGATCAAGTGACATCAGATCATGTGTGCTGTAGAACTAGCAGGGATAGTATTTGGTTAGTGACTCGCTGATAATGCTGTCGTCAATCAAAGACAGTTAATAATTAATGTCCTATGCCAACCAAATATTAGAGGAATAAGGCACTTCAAAGAGAATATTTTACACAGAAGGATGTTTACTGTGTCAGGCTGGCCTCAGTTATGAAACCAATTCAATTCATTTCCGTGTTGTTTTATTAATTGATTTCATGTTAACTTAAATGTCTTATAAATGAGCACTCGGTCATATGAGCTTCAGCAGCTTGTTTGGCCAGCCTAGGGGCGCCATGTCTTGAGACGCTCCATACAGTGGAGGATGCTGCTTCTACTTTAAGGAATGGCGCTGCTAACACAGCACTTCACTCATTGCTGAATTCTCAACGGTATGTATCCTAACTGTCTGTTCCTCGCGCAACACATGTTTTAAATGTACGAAATGCCAAGTGTATAATTTGACAGGACCTTTAAAGCAATGGTGGCGTAGAGCGTCCCAATCTGCCGGTTTGATCATGCGATTGAATGGAATGCCACCACTTAAATTTATCTTACACTAAAGCGACGTCTTGCCACAATATTACGTTTCCTTTGATCATTTGCTTTATTACGATAAAACAGTCGCTTGTAACAGTCCTTCAGTTTGCCATTGATTAACTTCGATATCGAGTAAAAATGGGCTTGACTTCTAGAACCTACGTCGTATTCTAAGAGGTTTTCTGTTGTAAATGCATGAGCAGCGCTGTCGGGGTTTTTAAATGATTGCTATGAAAACACGTCACGAATAGCCCAGGCTTGCCTTTCGTTTAGCTTTACACTGTAAATATTTATTTGCTACAATTCTTCAAAATGTTCAGACTTGTTCGTTTTCAGACTCATGTGATCTGTTATCAAAAGTATACGGTTATATGTAACCTTGCATTAGCCTATGAGTTAGATTTTAGTTTTCTTCTATTTATTTTTCATATAGCACTAGGCTAAGTTATGAGGACAGGACGATCCGTGAAGATCTGTCTCACATGATCGGCGCTTCCGGGGCTCAGATGAATGCACTCCTGTCACAGGACAGTTAAGACTAGTAGCCTACGAACTCTATTTTTTGACGAACAATGTCTTGGGCTAAGGGGTTCATCAGAACTTCAAATTAAAGATACCATTATTTATGACTCGAGCTGTGCTGATTTTAAGTCACACTGGCTTTCAAATGTATTTCTATTTGAGCCAGAAGTCTGCTCTGAAACTGAGGCAGAACTATACCTCACCTCTCACAAAAAAATATCTATTATATCAGTATATCTATTTATGGGTCATTCCTGGTATGCGGTGACTTTTCCTGTCCCAATGATTTATTTACTCATATTTTCTCTAAAATGAGTCGCATATTTATAGTAAATGGCTTAAATTGTAGATTTAAGTATTCTTTACCATTTAAACAGAGATAATAGACATTAAAAATACTATTTTGTATTTTACACAATTTTAATTGATGTATGCATTCAATTATATCATGTCCTCAGTGCACAGTAATCAACTTCTGCAAGAAATATAAACTATGAAATGACAAAAACCCTCAAAATATTTTTTTATTATGTTATAGACTAGGCTAAATTGCCTCTAGTCATACATATAAACCATGTGAAAATATAGGTCTTTTTCTTAAAATTTTCTTCAATTACTGCGTCCCTGAAGTAGTCTTCCACCCTGTTAGTATGTACTTTTTTGCCTTCCAAATCCGACTGCAATTTCATTGAGACCATTTTCAAGAAGTGACTTAATTTCTTTTACCTGCTGGAATTCAACTGTACAAACTGAAGTAAGCTTCAACTCTCACGCCTAACTTTTTTTTTTAGTTTTTGAAATGTTATCCTGCTTGTCCCACCCTTAAAGTTCCACCCTGTTAGGCTATGTTATGGAGAATGTTTGTCCTATCAAAAAAATGTAAAAACAAATCTGACATAGTTATAAAAGTTATATTTATCTGTAGAAGGTTAGCTAGCTAAATGTTGATCACTCAAAGAGCTATGGCTAATTTAGCTCAAAATTGTCCACCCTGTTAGATTCCACCCTGTTAGGTCTATAAACCTAACAGGGTGGAATGTGAAACATATTCTATTCATCAAAAATTGTTTTGCTTGTTTCAAGAAGAAAAGGAAAATCTAAGATGGCATAAGGGACATATACTATCCAAGAAAAGCTCATTATTGTTTAACATTTACATTATTAACATGTTGTGATAACTATGTATATGTCCCTAACAGGGTGGAATATTTTCATGGACAGTGTCTGAACAAACTACCCATAATTATTATTATAGAGTCCCTGAGCTTGACCAATATGTATTCCTTCTAGTTAAACATGTCACTATTTTGGTAGAATGCTAAAAACATGAAAATCATGTTCTTCTTTTTTTCAACACTTATGAAGCCGAAATGTCACCGCATACCAGGAATGACCCTTATACTGGCTTTTTATTGGCCTACTACCACCTTTAACAAAAACTGATCTATTCAGACTGTCAACTTCAATATGTTACATATTGAAAGTGAGAAGTTGTGCTTTTTTTTATTTTTTAAACTTGCTAATTCTGATTTTCATTTTAGGTCTGTAGGTGAGGTAACCTATGAAAGTTCTTGATAATGACCACCAAATCATCTTTGCTGAAGGTGATTCTGCTGGGGGATGGTGGCGTAGGAAAGTCATCCCTCATGAACCGCTATGTCTCTAACAAGTTTGATTCACACCTATTCCACACAATCGGTGTGGAGTTTCTTAACAAAGAGCTGGAGGTGGATGGTCACATGGTTACCCTACAGATCTGGGACACAGCAGGCCAGGAGAGGTTCCGAAGTCTCCGAACGCCCTTTTACCGTGGCTCTGACTGCTGTCTGCTTACATTTAGCGTGGACGATAATCAAAGTTTCCTGAACCTCAACAACTGGACGAAAGAGTTTGCATTTTATGCAGATGTCAGGAACCCAGAGAAATTTCCTTTTGTTGTTCTAGGAAATAAAGTAGATGTGACGGAGCGTCAGGTGTCAATGGAAGAAGCTCAAAAGTGGTGTCAAGAGAATGGTGGATATCCATACTTTGAAACAAGCGCAAAAGATGCCACTAATGTCTCAGCTGCTTTTGAGGAAGCAGTTAGGCATGTGCTCGCATCTGAAGATCGCGCAGAACATCTGCTGCCCACAGACACCGTTGACATACGCAGAAAGCCGCGTTCTAACGGCTTGTGCTGTTGATGCTTTTTAATGAAATGGACACAACTGAAGTACTCCTTGTTATGTGCTAGCAAATAAATGTATACTCTTCAACTCAAAACAGCAGATGCCAGAAATAACTTCTTGTGTGCTGTGCAATATGCTTACTTTGATACAGCAGAGCTATATAATCTCAAACACTTGTCCAGCTCTGAATAATTAACATGAATGAAGAGACTTTTAGAATTACATGTCTTGTTTAGTTTAAAATAATCTCTTTGATTCACATTCATTTGTCATCCCTTCAAAGCACTGGATTACCTTCCTGTGTGATTTAGGTGGTCTAAATTATCAATGTTGGTAAACCAAACCGGGATCAGTGAGATCCTCCAGGCAACAAATTCTAATGCAGTTTACAGTTGAGAAATAAACATCAGCTATTACATTTATGAACACTAGAATGTGTTTTTATCTCATTTTCCTTGTGCACTATGTAATGTACAAGCTGTGTTACTTTAAGTGCCTTTAGCACAGGTTTGTTTGTTTGTTTGTCTTATTTTAACAATCGTTCATCATAAGACGTTTTAGAATGTTTTAAGAGTCATGAAGTGTGATTTTTGTAAATGTATTTTGTATAATAAACGGAGCAATTCCAATAGGGTCCTCACACCATCGGTGATCGGGCCCTAATTAATTATCACTTTAGTTTGAATGGGCTAACAATTTATTTTTTGAATATGCCTGAATGTGAAAACTTATACCATTCCAAGACATTTAGTTGTGAATTTCCTTTTACATAGACATCTGTGCATAATTTCTGTCACAAAATGATTCTCATAATGATCCTGCATGCTCATCCGAGTTTGCAAATAATATTTCACTGAACTATTACTGAATTAAAAGTATTTGATTATAGATTATAGGTTTTTATTGTCTTTTACCATGTTTTTTTTTTTTTTTTCAATCAAAAGTTCAGGGTAAAGTTGAGATGTTTTTAATAATAAAAATAAGGGCACAATGTTCTCATTTCTACACCAGGTGGCGCAAAATACACATTTTATATGCACAAACTGCAGGAGGACTAAATAGAAATGATGATAGTTACCTTGCAATGCAGTGAAGTTATAAGACAGTATGGCAAATAAGGTGCTCCTCTATCTTTTGCACAGGTTTTTTTTTTAATAACACAAAACAGTTCATATAGATCATAGAAATTTTTTTACTAGAGAAGGTTACAAAAATCACTATACAGGATTCATAAAACATCTGACTTCAAATAAAATCGACTATGAAACATCTAAGACTACAATTTCCATCAAGATACAGTGAATTGTTTTGGGGGGAGGACACTGTGAATTGTAGTTCATTAGAACAATGGACTACACATCACTTAAAGTACTGCAAAACAAAACAAAATATCTTTCCTTCATGCAATAATGAGGGAACAATAGAACATCCAGGCACACCTTTTCTTTTTCAAAACCAGGGTAAATAGATTAATGGACATTAATGGATCTATTAATAAATAATGGACATTAATAGATTAATTCCTGAAAGCTCACTTTAACAGAATTTAACATACAGCAAGAAATGGCATATAATTGGTAGTAAAACAATTGTATATGTGGACAATACTAACATGCTTATATTTACATTACAGAGAGTAATTATTTCAGTTAAAAGAGAGATCAATAAAAAGAGAGTCATATTGTAAAAGTAGTAATAGAAAGAGAGAGAAACCAGTTAGGAAAAGATACACTGCAAAAACAAGGCGGCGTTATTTGACTGTAAATTCAAACTATTTTCAGAGTTCCACATCCACATAGCAATAACTCACACAGAGGAGTCACTACCATTTCATAAATCTCATGGTAAACATTGATCTTGCCATATTATCAAATTCTAGAAGACTGAAAAATACCTAGATTTAGCAACGAAACTGAAGGAAAGTATTAAACCTGTATGGCTGACGATGGCAGTTTCTGTTATACATTAATAGGAAATCATTTTTTCTTTTTTTTTTCTTTCATAAAACAAATACATATAAATTGTTCTGCCTCACAGATATATATCAGTCAAATGCTGTTTTCTGGATATAATTTTGAGGGTTGAGTACTAGATAATACCCAAGACTGACAGGTTTGAGAAAATGTCCTGTAAAGAGAAATATTTTGACGGGTGTGTGTGTGTGTGTGTGTGTGTTAATATATCTGCTTTCTATTACAAGATTAGTGTAATTTGTCAAGTACCGGCATTATTCCCCCAACCCTCAAAAAAAAAAATAAAAAAAATAAGAGAGTTGGAAAAAGAGGTGAATTCAGATATCTAAGATAGAGAGAGCCCAGAGAAAGATTCTAAATAAACAGACATTTTCAATACACAACCTGGCACCCATAATAATAATTAAAAAAAACAACAACATTCATTCACTTTCACACATTTATATATATTTATATATGTATAAAACACCAAAAAGGAAGTTCCTGCAAAATGTTTGTGAGGAGTTAGTGCAGACAATCTATCATGTAAGCAGCGCTTCACCAAGACAATGCATCATAATTCCAAATATAACCCAGTTGTAACCATGACTACACTTGAACATACAGTTTCTACCAATTCGAAAAATTGTCAATGCAAAATGACAGTACAATACTAGTATACATACACTTTTATACCAGTGGTCTTTTATACCATGAAGTGGATGAGCAAAACACATCATATCACTATTAACTGTATCATGGATGATTCCACTTATCATTTGTTACAGATGTTAAACAACTTGCCTGAACGTGTTTCATCATGATTATAGCCAACTTATACCACTGTTATGATGTATAGTCAGGATAGCGCACCGCTTAGCAGTGTTAGTTTGTGCAATGTTCCATCTGAAAGTGGCAGGTCATTGCAGCGGCTGTGTGTTTGTGTATGGGTGTTTTTGGTGTGGTCTAGAGAGCAGGTTAGGTAGAGGTGGGGTAGAACAGAGTAGAGCAGAGAGAACTGTTTATGAGTACGAGTTTAGACCCTCCTTGGAGCGTGACTGCACATCCTGCAATTCTTGATCATCCCTGGTCTTGATGTCCTGGTAGTCATGAGTCTGCTGACATGCTCCCTTTAGGTAGGCCCAGTTCGCTGCCAGGATCATCAGGTAGTGGATCTGTGAACAGTAGAGATGGGAAAGAAGACAAACAAAATAGACAGAGAGATGGAGAGGTAGAAAGACAGAGGAAGAAACAGGTGGAGGGAAGGATTAGTCATAGTGGGTTAGTTAGCCAAAGCCAGCTATAAGAGTAAAGACAGTATTAATTGGTTGCTCTAAGAACCTATTAACTTAATCTCAGTGAATTATTATAGCTGCACCACACAGAAATCAATATTAGTTGATCAGAATACACTGAAAAAATATCTTTTTATTGTGTCACTGTAACGTGTAGTTCTGTGTCTGTTTTGTTTCATTGTGTTTTGTTTCTGTTTTCCCTGTTCTGGTTTGCCTGAGTTCCCTGTGGTTATTAGTTTTCATATTTCCTTATTTTCCTTCATTACTCAGTCTATTTAAGCCTTCAGGTCATTCAAGTTCTTTGTTCGGTCTCGTTTACGTCTTTGTGTGGTTGTTATACTATACTCCTGAAATCTCTTGTTGGATTATTATTAAATACTGTTTTTGTTGTTTGCTCTGTCGTGCGCTTTATTGCAGCCACTTCACCCATTGAAGTTACATCCAAATTTGTATTTTTTTCCTCAAATTATATTTATATATATTTTTTATGTAATATTAGAGCTGCATGATTCTGGATAAACTGAAAATCTTTTTTTAAATTTTTTTTTAAAGAGAGATCATGATTCTCCCAGAATTCTGAATAGGCAACTAAACAAAATAACATGTTATGTACTAGAGGTTCTGACAAAATGTTAATTGCAGCATAAAAATATTTAATTATTATTAATAAAAAAAATGTAATCTGTTTAAAAAATGAATGATTCAATGACTAACTCTAAAAGACTTGACTTGTTTTATTGCTGGATGAATCAGCGTTTTTGAACAAATCTCTTGAATGACTGATTCAATGACAAAGTCACTTGTTGCCACTTACTGATGTAAT